>NC_082677.1:65007232-65619732 GCF_025265405.1 Mesoplodon densirostris | reverse complement strand
TTTTTGCGGTATGCGGGCCTCTCACTGTTGTGGCCTCTCCCGTTGCGGAGCACAGGCTCTGGATGCGCAGGCTCAGCGGCCTTGGCTCACGGGCCCAGCCACTCCGTGGCACGTGGGATCCTCCCGGACCGGGGCACGAACCCGTGTCCCCTGCATCGGCAGGCGGACTCTCAACCACTGCGCCACCAGGGGAGCCCTACAATTTTTAATAAATGCAATCTACCAGCGGTCTCTTGATAGTCCAGTCAATGCTGTTTGCTTCTGGCATCCTTGCACTCTCACCTGCCTCTCCATTTTCCCCTTCCCTTTCCACCTTCCCTGCAGTTGCCCAGTGCTGCCAAAATACCTTTGCGTCAACTAGGAAACTGACCTAATATACTTATGCATAACATGAAATGTTAGTGACTGTTTAATCCTGGGGGTGTTTGCATATAATTTCCATATATTTGCATATATAAATTTCCCATTATGAAACGGAAAGGTGAGCCAGAATGTTAGCATTCCATTACTAGTAACCCCACGTCACCGTTTTAGTTCTCTGTTAACTACTTTGGCTCAAGTTCTGCCCACTTTGGTGTTACTCATGTACTCCCCACTTGTACCTCAAGGACTTTTTTAATGTGAAACTCTCATGTAAAGCGGGGCGGGGGGGGGGGGTTGTGACCATCCCTAGGGTAGAAAGATGTTTCTTGGGCACATAGTCCAGCCCTTAAAAGTCCTGGGTGAGGCTTTAAGGGGACCCCGTTAAAGACAAGGATCTGGTACATGACTTGGTGCATGACTCCTTGTGAATACGGCCAGAATTGCCTCAGGGGCATCTATCATAAGTTCATGCTTACTGGCTGTGCTGACCTGTTTCTTTGATACCACTAATATTCCTGTCTAAGTTCTCCTCTGCAGAGGAGAAGCTGGGAAACACATTTCTCAGAATCTGCTCCCCTTGAATGGTCCTGGGGTAGAGTTTCCCAAAGAGAGGCAGACACGTGAGACTCAGGAGCAGTTGCAGGCAGGTGTAAGATCCATAGCAACTTTCCAGAAGCTCAGAGTAGTTCTCATGCATCAGAAGCACTGGGTGGGAGGGTGGTTTGTTAAAGCGAGATTGCTGGGCTCTAATCCTGGGGTAACTGACTCAGGAGGTCTGGGGTTTGCCCTCCCCATTTTGCATTTCTAATAATTTCCCAGGTGATATGGATGCTGCTGGTCCCCATACCACATCAGAGACCCCCAGCTTTCCAGAAATAACTGCCTCAATGTTTCCCTTCCTCTGAATTAAGACTCATCATACATGGAAGGGATAGCATGGCCCCTGTTTTCCTGAGTAAACTCGACCCACGCACTGGACATGAACAGGAGGGAGAGTTCTCCAGGTGTGCAGGTTAGAACAGGAAATCAGGCAGGTCAGCTCATGCTTCTAGGACCCATGTGGCTTCAAGGTCAAAGCAAAGCTCATGCAGCCATGCTGGTCTTCACCTTTCCATGGGGAAGGAATCCTCTTGCACTTGGGCACTTTTTTTTTTTTTTTTTTGCAGTACGCGGGCCTGTCACTGCTGTGGTCTCTCCCATTGAGGAGCACAGGCTCCGGACACGCAGGTTCAGCGGCCATGGCTCATGGGCCCAGCCGCTCCACAGCATGTGGGATCTTCCCGGACCGGGGCACGAACCCATGTCCCCTGCATCGGCAGGCGGACTCTCAACCACTGCGCCACCAGGGAAGACACTTGGGCACTTTTGACTTTGCTCAGTGCCACTGCCCAGCTCTGTGGCACAGGCCAGGGCAGGACAAAACCTCCAACTAGAAGCCCTGGAAAGCAGCTTGGGGACTTGCCCTGAGTCACAGCTGATGATGAGTCTGCCACGATGGTGGGGACACATCTGACTAGTACAGGCAGCATGACAGTCTGGGAGCCGTGGAGTGTGGGGAGGGCAATGCAAGCAGCTGTAGAAAACGAAGAGGATCAGATTCGCTCCTTTTGAGTAGAGGTGCTGGGCTCATGGTGAGGTTAAGAGGCAAAGACTCAAGCCCATTGAGTCATGAGCATCTCAAGGACTCCTACTGCAGCAAAACCGAGGGACTTAAGCATCTCATGGGTCGGGCTGCTGGCCTCTCACAGGACTCTTGGGCCAAATCTGGCAAAGATGATTTTCAGAAGAAACCCACGTTTGTATGTCCTATTGCAGCTACCTGGGCCTTCATACATATTATCTCAAGGAACCATCGTTATCTCATTTAAACGGAAGGTGGCCTTTTCTGAAAGAGACAGACATATTTGACAGATAAAGAAACAGATTCAGAGCTAAGGAATGTGAGCAAGATCACAGAGTTGGTTAGTGGGAGAGCCAGGGTTACCACCCCGCCCCCGACTCTGAATTCCAAATTCCACCCCAGGCCACCTCCAGCCCCAGCTGCAAAGCCTGGCTCCGGGACTGAGAGCAATGCAGGGAGGTGGCCTGTTTAGGAGTTACAAGGAGAGCCTCTTCCACTTCTGACCTTGGAAAAGGTGTGTCCCTCCTGCTGAACTACAGAGTTATAATTTTTTTTTGTAATATAAAAATTTAAAATAATTATAGATTCACAGGAAGTTGCCAACATGGGACAAAGAGGTCCAGTGTCCCTTTCACCCATTTTCCCCCAGTTGATAACATCTTATAAACTATAGGACAAGCTCAAAACCAGGACAGATGATCTTTCTATGGCACAGTTTCTCACGTAAAAGTCCTCTAAACCTTAACATGCAGGCATTTAGGAACGCCAACCACTGCTATCATTGTCATTATCAATTAATCTGGAGAGTGTCCTTAATATTCCAGAACAACAGATGACATGAGATACCCCTGCTGGGGGAAAACATTCCAGAGTCCCTTTTGCAGACCAGCCCCCAAGACTCGTATCAAGGTCTTCCCATCTTGCAATTGCCTTATGTCTCCTCTTTGTGAAAGACAGCTGAGCCTTTCAGAGACATTTTGCTAAAAGACAAATTCTGAGGTTAGTGGATAGAGCAAGTTTGGCAGACCTTTTCTGGAAATGTCTGTGTCCAACCCAAGAGCACAGAGTTTGGAGCCAGTCAGATCTGAGTTTGAATCCATATACTCAATCATGCACCAAAATTGACATTTCTTCTAGTACTGTCTTAACGTGTTAAAGTTATAAATAATTTCTTACAGTTTAACTTTTTTACATACATCTGTTTGATTGGAAATTATAAATTCCTAAATCATGGTGCTTTGCACTTTTTTGCATCTGCCACTATGGTTTGATGATTAGATCTGAAACTACTGACAAGGTTGTTGAAACACAGGTAGGCTGGTTTCAAAACACTGAAATTCAATGACTATGCAAGGCATAATCTGCCAATTTGTAGTTATTAAAGAAATTAAACTCACCGGTAAGCAAAACCAGGTGTGTCGTCTTAGAAGAGGAACATGAATGTTAATTTGGAGTTTGGTAATCAGTGTTATATTGTCCATCTTGAAACCATTTACTGTAGGTTTGAATGCTAAGAACTCACACCATGAATACCTTAAAAAATCTCAGATGCTTCTCTCTTGGTGGGTTTCAGAGCCCTCTAAGAATTATCCCATACCCTTAAGATAAACATAGCTTTCACCGTTATTATGTGCTAGATGAAAGAATCAAAACAACTATACCAACCTTGAAAAAATATGCTGGGTTTTTTTTTAAAAGGGAAAAAAAATGACCTAGTTCCAGAGCTCCAAATAAAGATAGAGATTGCTGAATACAAATGCTGTAGGTATTTGTCGAATGGATGTGAGCTATATAAAGGAACCTTGTGTGTACGTAGGTTGCCTTCTTTGCTCACTTAATATTATATCACGAGAACGTCTTTATGTTACACTGTTGTGTGTGGACACAACAGTGTTAGGTAGAAGGTAGATGTGCAATGAATACATAGGTTTTGGAAAATATACTGACATTCACTACTTCCATCAAAACCGAGCTATTAACGTTGGAGGTTTGTGGTGACCTTCAGTCTTTCACACAGGGCTTTGGGATTCAAGGAGCCAAAGGAAAACATCTGGGAGTCCGCAGACAGAAACTGTAGGTACAGCTCTTCAGTCACAATTAATGTCATATTACAAACAGTTTCTTGACAGCGTTTATTGTAAACAGCTTCTGTGGCTATGGCTGCTATTGCTTCTGCCTTTTTTCCCTGTTCAAAAAGCATCTTCTCAACAGGGCTAGAGTCAGAGGTATGTGTCAGCAGCCTAGGGCTGCATGCTATTGTGTTTGTGCTGGGTTTGTTTTTTGTTTTTTTTGCTGTTGGTAATTACTTGACAGTCTCAACCAACAATATAATTCCCAACATAAAAAATACAGAACATCGTGGGTGCCTGATCTGAAGGCATAGCAGGACTGGTTGTAGGGTAGCAGCTGGGGTGATGTGAAGATGTGAAGACAACGACCCCATTGTGCTTGTCACTGCTGAGCTGTACTGCACGAGAAGCAAAGCTCAGTTTCATTTTCCTGACCCTCGGCAAAGAATTATTCTATCTTTTCAGAGGCATCAGAGAATAACATAAGATGGACTCCAATTTCCTTTGGACTTGGATCGATTTGCTTCCGTATAGCCCTTGAACTCTTGAAGCAGAAGCATGAAGAGCTTGCTATGCTTTTAGTCAGTGTGGTCTGACCACGTGGTGCCCCAGACGTTCTCTCGGTCAGTGGCACCTGGTGTAGAGTTACCGTGTGTCTTGCATTGGTTAAGGCGGTCATCGACTGCGTCTTGCTGATGACCCTGGGTGTTTGCTTCCCAGTGATGATCAGAAAAGACTGAAAGGAACAAAATATGCTGGTGTATAATTTGGCATCTTTTGGGGACCTTCCTTCTTTTTGTCGGATCATCTGTAGAGCCTTCAATGAACTAAGATTCACCTTTTACCATTTGTTTGTTACATATTCATGTCACAACATTTGGAAGAATTGAGTCTCTTATACTTCTTTCATTGTGCTCCAAAGGATCCCAGAACAAAGCTGCCCCTTTAGGTTCTGGACTGTGAACACTGGGCCCCTAGTTCCCTCCGGGCATCAACAAGAAATGACCATGTAAAGATCATATGACATCAAGTGCGGTAGCTCAGTGGGCTTCGTGGCATCGAGGGACATATAGAGTTTTGTTTTGTTTGACCGTCTTTTGCTTTTCAGCTTGTGTGTTATTGGAAATTCAGACATAAGCCATTTGAGGACTAAGGATCTAGATCCAGCACTTAGAGACCTCCCTCGGGGCCTATAGGATGTTATATGCCTTCCTTCTAGAGGGAGAAAGTTACTGGTCCCACTGGATGCAGCCCCTTCTGCTGATTCCAGCTGACTTATAGTCCAAGCCATCCAGAGAGGGCTCCGAGGATGATATTCAGACAGTTTTGCTCGTTCCCCCACCAAGCCAAACAGCCATTCTTTAACAACTAAGCTTAGAAGAGGAAGACAAGAATGACTGTGGGCCCAGTTCATTTTGTCTGTTTAGTTTTATGCCATTTTGTCCATAAATTGATCAGAAAAGGGACAATGAAGGGGAAAAAATGGTCATGCACCCTAAGTAGACTTGTGACTGCTTGGAACACTAGGTAATAATTTTAGGTCACTGGTTCTGCAAACATTCACTGAGAAACTACCATGTATCTGACTCTGCTCGGTGATGTGGACACATGGTCCCTGATCTTAAGGGCTCACAGGCTAGTGTACACCATAAGAATATAATCAGTATTCATGACTAATGATGGATGATGCTGAACTCTATGGGCTGCATCTTGGGGCAAGAGTGGTAGAAAGAGAAAGAGTAGTATTGTATTAGGTGCAATTATTTCCTCTTCAGGGTGTAGCTTGGAAACTCTGCCTGTGTTCACGTAATGGGAAAATCTACAAGTTGTTTATAGCCACATGCAGTGGTGTGCTGGGGCTCGCTGGCACCAGCCCGGGAGAGCCAGTTGTTAAATTTTTAGGTATTTTGAGAGCTGGTTGTTAAACACAGCCGTTATAAAAAATTAAGTGATACAAACTTACAATTAGATGCATTATACCAAAAACAAAGACAATAATACTTAAAATCCATCACTACCTAAATATTTTAGTACATTTAGCCTATGCTCTTGGGTTATCTACATCTATGGCCTCTGAATGGTGGAAATGCTACATAATGGTGCACTACTGGGCATTTCTCCCCAAATCTGCATTCAGTGATGACACATCGGTAGCTTGAAATTGGTCCTTGTGCAGTATTTACACCATGGAAATCAGTAGACATGGTAAATTCGAGCTTGATTTACTGCCGAAGCTGGAACGTGTTCAGTTAATGAATATAATTAATACAAGGGTGAGAAATAGCTTAACAGAAAATCACGTATGAGATTTAATGACAGCACGTTCGTTGGGAGAAGAATTAGTGGATTGGGAAGCAACTCCATTTATCAGTCATGGTTTAATTGCAATTAGAGGTTGGCTCCAGATGCAAGGGTTTGGCAAAAATCAATGAAAGCATTCCATGAGAATCAATTGGCTAACAATTTACAACCAAGGGTATTATTATTTGTAAATTAAATGCTACGTATCAATGGTTAAAATCTATAATAAACACGTATGTACAAGTTTTTCTTCTGAAGAGCCAGTTTGCTGTACGTGTGTTTACTCTGTATTTGCTATAACACCACTGACTATAAACCTAAACTATCAGTGAAAGTGGTAGCAGAGGAGGCCATGCTAATAAAGTTGGTTTCCTCTGATTGGATGAAAGGAGATAGTCACAGAAGGACCCACGCCTTGTTCTGATCTCCAGATCGTTCCTCTTCAGCCGCTTTCCAGAGCTTCTTCTGCCCACAGCTCAGGGTAAAAACTTTTCTTTTCATTGTGACAACAAGGTGGGATCAAAGCACTTTCTTGGCAGCGTGAATGATTGTGAAAATCTTTTGAGGTCTTCATTCCTCGTACGGATGCTCTTCTAGAAGTCTGCTAGGGCTGCCCTAACAAAGTGCTCCAAAACTGGGTGATTTAAGCAACAGAAATCTATTGTCTCACAGTTCTGGAGGTTAGAAGTCAGCAGTCAAGGTGAAACAATAAACCCTGTTCCATAATTGTTGGTTTCCGTTCATGTTCTCCTTTGGATGATGCATGTTTCTTGAATCTGCATTCCCAGCACCTGTAACTTTATTTTAAAAAGGTTCATTTAGTTAGAATTTTCCACTGTTTACCCCCTTCTCTTCCTTCCACCACACCTCTCTCCCTCTCCTCAAAAAACGTCAAAGGACTTCTAGGTCTTACCAATGACACCTTCTCGACGTTTCTCTTCCCTGTGTCCTCCTCTCCTTCCTGTGATTTGCCTTCATGTCTTCTTGTTGGGCCCAAACCATCAGAGTGGGTACTGAACCCACCACTGTCCCAGGCCTCTCTCCAATCCAATCAGACTGCTGGACTCATCTTTTAAAAATACTATGATTGTTTTCTCTCTTGTTTAAAACCGTTCAAAACCTACTCATTTCCTTCAAGATACTATCCAGACTCCTTAGAATGGGATATTCTGCTCTCTGTGACCTGGCCCCAGCTTCCCTAAATCCCATCTCCTGAACTTGCTTCTGTGTATTTTATGCTGCAGCTCCGGAGCTGGTGAATTGTTCCAAGTTACGGTACTGTGTTCTGATGGCTTCAGAGTGTACTATTGGTCTTCCTGGAATGAGTTTCCTTTCCTCCTTCTGGAAAACTCCATTTCATCCAATGAGACCAGGTATGAATTTCCACTTCTGTGAAGTCTCAGATCCACCCAAGCAGAGGTCATCATGCCCTTCTTTGGAGACGAAATGAATTTAGAACTTTCTTCTGGACAGCACTTATTGGAACTGCAATAATTTGTGTGTTTCTCTCATCAACTAGACTGAGTGGTCCAGCTCCGTTCACTGGCAAATTAATTGTTTCATATGATGCCCAGGAACTATAGGTCTGGAATAAGTACTGAATGAATATGAGCCTGCCAATTTATTAAAAAATAAGACTGGGAAACTTTATGGTCCAGATGCATCATAAACTCACTAGTTACCACTGAGTGAGGGGTTAGCTATCATGTGTTTATTTCTCCCACTTTACAGATGAGCAAACTGAGGCATAGATGAATTTAAATGCCAAATAATTAATGCTGAAGGCTTATGATGTGGTTATTGAACTCATATCCGTTCAACTCCAAGCCTGTGTTCTTTTTTTTTTTTTTTTTTTTTTTTTTCTTTTTTGCGGTACGCGGGCTTCTCACTGTTGTGGGCTCTCCCGTTGCAGAGCACAGGCTCCGGACGCGCAGGCTCAGCGGCCATGGCTCACGGGCCCAGCCGCTCCGCGGCATGTGGGATCTTCCCGGACCAGGGCACGAACCCGTGTCCCCTGCATCAGCAGGCGGACTCTCAACCACTGCGCCACCAGGGAAGCCCCCAAGCCTGTGTTCTGAATCACTCCCCCCAACGCTGAAATATCTGAAGATAAAAACAGTATTGGGAATAAAAGATTTTTTAGGGATAAAAGCTATCACAACATAAGCATTTACTTCATTCATTTATCCCTCAGGGCTTAATCTGTAATATCAACAAAATGTATTCCTTTAAAAAATACTTGTCTGGAAAAGCCAACATTTAACAAAATCAAAAGGAAAGTAAACGTTCTTCAGAAGCTTTAATCAAAGGCACAAATGGGCGCCTCCTGGAATTGCGTCTCCCATCCTCAGCAGAGATTGAGGAGTCCCCACGCAGACTGGGTTTGCCTTGCCTCAGTTGACTGGGGCAAAAGGGACTGTTAAGGTTTGGGTTTTCATTTTCTATCACGAGAGGAGTCAAAAGAATTCCTAAGAGTCACGACAAGCCCCATGTCATCAGCTTACGCTCCTGGTCTCCATAGCACCTCTGGGAGGAGGGCAAATCCCTATTACACAGACTAGAAAACTGAGGCTCAGAAAAGTTATGTGAGGCTACGCTCCTGTCCTCCACTATTCCGGCATCTTCTTCAACTCTCATCCATATGAAAGCATTTTCTTTCAAGACAGATTCCCAGAATTTGGGAGCCAAATAGAAGAGGAGCTAGTCCCTTTGCTTTAGAAGGGAAACGTGCCCGATTTATTTTTGGTTTGACATTCGACTGCTTGCCGTTTCCTCTGGACTGGCTTTGTTTGCAGCCGGGGTCCAGCACTGAGCGTGCAGGTCTGTGGATGTGCCTTCAGAGTGACCCAGAGGAAGGACATCTTGCTGTTGACATTTCCTGTCTCAGTTTCCTTCCCTGCTTCCTTATGATTAATGGTCAACCCTCTTCCCACCTGCGTTTTTGCCTCCTAGCCAGAGATGCACCATCCGACAGGAACTGTTTTCCTGCAGTTTTGTAACTAAAAATAACAATAATAAAAGTCTTCAATTAATCTCCCGCCTCCCCAGCCAGCTCCGCCATGGTTCTCTGGCTTGTGCTCATGTGTCAAGTGTGTGCAAGTGGCCGGCCAGCTGAAGAACCTCTGGAAGCTGCCAAGGAAGCTGAGACTGCAGGATCCTGAGTTGGAGATGAGCTCATAGCCCAGGGTCAGCAGAAAGGACCCGAGGCCTGTTTAACTTCTTAAAAAATCTTCTCTTTATTGAAGACTTATTGTGTGCCAAGCACTGCGCTAAGCACATCATATGCACCGTGTCACTTAATCCCCATAGGTCCACCCAGTGGTCATGTCATCTGCATTTTAAAGTCTAACCTGAAGCTCAGAGAGGTTAAGTCACCTGCCCAAAGTACACAGCCACCAGAGGCGGGATTTAAACCCTGGGTTATCTTGGTTCTTTTTTATGAGTCTCTGATTTGGTTTTCAATTTTACAGTTATTATTAAAATTGTAAACACTCATTTAACAACTGTTGTTTGCTTTCAAAATGCACTGAGAGATGTCAGGCCTAGGGAAAAAGAAACATAAGTAAAATATAATTCCTGTCTCCGAGGAGTCTTCAGTTAAGTGGAACAAGTCTGTTGCCTCTCATTTCTTATACTGAAGAAACAGGAGGGGCTGTTTGAAATGAAGCCATATTTGCCCCCGTCAATCTCCGCATGCCAAATTTACCTTCTCTTTTTGACCCATCAGCAGATATTATATATGTTTGGGCAGAGAATTTTTTTCTCCAAACATTTAAAAATATATATGTAATTCAGGTCTCAAATCAATGACTGCTTCATTTCTACTGGGTTTTCAAAAAGCAGCAGCCGGGTTCAGTAGACCGTTTGTAATCAACAGCATCTTTGCTACACTAAGAACAGAACAATGCCAGGCCACCCCTTCTGCGTGTCAGTAGGTGGCAGTCTGGTTTTGCATGTGCCATGTGCCCGGGATCAAGTGGGATTCAGAAATTCATGTGCTGTGGAAATTCCCATCACCAGCCTTTTCAGATCTTTCTGAACCTAAAAGCAATGACTTTTCCATACCCAAAAACATAAATGTGGTGACAGCCATTTTGAGTAACTCCTAGTTTGTCTTAACTGAGCTTTGGGAAGAATCTCCTTAGGACTCAGATCCAGAGCCATTTGATGTGTGGTCCAGCCCCACCTAGTCTGTAGATACAGTGCTTGCTGGATGCAGTCTCAGATCCACCCCACCTGGACCAGATCCCTGAAACAGGCTTCTGGTTCTTACCTGAATGGCAGCCTTTTTCTATTTCTTGCTCGTATCAGAGAATTCAGATAGCTGTGTTCTGCTCCAGTAGTTTTCAATCTCCCTAAGACAGCATCAGTTGTGATTAAATGATCATAGAACTCTGATACAACCACCTCAGTGGACACACAAATAGTATGGTGTTTGTGATAAAGATGGCTGACGAGTTGACCAGTGAATTATCTACGAAAAATTTGTTTGCTAAGAAAACAACCCCTAAAGATGAAATTATGGGAATCCTGTTGAATTAAAGGGAACTAAAAATCATATATACAATTATAGACTGCATGAATGGCACTGTTGTCTGAATCAAGCGATATCTTAGAACATACTATTAAGTGAGTCAGGTTCTGTAGGATCTCTTTGGAAAGTCCAAGGTAGTGGTAAACTCAAGTTGCTCTACTTACTAGAAAGAATAAGATAGCATTTCTTTTGACATTTGTACCGTATTCTAGAGTTTTAACTTGCAGTATCCCAATATTTTTAATTAGTAGATTAACTGAAGTAGTTTTACTCCATTTGAAGATCTAACTAATTTGGTTAGTTTGACTAAATGAGTTTTAGCCTATTTATGAGTTTCATATAGAAGTGAGGAATTGGTATAATTATCCAATGACTTTCCTCATCACAAGACATTGGGTCCATTTCCTCTTCTTTCCTTACAGGATGCCACTCGTTGGTGAGTGACATATAAGACCCTTTCGGAAGCCTCGGGAGCTCTATAAACAAGCCACTGGAAGCCACTCTTCATTTTTTGCTTCCAGAGATGAGTGCCGACATCCTAAAATCCGTCCCATCGACTGGTGTGACAAGAGTTCCTGGAGGGCATCTACCCAGAAGTCTCTCCTCCATGATGCCAGACGTTTGAAATTCGGCCTTTGGAGATGCACCAGACATACTCTCAGTCTTTACCGTTTCATTCATATCATGCAAATATTTCTGTGGACCGTAAATTAAAGTCTTAAGGCAGTTACCACTCACTTTCCAAAGGAGAAAGCCACCCAGGGGCTCCATCAAGAATGTGTCCTGAAGACAGTTTCAGAGAGGAGGAGAGCCAGAAGGGGTGAAGGGAAAGAGAGAGGAAATGATGATAATCCAGGACCTCCCAAGCCCCCCAGTGTTTCTGAGACCTGGCCCTCTCCTGGGACCCTGGCCACCTCTCTACCCTCACCTCCCTTGATGCTCCCCATGGCCTTTTGGTTTTTCTGAAACACATCATCCTCTTTCCTGCCTTAGGGCATCTATAGTAGCTACTCCTGGAATCTTCTTCCCCAAGACTGTCTCATCACTGGTTGACCTTGTCATGAGTGTCTGAGGTCCAGTTTCACTGCCTCTGAAAGGCCTTCCTTGATCACCAGCCTCAAGCCTTCCCTGTCTACCCCAATCACTCTGTTGTTTCATCCTGGGTTGTTTTCTTTCTAGCACTTACACTCTCTGAAATGATTTTGTTTGCTTACTGGATTACTTGTTTATCTTCTGTCTTCCCTCACTAAACTTGGTTTTATGATGAGGTTTCTGTGTTTTATTATGAGACCTTGTCTAAGGCTGGTTCCCCTCATCCCCATCCTCTTGGAAATTTCCTAGCATTGATTAGGCACTCAGTACGTGTTTATTTATTAAGTGAATAAATTTTTAAAAAAAGAATAAAAAGTAAACTTTGTTACTTCAAGACATAGCCTTGTCTGTTGGAATCAGTAATGTGAGACTGCCCAGCTGAGCTAGCCCACTGCAATGTCATGTACACTGGCAGAAGACATGAGACTCCTAGGTCTGAGATAAAGGACAGTGTATCATTCACGGTAAGAGCAGTGGCCAGAGCATCAGCATTTGCTGTAGTTTCCCAAACCTTCCCCAGGGGTACATAAAGAGGGCAAGGTAGCATCTGAACGGGCAGTGGGGTATGTTACAGGAAAGGACTCCTGAACCTAGGGAAACCAAATCTTTTATAACGGGTTATGAGCCAGCCTGACTATTGTCTGGGGGGACACATTACCTTTATTATACTGGACAGTGAACAAAACTGCCCTTTGCTCCAAAGGTAAACGCTATTTCTATATTTGAGCATATTTTCTAAGGTTTGTTGATTGTACGTAGACCTCTTTGAAAAGACAGCCGAGAAGAAAGGCAGTCAGTGCCTCTGCTCAGAAGCTGTGCAGAAACGTGGGAGACCCATGGGGAACTGTCTCCTTACAAAGCCCATCTTCCTGGTCAATGTTTCACTAGTCATCCCTTTATCCCATCACTCCCTCCCGTCCTGAGAAAAAGTCAAATAATATTTGTTGAATGGAGCACTTACTTCATCCTATCTTACACACGCCTTTCTTGAGAGAAACAGCCTATCAATAAGTCAACCCACTCTTACTGAGAAATGGCTATGTGCTTAGCCCTGTTTCTGGAACTGTGGAGCTTTTATTCTCAGACTGGGGTACCCATCTGTCAGTGGGTTTCTGGTGGAGTACCAAAGGGCAAACGAAGCATGGAATGAAAATAGAATGCATTTCATGGATTATAATTTTTACTAGAAAAAATAAAGGCTCATTAGCTGTCTGTTAAAATAAACACAGACATGTTATACAGTGGAGTACAACACTCTCAGGGGTTTTAAAGATAAAGCAAAGACTTCTTTGGGCAGCACTGCTATCCCTCCCCTGCCCCAGAGCACAGATGACCTTTTCTCTGCCACTTCAGTGGAAAATTTTAAAAGCCATTTTATAGAACAGCATATTGCAAACAACGGACCAGGATATGTTAATGGATTGTGAAATTGATCAAGTGAGTCTTGACCAACAAGTAATAATAATAACAAATATAATAGAATGGATAATATGAGAGGGCATCATAAATAAATATCCTGATATAAATATTTATATCAGGATATATATATGTGTGTGTGTGTGTGTGTGTGTAGTTGAACTGAATCGCAGTGTTTAATGTATTTCTCACTATGCATTTCAGTTACAAAAGTTTAAAAGCTACTACTGTAGAGGATATTATAAAGCATGGAATTTTTTCTTTTTTTTCCCCATAAACATCTTAAAATCCATTAGGAGATGAGATATAAGAACAAAATTATTGCTAAATGATGATGGAGGCTTGGGAAGCGGGCTCTCAAATTTGGCAATGACAAAAGTTGAAAAGAATAGCAAACATGATGGACAATAGAACAAAAATTTCAAATAATCTTAAAGGATTAAATTAGACAGGCGTGGATGGAAATGTAAGTAATCAATATGATGTCCAGATTTTATATATGAAAAAATAATTCCATCAAATTAGGAGAACCGCTCTTTCCAGGTGAAGGTAGATTATGCCTCGTCTATATTCACTGAATATTTAGTCACATGGGCAGATGTCTCCTTGGTTTTGGGAGAGGGGTTCATTTGGAGAGACGCGGTTATAAACCTGGTAGAGGGCCTCTGGAAGAAGACGACCTGTAATGTGGGCTCTTCCTTGGACAAGAGAACACTTAGGAAATAACATTTATTGATCGTATATCCTCTTTCAGGCAGTTTACACAACTGTCTTTATGTATTTGGAAGGCATCAGCTGAAAAGAGCGGTGTTGAGACTGCATGGCTTCACACTGCTGCCATAGCTGATAAGAGCTGCCACTAATTGAGTGCCTACGGGGCACCAGCCATTGTAACATACGCATTACAGCATCTTTTTCCACAATGTAACAACCAACCCCATTTATCAAGCCCCGACTATGTGTCAGACACAGTACAAAGCCTTTTCCTTGGAATAGTTTATTTAATCCTCCCAACTCTCTTTTGCGGAAGGTACTGATTTCATTCCCATTTGCAGATGAGGAAAGTGGGCCTCATAGAGGGATTCACTTGCCTGGTATTACACAGTCATTAAGTGCTAGGAGGAGCTCTTTAGCCACTAAAACTGCCTCAAAATGGGGTGGGTTATGGCTCGAAGAAATGAGGTCATTGCCCTTGGAACTAATCAGATAGGAAGCGCCTCCTATTGACCGGGGATCTTTCACTGAAAGTTGAAGTTCTGATGTAGGAAGGTGACTTCAGGCAGTTGTTCAAAGGGAAGATTTCCTGGAAGAGAGGGGATTTCTCCCGGTCCTTGAAGGGAGAGTAAGAAGATGATGGAGAAGAACAGAGGTGGACCTTTGAAGAAGGAAACTTCACAGGAACAAAACAGGTCTGTGCAAGGTGAGTTGTACCTGAGGGAGAATAAGGACAGCTGTCTGGCTAGTTGGCACCTCCACCGACCCCTTCTTTCCCTGGTGTCCTTTTGTGTTGTGCCCTTGACTCCAGCGGTCCACCTGAACCCTCACTGTCTAGTTCTGCTCCGGGCTGCAGTCTTGAGCTTGCTAATGGCAATTCTGCGTCTCATCTCTTGGGCAGTTTTCTATTGTCTCCAACTAAACCTTACCCCAGGTGGGGATGCAGAGGTGAAATTTAGGCACCTACTAAAAATTCTAATATTATCTTTTCACCTCCCAGTTTCCGGTCCATCCCACCTCTCCAAGGCCTGGCACTTCTGAAAGATCTTGGCTTCAGTGATTGCACTTCTGATTTGATCAGGCCTCCCAGGTAAGAGCTTGGGTAAGTCCCTTTAGGAATCCCTTCTCTGCTGGGGTCCAACTGGAGCCTTCAGAGCTTCGTGGTGACCGTTTGACTTATCTTGCGCTGTTCTCTCTCACTTGGTATGTTAATTTTCTATTGCTGCCTAACGACTTACTGCCAATTTAGAGACTTAAAACACCCCCCATTTATGAGCTCACAGTTCTGGAGGTCAGAAGTCTGGGTGGGCTTAGCTGGGTTCTCAGCTTAGGGTCTCACAAGACCAAAATCCAGACGTTGGCTGGGCTGAGTTTCTATCTGGAGACTCTGGGAAAGAATCTGTTTCCAGGCTCATTCGAGCTGATGGTAGAATTCAGTTCCTTAGTGCTGTAGGATGGAGGTCCCTATTTCCTTGCTGGCTGTCAGTAGTAAGTAGCTCTTAGAGGCCACCCACATTCCTTGCTGTTTGACCCTCTCCATCTTCAAAGGGATTCCCTTACTTTTGTGTTTGGAATCTTTCTGACTTCCGCTTCTGCTGTCAGCTGGAGAAAACTCCTGCACCTGTTAAAGGCACCTGTGATTAGATTAGGTCCACCCAAGTAATGGCTCCTTTGATTAACTCAAAGCCAACTGAAAAATCCCTTTAAGTATAACCTTAATCATAATCACAAAGGAGGTACCTCATCATATCGCAAATCCCACCCGCATTCAGTGGGGAAGGGATTATATTGTGTTGGCCAAAAATTTGTTCAGGTTTTTCCATAACATTTTCTAAAGGTGAAAGTCATGGGGGTCATCCCAGGATTTTACCTAGCACATTTAGCAAGGACACCACTATGCCTTCTCATCTCCCTGCCTGAATATTGGTGAGCCTAGAAGAGTCCTGGTACCTAACCTACTTCCCCCTTTACCATTCTCTGTAATATTGTTGCCAAAATCTTGGCTGTCTGTGCACCGATGCCAAACAGAAATAGGGAGACAGAATTATGGAGGAGAAAGGAAGAGCGGCTTTATTTCTTTGCCAGGCAAAAAGGGAACACAGTAGGCTAGCGCCTCAAGAACGGTGTCCCCCTCCTGGGGAAGAGGGAAAGGTTATATAGCCAGGACTCATGGGCAGAGGTATGTGATAAAAATCAAGGCAGTAACAGTGTCGCATTCTTCTTTCTCCTGCAAAGTTTCAAAAGGCTGGGGCTGCTGACAAGATTAGGGTGTGGGCAGGGTCTCAGGTGGTGCTTGGTAATGGCTTCTATCCCGGTGCATTCAGGCTGTTATAAAATCCCACAGACTGGGTGGCTTATAAACAGCAGGCATTGATGCTCCTGGTTGGTTCTGGAGGCTGGAAGTCAGAGATCAGGGTGTCGGCATGGTCTGGTGAGGGCCGTCCTCCGGGTCTCAGTTCTTCATGGATAGAACTTCATGTACAGTCCTCACGTGGCAGGAGGGACCTGGGAGCAGTGTGGGGTCTCTTTTATAAGAGCATTAATCCCATTCATGAGGGCTCCACGCTCATGTCCTAATCACCTTCCAGAGGCCCCACCTACCGGAACCATCACCTTTGGGTTAGGTTTCAACATATGAATTTGGAGTTTAGACCATAGCAGCTTCGGACAGTTGAGGGTTTGGTTCTCTGTCTCTGTGATGGTCTGTGCTTCCAGCTACCACAAACTGATGGCTGGTCTTGAGCTTTTTCTTTTAACTTGAACACACTGGGGGCCTGTGCCTTAAAGGTTCCAGGTAAAAATGACAATAGATACGTGGTCCTTTGAATGGATGGAGGTGGAAGAGTAAGCCCTGTGTCCTCAGAGGAGCATGGGGCTGAACCAGGCGCAGCTCCTGGGCGTTGACTCACTGTCTTGTGAGCCTGGACTGCTGTGTCAGGAACACGTGCTAAGTCATGGTCACATCCCAGTCACTGAAGGCTTCTGCTGACCCCCATCTGCCTCAGACTATTTTAGGACTTAGTCCTTCTGTCAGGAATTCCTTCTACTTAAACAATCACTTTTCCCCCCCTTTCTCTCCCTTTTCAAGTCATCTGGTGCCATGCAATGAAGCCCTGACCTGGCAAATTTGAGATAAGTTTATTCATGTTTCTGTTATGTGATTCAGTAATAATCTTATATCTAGGGCTTTGGGGCTTTTATTTCTTCCCTTTTCAGGCTAACATGGGCTTAGAAGAAGTGGGGAATGAATAGGCAGTTTTGTATATACAGGTGCTTCTTACATTTTGATGCTCACAAACTACCTGGGGATACTGTGAAAAATGCAAATTCTGATCTAGTAGGTCTGAGTCGGGACCCGAGTTTTCCTAGTTCTAAAAAGCTCCGAGGTGATGCTGATGCTGCTGGTCCGGAGCCCACAAGTTGTGGATTTTAACATGCCTGACTGAACATTAGAATCACCTGGGGGAATGAAAACAAAACAATGCTCAGGCTCCATCCCAGGTCAGGTAACTCAGAATTTATGGGAGTGGGAACCAGACATGGGTTTTTTGGGTAACATTCTTCAGATGACCTTATTTTGTACCCAGAGTTGAGAACCCCTGGATTAGGATTAGTAGCAAAAAGCATTAAATTCAGTGGCAGATGGTCAAACTTTTATCCCAATGATACTACTTCCTTAGCACGTAATTACTCAGAAAGATGCACTTAATTACTCTAGTTACAGCATGTAATAATCACTATATTTGTCCCCACTCATCCAGTATTGTTTTAGCCATTTTACAAAACTATCTGTGATGACTCTCCGTTCCATGTAAGATAGATGCTCAAATGGCATTAGAAACCCTCCATATTTTGGCCATCCAGGGCCACTTCCTACCACACATCAATTTTGGTCACATCTCATCCCTGGATACACTATGGGCTTTCTAAGGCATCTGCCTTTGCTTAAGGTATTCCCTCTGCTTTGAAATCTCCATCTATTTACTCTCTTATGACTCCTCATACTATTCAGGTGCAGCCACAGCCATCCTTCAAGGCCAACTTCAAATGTCAGTTCTTCTAAGAAACCTTCCTGACTCCCTCTTCAGTCAGTATAAATCTATGTCTGAGGGCACTTTCACTGTCTCTTGTGGAATTTATCCGTCTGCTTTGTGTTAGTTATTTTTGTATATATCTTTTTCCTTCTCCAGTTTGTGAACTCCTGGAGGGCAGAGACCATGTGCTTTCACTTAGGGGAACTCCACAGAGGTTCACTGAAATTAGAAACATGACCTCTGAGGGCTAGGCTGAGAATAGTATCTGCAAGAGGTAGATTATGGCCAGTGCTTTGGAACCAGAAGCCATTTTAATTATAACCAGACTTGGTGGGTCCAGCATGGAATAACTCAGTTGAAGTGACTTCAAAATGTTCCAGACCATGCAAGACAACTCTGGTTCAGAGGCAGGCTATGTCCATCTGACACTGAGAACTTGAGGAGCTTGGGTTTGCCTTCACTGTGGAAGGTCCACCTGGTATCTCAGTTTGGGAATTCTTCAACTAGGAAGGACTCGGGATGGGGCGGCAGTTCTCGAGGATGCTCTGTGTTGGAGGAAAGGCAAAGGAGCTAATGCATATTGATTCCCAATCAGTTATTAGGCTGAATGTTTTATCCATACAATGACCCTGTGAGTTGGGTATTAGTATTCCTGTTTTAAAGGTAAAGAAAGTGAAGTTCAGTTGATTAGTTACTTGCCCGAGGCCACAGTGCTGACACTCCACACAACCAGGTTTGCACCAAACTCTGATTCCAAAACCAACTGTACTTGTAGAGTAGATAATATACACCTGGTTGCCTTCCAAGCTCTAGCTGAGATTTCCTTTTCGTGAAGATAAAGGATGACCTAGACTGTTTGCTCCTGCACCTTCTTGTTCACATGGACTGGGTGAGTCTCCTTGCAAGCCCTCCTCATCCTCTGGTTCATTCTAGACTGTCAGCTCAGGGAGGGCAGGTATAGAGTATCTCGCTGTTGTATTTTGCCCTCCAGCTGGAGTCAGAATAGAGGGAAAGTTAAGAGCACAGGCTTTGTTATCTGGCCATTGTTGGAGTTCTTGATTTGCCACTCACTAGCTTGGTGATCTTGGCAAGTTACCTAAGTTCCCTGAGCCTGGCTTCTTTGTTCTAGGTTGTGGTGAACATGATGTAGAGGAAGGTGCTTAGCTTAGTACTTGACACATAAGTGATATTCATTAAAGTTGAGATGGACCAAACTTTGCCAATTAGCCGATTGCAGGTGTGACTCTAGACTTAAATCCATAAACGTATTTTGTACTTTTCTAGAATTCAACCTAACTTAATGTGGGTCCCATTCCTCTGGGATGAGTAGAAATGCTCAATTTGAGTTCTGTTGGGTATACATACTTAGGGACAGGCTTAGGGAGTGCCAAGGCAAGATGGGGATGGGAAACTTCTGGTCCTGTATGGCATCTGTCCACAGAGACATCCTCCTTTCATTGGGTCTTTAGTTGTTGATCCATGTGTAGATATGCTCCCTCTCGAGGGTCTCACTTCCTTTTTGGGGCTCTATCTAAGAGTACAAGTTTCTTCTGCCTTTGGGTCTCATCAACCTTCTGGTGGGTTTTGTTGCCTCCCAGGCACTGTAATCAGGAGGCAAGGTACTGACGCTTGGTTTCTGGTTTCTGGTTTCTGGTCCACCATGTAAGGAGCTTTCGAACAAGAAAAAAGCTGAACAAACCAAAAATCAACACCTCTTCTTACATCCATCAGAGAAATGAGGTCACAGGGCAAACCACTGTCCCCAAAATTGAAGTGGAGAGAATCACAACTATACTACAGATCAGAGGCCAAGGAGCAGAAAACTCTGCAGGAACCAGTACCTGGGTAGGAAAACCTGAAGTTTTATTGATGAATTTCTGAAGGCTCAGTATGGACAAGTTGAGAGTTAAAAAGTCCAGGAGATCCAGTCTTGGAAGGGGGTGGGGTCCCACAGGATTATGAGTTTATCTCCAGGAGCCCTACAACATTCTCACTGTGAAGACCAGAGGGAAAAAAATCCCCTTGTGCTTCTGACAGGGAGAGGGGGAAAGTAGCCATTTTGAAATAGCCCCAGAAAATTCTGTTTATTAACAAGGCCTATTCTCGAGAGAAACTATTTTAAAAGAGCTTAACTCACTGGGGTTTTACAAAAGACTAACCAAACTGACGTGGGGAAGGGAAATACCTAACTCCAGGCCCCTCTAACCCTCCTGTCTCACCTAAGGGGTGCAGGAAACAAAACAAAATGAATCAAAAGTGAGATGCCCTTGTGCTGGCCACAGCCCAGGGGCACAGGCTCACTAAAAAGACCAAGACTTCATCCAGGACTATAGAACTCATCTCTCCCCACATCTCACCACCACATCGGCAGGGCTCCTGCATCATAACAGGGAATTACAAGGGAAAGAACTGCAAGCCTCAGACATTATTTAAGGAGAGTTTGGGCAAAACTGATCTGGGTACATAAGCTAGAACCAGGAAGGCAGCCAGGTGGTTGGGATGCAAAAGATGAGGTAAATAAGAAGATGAATCCAGGATGAGCCCAGCAGTAACATGCCAAGTTCTGGCTAGGAATAGCTAGCATAGTCTCTGCCATGAGGCAGAAAGCCATCAGATAATCACACACATTCATGTAAAATTGTATCTATGACAAGGGATCTGGGGGACAGTTATGTCCTGCTATGAGAACCTATAACTGGAGAATTAGGTCTAATCGTGGAGATATAGAAGGTGTCCCTCAGGAGGAGATGCCTGAGTAAGATCTAAAGTTGAATGACTCTTCGCTAAGTGAGGAAGCTTTCTAGGAAGAGGGAACAGTATGTGCAAAGACTCTTGGATGGAGACCATGTGGGGAGTACAGGCAATTGCAAAAGCCAGGAGCCCAGAAATCCTGGGTTTACGGGAGAGACATTTTCTTTAAACTTCCATGCAGGTTTATAAAAATGTAAATCTCACATACAAATGACATCCAGTCTAAAAACAGTATGAGAACAAACCAGGTGTTGGTTATGTACATGGATGGGTGTGTCAGTTGCATAAATCATTATACAATCTAACATAAAATTGAATCTGGGGTCCAGAAACTTGAGGCACAGCTTTAAAAAAATAAGGTAGGAGCTTGGCCTGAATGGAAAGAGCTATGGCTAGAAAGCTGGCTGGCTTTAAGTCCAGGCTTAGTCACTTACCATGGGCTTTTCCAGCCCATTTGCCTGTCTACAGATCAGTTTCCTTATATCCAAAGTGGGATCAACATTTCCTGATCTTGCCAGCTCTTGGGTGTGGTGAAACATACCAAGTTAACATGTGAGAATGTCTCTGGAAAGACGGTATAAACATGGGAAAGGCTGTCAGTTCATTCATTCATGGTACCTGTTTCATTAGACACACGTCTGCTGAGTATCACTACCTGGTGCACATCAGAAACACTGTGAACAGTATGACGTGCTCTGTCCTGCACTTGGGGAGCTGGCCTCTCCCATCTTGGCAATGTCACTTAATGTGGCATCAATAGCTCTGTACAATCCAGTGCAGGGACTAACATGGTAAAACTGATTCTTTCTTCTTTCATGGTTTGCATAGTTCAGTGAGTAAGAAATGTAATAAACTGTGGCAGGGCTCCATGAAATAGGAGTAAAGGAGAAGGAGTGGAGGAAGCAATTAAACTAGTGGGGATGCAGATGGAGGGTGATGATTAGGAAACCTTTTCAGAAGAGCTGAGTTTTGGGCTTCCCTGGTGGCACAGTGGTTAAGAAGCTGTCTGCCAATGCAGGGGACACGGGTTCGAGCCCTAGTCCAGGAAGATCGTGGAGCAACTCAGCCCATGCACCACAACTACTGAGCCTGCTCTCTAGAGCCTGCATGCCATAACTACTGAAGCCTGTGTGCCTAGAGCCCGTGCTCCGCAACAAGAGAAGCCACCACAATGAGAAGCCCGTGCACCGCAACGAAGAGTAGCCCCTGCTCACCGCAACTAGAGAAAGCTCGCATGCAGCAATGAACACCCAACACAGCCAAAAACAAAATAAATAAAAATAAATAAATTTATTAAAAAAAGAAAAGAAAAGAAATAGGCCCTCTAGCAGAATAGATTGTAAGTCATTTTATAAAACAAAGGCATTTAAAATTTGTTCATCAAAATAAGGGATGTTGTCTTCGTAGCAGGAAACCGGGGAGACAATATGCTTTATGGCAAACAATGCTCAAAACTTTAATTAATTAATTAATTAATTATTTTGGCTGCATTGGGTCTTCATTTCTGCGTGCGGGCTTTCTCTAGTTGCGGTGAGCGGGGGCTACTCTTCGTTGCGGTGCAAGGGCCTCTCACTGCGGTGACTTCTCTTGCCGCAGAGCATGGGCTCTAGGCGTGCGGGCTTCAGTAGTTGCGGCACGCGGGCCCTAGAGCGCACGGGCTTCAGTAGTTGCAGCGCGTGGGCTCTAGGGCCTGTGGGCTTCAGTAGTTGTGGCACGCGAGCTCAGAAGTTGTGGTGCACGGGCTTAGTTGCTCCACAGCTTGTGGGATCTTCCCAGACCAGGGCTCGAACCCATGTCCCCTGCATTGGCAGGCGGATTCTTAACCACTGTGCCACCAGGGAAGTCTCTCAAAACTTTTTGAAAAATTCTTCATTTCAAAATGCTTTTGGAGCCTGCTATGGACTGAATTGTGTCCCTCCAAAATTTTTATATGGAAACCCTAACCTCTGATGTGACTATATTTAGAGACAGGGCCTTTAGAAGGTAGTTAAGGTTAAGTGAGGTCATAGGGTGGGGTGGAAGCCTGATCCAATAGGATTAGTGTTCTTTTAGAAGAGACACAGAGAGCTTTCTCTTTCTCCTCCATGTAAGACACAGAAAGGAGGCGGCTGTGTGCAAGTCAGGAAGAGAGTCCGCACCAGAAACTGACCAGAATGACACCCTGATCTTGGGCTTCCAGCCTCCAGAAACTGTGAGAAAATAAATTTCGACTGTTTAAGCCATGGAGTCTATGATATTTTGTTATGGCCATCTGAGCTGACTAATACAGAACCCTTAATACAGCCTTTTAAATATCCTCAGGATAGCAAATTTTTGTCGTAAGAAGGCACATTTGACTTTTAGAATCAGCCAAATGTTGTCTGAAGCCAAGGCTATTGAATAAAAATGGATGAGTGAACAGAATAAGAACATTTTCTAAAATAAGACAAAAAATGAAATGTGGTTATAAGGTAAAAACATTGCTTTTGATTTGTGCCTATAGAATGGATTTGGGGGTAATTACAAAAGTGAGCAAAGGCAGCATCATTGCAATAATTGTGCAATTCCCAGAAAGTTATTTTGAAGGAAAACAACCATTTACAAAATTATTTTTCCTCAATTGTAAAAGAACAAAGACATATTAATATTCAACGTAGAAAATTCCAAAATTTTAGAAAATCATAAATAAATAGAAAAATAGAAATTTGATGTTATGCCATCCCTAGAGATAGCCACTGCGAAACTTTAGTAGACTTTATTCCAGAACCTCCATCCCTCAAATATCTGCACATGCATGTGTGCAAGCTCACATATGTGGGATCACATTGAATATGTTGTTATATGTCCTGTCTTATTTCCACTTAACATTATGCTATGAGCATTTCACAAGTAATTCAATAGTCTTGAAAAACATGATTAAAAGTGTTTGTATAATATTATATCATATAAATATTCCAATCATTTTTAAAAACTATCTATTGTAAGGCATTAAAAACTTTTCATTTTATTTTAGGGTTAAATCTAACAAATGACAAGATCTAAAACTGTAAGTTTTTCCATAAATTTGTCCAAGTAGATTTAAAGCTTAAATGAGGTCTTGAATTTCACTTCAGTTACTGAAAGCTAAGTGTGTGATTTCCTCTCTGTGGGCAAAAATTTTAAAGAAATGAGAATATAGAAGAGACTGGGTCAAGGGGTTTAAAATAATCACCAGATAAGCCATATTTTAGGTGGAATTATATCAGCACAGTGAACACTTAGTCCTATAATTGGCCCAAGTATTCCCAGTGTACCATAAATTTAATCAGAGCGGTCTAATGTCTCAGATCAATGTTTCTTTTTGTAGTAAACCACATAATGCAAAATCCATAGCTCCATAAAACCTAATTACGAAAATTTTCTCTCTTTTTAATCAGTTAATCATAAAGCTCTCATATTTATATTTCAGCAAAAGACAAATGATACACACCCTAGAATTTTCCCTCACAGCAGAGTCTTAGTTATTATTGAAGGAGCAACCACAGAACGTAGGTCAGAGTTCACATGTGGCGGCTGTAATAAACGGAACGAAAACCATCTAACTCAAGTACCGTTTTGTTGTACACGTCACTGCTCTGTATTGATAAAGCTCTTCAAAGTTTTACAAGGAGACCTCATTTTATTGCTCTTTGCTTTATTATGCTTTGAAGATATTGTGCTTTTGTTGTTGTTGTTGTTGTTTTTTAATACAAATTGAAGGTTTGTGCCAACACTGTGGTCAAGCCAGTGTATCGGCACCATTTTCCCAACAGCATTTGCTCACTTTGTGTCTCTCTGTCACATTTTGGTAATTCTTACAATATTTCAAACGTTTTCATTACTACTATATTTTTATGGTGATCTGTGATTCGTGATGTCTGATGTTACTATTGTTATTGTTTGGGGCCTCACCAACCTCGTCCATATAAGATGGTGAACTTGATCAATAAATGTTGTGTGTGTTGACTGCTCCATTGACTGATCGTTCCCCATCTCTCTCCCTCTCCTTGGGCCTCCCTATTCCCTGAGACATAACAATATTGAAATTAGGCCAATGAATAGCCCTACAATGGCCTCTAAGTGTTCAAGTGAAAGGAAGAGTTGCACATCTCTCACTTTAAATCAAAAGCTAGAAATGCTTAAGCTTAGTGATGAAGGCATGACAAAAGCTGAGATAGGCCAAAAGCTAGGCCTCTTACGTCAAGCAGTTAGCCCAGTTGTGAATGCAAAGGAAAAGGTCGTGAACGATATTAAAAGTGCTACTCCAGGGAACACATAAGGATAAGAAAGCAAAACAGCCTGCTGCGATATGGAGAAAGGTTTAGTGATCTGGATAGAAGATCAAACCAGCTACAACATTTCCTTGATCCACGGCCTAATCCAGGGCAAGGCCCTAATTCTTTTTAATTCTATGACGGCTGAGAGAGGTGAGGAAGCTGCAGAGGAAGAGTTTGACGCTAGCAGAGGTTCATGAAGTTTAAGGAAAGAAGCTGTCTCCATAACATAGAAGTGCCAGGTGAGGCAGGAAGTGCTGATGTAGAAGCTGCAGCAAATTATTCAGAAGATCTGGCTGAGATAACTACTGATGGTGGCTACACTGAACAGATTTTCCATGTAGACAAAATAGGCTTCTGTTGAAAGAAAATGCCATGTAGGACTTTCATAGCTGGAGAGAAGAAGTCAGTGCTCGGCTTCAAAGCTTCTAAGGATAGGCTGATTCTCTTGTTAGGGGCTAATGCAGCTGGTGACTAAGTTGAAGTCAATGCTCATTTATTATTCTGAAAATTCTAGGGCCCTTAAGAATTATGCTAAATATACTCTGCCTGTGTTCTATAAATGGAACAACAAAGCCTGGATGACAGCACATCTGCTTATGACATAGTTCACTGAATACTTTAAGTCCCCTCTTTGTGTGTGTGTGTGTGTGTGCTTTATTTATTGTTTAATTTATTTACTTCATAAACTTACTTAAGCAAAAATTGTCTACACATTTAAACACTATTTATATAACCACGTCAAAATCTACACATTTTACAAATCAAATTATTTAAACACTGATTGCAAACTTAAATCTTCCTATACATTTCAGTCAAATCATCAGTACAATATGTCAGCTTCTCTAAAAGCATCAAGCATTTTGGTAAAGCACACACATCTTACAAGGATTGTAAAATTTTTTATATCTACTCTTATACTCATTATAGAAATGGGTTTGTAGACCCAAGAGAAGGACACTATCTCAGTTCAGACCAATTTTTGAATTTGGATATCCAAAAGAAGAATATTATCTCAGTGCAGATGAAGTTTTGAATTATTAATCGAGGAATTCTTGGTTGGGACCTGGGAACTACTTTACCTTCTAAGAGGATGAAAATCTGAGCCAGTGCTTATCTTATATATCACTGGAACTGTTCAAGTCCATACTTTTTCCATGAATTAGTGTATTGTAACTGGATACCTTTTCTTTAAATGATGTCATCTTTAAGTTTAACGACTATGATATGCACATGTCCCAGAGATGTCCATGCCCAAACCTCTTAGGTTATGTTTAACGGTAAAGGGACATTTTCTATGTAATTAAAGTTATGGGCCTTAAACTAGAGAGTTTATCCTGGATTATCTGTGTGGGCCCAATCTAATCACGTGAACCCTTAAAATCAGAGAATTTTAAAGTCAGAGACATGACAGAAGGGTAGGTCAGAGGGGTTCAAACTGTGAGAAGGACTTGGCTTGACGTTTTTGGCCCAGAGATTGATGGCAAGGAACCTCAGTCCTACAACCATAAGGAACTGAATTCTGAATGAGCCTGGAAGTGGATTCTTCTACTTCAGTAAGGAAGGCAGCCTTGCCTAGACCTTTCTTCTGACCTAATGAAACCCTGAGCAGAGAATCCAGTCATGCTCTGCTGGACTTCTGACCTACAGAAACTGTGAGATAATAAATAGGTCAAAGCTGTGTTAAGACTAAGTCCACTCTTGAGACCAACTGTTCAGATAAAAAGATTCCTCTCAAAATATTCCTGCTCATTGACAATGCACCTGGTCACCCAAGAGCTCTGTTGGAGATGTACAATGAGAAGAACGTTGTTTTCATGCCTGCTAACACAACATCCATTATGCATCCCATGGATCAAGGAGTCATTTTTATTTTCAAGTCTTATTATTTAAGAAATACATTTCAGAAGACTATAGCTGCCATGGATAGTAGTTCCTCTGATGCATCTGAGCAAAGTAAGTTGAAAACCTTCTGGAAAGGATTCACCATTCTAGATGCCATTAAGAACATTAGTAATCATGGGAAGAGGTCAAGACATCAACATTCACAGGAGTTTGAAAGAAGTTGATTCTAACTCTCATGGATGACTTTGAGGGGTTCAAGACTTCATTGGAGGAAATAACTGCAGATGTGGTGAAAATAGCAAAAGAACTAGAATTAGGATCCTGAAGATGTGATTGAATTGCTACAATCTCATGAGAAAACTTTTACAGGTGAAGAGTCGATTTTCATGGATGAGTAAAGAAAGTGGTTTCTTGAGATGGAATCTACTCCTGGTGAAGATGCTATGAAAATTGTTGAAATGACAACAAAAGATTTAGAATATTACATAAACTTAGTTGATAAAGCAATAGCAGGTTTTGAGAGTATTTCTAACTTTGAAAGAAGTTCTACTGTGGATAAAATGCCATCAAAACAACATTGCATACTACAGAGAAATTGTTTGTAAGAGGAAGAGTCAATCAATGGGGCAAACTTCATTGTAGTCTTATTTTAAGAAATTGTCAAGCCACCCCAACCTCCAGCACCCACCACCCTGATCAGTTGGCTGCCATCAACATGGAGGCAAGACCCTCCACCAGCATAAAGATTATGACTCACTGAAGACTCAGATGTTGGTTAGTATGTTCTAGCAATAAAGCATTTTTATTTATTTATTATTTTTTTTTTTTCTTTTTGCGGTATGCGGGCCTCTCACTGCTGTGGCCTCTCCCGTTGCGGAGCACAGGCTCCGGACGCGCAGGCCCAGCGGCCACGGCTCACGGGCCCAGCCGCTCCGCGGCATATGGGATCCTCCCAGACCGGGGCACGAACCCGTATCCCCTGCATCGGCAGGCGGACTCTCAACCACTGCGCCACCAGGGAGGCCCAATAAAGCATTTTTAAATTAAGATAAGCACATTTTTAAAGATATAATGCTATCACACACTTAATAGACTACAGTATAGTGTAAACATAACTTTTATATGCCAAACCAAAAAATTCATGTGACTCTTTACTGCAATACTTACTTTATTGCAAATGGTCTGGAACCAAACCCAGAATGTCTTCCAGGTATGCCTGTATTTATATTTATTGTTTTTCTCACCCTATGCAGTTTTCTGCTTTTGTAATTTGGCAGATGTAGAAGGGAAGAATACAAAAAATTGAGGAGAATTTTCAGAACCACATCCCACTCTTGGGCCAACTTCTATGTTGCTGGTTGAAGTGACCCTGGGTGTGGGGACCCCAAACTTGTGTACAGGATCTTCTGCCTGGTTTGTCCATGGAGAATGGGACTACCATCCTGGGCAAGGAAAAGCCCCTGCTGGAGATCCTGACAGCCTGGCAGACACTCTGGTTGGGAAGTGAGGTTATCACTTGCCCCACACTTCCTTTTCCCCCATTTCCTGTCTCAATTCCTTGCGAAATAGAGCAGATGTGGGTTTTGTTGGCTGCATCTGGCCCCTACTGAGAGATTGATACCACATGTTCTGAAGAACAGGAACCAGAGATACAGGAAAGACCACCCTATTGTCTCTCAGTTTCGCCCTTTCTCACCCTCAGCTCAAGGGCTCATTCATTCTCCCCAGTATTGTTTTAATAATCTCCTAATTGGCTTCCTGACTCTAGTTTGACCAGATCTATCTTTCAAAATCTTTAAATGTTTAGTTCTTAACATCCTACAGGATTAAAATCCAAATCTCTTAGCATAACATTCAGATTATTTGTGATATCGCCCCTCTTTCCCTGGCCTTTTCTCTGGCCCCGTGTCCACCAGACTCCAGGCTCCAGCAGTATCAAAATGACGATAGTTACCTGAACACACCTTGTTGTTTAAGGTTCTATAAGTATGACTTTGGGCAAGGTCCTTAGCTTCTAGTGTCTTGGGACTAGGATAGAATCTGCCTTATGGTATTGTTGTGAGGTTTAAATGAGATAATATGCGGAAAAGACTTGGAGCAGAGCCTGGCACATAGGAAAATGCTCAACAAATTCTATTATTGTTACTCCCTCGTTCTGGACTCTTTTAGCTTCTTCTTTGATCTGTCTGACTCCTACTTACCCTTTCAAATGCAGATCAAGTGTCTCTTCCCCTGTTCAGTGTTTATCACTATTTCTGTTGTCCCCTCCTATCCTTACTACCTACCACTCACAGCATCAGTTACATCCCTGGCTGTTATTTGTTTACACTTTTGTCTCTGTCATGAGACTCTAAGCTCGTTGAGGGCAAGGACCAGTGTCTTAGTCATCTTGGTAGCCCTCAATTAGCACAGACCTTGGCACACAGTAGACCCTCACTTGATTTTTATTGAATGGATTAGGATTAGGGTTCCATGGCAGCTTAATGCCTTCCCAGCCTGACACCTGTGTGCAAGGGTGGGTGCTGGATTTCAGGCATACAGCCATGTGAGGTGGTTTCTGAGTGTCTGGCCACAGAAAGACGTTGTAAATGCCTGCAGTCGAATTCCCCATCCCCAGAAAGTGCCTCTCAGCAAATTTCTATGCTGAGAAATGCATTATGCTGGATTCAGCAAAGCCACACGGCAGAGTGCAAGGGAAAGCAGATTCTGAGTTTGTACCTTTCACCTGACAGATGCCTGATTTACTGTCTCCAGCACATTCAAGTTGATCTTGCACCAGTAAGAATATTTTCACTGAGCTTTTTTTAAAATATAAATTTATTTATTATTTTTGGCTGCATCTGGTCTTCATTGCTGCGTGCAGGCTTTCTCTAGTTGCAGCGAGCAGGGGGTTACTTTTCATTGCAGTGCGCGGGCTTCTCATTGCAGTGGCTTCTCTTGTTGTGGAGCATGGGCTCTAGGCACGTGGGCTTCAGCAGTTGTAGCTCGTGGGCTTCAGTAGTTGTGATTCACGGGCTCTAGAGCACAGGCTCAGTAGTTGTGGCACACAGGCTTAGTTGCTCGGTGGCATGTGGGACCTTCCCAGACCAGGGCTCGAACCCGTGTCCCCTGTATTGGCAGACAGATTCTTAACCACTGTATCACCAGGGAAGCCCTTCACTGAGCTTTGAAGTGAAGCTGTAAGGCAGACCTGGATGTTGAGGTGGGAGCAAACATTTACTTCATTTTCAAATATTGCAGTTTCTTCCTATTATCACCAAACACAGTTGTCCATGCAACGCTACTGGCCCTTCATAAATCTAAATAGCTCTTGTTTAAAATCGGATATAATTCTGAAATGGCCATAAAGATGATCAGAATATAACACAAGAATACCTTTCCACAGAGAAACCTATTTAGAAGCAGTTCAAGGCTGATTTTGAAAAACTGCAAGAAGGGAAAATATGTAAAGTAGGAAAAATGTGCCATAAGAAAAAAAATGTGTGAGAGACTATCACTCTGTGAGAGAACTGTAATTGGATTCCTCAGCTCTGTTGGAAGGATGAAACTGGCACTTCAAAGTTTTAAAAAATGTTATTGAGTTCTGAGGCTTATGAACAAGGTACCAAGTAAATGATAAAGATTATTATGGGGTCAAAGATAAAAATATCCAATATTAAGACCCTTTAAGAAAATCACACTACCTCTACGGTACCATAAAGTTATTAAATGGTATTGATAAACATTTTAAAATAACCTTGGAAATACTAGAGAAATAATCCCTCCACCCCCAAAAAAGGGCAATTACAAAATTGTAAATACAGAACGATCTCAATTATGGAAAATGCATGGTAAGAAATAGAATCTGTCACACCATAATGGTTGTTGCCTCTTAGTTGGTAGTGGAATAACAATACCCTCTTCCTATTCCTGGCTTCTGTCTATTAACAAATTAAATTAAAACGTTTGTTTATTCTTTATGTTGGCAGAATAATCTTTGATTTACATTTAGAATTGCAGACTTTCCAGTGAGCTATCAGCTCTTCTGGAATATTCCTTTTTTGAGGGGCAACAGAGGCCTTGGGAGGATAGACTCTCACAAGTACAGTATCAGGTGGTCCAGCTCTACTGGAGGAATGTATTTGCAACATTTCACATAAATGCTTGTTGGGACTTGGAAGCAGATGCGGGAAAACTTTAGTTTCCTGTTTTACCTGGGCACCTTTTCAGCCCCATCCAGACTTCCCACACCCGCTGTGAGAGTCTTAAGCTTTGGGTCAGCTAGTGACCCCTTAAGGGAGAAGGTGGGCATGCTGACTGCTGGAGAGGAGAGAGTTCAGTGCAAGAAGGGAGCCAACTGGACAAGAGAGCCAACTGAGAGACAGATGGATTTGGGAGCTGATGAACATGCATGATGGGTCCACATGGCTAGACTGGAGGTAGAGTGAAGAACAGTACTCTTTGAAAATTACTCTGAGGTTTCTTAAATGATGGAAGGAAATAATTGCCAACCTAGAATTCTATGTTCAATAAAATAACTTCAAACAATGAAGACAAGTTTAATAGGTTTTCAAACAAACAACAACTAAGATAATTTGTCAACAGTAGGTCTACACTAAAAGATTAAAAAAGTGGTTCTTCAGACAGGAGTCTAAAAGTGTTTTTTCAGACAGGGGTAAAATGATCCCAGATGAAAGCATACAAATGCACAAAAGAATAAAGAAAAGGAAATATATGTGGGCAAATTTAAATGAATATTGATTGTATAAAACAAAAATAGTGATTTATCTCTATAGACATAGATATGTGACAAGAATAGCACAAAATATGGGAGGCAATAAATAGAGTTAAAGTGTTTTTAAGACAATACATTATGCAGCAAGTGGAAAAGTACTAATTTATATCAGATGCTTACTAGTCAAAGATGCATGACTAATGTCTATGTTAAACCACCAAACAAGAGAAATAGAATGTATAACCAGCAAGTTAATAGAAGAGGAAAAAAAGGAAAAAAATTGGAACCAGTGGAAAGCAAATAAAGATGGTGAATTTAAACCCAAGTATCTAAGTAACTACACCAACAGTAGCAGTACTAAATACTCTTGTTAAAAGATCAAGATTGTCACATAGGATTAAAAAATAAAACTCAACCATACACTGCTGAAATATAAAGATATGGGAGGTTTGAATATAAGTGAATGGAAAATGATATGCAGAGACTAATTAAAATACAGCTGTATACTAATATGAACCAAGATATATTTTCATACAAGAAGTATTACCATAGAGGAAGAGGTACATTTCACAAGAGAAAAGGAGTCAGTCCAACAGGATATTATAAAAGTTCTAAATATGTTTACAATGAACAAAATAGCTTTAAAATACATAAAGCAAAAACTGACAAAACTAAAAAAAGAAAAGCAAACAAATCTATAATCACAGTTTATTTTAAAAATAATGCCACAATACACTCAGTAACTGACAGAACATGTAGGCAAAAAATCAGTATGCACAGAGAAGTTTTGAATAACATGATAAACAAAAGTGACTATATAAATACACACACACACACACACACACACACATATATACACAGACAAATGTACTCCCCCAAACTGCAGAATGTCTATACTTTTCAATTGTTCAATTGCACAGAAAATGTTTGCATACATTGACCATAAGCAGGTCATAAAGCATGCCTTACACAATTTCAGGGGATTGAAATAAGGAGATATTCTCTGATCATAATGCAATTAAACTAGAAATTAATAACAAAATGTGTTAGAAAATAGACATTTTTTGAAGACAAGAAAAACACTAACACATGAGTCAACGAAGAAATTTCAGCAGAAATTTTAAAATATTTTGAATGAAATAATAAAAATACAGCATATCAATATTTGTGAAATGTAACTAGAGCTATGCTTAAGGGGAAATTTGAAACCTTAAATGCTTGTATTAGAATAGAAGAAAGATTGAAAAAAGTGATCTAAGCATCTACCTTAAGAATTTAGAAAATCCTAAGGAAGAAGAAACTAAGGAATAATAATAAGAAATTAGTGACAGAAAGGAAATTTACAATAGAAAAAGATCAACATATTCAAAAACTGATTCTTTAAAAAGCCTAATAAAATTGGTAACTCTCTGACAAGACTGGCAAGACAGAGACAAGGTGCAATTACTAACATCTGAAATAAAAAGGAACCATCACTACAGATCCTACACACACTAAAAGCATAATTAGGAGATATTATTTGGAAACTTTATGCCAATCAATTTGAAAATTTAAATCAAGTTAACATATTCCTAGAAAGATAGAATATCTCAAAACTGACACAAGAGAAAGTAGAAAATGTGAACAGTACCATTTCTAATGAAAGTAATTTACTCTGTAATTAAAAACCTTTTCCAAAAGAAAATTTTAGTCCATATTTAGTCCTGAGAAAACTCTCTTTAAAATTTAAGGAAGAAATAGCACCAATATTATACAAAATCTTACAAAAAGAAAAAAAGAAGAACCCCTTTACAGCTCATTTTATGAGGCCAGCATAACCTTAATACAAAGACATAACAAGGACTTTACAAGACTGGAAATCATAGGCCAAAGTTTCTCATGAATATAGATGTAAAAGTCTGGAAAATAAAATTGGCAAACTAAACCCAACAACAACAACAAAAAGATATTGTCTCATGAACTAATTGGCTTTATTCAAGAACACAAAGCTGGTTTAATATTCCAAATCGATCAACGCATGTCACTATGTATTTCAGAATAGAATAGAAAAAAAATCATCATCTAGGTAGATGCAGAAAAAGCATTTGATAAAATGTAATACCACTTTTTAAAAATATTTATTTATGTATTTATTTATAATGTGGTAAAGTATACATAATATAAATGGACTAAAACCACTCTTTTTGTGTGCATTAATTCATTTAATATTCACAAGATCCCCAAGAAATAGACATTATTATTTCCCCAGTTTTATAGATATGGAAACTGGGTCACAGAGAAATTAGGAAATTTGCCTAAATTCACATAGCTGGTAAGTAGCAGAGCCGTTATTCAAACACAGGCCATTTCAGTCAAGCCTGTGCTTTAGCCACTCAGCTCTGTTTACTTTACTACAATATACTCAGCCAACCTTCCCAGGTGGGAGGCTGAGAATGTGGACACAGGGAAGGCAGAGGCCCTTCTCTGGATCAGGCTACACACACTGGAGCTTCAGCTTGAATAGGATGTGGAGGCTGGAGAAGGGTAGAGAAGAGCAAGAAACAGTATCTCTTCCAAGCCCCAGTCGGGAGATTCGCCTTTGCACTCATAGAATGAGCCTAATTTACGTGCCAGTTGGGGTTTCTCCAAGCTTTGGAACAACCAGGATGTGTGGGGAAAGGCATGCTTCGAGGTAGTGATGTTTAGAGGCACCAAACTCACTTGTCAAGGACATCAAACCAGAAGAGACTCAGCGAATGGCCTCTGGGGGTTCATGGGAGGTGGGCCGCTCATCCGACCACTCTGCTGCCAACAAACGCTCCTGCAACCCACACCCACACCGTCCCAGGTCAGTAAAAGAACATGGGAGGGTTCTGAATGAATTTAGAAACCAAAGAATAGTTAAGCACATAAGCCCTTCAAATGCTTAGAAACTGGGAGACGGAATAGAGCCCCGACAGGTTTTTGATCCCAATTTCATCCGAGGTTTACGCCCAGGTGGGATTGGCTGGTGCAGCTAGAGGAGGTGTCAGCTCGCGGTTTAGTTTTCCTACCTAAGCTCCGTGCACGGAATCCTTCCCCAAGGCTTCCCTTTCTGGACGCATCTTCCCTCCCAAGGTCTGGTGTCACTTCCACTTCCCCTTAAGGGCCAGGGCTGAAGAGAAAGGTCTGTCTGTTTGGTGGTGAGGGGAAGCCAACAGATGGTGACTTGACTAACAGACAAGCCCCAGTCTTAGGCAGAAGCCTTTCCCCGTTAGTAACTACACCTCCTGTTGGGGTCACCGAAGAGTCTGATGTGTTCTAACGTAGGGCATGGTCTCTTTTAGAAGGGCTCAGAGTTCATTCCTTTGAAAGCTGTGAGCAGCAGGATTCCTTTGTCAGAGATGTCATTGGATTTGGGCGATGGAGCGCAGAGTGCAGGGTCCACAGAAGTAAGAGGCGGGGAGAGCATGACTCTGACATGGACCCAAGATCCATAGACAGGACACCCACATCCAGAGAGATAGTGAAACATAGTTGATGACTGGACGGGACAGGAACTAACCAATCAGAGTGGACACTGGCAGCATCCATCACTGGTAGGGCCAAGGTATTGTATCGCAGCTGGATATCAGCCTGTTGACCACTGGGGAACATGCTGCACTCACCACTGAGATGCTCTGCCCAGCAGCTCAGGTAGCAGGAGGCCAGGCGGTGTTCTTGCTGGGCAGCCATGTTGGCAAGGGAAGAGGACCGGCTCCCCCTCCTCTCCTGACTCAAGCCCTCTGAAGGCCTGGCTCCTCTGGCTGGAGTTACCTCCTGTGCACTCAGAGATGCTCCTGCCCGTCGAGAAATGAAGAGGGGGCCAGAGAGCAAACAGCTTCTACTCCAGCCAGGCTGCCTTTCATGCTTCCGTTATTACTTTCCTGCCTGTATGACCTCTGCACGCCCTGATGACTTCCCATCTCCCAGACCTTTGGCTTTTTTCAGATCTCCAGTTCTGCTGAGGCATTGGTCTCTGTTTGTCTGATTTCAGCCCCTGACACTCACCACTTCCTTTGTCCTTCCTCAAGGAGTGACCAGACAGAGTCTGAGGTTGCACAACTCCAGGGCTGAATTCCCACAGTATTCTTGTGAAAGGCCTCCCTGGCAGGGCTTCCATAGGATGCAGTGTTAATGGTGCCCTCTGGACTTGGGCAACCCTTCACTGTTACAGCTATTGTACTTGAACGTGGGAAATTTGGTGATGCCCGAAGTGCTAGCCAGTTGAGATATTTTTTTCCCTACCTTTTTCGTTTGGTCTATTTTGGTATGACAACCATCTTTTCCTCCTTTCTTGTAACAGTTCTCCTTCTTGTCTTTCTGGGTCTGGTAATCACAGAACCCACACCTCTGCTCAGAGTGATAGGCACCTGACTTGCTTGGTCACTCATAGTTCCCACTGGATGTGGACATGTGGCCCAGGACAGCCCATTAGAGCCCTTCCCTGAGATTTTCTATGACACATGCTGGCAGACAGATGCTCTCCCTTTGCTATGGCATTGCTAATCTCGGACTCTAAGCCTAGAATGTCTCTGGCCCTGCACTTGTACAGATCATAAGGAATAGGAGGGACTTAGGCCAAGTATTGGAGAGAGAGAGACAGAGAAAGAAACAGAGAGGGTTTCCCTGGTGGCACAGTGGTTAAGAATCCACCTGCCAATATAGGGGACAAGGGTTCAAGCCCTGGTCCGGGAAGATCCCACATGCCACGGAGCAACTAAGCCTGTGTGCCACAACTACTGAGCCTGCGCTCTAGAGCCCGTGAGCCACAACTACTGAAGCCCGCGTGCCTAGAGCCCATGCTCCACAACAAGAGAAGCCACCTCAATGAGAAACCCGTGCACCGCCATGAAGAATAGCCCCCGCTCTCGAAAGCCTGAGCACAGCAATGAAGACCCAACATAGCCAAAAATAAATAAATAAAATAAATAAATTAAAAAAAAAGAAAGAAACAGACAAAGAGAGAGAACTGAACCATATTATTTGAATCCCTGAAGTCAACTCTACCTTAGAGTGCCCAGTTATACATGCCTTTACATGCCTAGTTTTGCTTAAGATACTTTTAGCTGAGTTTCCATCTCTTACAGAACACCCCCGAAACAAATACAGTTTGGTACTTGAGACATCGCTTACACAAGACTTACAATAGTAACAACAGAATGCACATTATGTCATAAGCCCCCAAAATTGTGGGGCTGCAGAGCTGGGGCAAGGTCTCTGGCAAGTGATTTGTGATTTTAATCAAGTTTAAAGCAACATATGTGGAACAACAACAGCCAGCACACACGCCCAGCCAGCCCCTGCCTAGAAGTCAGCCTCTGCAGAGGGACCAAAGGCCTTTGAGTGGATTTGGGCTGCAACCTCTATCCTGATTTTCCTCAGGCATAAAGACCAGCATCCTTGCTACCCTGGGACCTGCCAAACATTTTCTGAGAGGACAAGGCAGGACAGAATGCCTCTCATTTTTGTTGTCAGCTAAAATGAATGGAGAGCTGACTATTCCCACACTGCAGAGGGTACCCGGGCTGACGCACTGGTTGCCATGGTGCCCGAGTGCACTCTGCCGTTGCTGAGATCTCTGCACCTGTACCTGCAAAATACCACTGACGGGGAGCTTATTTTCGTGATCAAGGTAGTTAGTCATGCATTAACAGCACAGAAGAGCATTCTGCTGACCTGGAATGTGACGTCTCTGTAGGTCAAATAGCAACGCTTTACTGATGCACTGGAGCAGATAGTTCAATGTCACTTAAAAGCATTCACTGAGAAGCCGTGGGTGTTAGATCCCTGCAGGAGCCTAGGGAGCGTGAAGATCTTGCCCTTTGGATAAGGAGGCCAGACAGCAGTAGCTGAAGGATTGGCGTGGAAATACATGAATCATAAAGAGCACAACTTTGCTGGTGTTTGAAAGCCAACAGTGGGGAGAGAAAGTGACTTGCAGAAATTTCAGTGTTTGTGGTTGTGGTGTGGGATGCTGGGGGTGGTGAGGGTGATGATCAGACAGTGCCCATCTGGGTCTCTTCCTTTCTGTTCCCTATGTGTTCACTCTGGTCCAGGCCATTACTCCATTTTTTTCCTGGACTATTGCAGTTGACTCCTAACTTTTCTCCCTGGAGTCAAGTGGTCCTCTTCTCTGAACTCTCCTCCATCTGGAGGGGAGGTAATCATGCTATGGTTTGACCAGGATGCTCCCCTGCTAAGGACCCTTCAATGGCTCTGTTCTGCCTTCAGCATGGTATTCAAGGTTTTCCATGACGGTATCCGACTTTCCTTTCCAGCCCTGTCTCCGGCCTCTGTATTGCATACACTTAGGTTTGTCCAGACAGAGCTAGGCACTTACCCTCAACACCCTCCCCCTTGGAAATCACTGGAAATTTCCTTCATGGTCCCTTCCATCTTCCTCTGAGCAAACATAAATCTCTCTTTCTCAATCCCCCTTTTGCATGGTATATTCTTATAAATATTTTTGAGCTTCCCTTCTTGGAATGTAATTCTTAAGCAATTTGGAAAACGGTTTCATCTTTTGGGGTTTTTTTTTTTTTTTTTTTTTTTTTTTGCAGTAGGCGGGCCTCTCACTGTTGCGTCCTCTCCCGTTGCGGAGCACAGGCTCCGGACACGCAGGCTCAGCAGCCATGGCTCACGGGCCCAGCCGCTCCGCGGCATGTGGGATCCTCCCAGACCAGGGCACGAACCCGTGTCCCCTGCATCGGTAGGTGGACTCTCAACCACTGTGCCACCAGGGAAGCCCTGTGGTTTTACTTTTTAAGATTCGTGAGGCTTGATCAGAGCAGTAGTGAGGGTAAAGCTAATCATTACATACCACTGAGACCAACTCCCCTCAGTGTTCCATGAATGAGGACACTTTACAGACTGACTGGTAGAAACAGACACTCTACACTTTCCAGTGACTTTCCCCCAGCCTCTGGCAGGTTTTTTCCTTACACGTGTGCACGGATCTGCACTCGGCTGAATGCTGGTGGGGCTCCTCTGAAGATCCTTAGAGTTTTCTTTGTGTAGTTTTCTCCTCTCCAAACTTGACCTGCAAACTCTAGTCACTCTGGGCTCCCTGAACTTTTAGCTTCATTTCCTCAATCCAGGGGGCTCACTGGGCTCTACCTGGGTTCCCCTCTTATGCTCTGGCTTGGAATCTCTCTCAAAACAATTAGCTGGGGCAATGCAAGGGGACACCCAATTTATTTCCTGTCTCTTAGAGAGAGTTTCCTTTCATTTCCTAATGTCCAGTGTTTTGAAAGCCTTTGTTCCATATATTTTGTTCTGTTTTCAGATAGGAAATTCTTGAAATTCTTGTTCATCCATGTTAGCCAAAAGTAGAAATTTCCATTAATTTTAACTTAACTTGAAACATGTAAGTGTGGATTCTTTCCCTGATCTCTTGATGTAGTGCCATGACTCTCTGAGTTTGATTCTACATATTGGATTTCTTGTTGTAAATTAAATTCATCTTGTATTGCCTATATTTTCTAGTACGGTTTCTTTGAAATGGAAGTGAGAAGTGAAAAATACTTAGAAATCAACCTGAGTAGATTAATCTTCTAGAGTTAAGGATTATTCTTTGTTCAGTACTCTTATTTCACCCACACCAAATTCAATAGCAATCTTCTTTTCAACTCATATTCTTTCTACAGCATTCAACTTAGAATTCATAGAAACAATTCACTTTTTAAAAACACTTTTAAAACATCTTTGTTGATTTTTGTAGAATTTAATTACATAATGTAATTGCAATAGCAGGGACATAAACAGGCTGGGAAATAAAAACAACCAAATCTTGATAAACATAATTAGCTGGTGTGAGCAGAAGTGTTTATGCATACCTGAAAATGACATAGTAGATCTGAACATTTAAGGTGTTGGTTATCAGTCTGTTCAACTTGGAAAGTGAAACTTGGAGTGTTGGTTAATCCTACCAGGTGGTTAAGTGAAGGTCCATTAAGGGAGCATCTATATTGATCTTTGCCACCTGCCTTGATGATGTTAATTAGATAAGCAAGGTGAATGAGTAGCTGGTATCTTAACCAGGCAAAGGGGGTTTCAGCTGAATGAGAAAAAAATATCAGTATTTGTGTGTGTAAATAATAATTATCCCTTTGACCTTGGGCCCTTTGATTGCAACCTGAATTTCCAACTTTTTTTCTTCTGATTTGTAAATAGTAGCACAATCTTCAGCTTTTCTCTGAACTATCTTAAACCACAGATAGTAACACTTTCTCCCTGAATCCTCAGAGCCGTGCTCTGAGATAGGTAACCCATGATTCCTATTTTACTGATGAGGAGACTGACACAGAGAGATTACAGGTCTTCCTGCGGACACAAAACTAGCAAGCAGGGGAGCTAGGATTCTAACCAGGGCTCTGGCTTCTATTTTCAGAACACCCTCATTTTCATCCCATTCTATTGGTCAAAGTAAGTCACAGGGAGGATTCAAGATTGGGGAAATGGGCTTCACTTCTTAATGGAATGAGCTGTGAAGCCACATTGCAGAGCCAGGGATACAGGAAGGGGTGGAGAATTGGGACCATTTTTGCAACCAACCTAGGGCAGGTGGAGGCCATAGAAGGCAGGGCCTATGGACAATTTAAGGTATCTTTTTTTTTTTTTTTTTTTTTTTGCGGTATGCGGGCCTCTCACTGTTGTGGCCTCTCCCGTTGCGGAGCACAGGCTCCGGACGCGAAGGCTCGGTGGCCACGGCTCACGGGCCCAGCCGCTCAGCAGCATGTGGAATATTCCCGGACCGGGGCACGAACCTGCGTCCCCTGCATCGGCAGGCGGCCTCTCAACCACTGCGCCACCAGGGAAGCCCCAAGATATCTTATTTTTATTCTGTGTGTATTGCTCAAAGATTTTTAAGGTGGACTTTGCCTTTGAAAAGACCATTCTGGCTTTGGACAAGATGAGTAGACATGGAGGCGGTGAGGAGGCTGTCGTAGAAGTTCAGGTGAGAGATGATGATGATGATGATGATGATGATGATGATGATGATGATGATGATGATTCAGGCCACCCTGGTGGGGGTGGCCGTAGAGAGAACTGGGTGATTGTGAGAGATAAGGAGGTATCTCTTCTTATCTAGAAGGTAAAATTGACAAGATTTGGGGATGGACCGAATATGGATTGGATGTTGAATTTCTAGACCATAAGCTACTTGAAGGCAGGGACAGTAACTTTCATCTCTGAAATCCCACGTAGTATATCATGGTATCATGGTAGTATAACTATTTGGAAAATGAATGAATTCCTATATTTCATAGTGCATGTTTCTTCTCAGTTACATGTAAATCCTTGGGGTTTGGTATGCAGCTTCCACGTATTTTGGGGGTACTTTCCAGAATCAACAAGCACAGTGTCGAGGACTCTATCGATCTGGTCTATGTGTTAACTTTCCCAGCTCCACATCAGGAACGGCCAGCTGTAACTCTGACCTCCTGTAAAATACGTAGACTCAGCAGGACATTCACGTCTCCCAAGACGCGTTCTCCAAGGGGGCCTCCTGGGAGCCATCAGACTAATCAGCTCCCAGGCTCTTGTCTGGTAGAAAAAAGAAACACGATAAGGGCAGGGATGGAGGCTGAAGGGATTGATGCCTCTGGCTCTGGTTAGTTTGTCATTTTCCTCTTCCGGAAAGAAGCATGCCCAGTAGTCGCTGTGCGAAGCGGAAGTTCAGCTACTCGAAAACAAACAAGGAAATCGAGGCCCTAGCTCGCCATTATGGGGTATTCGGGTAAGAATCGCTCAGCATAAAGGGTTTCCTTCGCCATGTAGCACAGGACTGTGCTGATGCAATTCTGGGGGCTGTGAAGCTGAAGGGAGGCTCTCCTTGCTGCAGGTCTGATCTGGACAGCTGGGAGTTTTTCTTCAAGCTTATTTTTCACTCATATTTGCTGCTCTTCTGGGGGGAAGCCAAGGATTTGGCTAACGGACGGCCCTTTCTGGGAGGAGGGGAGAAGTCTCCTTGCCTGCCCTGCCCGGGGTTGGGGAGACAGTCATTGTTAGCAGCTGGGGCTGATTATTGTGTCTGGCTCACTCACTCCATTTCACAGAGCCCACGGACGCTGCAAAGTTTGGAAAGGCAGGACTACATTCAAAAAATGCCTTTGAGCTTCTGATGTTTGTGTGTGAAATGCTGAATAATGCAAACGTTTTTTCTTCCGTAACTAGCAGAGCAAGTAATGTTGGCGGTTTTACATAACAGAGCCTGAAAACGGACCCCCGGTGCAATCCATTCGATGCTTACAAGCTGCCCGCTGGGCTTTTAATGTGAAAGATAGTTTTGCCTTAAATAATTGGCTGAGATTTAAAAAAGTATATGAGAGCACTCCTCTGTAAACAATCGTGAGCCGCTCCGGGGACTGTAACGTGGTTATTGCTGTGAATCAAGCCCAGAAGGAGGACCTCTCAGGCCCTGTCGCAGTCACAGGACATTCCCTCCCGCATTTTTTTCCTGAGGGGATGAGATCAGAGCGGGTTGAGGAGGCCTAGGGTGACATGACTCCTCTTCGTGCTTTTTTTTTGCGGTACGCGGGCCTCTCACTGTTGTGGCCTCTCCCGTTGCGGAGCACAGGCTCAGGACGCGCAGGCCCAGCGGCCATGGCTCACGGGCCCAGCCGCTCCGCGGCATGTGGGATCTTCCCGGACCAGGGCACGAACCCGTGTCCCCTGCATCGGCAGGCGGACTCCCAACCACTGCGCCACCAGGGAAGCCCATCTCTCTTTGTGCTTTTTTAGTTTCAAAATATTGAAGGGGCAATTTCCAGCCTGGCGTGTGGGCACTTAACTACATGTCTATTACCCGTGATGACATGCACACAGTTTGGCCCCTGCACTTCGATGTACTCTTTAAATTAACAAGTTCTCCTATCACGGAGCTGTGAACAGTTATTTTCTAAGAAAAACAACCAATACCAATATCCTGTTGGGTTTTCCTGTAACTGTGGATACAATTATTCAGAAAGCTTCTTCGTCTGACAGCAAATGGCAGGATAGACTATAGGAACAGACAGTGGCCGGCCTTGTGTACAGAAAGAGCTCTGACCCACAGACCCAAGCCCCTGCCCAGGAAACCTACCCACCCCACCTGCCTGTCACAAACAGCCTGGGAAGCCAACCTGCTGTCAGTCAGACTTCTAGGAGGATAGATCGCTCTCTCTAGTGACAATCCAGGAAGCTAAATAATAACTTCTGCAACCATCAACCCCAAATGGCCAGGACCTGAAACTTCCAGCTTTCCCAATTTTTGTCCCTGCTTCCAACTTGGGACCAAGCAGAGAGAGGCAAACAGGCACCCCCAAGCCATCACACAGGATCCCCCAGTCCTAGTCCGCCCACTTTCGGCTTCCTCAGACCAACAGCCTCTGAGCAGGACACAGGAACCTTCCTTCCCTTTCTGCCCCCATGAAGCCCTCCTACCCCCGCCCGCTTCTGCGTCTCTGCACAGAGCAAGTGGTGCGGTAACCTCCCTTGCTCCTTCAAGCTCTGAATAAATAGCCTCCGCCTGTTCTCCTGTAATTGGTCTTGGTTTATTTCCACATGTCTTAGCTCTTGGGAAGGTTTTACGTTAATTGGGTGTACCTGCGACTTTTCTGGAACTCCTGCCAGTCTCCCTCTTGTCCCTAAATGAAATGGAACAGATGGAGGGCAGATAATATACATGCTCTGCCACAGAAAAATGACCTATTTCAGTGGCAGAGGAATTTGAAAGCCATTCCTTCCTAAGCCCTTGCAAGTCCAGAAGGGCATAATTTTCAGCCAAACCTGGGAGTTCCTTTCAGACAACCCTTCAGACACGACTGATGTGTCAGGCTCATTTTAATCCTTAAGAGGCTAAGGAAGGGCCAGGTGAGGCTCCCTCAATTGGAAACATTTGTTCCATCATTTTTCGTTTTATTTAGTGTTTCAATGGATATTTATCATGTGCTGAATTTATATTTCTTTTTTATTTTCAAAGACATTTTTGAGCACATTCTTTTGATTCTGGAGAAACTGAAGTTCCCCTGCGTGGCTCCTAGGAGATAGCTGGTCAAAAGTTTAACCACAGGGAGCAGACTCGTCCTTCAGTATCTCACCAGAGGTTTTATTTTTCACCCCAGCTTTCCACACTTTTCAGCAGTTTCTGATGCCAAGCTTTTATGCTGTTGTTTCTCAGCTTGTCTTTAAAAAAATTGTTGGTGCAATTCAGAAGCGCTCTTGGAATCTGCTCATTGTTGAATGCTCATGTAACGGAGCAGGACCCTATGGGGCCTTCCCAGGACAGGCCTTTCCCCCACATCGTCTGCTTCAGCCCCTCTCTGAAGTACCCAGGTAACGGTATCTGATGCACATTTCCTGAGTTGTTTTACAGATGTGGAAAACCCACACCAAATGGAAGATGTTAACTACCTGATGACCATGAGCACATGGGCCCCAGGCCTCCTGGAGCCTAAGGACTGATCATGTGAACCCCGTGACACTCCCCTGTTACCTCACCGTCAGCCAGTCAGAGAACTGTGCACGAGCTGATCCCATACCCCGCGACCCGCCTCCCTCACCTGGCTTTTAAAAATACTTTGCAGAAACCCTTCGGGGAGCTCGGGGCTTTTAGGGCATGAGCCATCCATCTCCTTGCAGGGCCCTGCAATAAACTTTTCTCTGCTCCGAACTCCGACGTTTCAACTTGTTTGGCCTCACTGTGTGTCGGGCACACGAACTTACAGACCGTAAGTCCAAGCCCTTACCTATGCATTCACTCCTTTATTTGAGAAGTATTTATTTATTTATTTATTATTTTTTTGTAAGTGAAAAGCAAATGTATTTTTCTTAGTGATGAGTTATACAATATTTAATCTTATTTATCAGTATATATTCTGTATATATTTATTATGTATATCTGTTATACACGTCCTTAATTTTGTCAGCTCTGGTGGTCTTAGATTTTAAGTTCCTAGAAGACAGTTTCAGTTCTGTCTCATTTATTTTAAAGTCATCTGAGAAAGTGACCATTAGCGTCCTGTGAAAGCTTTTTTTGCCCTAGTGATGGTGGTATTTAAACTGAGAATACCCTGAGAAAACCATAATTCAAAAAGAGACATGTACCAAAATGTTCATTGCAGCTCTATTCACAATAGCCCGGAGATGGAAACAACCTAAGTGTCCATCATCGGATGAATGGGTAAAGAAGATGTGGCACATATATACAATGGAATATTACTCAGCCATAAAAAGAAACGAAACTGAGCTATTTGTAATGAGGTGGATAGACCTAGAGTCTGTCATACAGAGTGAAGTAACTCAGAAAGAGAAAGACAAATACCGTATGCTAACACATATATATGGAATTTAAGAAAAAAAAATGTCATGAAGAACCTAGGGGTAAAACAGGAATAAAGACACAGACCTACTTGAGAATGGACTTGAGGATATGGGGAGGGGGAAGGGTAAGCTGTGACAAAGCGAAAGAGAGACATGGACATATATACACTACCAAACGTAAGGTAGATAGATAGTGGGAAGCAGCTGCATAGCACAGGGAGATCAGCTCGGTGCTTTGTGACCGCCTGGAGGGGTGGGATAGGGAGGGTGGGAGGGAGGGAGATGCAAGAGGGAAGGGATGGAGGAACAGATGTATATGTATGACTGATTCACTTTGTTATAAAGCAGAAACTAATAAAAAAAAAAATATATATAAAATAAATAAATAAATAATAATTAAAAAAAAGAATAGTGTTTGACCCTTGAAATATACATCAGAACAAGGACAAAACAAGAGCAGAGATTCTAACTAGGGCCATTAAACTAATTGTATCCAGCCTCCATGAAATTATTAGAATTTAAAGTTATACCCATCAACATTTTTTTGCCTATTATTTTGCTACTTTATTAAAATATTGCAATTATAAATTCTAGAGAAGTATTTATTAAGGGCCTGCAAAGTCAGATTTAGCAGGAAGCTAAAGATGCTTAAGCTGGAGGGCCCCTCATTGCCCGGCTTCTTCCAAGTCCCTGGGAGGGGCCCTGCCAACTTGTCGACATGCTCACATGATTTTGTAAAATTTGCAAGTATAACATATTTTAACCACTATTGGTTAAGATGCCTGTTGCTTTCTACTCAACATCCCCTCTTGTCACACCATTTCCTCTTGTGTCGGGTGAGCTTAGAAGAACTCAGGGGAAATCTGAGAGCTGCCTAGGAGGAAGCTGAGTTGGGGATTTACTTGGTTTGAGTGTAGTGAGATATGTTATGTGTGCAGCTAAGTTCTTTCTCCCAAGGATTCATGATAGGCCCAGTGGCAAATGTTTGACTCTCCTGCTAATTGATATTAGCACTATACCCTATGACTTTCTCTTTCTTGGCGGCCAGTCAACTGGCCTTGGATTCTTTAACTTAGATGCCCCCCCCACCCCCCGCCTTCCCTGACACTTGCTGGTATGTGATGCTAATTCTCCCTCCGTTTCTAGTTTCAACACACTTCCCTTGACTTATCACCCCCTGTTGTCTTTCTTACACACCATCCTCTGTGCAAACTGGATTCCATGGCCTTAGCACATGCTTGACCCTGAAATGACCCCCGCTCAACCCTCTCCACACAGGTTCCTGCTCATTTGTTGCTCATGAAATATTGACACAGAGGTAACATAAAACCCATACCTACTCACTCCAGTGAGGACATCAATGCCAAGTTGGTTGAGGATGGTCGTTAAAGAGTATAAAAAGTTAGTCACTGTACAAGAAAACTTGAAAGCCCACCATGTTATGGCTCACACACGCAAGAAATTGATATTTTCATAAATTTGACAACAATCCTAAACATTGACATGACACTACCAAAGGTAAGTTTCAAAGTTTAAAGAAACTTTTCCAAACTAAATTCAATCAGCAACACTAGAGGGAAAATTGATATTTTTCTCTTGTCTCTGTAGAAAGAGATATTACAAAGAATTATCATATGAAGAGGTGATCAAAGTATATGTAGACAAAAACATAGGGAAAAGTATTACAGAGGCTTGCTAGGGAGTCAATGAATAGAAATATGTTTGTAGCTGTAGTGACGCATGTGGCATTTGTCGGGTTTTTATTATTTTAATTTGTTGTGATATCTTTTCTCATTCTAAATAAATATTTACTTACATATCTAGTTTTTAATTAAACTTTTAATTTTGAGATCATTGTAGATTCACATGCAGTTGTAAGAAACACAGCAGAGAGACTCTATATTTCCTTTATAGAGAGATTATATAAATATAGAAACTCTATATTTCCTTGTTTCCCCCATGGCAACATCTTACGGAACTGTAGTGGAATATCAAAACCAGAATGTTGACTTTGACACGGTTCATGTCTAATTTTATATTTGCAGTTTTGTACCTTTTTTCTCAAGAACCCCCCTTCCCCCCAAGGATAATAGGCTTCAGGTCCCACAAAACCTGGATCTGGCCTCATATCCACCATGTGCTGGACACCATTCTTGGTGCTAGGGATGGAGCAGTGAACAAAGAGACAATAGTCCCTGGCTTCAGGGAGCTTATATTTTAGGGAGAAAGCTGGAAAAGAAAACACAGAGTATGTCAGATGGTGATGAATGCTCTCCCCAAAATAAAGCAGGATGAGGGGTCAGGAATATGGTAGACAGACGGGAGTTGCTATTCTATGAAGGGAGGCTGGGGAAGGAAGAATACACTGCGCAGACACAAGAAGGAGCAAAGCCAAGAGGGTTTTGCAGGGAGAAGGAAGGGCCAAGTCCCTGAGAAGGCGGCAGGATGAGTGAGCCAGGTGGGGAGCAGTGAGCTTGGAGCGGTGACGGGGTGCGGACGGGGCAGGTGCCGCTGGGCCTCGTGGGCCATGGCAGGAGATCGACTTTTGCTCTGAATGAGTTGGGAAGGTATTGAAACAAAACATTAAAACACTGATCAGCCTGGGGCTTCCCTGGTGGCGCAGTGGTTGAGAGTCCGCCTGCCGCTGCGGGGGACGCGGGTTCGTGCCCCGGTCCGGGAAGATCCCACATGCCGCGGAGTGGCTGGGCCCGTGAGCCATGGCCGCTGGGCCTGCGCGTCCGGAACCTGTGCTCCGCAATGGGAGAGGCCACAACAGTGAGAGGCCCGCGTGCCGCAAAAAACAAAACAAAACAAAACACTGATCAACCTAAACTGGTTTTACTTCCTTAAAAGAGGTTGTTGATTAATCAAACCTGGAGTTATTTTACAGAGCCAGCACTGAGCATGTGAAAGATGGGAGCCCCCCCTTTCTCCCCCTCCCTTTACTAAGCCAGAAGTCCTTTCATGAGGAAAATCTGACTTCCAACAGCACCAGTAGCTTATATGAACTGATTGGAGACTAGCTGATGGGCTTCCAAGTTTGAAACTTCCCTAACCCATTAAATTTCACCTCTAAGCCTGCATTGGGGAGACAGATTGGGTCCTGCCTCTTGCCTCCTTGTCAGTCAACTTTGCAATAAAGCTCTTTTCTCTTGAAAGCCAGTGCCATAGTATTGGCTTCTATGTACATCATCCGGCAGCCAGCCCTGGTTTGGTAACTGTATTGTAAGAGTTTTGAACAGATGAACAAGATAAGACTTACACTTAAAAGAACCACTCTGGCTGAGAATACCTGGGGTATGGGGCAAAGAAAGAAGTAGGAAGCAGGACCAGCTAGGTAGCTTGCGGGGCCATGTCAAATGAAAATGTAGAGTGCTTATTTGAAAAGCAGGAAAAAAAGCTTTTCTTCCGTGGTCTCCCTCTTGGCATGTCCTTGTGTTTGCTATATACTGTCCCATTCCATTGGGCATGGGGTTACTCTGGGGTGAGTGCAGACAATCACAGTTGCCTGGGACCCCGGTAGGGGTCGAGGGTGACAGTGATTCCTGGGGGCTTTGCTTCTGGGACACGAGCATGTGACCAGAAGTTACCAATCAGCCACACCTGCTTGATATTTTGGGTGGAGAGCAACATCAGGACCGAGGCTCTGTGTAGAGGGTCTTGTGTTCCACACCTCCCCCCTCCCCAAGAAGAAGCAGCCTTGTAGCAGGGGTGTTTTCTGGTGGCTGCAGGATGGAGATCCTGGTGGCCCAAGGTGTGGTTTAAGGGCGTGGCAGGGGCAGCATCAACCACGGTGGTCCCTTATCAGGCCAGTTGTTGGCGTGACTTTGGCAGTTTCCAGGATGCTTAACCTTTAGCCTAGTTCTCCAGCCCTCCCGACCCAGCTGTGAACACTCAATTTTTCTTTAATTACAGGATTACCTTTGTTGCTTACAGCTGAGAACGACGACTGAGCTAAGGTCCCTAAACCCGAATCCTAATAATATAAATGATTTAATATTTGTAAAGCACATAGTGCCTGGCAGATAAGCACTGTATGAGTGTTTTGCCTTTTAGTTAATAAATCTCACTTTGGATCTCAAACTCCATCCTAAGACTCTTAGATCATGCTTATGTTATACAAATATCTCTGTCTCTAAGGAGATGTTTTGGTTTAACTCGAGGCACAGTATTCGCATACTTCCGCCCTATAGAAGATGTAAACCCCTAGGATCTGTGCCCAAGGCTACAATATTAAAGAGTTCTGATGGGAAGGTCTGCTATTCATAAGCAATTGGATTTTAAGAACTGCTTACTTTGTCCAAACTACACTGTCTTAAGAGCTGATTGTTCTGTCATTTGAAAATAATGAAGTGTCAAACTCAGTACCCATCATATGAAGTCAAAGACACAAATCAGAGAAGCCTGTGGGCAGCTATGAGAAAATGAAGACGGTAATGAGCTCCTGAAGAATAAATCATTTTCAGCCCATAGCTTTGTGTATACAAGAGGCTTCCATGGATGTTGAGTTGAAGAGGCAAGTTGCAGCAGAGAAAGCTCTGCAGACCAGGTCTGTGTCCTGCCTCTGGCAATTACTGTGTGATTTGGTGAAGATACTTAACTTTTTGAGATGATTAGAGCAGATAACATACCTAAGCTTCTTATGTGATGATGCTCTGCACAGAGCAGTTGCTCCGTAGATGTTTGTGCCACTTTTGTCACTCATCCCATCAGCTGTAAAACCAGAATGACCTTTATACTATGTGCATTTCAGGACTGTAACATTGTTGTTAGAGTTTAATGCAATAGCGTGTGTTTAAGCAATTTTGTAAATTAGAAGGTTTTTATTATTGAACGCGACAAACTTCATTATTTTTCTCTGATTTGTTTTGCTATGTTTTGGGTTCAAAGAATGTGGCAAATATTTGGAATTTACCAGAATGTTTGGTTGGTCATGAAAAAAATTGTCTTACCAATTGTTTGGGCCAGTGGAAATGTTACAATTGTATAAGTACTTAGTGCCCCGGTCTGGGAAGATCCCACGTGCCGCGGAGTGGCTGGGCCCGTGAGCCATGGCCGCTGAGCCTGCGCGTCTGGAGCCTGTGCTCCGCAATGGGAGGGGCCACAGCAGTGAGAGGCCCGCGTACCGCAAAAAAAAAAAACAAAAAAAAAACCCCAAAACAATGAGAGTTAAGATGTATGAATAAAAGGTCTGTATTATCTTTGTTATAATTTAACAACTCTGTTCTAGAGTCTGTACTGAAGATGTGATGTTATTATCTTATTTACACATCACAACAAACTTCTCAGCCCCATTTCACAGGTGAAGAAACATGCCCAGAGAAGAGTTAACTTACCTAAATGCACAGAGCCAGTGAGTGGAAAATCTGGGGCTCAAATCCAGAGAACTGAGTCCAAAGTCCCTGGCCTTTACCACTGGGCTCCACTGCCTCCAAACACTAGTTTCCTTCCCTACAAACTGGAGGTGAAGAAAAGATGCAATTCACAACTGCGAAACAAATCATAAATGCTCAAGAATAAACAAAACAATATACATCTGAGACCTGAATGAAGAAAAACTACTAAACATTACTGAAGGAAGTAAAAGAAAATCTAAATATAGTCAAAATCACGCCACTCCTGGGTGGAAAGCACAATTATTACTGTGAAGAGGTCGTTTCTCTTCAATTAACGTATAAATTCAAGGCCATCCCAGTTAGCTCAAAAGAGTTTATTTAAAGAGAATTGGATAAGCTGCTTCTAAAGTTCATTTGAAAAAAAAAATCCAAAAGCCATTTAAAAAAAGATTTACAGTTCTGACTACATACAAATAAAGATTTCTGTATGGCTCAAAATGCTATACACAGAGTGAAAAAAAAAAAGATGATAGTTTAGGGAAAATTATTTTCCATACCCAAGACAAAGTGTTATATCCTTAATACACTGAGTGCCTTCACATGGATATGGAAAAGACAAACAACCTGATAGATAGATTAGATAAAGCTATGAAAAGGCAATTCACAGAAAAGGAAATATAAGTGGTCAATAAAATATGAAGATGCTCAGACTCTCGAGTAGGCAGGTAAATGGAAATCAAATGATGGAAATTTCAATTTCTGCCTATTAGATTGGCAAACATTTAGAAGATTTATAGCATCCAGCACTGGCAAGGGAGGCGGGAAATGGACACGATCCTCATTGCTGATGGAGGATTAAATTGTTATAATCTTTTTTTTTTTTTTTCTTCAGTACGCGGGCCTCTAACTGCTGTGGCCTCTCTGTTGCGGAGCACAGGCTCCGGATGCGCAGGCTCAGCGGCCATGGCTCACGGGCCCAGCCGCTCTGCGGCATGTGGGATCCTCCCGGACCGGGGCACGAACCCGTGTCCCCTGCAGCGGCAGGCGGACTCTCAACAACTGCGCCACCAGGGAAGCCCTGTTATAATCTTTTAAAGTCATCTAGTGGTATCTATTCAAATTGAATATGTGCATACCCTTTGATCCAGAAATTCCATTTTGGAGAATCTTGTCTACAGAAATCAAACTACCAGTAAAGTAAGGATACGTATAAACATGTTATTCCAGCATGGTTTGTAATGGAAAAATAATTATTTGAAAAATCTAAATGGTTGAATGAATTATGTTCATTCATACTATTGAAGATTATGCAGCTGTTAAAAAAGATTGCATTACATCTATAGGGAAATCCATGATATTATTATTAAATGAAATAATGTAATCTGTGCAGTAATGATTATAGTAGTTTTGTTAAAATAAAATCCTATAACCTATATACCATAATCATGTATTTTATAATATATTTACTTATATGTATGCATAAAGAAAGCTGTGGGAGAATACTTATAAAACTTAATATTGGTTTTTCGGATAGTGGGATTAGAAGAAGCATGGAGAGAAAGATTATGAACTATCTTTACAAAGCTTCAGTGTTCTCCACTTGTTATAAGCTTTTTATATGTATTGCTTTTGTACTGCCACCTACAAATTGGCACTTGCCATCTACCTCTACAAGGATTAAATTATGAGCTGCTGCACCTGGCTGACCTTCAACACCCCCTGAAAGGAGTTCAGGGTGGAGATCAGGAATGAGGCCCTCTGTGCTCTGGGAAAAACTGGCAGAACAGGTCTTCAGATTAGTTAGATATTCTCAGGAGAAGATTCTATGAGCCCAATTCTTGCATCTCCTCGTATTTAGAAAAGCACTAAAATCCTTCATGGTGACGTCGGTTCCTCATGATTAGCTGTAACCTTCACAAGACTAGCAGAAACCTTCTGCAAAAAATATGTGCTTGATTGTATGTACTCCCCCTTCATCAAAATCACCTATATACTAACCTTCTCCCCTACCTCTTTGGAGTGGCTTCTCAGACCTATCTAAAATGCTGTCTCCCGGGCTATAGTCCTCATTTTGCCCCAAATAAAACTTAACTCACAACTCGGACATTATGCATTTTTGTTTTCAGTCAACAGTGCATAAGGAATTTAGTAACATAAATGAAAGAAAAAGACCTTGCTACTTTCTCAAACTTTTCTATGCTTTAAAAAATATATTTGATACCATGTTTATTTTTTTCACCCTCTTAGTCCCCTATTTACTTTGTAATGTTGATATTGACCATGGCCAATTTGTCAATCATGGCAGTTTCTGAGATGAGAGCCTCCAGATTTACTGAGGGACCAATATCAGTATGTATTGGTGTAAAAGCATCCTATATTCCTGTAATTAATAGGCTAGTAGTTATTTGGGGACATTAAGCCTCAAGCCCTGGAATTAATGCCATTCCCTTCATGGAATAATTAACCAAATTCCAAATGAATCCCTAATGTGCTCCTTTGCTTATAATGTCAGAGTTACTAATCCTTTTTACCTAAGGAAACATTTATTATGTGTTGCAAATATGGACTCTGTCAGCTCATCAGTAGACCATTTGGTTAAGAGATAAGAGAAGGAAATCCTTTGTCTTTCAAGATAATCTGGTAGAGAGACCCTTGTGCATGGTGGGTGGGCTAGTTGAAAAAGAAATCAGAGAAATTCCTGGTAAGAACTGCTTTGGAGCATGCTGGCTGGCATCTTCCTAACATTTTTTTCTTCCTCAGAAATCCTTTGCCTTACTCAGAACCCTTGGGGTTAGTAATGGGAACTGCCCAGGTCAAGCTTAGCTCTTGCTAAGATTTTTTTCCACTGAATGTGAACAAATGCAATTCCTGGGCTGTGTGAATATCAGTTGTAGTTTCAACAACGTTTGTGGCATTGCTAAGAGTCTCTGAAGGAAAAGCGCAGCCTCTCAGGAAATGTTTTAATGCAGTAAGGAATTTTTTTAAAAAATTGTGGTAAAATAAACATAACATGAAATTTACCATCTTAGCTATTTCTACGTGTATATATAGATCGGTCACGTTAAGTGTATTCATATTGTTGTGAAGCCCATCTCCAGCACTTTTTCATCCTGCAAAACAAAAAGTCAACATCCATTAAACAACACACCTCTCTCCCTTTCCCCCAGCCTCTGGCAACCACCATTCTACTTTTGTTTCTATGAGTTTGACTACATACCTCATATAACTGAAATCATACTGTATTTGTCTTTTTGTAACTGGCTTATTTCCCTTAGCACAATGTCCTCAAGGTTCACCCATGTTTTGGCATGTATCCGAATTTCCTTCCTTTTTAAGGTTGAATAGTATTCTACTGCATGTCCAGAAAGGAATTTTAATATTCAAAAAGATTCATTAGATATAGAATTTAAAATTCCTCTGTTTTAACCCTTAAAGAACCTATCCTCTCTTCCTTCCTTCCTTTCCTCCTTCCTTCCTTCCTTGCTTCCTATTTTTCTTTCATTCCTTTATTGAAGTTGCCTACTATATGACTGAATGCAAAAAAAAAAAAAAACATAGATGATTAAGATATTGTCACTGCCCAGGAAGTTCTCAAAGTGGGCATGCAGCTATAATCCAAGGCAGAATAGGTCATTTGAGCAATACATTACAGTAACAAAGAAAGACACATCACCTCAAATCGACTCTATTTCACAGCCTATTATTTCTAAAAATTCCTTACGGCTTTCTCTTGCAAAACTCTTCCTTTTGCTTATAGAAGATCAAAGTGGACTAAGAATATGGCATTTGGTAATTTAGGACTGATATTTGGTTTATTGTTTTAGGCTATAAATTCTGCCTCTTACAGAAAGCAGACCCACTCTGTGGGTTTTAGACAATGTTTGTGGTTTGCATTTTTTTTATCATTAAAAGCAGAAGGGAGAGAGGCTACTGAGCCCCCCGCTAATGCTCTAGTCTAAGAGTGACAGACATTTTAATATTCAGCAGAGAGAGAAAATCCATAGTATTATAAGACTTGCCTCTCAAGGTCAGAATATTGAGTGAAAACTCGGGTCAAGTCTTCTCCTTTGTATTTGCACAGAGCATAGGACCTCGTTTTACTTTAACTGAGCTCTTTGCTTAGTTCTCTTAGGGCCTATTAGGCTGTGCCCCTCAGGCCTTATTTTTGAGTTGAAAAATGGGCAAGTTTGGCCCTAAAATTATAACAGGGCAGGAAGGTGAGGACCGGCTTCTGGAACATCATGCATTTTACTTTCTATCAATAGCCATGTTATGGCGCACAGGCTCTTGGGTTTCCTGAGAAATGGAGCCATTTTGTAAACAAAAAGCTGTCATTTTAAGCCATTAAAATGCATTATATGAGGCATAATGGCCTAAGGAGAGCAATTGGGAGTTGGATGAGACGTAGACTAGTGAAATCTTTGGCTCTCTGACTGCCTTGGGACTTGACAGCCATAATGAACTCAGCCTTCTCATTACCCATTGTATTAAAAAAAAAAAAGAAATCTCGGGAGCAAAAGCATACATGTGCTTTCCTTCTTCAGGTAGAGGTGGATTTAGCAGTGCTGACTCCTGTTTGCTATTTCAGTGAATCTAGTTGTTTTTGGAGTCACATGTTCTTCTCTTAGATGTTATTTAATTGCACCCCCCTCACCTTTTCAGTAAGGAAACTTTAGCTCCTTAGCTCCCAAGGTGTCGGTGAATAGTTTTAGCTGCTGAAGAACATTGTCTCTCATGTTTTGGACTTGGATCTGAGTCCATTAATTATGCTCGTGCATCTTGTATTGTAAAATACAATGTGATTCTTATTTGTCAACAGGGTAGATGGTTCCCTGGGCGATCAGCTCTAACACTGCGTTCCGTGTATTGGTTTCTAACAGGAAGCAGATGCCAAGATAGGATTAAACATGCAAGGATTTCACTAGGGGACACTCTTGTGTGGCAGAAAATGGAAAGGAGATTGGAAAAAAGTGGGAGAGCATCAACTCACCGTGCAAATGGAACCCCAGTGAAGAAAAGAGAGGGAGGTTTGTGTGGAAGGATTGGAGACTGCCATGCAGTTCAAGGTTTGTCCAGACCTTTGGGAAATCTTTGGGTCAAGGCTGGCAGTCAGAGGGGTCCCACGTCTCCCAGGAACCCGGCTGCCTAAGCATCCCTGCCAGCTCATTCATTGGTGGGTAGCCTGAACTTCAAATTCTTAATTCAAGAACACTGGCCTTCCTCTAAAAATTTGTTTGTCTCAGTCTGCCTCCTTACTAGTGCCTGCCACAGTATTTGATAAATTGCACCCTTGCCTCGGAGGATGGGAGGTCAGGATCTCGATGCCACGTTTCAGATGGCAGCCAGAGAAGACGGTGTCTGGGGCGGGCATGAATTCCACTCCTGTGCCTGTCATTTCTCTTGCTGTTTTCCAGTCTTGCAGCAAGTGGAAGGAAAATAACAAGTGCAGACTTGGATAATGTTGGTAATTACTCCCATCACACAGGGAAGCAGGGAGCAGCCTCTGTTCGGCAGATAAACACAGTCCAATATCCGAGGAGTCATAATTTTGGAAAATCACAGCATGATGTATGGAGGGGGTGGAGGAACCTGTTGTGTTTGAGGCTTTTGAGGCCTTTATATTCCTCCTGGTCACTAGTCATTAGACCTGCCCTGTCTGAAAAAACTTGAAGTCTTTTCAGAAGAGTAAACCTGTGTGATGTGGTGAATGGTGTGTATAGGGGTGCACAGCAAAGGGAAAACTAATCTACAGGTTCTCCAACTGTCCTAACCTCACTAGGGAAAACTCGGGAAGGGGAGTGCTTCGTAGATCATGTCTGAGCCTCGAGATCCACCTAGTCACAACCCAAGAAGGACGCTCCTGTAACTTCCTGCTTCAGAGCTTACTTCAACGAGAGAGAGAAAGAAGTCAGACTTTCTTTAATAGAGGTGTCAAATGCTTGGCTCTTTGATGGACCTGGAAACCACTGGCTATCCTTAGTGACCTGGACAGTTTTTAATTTGGGAAAATGTTTCTTTCCCTTTTGTGTTCTGCCTTTCCTTGTTTCTATGATATAACTGGCTTTTCAGGCCAGTGGGCTAAGGATTGAGCAAAAGTCCATTTTCAGCTTGGACAAGGGTGTAGTCCTTCCTGGAGGCCATTATCATAGGCCCTTGGCCATTTGTTCTCATCCCAGTGAAGGGCCTGAGGGAGCGACATTCCCAGCAGAACTGATTTCTCAGAGAAATCTTCACTGAGATCGGGTCACAAAGTGGCCATCATGTCACAACCCCAAAATGTCTCTGGGTTGTCAAAAGAATTTATTCATGAACCTGAGGGTCATGTCCACCAGGAATTCAATCTCACAGGGAATGCCTTCTTTCTGGCAAGAAAACTATTTTACTATATAAGTGTAAGCATAACATAATGGTTGGCATATAACAAGCCTCCATAAATGTTGAATAAATGAAGGAAGTAGACCAAAAGAAAACCAGACAGTAGAATGGAAAAAATTGGATATAAATATTCTGTCTCTCAAGTTCATGCCCTTCTTGTGTGGTTTTTATGGTGACATGTCTTTGTGGGAAAATGCTGAGTATACTCCACACAGGCTGACAATGTCTATTCTTTTGGTTTTATCATAAGGAGAGCAGAAAAGGGAGGTATACAAGGGCATTCACAAATATACACTGTGATCTATCTTTATATACATGTTCCCATTCAGTTTTCTAAAAGAAAAGGCCCTATGGGTAAGTATGATTAATTTTGATTTATATATTAATCAAGGAGAGTTCAGTGTATAAAATAGAATCTGCAGTCAAATGATCTACCACTGAGCTATACCCCCTATAAGATAGAATATGCTAGGAAGTTTCAACAGAAAATCGTTTAAGGTTATTAGATGCTTATAGAATTGGAAGGGCTAGGAAAATGTGTTTTAGGTTTAGGGGACTTCAAGAACTCCCCAAGAGATTGGGATTGACATATATACACTAATATGTATAAAATAGATAACCAAAAAAAAAAAAAGAACTCCTGAAATAATTCAGAACTGATCATCAGGCTTCCCTGGTGGCACAGTTGTTAAGAATCTGCCTGCTAATGCAAGGGACATGGGTTCGAGGACTGGTCTGGGAAGATCCCACATGCTGCAGAGCAACTAAGCCTGTGTGCCACAACTACTGAGACTGAGCTCTAGAGTCTGCAAGCCACAACTGATGAGCCCACGTGCCTAGAGCCCGTACTCCACAAGGCAAGCCACCGTGGTGAGAAGCCCTCGCACCTCAATGAAGAGTAGCCCCCGCTCGCCACAACTAGAGAAAGTCCATGTGCAGCAATGAAGACCCAACGCAACCAAAACATTTTAAAATAAATAAAATTTAAAAAAAAAGAACGGATCATTGAGGAAGCTACTACCTCTGAGGCTGCCCCGGGAGCTTTTGAGCTCAAGAACACACCAGCATGGCTACAATGCAAGGATCAGGAAGTTAGAGCAGGAAGTTGCCTTCTGTTCCTGTTTTCTATGCCCCAGAGTTGGTGACTGGCCATAGGAATGCAGAGTGTATCCACTGCCCTCACCAACGCTTCCCCTTAAAGCCCAAGCACTTGGAGAATGGACACTGGAAAGCTACTCCCCTAAGCCTCACTTCCCACAACCTTGTTTGCTAGCAGAAAAGCAGCCAAAGTGGCAGGGATATGGCTTCTGCCTCACTTTGGCCTTCTAGATCTACAGGAGGACATCTAAGAGATGGAGCCAAACATTCAGAACTCTACCTGCAAGAGCATCTGTGGAATGTAGTTTCAGGCTTTCCAGCCTCTGCATTATTGGAAGGCACATCAGGAGGGCAGAGTAGTGGCTAGGGAGCCAACCCATCACAGATTGCTTGGGGGAAAATTAAATCTCAGAGAGGCTAAATAAAATTTTTTGCTCCAAGTGAAAAGAGAATTATGATTAAATGCATGGGCCCTGCAATCTGATGGACCAGGGCTCAAATCTCTACTCCAGAACTTACTAGTTTTTGGTCTTAGACAAGACAATTCTCTAAAAGTTTCTGAGTCCTAGTTTACAAAATGGGAATAATACTGCTTCCTCATGGGTTTGGAGTGAGAACTAAATATCATGATTTTAAAGTGCTTATCACAAAGTGTGAAGCCCAACAAGGATCCAATAAATTGTAGACATAATTAATAAGGTTCTACAGTAAGCAGTAGACCCAGGACACTCACCCAGGTGCATGGTCTTTGCTGTTATCTCCTGGAGAAACGGAGATGAGATAGATCAGTAAATGTTTTGAGGGCCAAAATAAATATTTATAAGATGAATGCTTTAAAAATATTTTAATGTTATTATGCTTCAAACATATCTTATTATAATTTATTGAAACTATGAGGTATTAAGATGTATCCTACTAACGCTATATCCAAATTGGCCTTGTTATAAGCACACTTTTTATTTTATACATAGTAGTAGATTGAGTTGTGTCCTCCTAAAAGATATATTCAAGTCCTAACCCCCCAGTATCTACGAATGTGACCTTATTTGGAAATGGGGTCTTTACAGAAGTAATCAAGTCATGATGAGGTTATACTGGAATAGGGTGGGTCCTAAATCCAACGACAGGGGTCTTTTTAAAATTTTTATTTAATTAATTAATTTATTTATTGGCTGAGTTGGGTCTTTGTTGCTGCGTGCAGGCTTTCTCTAGTTGCGGCGAGTGGGGGCTACTCTTTGTTTTGGTGCACGGGTTTCTCATTGTGGTGGTTTCTCTTGTTGGGAAGCATGGGCTCTAGGTGCGTGGGCTTCAGTAGTTGTGGCATGCAGGCTCAGTAGTTGTGGCTCACAGGCTCTAGAGCTCAGGCTCAGTAGTTGTGGCGCATGGGCTTAGTTGCTCTGTGGCATGTGGAATCTTCCTGGACCAGGGCTCGAACCCATGTCCCCTGCATTGACAGGTGGATTCCTAACCACTACATCACCAAGGAAGTCCTGACTGGGGTCTTTATAATAGAAAGAGAGGGAGATATACAGACACACACAGAGGGAAGATGGCCATATGAAGATGAAGCAGAAATTGGAGTAGCTACAAGCCATGAAATGCCAAAGATGGACAGCTACAACCTGAAGGTAGGAAGAGGGAGGGAAGAATTCCCCTCTAGAGCCTCTGGAGAGTATGACTTCAGACTTCTGGCCTCTAGAACTATGAGACAATAAATTTCTATTGTTTTAAGCCACACAGTTTGTGGTCATTTGCTATGACAACCCTCGGAAACTAACGCATACTTCATTATGAAAAAATGAATTCATGTTAAATTGTATAAGACTATGTATATTTCTTTATTTCTTCATAATACTTTCAGAGCTATTTTACTTTACTTCCAGATTAGTATTTAGTTGGTGGTGGCTTCAAAAACTTGACATTCTTCTTTCTGAATTTTCCTTCACATCTCTGTCAAGTACCCAGTATACTCTAAATAGACCATTCAACATCATCAGGGAATACAACTCTTTAAATAATCCTGTAGGGAACTCTTTTATAAATTGAGCACTCATTTAGTTTATCATTTGTAAATTAAGTAGTAGAGTGGAAAAAGCAGTGGTCAGAGGGCCGGGAGGTATGGAGAATCACAATCACAGACATCTTTAGTTGAGCACATACTGCATTTGAATGCAATTCAAGGCATTTTATATAAAATATCTCATTTTATCCTTTGAAGTAGGAATCACATCCCCACTTTACAAATGAAGATACTAAAGCTTAAAGAGGCTAAGAGAATTTTCTGACCAAGATCACACAGCAGCACCCATTCCCAGGCTGTTGGATGCCATAGCTTGTTTCCTCAGCATTAGAACTGGTGTTGATGTATCTCTCTGGTTCCTCCCATACTCGTCTGTAAGGTAAATGGGTTGGTCTAGACAAACTTTTCTCAAGCTACCATTCTGTGGGACAGAGTTCTGTCTGAAGCCTAGAGACTCATTTCTCTCCTGGGGCCATAATGACTATCACATTCTTAGAGATTTCTGAAGGATGAGGAACTGTAAACAGCTGATTAACAAATGAACATCTCAAAGGACAGGGATGAAAGCCGTAAAGCTTTTAACTCAGGCCAAGAATGAGCAGTTTCATTCTCCCAACACTTCTTGCACATGGTTCCTTCTCCCTTCCTTTCTGCTGCTTTCACATCATTCTTCTTTCTCCACCCACATTACCCATGACCCCCACAAGTGTTTTCTCATGGCTTTCCTTTCTTTCTCCCATTATCTCCTTCTTCGTGTCTCTTTTCTGTTTTCACTCCATCCTCACTTAGTTGCTCAGTCTGACCTTAAATTATGGAGACGACTTTAGAAAGTTTGAAAAGTTTGGGTATAAAATTACCGGTGGCTTGTGGTACTGGCATGGAATGGCTTATAAAAAGGAAAATAAATATCATTAGTGAAAAAAATTAGAAAAAATAATTTTTTATTCTTATCCTGTTACAATGTATACAGACAGACCTTGGAGATATTGTAGGTTTGGTTCCAGACCACTGCAATTAAGTCAATATCGCAGTAAAAAGAGTCACAGGTTTTTTGGTTTCCCAGTGCATATAAAAACTATGTTGACACAATACTGTAGTCTCTTTAGTGTGCAATAGCAGTACGTCTAAGAAAACAATGTACATACCTTAATATAAAAATATTATTTTATCAATTTTTATTGCTAAAAAATGCTACCCACCATTTGAGCCTTCAGCGAGTTGTAATCTTTATTTATTTATTTATTTATTTATTTTTGGTATGCGGGCCTCTCACTGTTGGGGTCTCTCCCGTTGTGGAGCACAGGCTCCGGACGTGCAGGCTCAGTGGCCAAGGCTCACGGGCCCAGCCGCTCTGCGGCATGTGGGATCCTCCCGGACCAGGGCACGAACCCGTGTCCCCTGCATCGGCAGGTGGACTCTCAACCACTGCACCACCAGGGAAGCCTGAGTTGTAATCTTTTCACAATAGTAACATCAAAGATCCTTGATCACAGATCACTATAGCACAAATAGTAATGAAAAAGTTTGAAATATTGTGAGAATAAAATGTGACACAGAGACATGAAGTGAGCAAATGTGTTGGAAATTGGCACTGATAGAGTTACTTGAGGCAGGTTTGCTACAAACCTTCAGTTTGTAAAAAAAAAAAGAAATAAAAAGCAATATCTGCAAAGCACAGTAAAGAAAAGCACAATAAAACGATGAATGCCTGCAAACATTAAGAAACACTAAAAAAAAAAAAAAAGGAAACATTCAAAGAGTAATCTTGAAAACTATGTCAAAATGTGTGAGCAGACGTTAATTTATATATAATGTGATCATTTATATCTCCATGAGATTTTAGTTGCTGAGGAATTTTTCTTTGATATGGTATCCTTCCTAGAAAGAATTGGAAGTTATATGTGATGATACTGTAATACTTCCTTTCTCAAACTAACAGTGAATAGATGTTGTGCTTTCACATTTACTAGGTAGGCAATGTAGAATCTTCTGTGTTGAAAGTTCGTAATTATAATTAATATTCCCGTACGTAAGGAAACCAAGAAAACCCAACAGTGTCATTATAGTACATTCCTCACGTTGATACAACACACTCAGGCCGTTGTTTTGACACTAGGACTATAGGAAGGAGGACAAATATGCTTTACAGACAAATCAGAGAATTAATCAAGTACAAAGGCGATTTATGTGAATACCAATCAACAGCAGTGGAGCAATCAGGCTATTGATTTCCAGTGTTGTCAACATTTGCTAATACACAATTATAAAACTGTTAGACTCTATCCTCTCTGTGAAAGAATGTGAACATTCTTAAAAGCTCCAGAGTGTTGTGTTTGAATGCTGGATAATTATAATTAGATTTTTTTTTTTTTCCGGGAGTGAAAATACCAATCTCAGAAAGCACCATGGTTCATCTAGTGCAGTGATTGCCTGGCTATTGATCATTACCAATCTATGATATCATTAGTTATTCTCCTTAAACTCTCTGTCTGTTCCAATTAAATTCCTTGCAAAGGTTGAACAGACAGTAGGTAATTGAAAATACCCTACTAGAAATCTCCCCTTGGAGAGAGCTCTGGATACTCTGCTAGCTGCGATCGGCTACAGACCTGGGCTCTCACTCAAGTCCTTGAAACCACCATGCAGCTAATCTCTACCTTCATAGATGGGTGCAGTACTGTTTGTAATAGCAGCAAATGGAATTGCCCAGACCATTGTTAAGAAGGCTTATGGAGGGCTTCCCTGGTGGCACAGTGGTTGAGAGTCCGCCTGCTGATGCAGGGGACACGGGTTCGTGCCCCGGTCCGGGAGGATCCCACGTGCCGCGGAGCAGCTGGGCCCGTGAGCCATGGCCGCTGAGCCTGCGCGTCTGGAGCCTGTGCTCCGCAACGGGAGAGGCCACAACAGTGAGATGCCCGTGTACTGCAAAAAAAAAAAAAAAAAAAAAAAAAAAAAGGCTTATGGAGAGGAGCATACTTTCATCTCATAGATAGATAATTCAATTTAAATAATCCCTCCTTTGGCTAATATTATTATGATTTAGGACATTTTTAAAAAGTTGTTCAAAATGATACCGACCAGGATCCTCAGCCTTACCCAATCAATAGAAATTGACTAGAGGCCAGACAAGAAATTCAGGCAAGTCTTTATTGAGGCACGTGCTGCAGCAGAGGGGAGTGAGAAAAAGTAACAGATTCCCTTGCTTGCTGGCTCCCGGAAGGTGAGAGTAGGGGTGTGTCCAGGGGTTGGGTCGGAGGGCTGACTTAGTTGGTCTGCCCACCCTTCTGGTGGTGTTGAGTGCAGGCGGCATGCGCAGTACCCTACTTTTGTTTCCGACACCGGTTTTTGCTCCTGGCTGTTCAGAAGTGGTAGTTGGGTTTTTCTGGTCTTTTTTAATCTTTTTGTCTATAATCTGCCCCAACTGTGCATGCATGCAGTTACTTTTAGTCCCATATAGTTTCTTTGTATTTTGTAGCTCATGGAGAGGTGTGTCCAGGTGCAAGCACTGCAGCACTGAAGCAAAGGGTCCCAGGTCCCAGCCTGTCTCAAAAAGACTTACATATGTTGCCCATTTAAAAGGATTTTTTTTTTTGGTTTGTTTTCCTAAGTGTCTTAATAAGTGCTTACTTAGCAATTTACAATGCACAGCCCACATAATGATACAACACGGCCAACACCAATTTCCTCATTTTGAAGGTACATGGGATTATTGTCAGCAGAGGTTACAGTGTGTATAAACCATTGTAAAACTGTCTTGAACTCTTTATACAAGAGTTCTCCAGGAAGCCAAAAGCCTTCTGTTCAACATAAATGAATTTAAGGGTAAAGAAATCATTCCAGTTCTAGCTTCTTGGAAAAGCCCACATATCAATAGTCAATGCTCACTAACGAGATGTCAGCTGAGTGTCTCAGATGTACCATAACAAGGTTTGGAGCTTGCTCTACTGTCTTTGTTTTCTGTAGCCCTGGCACAAGACGGTATATTGTTAAATCTCTTACTGGTGGTAAAGTGAGAGGGTTTATCAATGAAAGGGAATGCCCAGTGGGTTGGATGTCTCAGGCATTTAAGATTCTGGACAAATTGGTAACTATTTGGATTTGGCATCTTTTGCTAAGTAACACAGATGCTTTACAGAAATATGAAAAGCACCTAAGGATGAGATAGAAACACCTGAAAACTGTGTGAGGAAGCTGAGGGTCTCACTTGGTTGTGTACAAAGAAGCTCTCATCCCCTCTAGCAGGAAGGTAGAGAAAAAGGAGGACCAAGCCCAGACCTTAAGAATGTGATGGCTGAACTTCAATGTCCAAACAGGGCATGTCTGTTATGCTATGTTGAGACAACCTGAGACCTGGATACACAGCAAGGGGACATCTAGGTGGATGTCCTTGAAGATTTTGACTTCTTAAGACGTCTCCCACCTCCTGAGCCTACAGATGTTGCCAGTCTTCCCGTAAGAGTGAACATCCCCCCTCTCCCCATCCCCAGCCCAGTGCTGTGGTACTAGCACTGAGGACTCTGTCCCAGGGCGACATGTCCTCCCTGTCTTCCCAGGAGTCCCCTCCATACCTCCTCCTGGACACAGACCAATAATTAGCACACAGGAGCAGTATAACCCAGCTGGTGATGTGCTGTGTCTGACGAGGGAGTAAAGGAATCGTACCTACTCGGCATAGACCGGCAGGGGCCAGAGTGTACCTGTGGGACTGGATTCTGAGAGCACTGGATCAAGAGGGTCAAAACACAAAACTGGATAGGTGAGTTTATTGGGAGTGCTGTCCTGAGATTAAGAATAGATACGTTTAACCCTGGCAAATACCCCAAGAAATGGCTCAAAATTGCTTGTAGGATGGCTCCTAGAAGCAAGGGAAAAGTTATGGCCCATGCTGAGTGAAGCTGAAATGCCATAGTTGCCAAGGCAGACGTTGCCAAAACAGAATGACCGAGGAAGAAAGGATTAAAAGGCTCAAGGCAGTGGGCAACCAGTCATAGGTGGTCCATGCATGGCTAGATGGCTGGCCAGGTGGTTATGTTCTACAGGAAGATCTGGATGACACACCATTTACACAGGATGAGCTAAGGGGAGGAGTCTATGAGCATCACCGACAGTTCCATGGTGGCTGTCTGTGGACCAGGGCTGACAGAGGGCGAGGCTATAATAGAACTTGGTTTAATAATGTCAGTGAGGATGGTGGTACCTGCCAAAATAGAGGTCAGGTGCTGGCACCTGATAACCATGGTGCTTTCCCACACTCCATCGCATCATCTATTTTCAGAGAACACAACCCATCACTCTAGGAATCCAGGGTCTATGCAAGTTAAATAGCAATAAATAAATAATAAACACCTAGACATGTCACAGTAAAGCTTCAGAAAATCAAAGAGAAAAAGAGAACCTTAAAAGACACCTGAGAAAAAAGGAGCTTACAAAAGAACAACACTTAGACTGGCAATCAGTAACAGTGACAGCAATAATGGAGTAACATCTTCACAGCACTGACAGAAAGTGAGTATCAAATGGGAACTCAGTATCCAGTTAATCTGTCATTCAAAACTGAGGGCAGGGCTTCCCTGGTGGCGCAGTGGTTGAGAGTCCGCCTGCCGATGCAGGGGACGCGGGTTCGTGCCCCGGTCCGGGAAGATCCCACATGCCGCGGAGCAGCTGGGCCCCGTGAGCCATGGCCGCTGAGCCTGCGCGTCCGGAGCCTGTGCTCCGCAACGGGAGAGGCCACGGCAGTGAGAGGCCCGCGTACGGCAAAAAAAAAAAAAAAAAAAAAAAGAAAGAAAATAAAACTGAGGGCAAAATAAAGACTCTGAGTCAAGCAAAGACTGAGAGATTTCATCACTCTAAGATCTGATGAATGAACTACTGAAAGAGCTGTGCTTCAGCAAGAAGAATTGAATCTGCACGTGAAGTGGGATTCAAGTTACTATAATCACCCCTAAATTCTTAAACAATAGCAATAAATCTAAACAGGTATAGACTTTGCTTTCCTTCTAATGATTTTAGTGCACATCACCTGTGTCTACTTTGCAGTGTGCCCCTTAGCTTAGAGGTTCTATCCATAAAATTATTTCTTATTTTATACACAGTAGGCCCTTTATACAGCCCAAAACATATTCAAATACTCTATTTTTTAACATGCTATTACAGTGTTTAACAAGAGTTTACAAAGATGTCCAGAAGAGTAGAAAACACAAAGAATTTTTTAACATTTAAAGGCTGGGTGATTGGTTCCTACATATCCATTTCCTAATATCTGCATACAGATTGGTGTCTTGGCCAAAAGATGGACTCTCACAGCAAGCTTGGGGCATTCTGAGTTGTTTACAAAAAGTTGAAAGCTATAGCACAGGGAGCTCTACTCAATACTCTATAATGGCCTATATGGGAAAAGAATCTAAAAAAGAGTGGATATATGTATATGTATAACTGATTCACTTTGCTGTACACCTGAGACTAACACAACATTGTATCAATAAATCAACTATACTCCAATAAAACTTGGTTTTAAAAAAACCAGGTTGAGAGCATGACTGTTAAATCTGGGATCTCCGAGGCAATATTACACGTTGTATATTGAAAGGGTGCAGGGACTCATATTTATTGAACACTTACTATGTGTTATATACATTAACATATGGTATTAGCTTTACTCTTCAAAAGAATTCTAAATGGTAGGCAGTATTATTACCCGTATCTTACTGATGAGGCAATTGATATTCAGAGATTAAAAACTTTTCAAAGTCTCAACTAGAAAGGGGCAATAATAAGATTTGAACTTAGTTCTTCAGGACCCCAAAGCCCATGCTTTGACACTAGACACATCTTCCAAGACAGGTAAAAGCAGAAGCTACCAACAAAATTTATATGCACAATATATACAGTAAGTCCCCTACATATGAACCTTCAAGTTGAGAACTTTCAAAGATGCAAACGTGCATTCGCATGTCCAATCACATAAGTTAGTTCTATCTGAGGAGGCACTGTTAGTTTTTGAGGCACAGGATCCGAACGTAGAATGTTACATGAACATTGCAGCAGCCATTCAGAATGCAATCCAGTGCTACTGTGTCATCTATGATGAGAAAAAAAGAGCTGCTACCCAGACATCACTGGATCATTTTTTCAAGAGGGCAGATACAATTGAATCCAGCAGGGAACCAGAACCTGTGCCATCCGCGTCAGGCGTGAGTGACATTGCAGCTTGCCCTCCGTCTCCTGTTGCTGACGACCCTTCAGCTCTACCATCTCCCACCTCCTCTCCCTCCTCCAGTCAGTAACTCTTCTTGCCTGTGCACTCGATGCCAGCCCCTGGATGCCAGCTGTTGTACTGGACTACTGCACTTTTCAAGGTGCTGTACTGTAAGATTTTAAATGTTTTATTTTTTGTGTTTGTTTTTTCTGTATTATTTGTGTGGAAAGTATTATAAACCTGTTACAGTACAGTACTATATAGCCGATCGTGTTAGTTGGGTACCTAGGCTAACTTTGTTGGACTTAACAAAAAAATTGACTTACGAACATGTTCTAGGAATGGAACCCATTCATATGTAGGGAACTTACTGTGTTTACAGAAGGAGGAGAAGATACAGACTATTTTCTCATTCTTCAACCTGTTAATTTTCAGACTCTTCTCCTGTCTCTTTTTTCTTTGCTGTCATCGCAAGGCTTTTAAATATGCAAGTTTTACCATAAAGCATGTGGTTATTTTAAAAGATATTACTTTGGGTTTCCCTGGTGGTGCAGTGGTTAAGAATCCGCCTGCCAGTGCAGGGGACACAGGTTCGATCCCTGGTCCGGGAGGATCCCACATGCCGCAGAGCAACTAAGCCCATGAGCCACAACTACTGAGCCTGTGCTCTAGGGTCCATGAGCCACAACTACTGAGCCTGCGTGCCGCAGCTACTGAAGCCCACGCGCCTAGAGCTCATGCTCCGCAACAAGAGGCCACCACAATGAGAAGCCCGCGCACCACAACGAAGAGTAGCCCCCGCTCGCCGCAACTAGAGAAAGCCCGCACACAGCAACAAAGACCCAACACAGCCAAAAATAAATAAATGAAATAAATAAATTTATTAAATAAAAAAGAGGTGGTGACTCTTAAAAAAAGATACTACTTTGAAGACTTATCGTGGAGAAGTATAAACTCTAAACTTTGGGCTACATATGTATTTGTTTTCCCTTAGAACGTTAAAGTTTTACTCCTTTGTTCCAGAAATATGTCTTTCTATTGTTTAAAATTTAGGGCTTTTCACTTTCTTTTTTACCAGATGGCAGCTGTTATAATCATTTCCAAAGTGAATATTTTAACTTTCAAAAAAATAAAACATGAAATGGCATGTATGGAAAATTAGGCCCATTTCATTTTGTTCACTATTTTGTTAAACTTATTTTTAGAATATTTCATCAATCTAGACATTTTCACAGATATTTTTATCAGTTCAGCCTGTTCTGTATCACTTACCAGTCTGGTTGCTATGGTATGACAATGATTTTTTTATTCTTTTCCAAACAAAAAACAACCTTTCAATGACCATGCACTTAGATTTTGAACAAAATGCATCCATACTTTCTCAGGCTGTTTTCAATTATACAAACCAACTATATTTTAGCTTCAAACTCTCTTTAATTTTCAGTGTTATTAGAACAGGATTTGTGTCCTTGGGGACAGAGTTTTAAATTGAAACCCAAACCCCATAGCACTAACAAAGCATTTGTGTGATATGGCAATTTGTAGGTTATTTAAGGGAAGATGAGAGTCAGATCTTGGCTCATTCAAAGCAAGTTAATAAATCTCTGTCCCCATTTAGAGACAGGGAACTAGGGGGAGCCATAATAATAAAGATAATAATAATTTAAGAAATAATAAAATATGGGGCTTCCCTGGTGGCGCAGTGGTTGAGAGTCCGCCTGCCGATGCAGGGGACACGGGTTCGTGCCCCGATCCCGGAAGATCCCACATGCCGCGGAGCGGCTGGGCCCGCGAGCCATGGCCGCGGAGCCTGTGTGTCCGGAGCCTGTGCTCCGCAACGGGAGAGGCCACAGCAGTGAGAGGCCCGCGTACAGCAAAAAAAAAAAAAAAAAAAAAAAAAGAAATAATAAAATAATACATTTGTATGCACTTAGTGCCAGTCAGGGTTCTAAGGCGTTTTCCTCGTATTAACTCTTTTAATCCTCACCATCTAGGGGTAGGTGCTGCTATAGCGCCCATTTTGCACAGAAGAAAGAAGGAAACATAACGAGGGTAAATAGTTTAATACCTACTGTCACATCGGTCATAAAGAGCAGAGCCAGATTTTGAAGCCTGGTGGTTGCCACCAGAGTTGGTGCTGAAATGAAGCCATTTACTCCAAGGTATATGAGAACTTGCAGCAGAGCTGGTGTTAGATTTTTTTCTTTTCTTTTTTTTTTTCTTGTGGTACGCGGGCCTCTCACTGTTGTGGCCTCTCCCGCTGCGGAGCACAGGGCTCCGGACGCGCAGGCTCAGCGGCCACGGCTCACGGGCCCAGCCGCTCCACGGCACGTGGGATCCTCCCGGACCGGGGCACGAACCCGCATCCCCTGCACCGGCAGGCGGACTCTCAACCAGTGCGCCACCAGAGAAGTCCTGGTGTTAGATTTCTCACTCTCATTTGCATCTTCTATTTTTTTGGCTATTGCTTTAGCAGTTCACAAGGACCCACTCGGATCTGTCTCTTCCCAAAGCACCCGTCTAGTTACCCCACTGGTTTAGCACTTCATGGCTCCCTTATTCTAAACAGGCACTTATTTCTGCCAGCTGGAAACACTCCAGGGGCAGGGACCCCAAGGGGTCTTTTTTTTTTTTTTTGATTCAAGACTTAAATTCACTACTTCAAGATACACAATGACCACCAATCAAAATGCACATAAAAGGTGTCATAAGTAGGCATATCATAGTCAACCATTAAAAATCAAAGATGAAGAGTAAATCTTGAAAATGTTAAAAGAAAAATTAAACGTTACATGAAGAGGAAAAACAAATCCATTAAGGGTCAATTTCTGATCAGAAGCTGTGGAAGCCGGAAGACAACAAAGTAATGCTTTTAAAATGCTGAAAGAAAAACCATCAACCCCAAACTCTACATGCAGCAAAAAGACTTCTTGAAAATGAAGAAAAAAATAGAGATATTCCCAAGGGGTCTTATCAATCTTCAGGTCACGACAGAGCTGAGCACTGGGCGGGCCATAGCGGGTGTCATGAGGGCCCTGTCTCTGAGGGGTTGGTCAGGTCTCTAACAAGTGTACATGGGGTTTCCTCCCACTCCCTTACACCCCCATGGAGTCAACACAAAGTGGAAGAAATAGCCTAGAAGCAAAGCCAGGAGCAAAGCTGATCCAGGACCCTCTCTCTGTCCTCTTGCATCCCATTGTCATGGCTGCTCGTAGGAGGGATGGTGCCTGGGCTTAGGAAATAAGGTAGCAGAGGCCCAGAGTCTCTGCGCCAGGTCAGAGCCTCTATCTTTTGACTGAAGCTTCCTCTCCAGGCAGACCTAGATCAAAACTCCTTCAATCTGATGACTTTCAGACCTGCCCTCTCTTTCTGTTTAAATCCCATTAGATAGAGAACCCATCCTGCCTCTTGGCTTTCTAATCTCCATCATATCTGACACAGACATGTGCAGCCACTGAGCCTTTAAGAACTTCGTCACAGGTAGAGGACCTGCTGACCCAGCTGTTGCCCAGAGCAATGGGTGCGCCAGCAGATCAGCCCCAATGTGTGTGAGCTCAAGAATGGCTGCTGCTTCCTTTCTGCTCCCAGACTCCCACGTGAATGTCTCACGCAGGCCTCCCAAACCAGAAGCAGACAGGAAAGGGATATCTAGGAAACGGAGCCCAGCCCTGCCAAGCTGACTTGTTACGAGGCCAACACAGCACCTTATTGCTTCTCCCAGCCACGTAAATGGTAGATGTCACCTGACTCGACCCGGCCGCCTTAGATGGTTTTGGAGAGGCAAGTTAGAATCCCAGAGAAAAACGTGTGAACTCCAAACACACGCTAAAGAGCATGGGATCTGGAATCAGAAGACCTGGCTTTTCATTCCAGTTCTTTCCCTTGTGTTTTCTGGGAAAGTCATTGACATATTTATTGAGTGCCTCAACTTCCCTGAGACTCAGGCTTGGCAACTGTAAAACGAGAATACTAGTATCTGTCGGGGAAAGGGCTGGCAGACTTAGATGATATAATGCATGTTGAAGTTTTTGGTGTTTTTCTGTTGTTGTCTTTAAAACTGAAGACAAGATAATAAAATTGATCCTGATTTGCTTTGCTTTTTGACAGTGGTGTGCGCTGGGAGAGCAAGCAGACACTCCTTTTTGGGGGATCAACTGATACGAGCCTACCTTCATAAACTCTTCTTTCAGCAGACTCATTGGCAGAAACGGGAAGTTCTCATGCCACTTTTGAGCAGAAAGTGGAAGGGGAGGTACAGGAAAGGGTGGGCTCACTCACGTGGCTTTTGGCAGGTGGAAGGCTCTCTCTGGCTGGTTGACTGGGGACACCAATTCTTTGCCTTGTAGTTCTCGCTCTAGGGCAGCTCACAACATGGCCTTCCTCAGAGTGGGCAAGCATGCAAGAGGATGCCCAGGTTGGATGCCACCATCTTTCGTAACCTTCTGGGAGGTGTTACCCCATCACTTATGCTGATTCTATACCCTGGAAGTGAGTCATTAGGTCCAGCCCACCCTCGAGGGGAGGGTGTTACATGAGCTGTGACACCAGCAGGTGGGGTCATGAGGGCTATGGTAGAGGCTGGCTCCACAGGGAGTGATGAGGGCTTTGGTGTTCAGCTCTGGTCTTGTTCTACAAGTTTTACTACTGTATCTGTTTTTTTTTTTTTTTAATGTTTTCAACGTTTAAATTATTCAAACATTAGGTACATACTTGTAAAAGATAAAAGCTTTATATAAGTGAAATGCAGCTCTACATTAATATTTTAAAGTCTCTGAAAAGTTCTGATGTATATAAACCTGACTAAATTTGTTTAATGCAGCATTCAAACTATTAAAATAATGGAGTCTACTTTTCCCCTATATACCACCATTTTACCTATATTGGAAAATAGGTAAAAAGTGCTCAAGACATCTTCCACTAGTGTATTTCTGAAATTTTTCTTCTGCTGTTATTTATTTGAAGAGAAGAAGCTTTGGCAAGTGGTCACAACATTTTCTCCTATTGCCTTGTTCTTGTCTTGGACATTGACAGCTTAATTACTTAATTATTCAGCTTAAATGAATATACATAAGGGAGGCAGTGTACCCTAATGATAAAGGGTGCAGACCCTGAAGTTCGAGTAGTAGCTCCACCATTTACCAGATGAATTTCCGCAAGTTTCTGAGCCTTAGTTTCCTCAGCTGTAAAATGGGAATAATAGTAGGATTTACCTCATTGTAGAGGGCAACGTACAGGGCTGGTAAACCTGGCACATGATAAACATTCAATAAATATCAGAGATATGACTTGTTGCTTTTGCCATGCAAGCACCGTATTTATTAAGTACCTGTCCCCAACTAACCTATAATTTAGAGCAGGAGACTAAAAATTCAGTTTTATTTTGTTACTTTTTTTTTTTTTTTCTGACTTTGGGATACAATCCCTTTTAGTTTCTCACAGAAGGAAAACCCAAAGGCCTCCTCCTTAAATTGAAGGCCACTGGTGTTCTGCTAAGTAGCTTCCAGACAGAACATTGAGACGATCCTTGAATGTGCTTTTCTCTCTCTTGCTTTCCTGCTGCCCTTGACACTCTGCTGTTTGGGCTGTTATAAGGTTAGGAGAATGTTTATAACTAAGAAGACGAAAGTCCTTTGCGCATGGCCTTGAGCTCTCCGGAGGAAGCATGCCTCTGAAATCTAACCAATAAAAAATAAATAGGCAGTGTTTGGAGCAAGAGGTGCAAGGCTCCCAGCTTCACTCAGAGGAAACATGAAGGGCTTTGCAGGGGTGGCCTACAGGTTTCTAAATGTTGAGAGAAGCACCACATTTTATAAAGCAAGTATCCTGGTATTTCCTCCTGTGTTCAATGGGATATATTGAAGTACACATTGTATAGGGCTGCATAATCATGTTTTATCATAAGGGAAACATTGAAGTTATAATAAAATATTTAAAAACACATACAAACCTTCTGCACTTTCCACTTAGTGTTGCTGTGAGCCTAAAATTGCTCTAAGAACGAAAGTCTATATTTTTAAAAACCATAGAATTTCTTAACAAAGTAAATGTTTATGATTATAAGCCTTGATCACAAATGACACAGTTGGCATAGGGAGTTGAAGCTTCTCTCCAGACTCGTCAAACATTTGTCCCCTGCATTTAGAGGAAAGGACACATGAGCACTTATTATGTATATACCGATAATATACTTACTATGTATATATGGATAATATACCTTTAACTAGTTCCAGAAAGCACCATATTTAAGTGTATTAAGCAAATGTTTCTTTATGAGAAAACTTGAGACATGGTATGAATGGTGGGAACTTCAGGAGAGATGGTAGGCAGGTAGGGGAAGATGCTTTTCTTTTTTAAAAAAAAAATATTTATTTATTTATTTATTTATTTTTGGCTGCGTTGGGTCTTCTTTGCTGCTTGCGGGCTTTCTCTAGTTGCAGCGAGCGGGGCCTACTCTTCGTTGCGGTGTGTGGACTTCTCATTGCGGTGTCTTCTCTTGTTGCAGAGCGCAGGCTCTAGGCATGCAGGCTTCAGTAGTTGTGGCATGTGGGCTCAGTAGTTGTGGCTCGCGGGCTCTAGAACGCAGCCTCAGTAGTTGTGGCGCACGGGCTTAGTTGCTCTGCAGCATGTGGGAGCTTCCCGGACCAGGGCTCGAACCCGTGCCCCCTGCATTGGCAGGCGGATTCTTAACCACTGCGCCATCAGGGAAGCTCGGGGAAGATGCTTTTGATCTGGGAAATTTTCTGTGCCTCTCAGTTAATAAACCCATAGCAACACTACCAAAGGGGCACTCCTGTTGCAACACCCAGGGGCACAGATGTGTTAGCTTTGTGAATTTTCCTAGGATTGATTGCCTGTGCTATAACCTTAAGTTATTCCCTAATATTAATTCTTTGATCAGATATTGAGCCTTTAAACCTAGAAGTGCAGGTGTTACTGTTAATACCCGTAGCCACCCTAAGAGGTGAGTATGTGCATCATTTAGAGTTCCTTGTGGCAAACAACAGAAACCAACACTGGCTAATTTAATCAAAAAGGAATTTGTCAGGCTCAAGGAACCACGGGAACAGCTAAACACACAGGCTTCAGGAAGAACGTGATCCAAGGCAATTTGGGGGATTCAGGAGCAGAAACTAATGAATCGTTTGTCCAGGGAGCCTCCGATTGCTTCTGGACCTTGGTTCAAGTCCTACAAATGATGGTGGCGGTGGAGCGTCCGATGGTCCAGGCTTGAGTCTGTTTTCCCTTAGGGTACTTTGATGGACACGCAATGGGGTTGGCTTTACTTTACAAAGGGACATGAGGGAGGCTGTTAACAAAGGAAGCAAGGAAGGGAAACTGCTCAGGCAAAGATCCAAAGTGTCTACTATAATATTCTCCTAATTTTAAAGGTGAGGAAAGAGGTCAGTTATGCTTAGTTACATGTCAAGGCACATGTCTAGGTGAACAAGGCTGAGATTTGCACCCCTGTCAGTCTCATCCGCAAGCAACTGCTCTTCCCCTCTTCCGGATTCCCCTTATTCTGTGGAGCATAGTAGCAGAAGGATGACATCCACAGCCCAGAAGCTCCACAGCCCTATGTTTATAAAACCTTCTGAACTCTTTCAGGGAAAAGTAGGGTTTCACTGGAAATGAGTCAGCAACACTGAACGTTCATGCCTTTCTGCTTTTCCCTCAGTTTTTGTTTCCTTTGCTCCACCCCCGCAGGCCTCTTTCCCAATGTCAACAAGTTCAGAGGAATTGATAAGTCAGCCTGGCTGAGGGGAAAGCAAACAGAAAAGAACCGTCTGGTTCAGTGGCCACTGCTGGCCCAGGAAGGGTTTTCTCCTCCTGCTCGAGCTTTCTCTCCCTCTCTGAAAATAAGAGTTCCAAATAAGCTGGCTTTATGTCGTGTCACCAACCGAAACACCCAAGGCTAGATCAAGAGCAAAGTATAATTTTGAATTTAAAATTAGAGATCTGGGCCTATTTCAGGAATTGGTAGCTGTGGGGTGATGACCGAGCGTTCAAACTTTTTTAAAAAAAATAAATTTATTTATTTATTCATTTATTGGCTGCCCTGAGTCTTCGTTGTTGCGCACAGGCTTTTCTCTAGTTGCGGCGAGCGGGGGCTGCTCTTCGTTGCGGTGCGCGGGCTTCTCATTGTGGTGGCTTCTCTTGTTGCGGAGCACGGGTTCTAAGCGCGTGGGCTTCAGCAGTTGTGGCACACAGGCTCAGTAGTTGTGGCGCATGGGTTTAGTTGCCCCACGGCATGTGGGATCTTCGCGGACCAGGGCTTGAACCCATGTCCCCTGCATTGGCAGGCGGACCCTCAACCACTGTGCCACCAGGGAAGTCCCCGAGCGTTCAAACTTAAGCATCAAAGGTGTGAGTAGTGGCTTAGTCGACTTTTAAATGATGCCTGGACTCATGACTCAAAAGAAAAATGCTATTTATGTCATTAAAATACTTAGCATTCACAGTTTACACAATGCTAAACATTTCTGGTGTGAGTTCGTTTACATACAGTTATTTCTGTTTAAAATTCACCTGAAACGGTTGTCTGATTATGTAAGTTATGTAGTTAAAAGTGGTGCAGTGGGAGGTAGGGCTTTTATTTCTATTGTTAGAGGAGATAATGTTTACCAGGCGCCAGTCTATAAAAGCTACTCAATAAATGCTCGTTCCATTCTCTGTGAAATGAAGTAAACTTTAACTAATTATTGTTCCTGTACTTTAACATTCTTATTCCTTTAACTTCTACTGAATACCTGCCAGGGGGTCAATCACAAGTCACTGTCCTTCAGATTCATCAGTGCTTTCCCTCACCTCCCAGGGCTTTGCTACTCCAAGAGTGGTCTGTGGACCAGCAGCAGCCTCACCTGGGAGCTTTTTAGAACCAGAGGATCTCAGGCTTCCACTGATTCCTCCTGAATCAGAATCGGATGTCAAAGTAATTTGTATGCATACTAAAGTCTGAGAAGCACTGACCTACTGGCTTATGTTCCCACTTCTTATTATGAAAGAGTCTTGTGCCCACTCTTTTAGTTTATCTCCTGCCACTTCCCTTCTTGGGATTTGAACTGAAATTCCCCAGTCACACCAAGCTGTTTCCTGTCTCCGGGCTTCTCTCATGCTCTTCTCTTTGCCTGGGTTCTATTTTCTCTCTTTTTGTCTTGTTATTGCCTACTCTTTCTTTAAGACCTGCATGCATGCATCAGTCCATTCATTCATCCTATATATTTTATTGAGTACCTACTATATGCCAAACACTGTGCTTAGGCAGAGTTTTTGTGTGTGTGGTTTTATTTATTTTTTAATAAATTATTTAATTGAAGTATAGTACAATATTCTATAAATTACAGGTGCGCAGGATTGTGAGTCACAATTTTTAAAGGTTATACTCTATTTACAGTTATTATAAAATATTGGCTACATTCCCTGTGTTGTACAATATATTCTTGCAGCTTATTTTATACCTAATAGTTTGTGTCTCCTACTCCCCCACCCCTATAGTGCCTCTTCTTCCCCTCGCCACTGGTAACCACTCGTTTATTTTCTATATCTGTGAGTCTGCGTCTTTTTGTCATATTCACTAGTTTGTTGTATTTTTAAGATTCTACATATAAGTGATATCATATAGTATTTGTCTTTCTCTGTCTGACTTACTTCACTTAATAATGCTGCCAAGTCCATTCGTGTTGCTACAAATGGCAAAATTTCATTATTTTTTATGGCAGAGTAGTAGTCCATTGTGTGTGTGTGTGTGTGTGTGTGTGTATACTGCATCTTCTTTATCCATTTATCTGTTGATGGTTGATGGACGCTAAGGTTGCTTCTTTATCTTGGCAATTATAAATAATGCTTCTGTTTTTTTCGGATATATACCCAAGAGTGGAATTGCTCAGTTTTTTGAGTTGAGTTCTATGCTCAGTTTTTTGAGAAACCTCCATACTATTTTCCACAGTGGCTGCACGAACTTACATTCCCACCAACAGTGCACTAGGGTTCCCTTTTCTCCACACCCTCACCAACATTCACTATTTGTGTTCTTTTTGATGATAGCCATTCTGACAGGTGTGAAGTGATACTTCATTGTGGTTTTGATTTGCATTTCCCTGATGATTAGCAGTGTTGAGCATCTTTTCATGTGCCTGTTGGCCATCTACATTTCCTCTTTGGAAAAATGTCTATTCAGTTCTTCTGCCCATTTTTATTTTATTTTTTTTTTTTTTTTTTTTTTTTTTTTTTTTTTTTTGCGGTATGCGGGCCTCTCACTGTTGTGGCCTCCCCCGTCGCGGAGCACAGGCTCCGGACGCGCAGGCTCAGCGGCCATGGCTCACGGGCCCAGCCGCTCCGCGGCATATGGGATCCTCCCAGACCGGGGCACGAACCCGTATCCCCTGCATCGGCAGGCGGACTCTCAACCACTTGCGCCACCAGGGAGGCCCTTCTGCCCATTTTTAAATCAGGTTGTTTGTTTGTTTGTTTTTGATGTTGAGTTGTATGAGCTGTTTATATATGTTGGAAATTAGCCCCTTGTCAGTCGCATCGTTTGCAAATATTTTCTCCCATTCAGTAGGTTGGCTTCTCACTTTATCAATGGTTTCCTTTGCTGTGCAAAAGCTTTAAAGATTAATTAGGTCCTATTTGTTTATTTTTGCTTTTATTTCCTTTGCTTTAGAATATGGATCACTCCAAAATATTGCTACGATTTATGTTAAAGAGTGTTCTGCCTATATTTTCCTCTAGGAGTTTTGTGGTATCTGGTCTTACTTTTAGGTCTTTATTTCATTTTGAGTTTATTTTTGTGCATGGTGTTAGGGAGTGTTTTAATTTCATTCTTTTACATGGAGCTGTCCAGTTTTCCCAGCACCACTATTGAAGAGGCTGTCTTTTCTTTTCTTTCTTTTTTTTTTTTTTTGTTTGTTTGTTTTCTTGCGGTACGTGGGCCTCTCCCTGCTGTGGCCTCTCCCGTTGCGGACAGGCTCCGGACGTGCAGGCTCAGCAGCCATGGCTCATGGGCCCAGCCGCTCCGCGGCACATGGGATCTTCCCGGAACGGGGCACGAACCCACGTCCCCTGCATCGGCAAGCGGACTCTCAACCACTGTGCCACCAGGGAAGCCCGAGCCTGTCTTTTCTCCATTGTATATCCTTATCAGGCAGCTTTTTAAAGAAACCCCCTACTGAGATGGGCGGCTCTCCTCTCTGTTCTTCAATGTATCAGGCTTAACTCTATCATTGATGTATTATGCTAGGTTGACACTGTTGACCTTGACTGAAGCAGGTTGGGAGCCTGTCATAGTTCTCTTCATCTCTCCTGTACCTAGCACAGTTTCTGGTCCTCAGACAACGTTTTGTTGGACTGAACCGTTGCATTTTGAGGAACAAGTGATGCCAGGACATAGCAGGTGAACTCTGAAGTTATTCATGACCCAGAGTGACCATACCCTTTGCCCACAGACCACACCCAGACACCCTCATGCACCCTTTGCCCTCTCTAATTCACTCAAAGGCCCTGTATTGGCCAGTGGCAGTAGTGACATAATGTCACACTCATGTAGACAATGAACATATTTGGGAGCTGAGTGTCACGGGCAGGAAGGACTCAGCACAGAGACCTGAGAAGGTGATCACCATTGGTGGCGCAAAGTGGGGTTATGGCTGCAGTCTCTTTGCCACGCCTCCCCCTGCTGTAACTACATTGCTCACAATCTGAGCTGTGTGTCATCCTTTGAATTAGTGACCAGTGGAGTTTCCTGCTGATTCCCTACCCCTTGGAGAGGCATGCCTGTGGGTAGCTGCCATGGTGGTGACCATTTAGGGGGTGCCATCTTTGTTGGAGGAGGGAGATAGTTGCCCAAGAATAGTGAAAGCAAGGACTTTACCATGATGAGTAGGAACAATGCAGGGCCATTACATAAAGGAAAAAGAATAAATGAAATAAAGAGAATAAATAGCAAATGAGAGGTAGAAGAACCTTGTGAAAACAGACTGTGGAGCCAGTCTACCTGGGTCCAGAACCCCAGCCCTGCCTATTAGAGCTGCATGATCTTGGGCAAATTGTTAAATTTTCCATGCTTCAGTCTCTCCATCTGTAAAGTGGGAATAATAATAGTACCTACCTTATGAGGTAGTTATTCATAAAGACAAGTTATTATTCATGAAGACTTGGACTAGTGGCTGACACACCACATAAACAATATGTGTTATATTGCTTAACAAATAGAGAATATTGTATTGCTTGAAAATAAAATTCAGCATCTCATTCCCTCATTCTCTTTTCATCACTGTGCACCTTCACACTTGTAAATGCATTTGCCTACTTCATAGTATTTCCCTGGGTTTGCAATAAGGGTGTGTACATCTTTAAGCTGGTGAGCAAGGCTTTAAAAAAAAAATGAACAAAAGGGAAACAGCTGCTTTGTTTTTGAAAAGATTTGCCAAGCTCATATAGTTAAATTTAATGTCTGGGTGTTTTAAACCCTGGAGAACAATGTAATTTGTGTCACCACTGCTACAAAGGACGACTCTTTGGCGAGCATTTCATTTCAGTCTCCTAAAGACCTAACTTGAACAAAAGAAGCAAAAACAAACACAAATACAGTCATGGAAAAACGCTAATTAGGCTTTGGGGAAAGGTTGTCCGGTCCTGTCATGTCTTAGAAGAGCAAAATAAAAATAACACTGGCACCTGAAAAGTTATTTTTCTCACCAAATATTTTAATTTTTTAAGTAATATTTTGTTAGTTATGATTCTAGGAAGTGGGAGAGTGTTGAGAGAAAAGGACCAGCTGAAGACTAATATCTGAATGTTTTATTACCTGCTTCACTTGCAATCTTTCTTTTAATTCTCACTAAACTCTGTAAAGGAGCTATTTTCTGCATTTACCATAAAACACTCAAGCTCAAAAAGGTTAAGTCACTTAACCAAGTTCATACAACCCAGTGAGTTACAGAACTAGAGTTTGACTCTATATGTCTGTCTGACTCTAGGGGAATAAACCCCCTTCAAAGTTGCTTTGTTCATATTTTTTAATGGGAACAAAGTATTTATATCTGAATCTCTTCCATGTAGTTGCCAGGAACCAAATACCAAATGCTTGGAAGTTCAGATATATCTAACATTTAATTTTTTAATTCACTGTAGTCTCTGCATCTTGGTAGTAATCGTGGGAAAGAACTTGATGATGAGGATAACAGCTACGGAAGACAACAACCAACGGATGACCTCATCTTGGTTTGGAAGCCCCAGTTTCCACATGTTAGTACAAGAAATGCCAGCGACTTGACAAAAAGCAGAATCTTGGGACACAATTCAAAAGAGATGGTGATGATTAAAGCTGTCACTCACTCGTAAGGGAGACTGGCCATCTTGTAGTATTTCTAACTGATATAGAGAAAAACTGGGAGAGAGAAGATTCCTGAATACAGAAAGGATTAAGGAATTCTACTACTTTCCTCCTCAAGTGCACTATTCCCATATTATTATACATTGTTTATCACCAGATTGCCCAAGGACATGTGAGAGGAGAGGAGAGAGAAAATGGATAGAAGATAAGTCACCCGTAGCTGTTGATAGCTAACTGGAAAGGACTTGTTTATCTGGGCTTATGATCTTTGTAACATGTGGGTTTCCTGTTACCTTTACTCTCTAGGTCAAGGAATCTCTTACTCCAGAGAAGGCAGGGAACAATTTCATTTCTCTTCTTGACATTGAGTCAAGCAGCCAACTGAGTCTACAAGAGCACTTCCCTTTAGTTGTTGTTATTGTTGTTGAATGTAACAATGTGTGTGTGTGTGTGTGTGTGTGTATTTAGAATGGGTCTGAGGGCACTTATGAAAAAAGATCCTGCACCTTCACTAGAATAACTCCTGGGTCAGAGGCTGAAAATCCTTCTTATATATGCTACGTTAGCACCAGTCTGGTGGGGTCAGAAAGGCTCCTGTTACTGAGAAAATTAATACAGGAAAACGGAGTCAGAAGACCAGAAGGGAGAGCTCTCCTACACTTATCACATGATGCCAACACAGCTCCCAACAGGAAGAGATGTACCTTGCACCTCAGCAAGAAGGGACACTACTTTACTCTCACCAGCAGGAGAAAGCTTTTCTCCTTGCCTGGTAACAGATCAGCCACTGAGAGACTGTCACAACTCAGCCAATGAAAGGCCACTACCCTTCAAACTCCCAGTTTCCTCCAATGGACTTTTTGTTTATAACAGCCCCTTTCAACTCCCCCATTCTCCTCTATAAAAGAGTTTACTCTCCTTTGCTTTACTGGATTTGCATGTGGTTCACCATAGTTGCATGTCCTGAATTGCAGTTCTTTGCTGCTCCCACATAAACCTGTTTAGCTGGAAAAATAAGTGATGGTTTTACTGTTTTAGGAAAGGAAGTGCTCTGAGTTCAGAAAGCCTGGGGCTGATCTTAACATGATTCCACTTGCTCTATGACTTCGAGCAAATTATTAGAAGAGGTAAATGAATATATTTGAAAATGACTTTTTAACTGAAAAAGCACTGTACAATATTTAAGGTTCATCAACAGATTGTGATGTATAATAGTATATTTTGATTGGACTTTGTTTGTTTTCTGTCATCTCATTCTTCTCCCACCAGAGCTTTTACCACACTTCTCCAAACATCCAGGAAAACAAAGAATAGTTTCCTGGTTAACTTGGATCTTCCTATGGTGAGTCCTACAAAGGTTGCATTTGGGGAATTTGAATGAAGTTGGTTGAATGTGCTTCAATCTGAGTCTCTGGAGATAAAAAATAAGAAAGATGTTTGTTTACTCTGCTGGAGAGGAATAGCACATTTACGTTATCGTCTGGGTTACCCTGCCTTCTCCTCTATCCCTAATCAATCCTCCCAGTTTCCAAAAAAGCTACCACTATCTCCTCTTTCCTCAAGCCTCCTTCCTCACCTCCTCTTTCTCATTCTTTACAGGTGCCTCACCCTCCACCCCCTTGTTGAAAATAGAATCCATCGACACATTTCTTACCCCAATCTCTGAATTTCAAACCTACCAACTATCCTACATCCACTTCATCCCTTCCTTCTTGGAATAAATATCCAATAAAAAGGTGTCCTTTATCCAGGCTAAGTTTCTGTAGCCCATTCTTACCCACCTCATCTCAAAGAATCTCGTTATATCGATTTTGCCTTCTCTCATCTTTATCCTTAACTCTCCAGTCTCCTTAATAGACCAGTCCCATCAGCATCCGATCATTGAATTCTAGCATCTTCCATCTTATAGTAAGAAAAATAAAATCACCCCACTGAGAGCTTGCAGTTGCTGCCTTAGCTCTCACCCTTCCTCCAGACAAACTCCTTGAAAGGGTTTCTCTTCTTGCCTCCACTTCGGTGCTACCCACACATGCCACAATGCTCTGCCATGTGGCTTCTGTTTTCAGCACTGCACTAAAGTCGCTCTTGCTTGGGTCACTGATGCTCTTGCTGCTAATTTCCTTAGAAGATTTCAAGGTTTTTGTTTTTTTTTTTGAATCTGGTATTTTAGTATTTTATTTTATTGATTTATTTTTTATTGGAGTCTAATTGCTTTACAATGTTGTGTTAGTTTCTGTTGTACAGCAAAGTGAATCAGTTATATATATATATCTCCACTCTTTTTTATTTTATCTTATTATTTATTTATTTATATTTGGTTGCTCAGGGTCTTAGTTGCAGCAGGTGGGCTCCTTAGTTGTGACTCACTCCTTAGTTGCAGCACGTGGGCTCCTTAGGTGCGGCATGTGAACTCTTCGTTGTGGCACGCGTGTGGGATCTAGTTCCTGACCAGGGATCGAACCTGGGCCCCCTGCAGTAGGAGCGCGGAGCCTTAACCACTGTGCCACCGAGGCGGTCCCTATCCACTTGTTTTTAGATTTCCTTCCCATTTAGGTCACCACAGATCATTGAGTATAGTTCTCTGTGTTATACAGTAGGTTCTCATCTTACTTGATTCTTGGCAACTTTTGATGTGTTCATCCACTTTTTGAAACGTACTTTTTCCTTGTGTCTTGTGACACTATATTCTTCTTGTTTGTCTCCTATTGCTCTGGCCACCCCATCTCAGTATCCTTTGAGGGCTCCCATCCCTCTGCCTGTCCCTCTCCTAAGCCCTTTACACCCCCAATCCCTGACCCACACCTCCCCAGTCTCATCCATCCCCTGAGCCTCAGTTATCATCTGAATGCTTGTAACACCCAAATCCTTGTGTCTCATCCGGTTCTCTCTTCTGACTCCCCAGTCCTCTCTTCTGACCCCCCAGTCCTCTGCCTCTGACTGCTTGGTGAGCTCTACTCAACATAGCTAAACCCACACACATCATCTTTTTCTTTAAATCTGCTCACAAACACAGTGCTTTCTTGTCACCCTCAAAAGAGAATCCAGGCTCTGTATGCTTCTCAAGAACCTTCAGGTCCTGTGGACCTACTTCTTCAGGCTCGGGACACCGACATTCCATGCTCCAGGCATTCTGACTAATTACGGTACCCCAGACACCTCATTGCCTCTCCCACCTCTGGACCTTTGCACAAGCCAGTCCTGCTACCTAGAACAGTTTTCTCCCTAACCTGCCCCCATTCTGTTGCTAACTCCTACTCATCTCTTACGTTTCATCTTAGTCACTTTTCTAGGGGTTGATGAGAAGCCTCTTCTATGCACATCAAACTTCCCCATAATAAACTATTTACCAAATCACATGAAATAACCAAAATTAGGGCATCCCTGGTTTTTCTTCTTGCCTCTGCAACCCCCATTCTCCCCTCCTGAGGTAGCTGAAGATTCTCCATGCTTTTGTGGCACTTAACCACAGTCTATTTCAAATATTCTTTTACATCTGTCTGTCCATTAGACCATGAGCTGCTAGAATGGTGCTAGAGATTTGAAGCAGTCAATAAATGTTTGTTGAAATGTATGGACACCAAGCGGGGAAAGTGGGGTGGGTGGTGGGATGAATTGGGAGACTGGGATTGACATGTATACACTAATATGTATGAAATGGATAACTAATAAGAACCTGCTGTATAATAAATAAATAAATTAAATAAAGTTCAAATAAATAAATGTTTGTTGAATTGGACTGATCTGAAACATAATTGGTTATGGTGCCATAATATTACATTATTTACATGGCTATTTTTCCCTCTAATTTACTTAGAGAGTCTCCTATTTTTAGACATTCAGGGTTTTATTGACGTTTACTATTATAAAAAAGGTTGTGATGGAGATCTTTGTGATTGAAGCTTGTTTCTATCGTTTCAGATTATTTACATGGATTTGAGTTCTAAAAGTAGAGTTATTCAGGCAAAAGTTATGATAATTTTAAAGACTTTGACATGCATTGTCAGGTTGCTTTCCAAACTTATTGCACAATTAACATCCCCATTTATATGACTATTTTACAAATTGTATTTCAAACCTTTGTATAGCATGAATACACATCTAACAACATCACTACACTGGAAGCATTGCAATAGCTGTCTGAGTTTACCATTTACCTTCCCTAAGAATCTTGCCTCAGTGTAGAGGTCCTGAGGAGCTGGAAGCTTGCAGGCCTTAAAAAGAAAATAAAAGAAAGAAAATTTAGAAGGCCCTGCACAGATAATGCAATCTACCAGGAAGACAGTTTTAGAGGCCCAAATACAGGGCCTGGGGATTTAAAAAATTTCAATCTTTGTTCATTTCCTTCTCTGCTACCTAAACACGTAACACTGATTGTTAATAATGAATGTTAAAGGTTATGATGTAATGTACAGATAAAGTAAAAGGCTTCTTTCAGTTAATTTCATTGTCAAAAGAATGACAGTGTGTCTTGAACCAATTATAAAAAGCCAATATCTCTTTTTGAGTCATTTGTTATGAGTCACAATAGCCCTTCTCACTTGCAATCATGTTAGAATGTTGAGAAACAAAAGGTATAATATTGATGTGGAGAAAAACATATGGGTGCCCCAAGTTTGTGACTACTGACTTGGTCCTCCTTCAATTAGGAAGTCTCTTGTGCTTAACCATTCAGCTGACCCAACAGCTGGCCATTTGCCTCGCGTGCCCTGGTCCCAGCCAGGCCTCACAGGCCTTTCTGTCGTGTGATGGGAGATGCAGACCGAGTCTCCCATTGGCTTCTTTTTCCTCTCACTGTTGTGACCTCTCCCGCTGCGGAGCACAGGCTCCGGACGCGCAGGCTCAGCGGCCATGGCTCATGGGCCCAGCCGCTCCGCGGCATGTGGGATCCTCCCAGACCGGGGCATGAACCCGTGTCCCCTGCATCGGTAGGTGGACTGTCAACCACTGCGCCACCAGGGAAGCCCTCCCATTGGCTTCTTCGTGGGTTCCAACCTCATCATCTTCAGGAAGCTGGAGACTTGGGGTGGGGAGGAGGGAGCGGGGTGTGAGTAAAAGAGGTTATTTAAACAGACATAATGACCAGAAAGTAGAAAACGCAGACAGTGAAGATGAGTGTTCTCCTTGGGAAGGCTGAGCAGGCCCTGAACTATGTCAGTGGTCACAAGGTTAGAAAGAGAAAGGCTAATACAGAAACTATCTGAACACAGTTCGTCTGCACCAGGCCAATTATTTTGAAATAGAATCTGTCTAATTCAATAAATATTATTTTAGTGTCAAGACGGTACTAAGAATACAAGAATACAATCCTTACCCTCAGAAAGCTCAGTCTACTAAGAGAGACAGACTTTTAAACCAATAAAAATAGAATGCATTAATAAAATGGGCATGGAAATAACCCCAAAGTAGGAATGTTTACCTGTCACAGAGGGCCAGGGAGGAGACATAATAAGCTAGGTTTTCTCAATAGTTATTTTCTAGGTCATCAAGTGGAAGAATGGGAAAAATAAACTTTTGCAAAGGTTTGAAGTATGTAAATAGCAGTATGTAATGTTGAAGCGTAAAATGCAAGCGTGGATTATTAAGCCATGTTTAAGGTAGGAAACTTATGGATCTTGATATTTAATAGTTTATAATCAGACACAGTACCTACTGCCCCTAATGACTCATAAAATAAGATAATCCTAGAGGTATAACAGATATGAAGTAGATCTAGTGCCCAGGGCCTTTCATATTTATTTGTTGCATAAATGCATGAACCTAGTCCAACCATCTGTTTCCAAGCTTATTCTAGTGTTTAATCACTTCAGCTATCAGGAAGTTCTTCTGAAATTTCACTTAATCATTATGTTTCTATTTTCTCTAGACTGACCTCCAGGAGAGGACTAGAAATCTGTCTCGGGTTACCTGGGGAATTGGTGCCAGCCTGTTCCTGGTGCCTGTCCCTGGATTCCCAGATGGAGACTTTCAATCCAGCTCCTTGACACATGCTAAGCCCCTCTTCCCTGCCATATGCCTCGTGCCTCCAGGCCTGCAGTTCTGCAGGGTGAATGGGCTTTCCTCTCAACAGTAACCCCTCTCAATATCAGTAGCCTCCTCTCCTTTGCTAAATTGATTCCCATGTCTCTATTTCCCATTTGCATTAAAAAAGCCACTTTGGGCTTCCCTGGTGGCACAGTGGTTAAGAATCCACCTGCCAATGCAGGGGACACGGGTTCAAGCCCTGGTCCGGGAAGATCCCACATGCTGCTGAGTAACTAAGCCTATGTGCCACAACTACTGAGCCTGCGCTCAAGAGCCCACGAGCCACGACTACTGAGCCCACATGCCACAACTACTGAAGCCCATGCTCCTAGAGCCCATGCTCCACAATGAGAGAAGCCACCGCAATGAGAAATCCACACATAGCAACGAAGAGTAGCCCCCACTCTCCGCAACCAGAGAAAGCCCGCGCGCAGCAACGAAGACCCAATGCAGGCAAAATAAATAAATAAATAAAACAATAAAGTAAATAAATAAATAAAATTAAAACGCCATTTTATCCTCTGATGTCACCTGTCATATTCTTTGCTTTTGTTGGTTATGTTTTTGCAATTTTTTCCTTTAATTGTAGTAGGTCCTTGGGAGAGAAAGGCGACAAACATCTTCAACCTGCCATTTTTTCCTCAACTCCTTATAAAGAAAATTTGTTTCCAGTCGTTGGAGGTCATGGAAAGGTTGTAAACTGTCATAAGTTCTACAGAGGCTTCATGTCTTTAGGTACATGTTGCCACATCGATCTACCTGTACTAGCTGGCTGGTCAGAGGGTATCTTCCAAAGCAGGGCTATGCCTGTCTTAGGGGCTGAGCTAGCAGGTTCCAGCAGATCTGGAGGGAAGGAGAAAGACTGTGCCAAGGACTGCTCTTTTGCATTGTGCCTGAGGGAGCTTGAGGCTTGGGGGATTTTATGTTTCAGCCCTAAAGTCCCAGCTTTTGAACTCATTCAATACTGATCCATTTAGGGAGAAAAAAAATCAGGCATGTCTTCCTGTCAAGTCTCTATTACCCAAGAGACCCAGTAGCTGGACTTGCATCATTTCTTGCTGAAGAAATCCACACTCAGCAACCTGAGTAGGACAAGAAAATAACGAATCACTTCAATGAACACAACAGATTGAACAACTAGATTACATCAGTCCTACTGAGGCAGAATTAATGGAAAAACAGATTAAAGATTTAATAAAAATGTAATGAGAAGTCTTAAGGAGATAAGAGAATATAAAAAGATTTCTGGAAATATTTTTAAAAGTCCCCCTCAAAATTTCCAAATGTAAAGTTGAGAGATGAATTCGGAGAGCAGTTCCTGATGAAAATCAAATTGGTTATCTGAAAGATCAAGTGGAGAAAATACTACACAGTACAGAGCAAAAATGCAAAGAAATGGATACCATAGATGAAAAGACAAGAGACATGGATGACACTAGTAATAGGAATTACAAAGAAGTAAAAGAAGACTCTATAGGAGATAAATACAGATCAAAGAACAATAGATATGACTTCCTTGTTTGAAAAAAATGTGCTTTTTCAGATTGAAAGGATTCAACACCAGGAAGTATTTCTGACAATGAAAGAGAAATCAGATTCATCCAAATGAATCTTCTGAAATCAAAAAAAAGAAAAAGAAAGTTTAGTAAACTTTCCAATGCAAAGAAATGGCTGTTAGAGGAATAGGAGAATTAGACTAACATCAGACTTCTTATTTGCAACACTGGAAGTTAGAAAACAGTAATGATCATTTACAAATCTTGACAGAAATTGAGTCAATGTCATCTAAATGTGAGGACAAAAGACAGCCATTATTAAACAGGCTAAGACCCACTCTTTTTGAATATATACTTTTTATATTACTAGAGGAATTATTCTAACTGAATGAAATTTCATGATAACCTAGATCTCAGGATAGGAGAAGACGAAGAGTATAAGAAACAGCAGTGAGCAATGTACTTGTAAAATGTATAATTAAGTCTAAAAGATGATGACAAAGGCTGTGAACTGTAATATGAGTTAAATAATAATTCCCTAAACAGAAGAGACACACTGCATGTATCTGTATGAAATAATAGCTGCCTCCCCAGGCAAAAAGCACTAATGTTTATTGAGTGATACTTAGGTTAAGATTTCAATTTTAAATGAGTCTCAACAGTTGGCATGAGGGCAATGGGAAACTCTTGGTTGGGACTGGTGGTATAGAGAGCAGATTAATAAAAATCTTGATGTGGGAAGCATTTAATGTTACTTAATTTAAATTTATCACTACATATCTATGACTTTGTGACTTTAAAAATTAGGGAGCTAACTAGTAGCTGACAGAGAGAGAAAAAAACCTCCTAATTAATTTTCAGGGTTAAGGTGGAAATTAAAAACTTTTTCAATGCAGCAAATTAAAAACAGTATTGAGAGGAAGCAACAACAAAAATTGATTATAAACAGAAGGTAAAACGTAAAAATAAAACAAAATAAATATCGCAATGAAAGTGAAGGAGTACTTTATTTTAGTAAAAAACAAGAAACTTCAGAATACTTATAAATTCTACCTGTAGGCTGTTTAAAGTAAATTCAACTAAAGTAAAATAGTAAAGAGAGGTGGAAAACAATGGGACATACAAAGATATTTTAGCAAAATAGAAAACAAAAGTAAAGAAAAAGCAGCTGTATTAATATAATACTGGATAAATAAGAATCTGAGGCATGATATGGGAGAGTAATAAAAGGTATAACCTACAAGGAAGAGATAATATTAATAAATTTTTATGACTCTAAATGGCATAGCAGTAAAACATATAAGGTAAAACAAGAACTAGAATTGCAGAGTGACGTTATAAAATCCAAAATCATAGCAGAGACTTTAGTATACTTTTTCAAAAATTAAGTGAACAGTAAGTAAGGGTATAGATGTCTCAAATAATGCAATCAACAAACCTGATCTAAAAATAGGTCTGTAGGCAATTCTGTACCCTACTCTTCACTATATCCACCAGACAGTTGTGGAAATAAATCATTTACTTGACTACAAAGAAAACCTTAAGAAATTCCAAAAGATTTTTATTGGCCATATTCTTTGATTATAAAGCAATTTATTAGAAATTACTCATAAACACATACCAATATTAATTACTTGTACATTCATGACCAAACTTTAAATTGGTCAAACTGGGAAGAGCACTATCAAGCACATGGAAAAAGTACATGCAGGTTCTCTCTAGAGAAATGAGCCATTATTAAGGCCTCATGAAATTTGCACACATAGGGTCTCGCCACAGATGAGCTCACAACAAAAATTCTCAAAAACGTGAGAAGAGGTTCTGCTTCTCACAATGCCTGCTCATTTGTTTTGGATCAACTCTCCCACTGAGAACTCCAGCCTGATACTGTTATGGAAACATTTCAATCTTGGCCCATTGCTTGGTTGTGATCTTTTCAAGTGCCTCGAGACACTTATGGATTGAAACATTGAGGAAATACTGCAGAGTATACAAATATCAGGGGACTAGAAACATTGAACCAAAAAGTTAAAAGAAAACAAAAGGAGAAATATTCCAGCCAAAAAAGCAGAAGTTAATAGGGCCATTTATGCCTTTTTAGAAAATATTTTACATCATACCTGGAGATCATTGGAGTCGCTCTTCTGATCTTGTGAGAGAACAAGGATCCTTCCTACTCTCTGTGATCAATTTGAGAGCATGACTTTATGGAACCCTGGCTTCAGTTTTTTGTTTTATTATTTTCCCGCTTGATGTGGCCTGATGGGGGCTCTGATCCTGCTGCACGCTTGTATTTATTCTGTTTCAGGTGTCTGCCATGACAAGCAATCAGAGATGCAGTGGGCTGCCCCCTCTAGGAGCTGATATTTATATACTCTTTGGTGGATCAGCCTGACTTCTCCTCAAATATTTCCAGGCATTTTAGAACATCTGAACTAAGCAAATGTGCAAAGATTCACTTATCTGAATAGGCCTTAGGCTAGAGGCATAGAAAGCTAATTGACCAAGTCTTTTTTTTTTTTTTTGGCTCTGTTGGGCCTTCGTTGCTACTCATGGGCTTTCTCTAGTTGTGGCGAGCGGGGGCTACTCTTCCTTGTAGAGGGGGCTACTCTTCGTTGCAGTACGTGGGCTTCTCATTGTGATGGCTTCTCTTGTTGCAGAGCACGGGCTCTAGGCATGTGGGCTTCAGTAGTTGTGGCACGTGGGCTCAGTAGTTGTAGCTCGTGGGCTCTAGTGTGCAGGCTCAGTAGTTGTGGCGCACGGCTTAGTTGCCCTGCAGCATGTGGGAGCTTCCCGGACCAGGGCTCAAACCCTTGTCCTCTACATTGGCAGGCATATTCTTAACCACTGCGCCACCAGGGAAGTCCCGACCAAGTCTTTTAAAGACTCCAGAGGCACAGAACTCGCCTGAAAGGGTCCTAGATTCAGCTGATTGGTCATCACGATCAGCTCATATTTCTAAGTGTCAATTATTGAAATTACATTCTGCTTAGTGTATGTGTTACCAAAACTCCCCAGACCTACCCTTATACTGAAAATGGATTCTTCTCAGTAGAAGGGGCAGGGTTTTCACCATAACTAGGTTGATCTCAGTCCAATAATCACAGACAAAGAAAGAATATATATACATTACATGATAAATGTGACAGTAACAAAAGTAGTTGTATCCATTAGGGACTGAATGTATCCCCTCCCAAATTCGTATGTTGAAGCCCTAACCCCCAATGTGATGGTGTATGGAGATGGGCCTTTGGGAGGCAATTAGGGTTAGGGTAGGTCATGAAGATGGCCCCTCATGATGGAATTAGTAACCTTAGAAGAGCACATGAACTAATGAAAGGCCATGTGAAGACACAGCGAGAAGTCAGGCACCTGCAACCCAAGGAGAGAGCTCTCACCAGGAACTGAATCAATTGGCACCTTGATCTCAGACTCCCAAGCCTCCAAAACTGTGAGAAAATAAATTTCCGTTGTTTATGCTATCCAGTCGATGGTATTTTTTATGGTGGCCTGAGATGACTAGGACAATCCCAGATGTAAAATGATGGTAATAAGGGGTAAATGCCCACTATATGTTGGGCTTAACATAACCTTCATAATATCCTCCTAAGTGCTAACACAACATTGTAAAGCAACCATACTCCAATAAAAAAGTAATTAAAAAAAAAAGATTGAACAGGGCTTCCCTGGTGGCGCAGTGGTTGAGAGTCCGCCTGCCAATACAGGGAACACGGGTTCGTGCCCCGGTCTGGGAAGATCCCACATGCCACGGAGCGGCTGGGCCCGTGAGCCATGGCCGCTGAGCCTGCGCGTCCGGAGCCTGCGCGTCCGGAGCCTGCGCGTCCGGAGCCTGTGCTCCGCGACGGGGGAGGCCACAACAGTGAGAGGCCCGCAAACCGCAAAAAAAAAAAAAAAAAAAAAAAAAAAAGCTTCTACTAAAATATCTCAAAGAACTAGAAAGAAGGTTGAATAGTAGTTCAAACAGAAGACAGAAGTTTAAATAGTTTGCCCTGGTTCTCCTACTGGATCCAGAAACCAGGGGGCTGTCAGAGTCCAAATCAAATCACTAATCATCAAATTTGGAGTCAGGATTGGCCCCCTAGAAGCCCTAAATGATGGGTCTTAATTTGGGGATATTGTCAGTTTTAAGGAGAATTGGGCTTACTTAATTAATCAGATTGCATTTAATTAATCAGATTACAGTTTGCAAAAAGCTTTCCATGCACTGTCACATTTAATCTGTACAACAGTTGATATGGTAATAACAATCTCCATATTATAAAAGAGAAAAATTGAGGCTCAGAGAAGTTAAATGATTTTCCCTAGCTCACTTAGCTGGTCTATAACAGAATCCAAACATTGATCCAAAGCCTTTGATGAGAAAACTCACGCTCTTTCTACAGAGTTTAGGGACAACAGGAGAAAGAGATGGGCTCCCTCATAGGTTCAATTGCTTGCATGGTTGATCTCATTATTTCCTGACCCTTGACTCAGAGCCAGGCAACGGATGGTGACTGAAAACCAAGATTCTCTGATTCATAAACAGATGGGAATAATGGCTTGGATGGGAATAATGACAGAAGAAATCAGGCAGTCAGCCATGTGCATAATACACTGTTGGGAACAGCTTAGAATGGAATCATCAACCACAAGACATATAGGGTATAAAAACGAGATAGAGGAACACGTTATCTCATCAAACAATTGAATATGCTTGACTTCTGAGGAATCAGAGTAAACCAAATGGAGTAAGAAACTCAAATAAGTTAGTCCAAGCTGCAACAGAAAAAATGCGATGGACTTAATGTGAAATGCAAGGGGAAGCTCAGCTAGCTGCAAGTAACCAGGATTTCAGGTGAATGGTGTGTACTAAAAAAATTAAAGCCTTAACTGAAGCCAGGGTTGTTACTTAAAATACCATGAAACTATTTGGAGCAACTCAAAAGTTAATTGATTTCACCTGGCAATGCGTGGCACCCTAATGAGAAATGCTGGACCACAGGTGAACTCCGTGCATCTAAACGATGGGGATTTGATTTAGGGAGAAACCCATGGAACCTAAAGGAAAGTTGTAGAAACTAAAAAAGGCATGGATTTATAAAATAAACCATGCATGGAAATAAAATAAAGAGATGATACTGTGATGCCACAAGACCAAGTGATGACAGAGGTGTAAGCAGGAGGGCAGAAGGAGTTGTTTTCAGCATAGAAGACTTTTGTCTGGTGTAAATGATAAAATTTTAAAAGAGAAAAGAAAAACAAAAATTTGTTTATTTTTAAATTTTTTCTTTCTTTATTTAGTTGCACCACATCTTAATTGCAGCAGCTGGGCTCCTTTGTTGCATCTTCTGGGCTCCTTAGTTGTGGCATGTAGTTGCAGCATGCATGTGGGATCTAGTTCCCTCACCAGGGATAGAACCTGGGCCCCCTGCATCAGGAGCACAGAGTCACCAGAGAAGTCCCCAAAACAAAAATTTAAGGCAATTTCTGAGTGAGAGATGTTAACATTTTTTGAGGAAGAAGTGCTGCCTGGAGTTGTCAAAGAATGAAGAAAAAAATATTGAGTACAACATGTTGAGGATGTGAAGCTTTCTACTGACCTTTCACTGTAAGAAGGAAGCACACATTGTCAACATGCTAATCATTGCCTAAATTGGGTCTAGTATGGCTGATATTAATATAACTACACTAGCTTTCTTTCAGTTAATGTTTATCTGATGTATCTTTTCCCATCTGTTTGTATTCAGTCTGAATCATTTAAGTATTTCAGTGTTACCTCTGTAGAAAGCACACAGCTACATTTTGTAAACCCAACCTGGTCATCTTTTGCTTCATAACTAAATAATTAGGTCCATTTACATTTGTTATAACTACTGGGTTTATAAATTAGGCTTATTTTTGCCAGTTTGTTTTGTGAGTGTGTGTATGTGTGTGTGTGTGTGTGTGTGTGCTTGTCCCTATTCTGTTTCATTGCTTCCTTTTCTCACCTTCTTCTTCTTCTTCTTCTTTTTTTTTTTTTTTTTTGTGGTACGCGGGCCTCTCACTGTTGTGGCCTCTCCCATCGCAGAGCACAGGCTCTGGACGCACAGGCTCAGCGGCCATGGCTCACGGGCCCAGCCGCTCCGCGGCACTTGGGATCCTCCCGGACCGGGGCACGAACCCGTGTCCCCTGCATCCGCAGGCGGACTCCCAACCACTGCGCCACCAGGTAAGCCCTCCTTTCTTATTTTTCTTTTTCTTTTTTTTTTCCAGTACGTGGGCCTCTCACTATTGCGGCCTCTCCCATCGCGGAGCACAGGCTCCGGACACACAGGCTCAGCGGCCATGGCTCACGGGCCCAGCCGCTCCGCGGCACGTGGGATCTTCCCAGACTGGGGCACGAACCCGTGTCCCCTGCATCGACAGGCGGACTCCCAACCACTGCGCCACCAGGGAAGCCCTCTCACCTTCTTTTAGACTGATTATTTTTTTCTCATTCTGTCTTTTTCCTCTTCTAGTTTAGAAGTTACATACACTGTAGTCTAAAGTAAATCAGTATTTTTATACTTCTCCCCAAAAAGAAGAAATTTAGACTATTATTTACTTCCAACTTATATTTTAGTTCTACCATGTTTTTCTAACTTCACAAGATATTTTCATTATGTTTTACTCAGTCAGTATTAGCTCTGGTTTTCCTATGTTTGCCATGTCCTTTGTTCTTTAATCCTGATACCTCAGACTTTCCATCTGGGATCACTTTGTTCTGGCCAAAAAATATCCTCTAGAATTTCCCTTACTGGGTATCTAAATGGGGCAAAGTCTCAGGTTTTGCCCTCACTCGTGAGAGCTGCTGTTGCTGAGGCGTGCTCTTCCAATTTGGCCTTTATTTTCTCTCAGTTCGTTACCTGGTGTTTCCAGGTTTCCATTGTTGCTGTTGAGAAGTGAGCTGTCAAAGGAAGCCTCACTCCTTGGAAGGCTAAGTCTTCTCTCTAAGGAAGCTTTTAGCATCTTCTCATGGTTATTCAGTTTTCATGTTGCTGTGGCTAGGAATGGATTTCTTTATATTTATCCTGCTTTGTGTTGATCTTTTTGAATCTGTAGATGGATGTTCTCAAACCTTCTCAACTCTTCTCTCGTCAAATATTGTTTCTGATTCTTTTTCCTTCTGGTGCTCACCTTGGACCTGTGTTAATTGTTTTCATCCTACCATCCATGATTCTTAAAAACTCCTTCCTATTTCCCATCTCCTTATCTCACTATGCTTCATTCTGTGTAATTTATTCAGCTCTATTTTCTAATTCAGTATTCTTTTTTGGGCCAAATTTTACCTTCTGTCTCTGGAATGTAGGTAGTTCTTCGAGAAAAGAACTATATTTGGTTCTGCCAGGCAACTGGTACAGCTACATTCTGGGATCACTTTAAACTACATTTTGACGGTGGTTTTTGGGCAACATAGGTTGTATGAATTGGGATTGGAAACCATGTGAAGATTGCCATGTGGCCGCTAATTTTAGGGAGACTTTCCCCTTCTACTCAGTGACAAGGTTCCAGACAGTATTTGTCCTTACTGCCCCTGAGGAGAGGGGCAGAGAATAAGCTTACTTCTAGGGTATGCCTTTGGAGGATAGCCTTTGATGTCCAGGGTTTATGGAGGGGTTTTCCATTAAGTCACGCTTGGATGGGTCCCGGTCCTTGCCAGCCTTTTTTCCAAACCCTGCAAGATCTTGAACACCAAGGCTCAAGTTCATGGCAAATATGCTCAATGCAAAAACTATCTCTGCTTTTGTTCTTGGCTGCCTGTCTTTACTTAGTTTTTAATCAGAATTCTTTACATTTTGCCAGCTTGTGAATATAGTTAAGTTTTATTTGCTTCTTTATTTTCATTTTATCCACTGTATTTCGTTGTTTTAAATGGAAACTAGTCAAACTGGATGTCTAATCCATCATTGTTTCTTCAAATCCACAAGACCAATAAGAAGATAATACAAAAAAGGGGACATGATAGCTGCTGCTGTGGGAAATTTCAGAAACCAACCAGAATGGCCAATGGATGGGGTTAAGGCAGAGCGAAGCCCCCTGTTCACAATAACAGCCATTGCTAGGGAAGCCAGCAGCACCAAAGGAAGGTTCTGGGGAGATTACTGATGAATCTGTCAACAGGTTATGCTTTCTGATTGACATGTGTTTATAATACCTGCAAGACCTGTCTCTAAATAAGTGGGGATTATTATTTTATTCAGCGATCATTTAATAAGTATCCACACCACTCCCAACTCCAGACACTTAGTGACACAGGATAAATTTTCTGAATTAGCAGAGCTCTGAAAATAAAGCCTGCCAAGTGTGCAGCCTTGATTAGTTGATCGCCCATGTCATGGATTCCAAGCTTTTTAAAAATGCAGTGAAATTTGACAGAGGCTTAAATAATTACTCAATCCATAAGAAGGACTAAATTTGTAATAAGATTACATCAATCTTTTGATTTTCATTTTCTAAAATAGGAGGGATTTTTCACCATCCCCACAACTGAGAGATCACACTGATCCCATTTACTCTCTGCTTTAGACACAAGTAATAGACAAACTTCCTCCAACAAATGGATGTCATGGTATTGTTTTTAGCGATGTTGAACAGATGTGCCTGGATTCAACGTGTTATTTTGTCCAAATTATCATAAGAAGTGGAACTCCTGGTTTTGATGGTGAGCTCAGGAAACATTAAAAATTTCCTGGATGCTGTTGTGGGTTTCTCAGCTGGATCTTAAATCCAGTTATAGAGTGTGTCAGACTATAGTGATTTCCGGGTTCTATCTGGTCTGTAGGAACTGGCATCTTTTTGTTCATCTATCCCCATATGTGACATTTCCTCATGCCATCTATCTTGGGATTTTCTTTTCAAAAGTAATAACAATGCTTCAACTTTTAGGGACCTCACAAATGCTTCTGCCAAGTGCCAACAGATTTGAATTTATGGATTAAGGTTAGTATGTTTTGCTTCTTTCCTCCTTCTCTCCTTTCCAACCTCTCCCTTCTTCTTTCCTCTACTTTATTCTTCTTTCTTGTCCTTTTTTTCCTGTTGCTATTAGAAAGCTAATGACTCTTTTGGGCATTCCTGGAGCTTTTTTTTCCTTTTTTTTTTTTTTTTTGCGGTACGCGGGCCTCTCACTGTTGTGGCCTCTCCCATTGCGGAGCACAGGCTCCGGACGCGCAGGCCCAGCGGCTGCGGCTCACGGGCCCAGCCGTTCCGCGGCATGTGGGATCCTCCCGGACCGGGGCACGAACCTGCGTCCCCTGCATCGGCAGGCAGACTCTCAACCAGTGCGCCACCAGGGAAGCCCTCCTGGAGCTTTTAACTTCTTTCTCCTACTGAATTTTTATCTTATACCCTCTCCTCATTAAATTGTTTACTATTTTGCATATAAGAAAAATATTTCTATCTAATTTTCTTTTTCAATTCAGTAAGACTGTGGCCATTGTGTTTACAAAATAACTATTTTGGCTAATTTGATTAACGATTTTAGACAGTCTTTAAAAAATTATTATTCGTGGGCTTCCCTGGTGGCGCAGTGGTTGAGAGTCCGTGCCAATGCAGGGGACACGGGTTCGTGCCCCGGTCCGGGAAGATCCCACATGCCGCGGAGCGGCTGGGCCCGTGAGCCATGGCCGCTGGGCCTGCGTGTCTGGAGCCTGTGCTCCGCAACGGGAGAGGCCACAACAGTGAGAGGTCCGCATACCGAAAAAAAAAAATTATTATTTGTGGAGCTCAGCTGGCCAGTTGCTTTATATTGGGTAAATGTGACCATAGAAAGTGTAGGGAGAGAACTATCTGTTAATTTCATTATTTAGTCTACCTGAACTGTTGTTCTCTATTAATTTTTACTTGGTTTGATTTAAATAGATTTTGTGTTTTGTTTCATTGTGAGTCCTCTATTTGGTTTTCCCCCTTTCCTGTCTCTCCTTACCACATTGTTCAGACTCTAGGTCTGTGCTGTCTAATTAATTAAATTTAAATTAATTAAATTTGAAGTTCATTTCATGGGTCACACTAGCCACATCTCAAGTGCCCCATAACTACAGTAGGCTCATGGCTCCCATAATGGATGGCGCACATTATCAATGCAGAATGTTCTACTGCAAAGCCCAGTTCTATATTCCACCCCAGTTCTCCCTTTCACTACAGAAGGCAAAGTTTCAGTGCCAAAAAGGAGTCAACCTTTCCTGTGTACCCGCTGGATATTTTCTTCTCAGATCCAAGGCATAACGTACCATCCTGTTTCAGTCTTTGTCCAAGACAGCTTCATGGAAACCCCTTAAAGGGGGCAACACAGACATTACCCCCTACACTCTATTTCAGTGTAAAAAAGCAAGAAGAGAAATTATGATGCAGAAGGTCTAGAGAAGAGCTTCCATTGACAAGTCAGATCCCTGGTGGTCACAAATCAGATCAGTGTTGGAAGAGCAGAAGATCCATTCAATAGTCACAGTTCTAAGCCTTTCTTATAAGGAACATTCTGGAAGGTGCTGGCTGGAGGGCCCATTCCGTACGTTTGGCAGCTTGTATTCTGTATGATTTGCACTTTTCATCTAACAGATCATGGTGGAATTGAAAACTTAAGTATGGGAGCTGCATTAGTGTCCTAGGGCTGCCACAACAAATCACCACAAACGAGGTGGCTTCCAACAATAGAAATTTATTCTCCAACAGTTCTGTAGGACAGAAGTCCAAACTCAAGGTGCTGGTAGGGCTTCCTCTGAAGTCACCGGGGGCAGGTCTTTCCTTGCCTCTTCCAGCTTCTGGAGATGTTATCACCAGCATCAAAATTGAAAATGAGAGTTTGGATTTTTGGAGGGCATGCTTGACACCCTGGTGGATGAGACTTTGAGAGCAGGGCTTCCGTGGACAAGTGGGGTTGACAGGCACAAACTTCGTGGTATGAGAGCAGGAGGTGAGAAGCCAACTTGCTCGGTGAGGAGTGAAAAGCCTGTGTTTCAGGCTGATCACCTTCCTGCTCTGGCTCTATGACCTCTTACTAGGTGTTAAATGGGGAAATAGTATTTACTTAGTTAAAAAATGCAGGCAATTTGGTTATGTGTCAAAATTGTATGAAAATCTTGAATAAGGAGGAAAAAAAATCCTCCTATAGGCCAAAGAGGATTCACTTTTGGTAAAGACATTCTACAGAAAAAGACAATAAATAGATTAGCCTTGTCAGCCTGATGATTAAAAGAAACATAAGTCATTAAGAACAGTCACAAGACTCTTGACTGATGAGTCATCTGTGGTGTGGGTGATGATTCCCCTGAGCAAGTCATAATTTCATTAAAGCTCATCAGAAAACGGCTTAAGCATTTGATCAGTAAAATCCTAATTTCTTTCCAGAACGAGGCTATAAATTACATCAGGCAGACCAGGTTCAGGACAATGTTTTTCTATCATAACTTCATAGAGTTGTTGTGAAGATAAGCAAGATATTACAGGAAAGATGTCTTCGTCCAGCGCCTGGTCCATAGAAAGAGTCTGATTAATGTTCGTTGTTCTGTTGTTTTAGAAGGACCGACCTTCCCTTCACTTTATACCTCTCCCAACTTTGAATGGGCTCTTATTGGTCTGGTCAGGGGCCCTGCTGAAGAGTCAGATGCTGACTCACCTGATTACTTGTTGGTTGCTACAGAAAGAGAGCCTAGGTACAAGGTTTTTGTTAAGCAGGGTCTCCTTAATACAATTGTTGACACTTTTGGATATTTAAAGGTAAATCTAAAACTTTACTTTGAAGGGATAGGAAATTTAATGGAATAATGGAATAAGAATGTGATGGTTGAAGACCGGTAGTTAGAAAATGGAAAAGGAGGTGTTGGAAGAAGCAAGAGAGGCAAGGAGAGGGCAGTAAGCTCAGATCTAAGGGTTTATGTGAGAAACATTGTATTCTAGGAAATGGCCTCTTAATTCTCAGTACAATGATGTCCAATATTGCATTTAAAATCTTTGCCAGTCCTATGGTTTTCTTGGGGAGCAATCCCTTTCTGTTACTACAAGACTTAAAATCTGCCTCACTTATTCCAAATTATGGCTACCTGAGGCTGTGGATTGTAGCCTCCTGAGCTAGTTAACTTGTCTATGTTTGGCCCTGGAGAGCTCACCCTGTAGTACGACAAACATTTTCTACTGGAAGCCCTAAGGAACATGCTTGAAGACGTCTCCATTTGGGGACTGGGTGTTGTGGGCTCCTGGGACATACCCCCATTGGTGCTGGTCTTTTTTTTTTTTTTAGCACTTTTTTTTTTGGCTGCGTTGGGTCTTTGCTGCTGTGCACCGGCTTTCCCTGGTTGCGGCGAGCAGTCTTCTCATTGCGGTGGCTTCTCTTGTTGTGGAGCACGGGCTCTAGGCAGGTGGGCTTCAGTAGTTGTGGTACACGAGCTCTAGAGCACAGGTTCAGTAGTTGCGGCGCACGGGCTTAGCTGCTCCGTGGCATGTGGGATCTTCCCAGACCAGGGCTCGAACCCATGTCCCCTGCATTGGCAGGCGGATTCTTAACCACTGTGACACCAGGGAAGCCCCTTGGTGCTGGTCTTGAAGGAACCACAGTTTTCTGAGATCCAGTGTGGGAGAACTATGTCTCTTTGTTTTTTAATAAGAGGATTCTTTTTAAAATAAAATCAAGGAGTGAAGCATTGATCAAATAATATTGTGGAAGTCTCTAACCTTTCCATCATGCTCAATTTCATTTCCTAGTGGAAACTGATGGGTATCCCTTCAAATATTTCTATGCCTCTATAAACATATTTCCTTTATACATAACTGATGTATATTTTATATACAAATAAAATTATTTGCAAACTCTTTCACAATGGCTTTTTTTTTTTTGCTTTATCTCATTGACACAAATGCAGCATATTATCAGCATACAACCTTGAAATTTATTTTCCTTTGTTTTACTGGTCAATACAAAAAGCATGTAGTTTTGGGCTTACATTTCTTGATTGAATATAGGAGTGAAAACCAAACTAAGATTGGGAGACAACCAAACTGAATACAATGGAAATAAAAGAATGAACTGAATGTTTCAGGGTCCTAGGGAGTGGGTGAGGCTAGGGTGGGTCAAGGCTTGAAGGATGAGTTAGCATTCCTTAAATAGCAGAGAATTGGGGAGGAAAAGGAATCAGTGGGAACAAAGGCTTGGAAGCACATTGATGTTGCTCAGAATTTAGAGGTGAAAATTATGGAGGTTCTACAACCTGCAGCATTCTGACTGGGATTCACAGGGTTCACTCTTGGGTAGGTATTAACATTTACTAGGTGACCTACCTAATGACATCCTCATGTAATGCAAGGTTTGCTTAACAGTTTTGCTTAGCAGTGTTAAGTTTTCTGTTTGTTCCTAAACTCTGTCTTCAGTATGTATTATGGTGAAGGGAGCACAGGCAGAAAATGGACTCAGGGAAGATTTCATTGCAGGTATTTTTAATCTTTGCCAGTAACTCTGGAACAAATCTCCTGTTAAGAAAAGCCCCAAAGGGAGGTGTATAGGAGATTGTACATTGAAGTAAGTTACAATACCCTTCTTTAATTCCAAACCAAGTATTGGGCTTTCACTGACCTAAACCACTTTTCTCTGGAATTTTGCCCTAGGCTGAAAGCCATGGGGAAATTCTCTATCTCCTTAAGAACTGGGTCTTCTCTTTAAAACCTGCCCTCACCTGTCCCACTGCTAAATAAATGACTTCGTGCTCTCTTGTATTCACGGTTAATTTTTATTCCTTTTAATGTTATTTTGTTTGGGGTTATACTTTTCCTACAGTGGGATATTTAGGGGGACCTATTATAAAGTAAATGTGAATTTCACGAAATTACTGATTGTTGACCATTTTTTTACCTACAAAAAAAGCAGTTTCAATATAAATCTTGACGTATGTTGTTTCTTGTTAGTAAAGTTGGGTTTCATCAGTATTTTGTTTCTTACTCATTTTCTCACTTTTAACTTCACGGTGAGTCAAAATGAATTTTCATAAGCCTCAAAACATCTCCCAGCTCAGTGCCTTTTCTCCTTTTGACTGTTATCATACAAGTTCAGGCCCCCTTATCTTTTACCTTGACAGTATGAAGTGTGTTTCTACTTGGCTTCCAGTCTCCTGGCCAGTTTTTCTCAGTGTTATCTCCTAAAACACAATCCCTGATGACCTATCAATTTAAGACCAGGCATGGGAGGCTCCCACAAGAAAATCCAGCCTCCTCTCTTCCCTCTGTCCCTCTTCCTTTGCCCACGTCTTATATCTTGAGTTCATTCTGAATTCGTTTTTGGTTTTACTCCCATTTTGCCACTGAGCTTGCTTTGCCTGGTATCACAGCTGCTTCTGTAGCAATCTTTTCATCCCCCAGGCTACAAGCTCTCTGAAGGCGGAGAGAGTCCTCCTGAGGCTCTGATACAATTGCAGCGTCCAGCGTGCACCCCGGGTGGCTGTTGAGGCTTTGGACAGCACGAGCCTGGGATGGCTGTTCTTAGACACTAGGTTGCGAATGTCTTCCACAGGAGCCGCGTAGCGACACAGCCGTGGTTAGCACGGTGGCTTATGTAGAGCAGATTCTCCAAAGGTACTCACAGAATTCAGCTGAGTCTCAGTTTAGATCTGGCCATGAAAAGTGCTTCCGAAGCACTGAAATCTCCCACCTTCTAACCTGGAGTCCCGCTCTGATCTTACATAGAAACAGACAAGCCTGGGAAGGAAAGAGATCCTGACCACAGCATCTCCACCTGGTCCAGCAAGCTCCCGGATCTGCAGCCAAGTCTGTTGACAAAGTCTCCAAGATTGGAGGATGTCTCTTCACCTCCCTCCCCAGCCCCCAGGCTTAGGCTCCCCAAAACAAAGGGCTTCCCTGACACCACCCTCTGTACTCATTATCTGTCCTGCAGACATTTTGCACCATTTTCTGCCTCACAGGGCTGCCCCTAACGACAATGTGAAGCCAAGAATTTCAGCGTATGTTTCCCTGGCATATTCTGATGGCTGACAAGCCAGATATAAATTAGTTGATTATATATATATTGGGATATTAGTTTCCCAGTCAGGGATTGAACCCGTGCCTCCTGCATTGGGTATGTGGAGTCTTAACCACTGGACCATCAGGGAAGTCCCGAGTTGATTATATTTTTTGACTGGGCTTTTCATCCCCTCAAAATAAAGAATAAACCCTGTAAAATGATCCATCCCCCAGAGTGTTCTAACTGGAAATTTTTCTCTGTGACCATCAGTCACTTCTAGTTTATCTTTATCGAATCTCTATTTCCTTTTGCCGGGGTACTTTATATATAACCGGGAAGCAAACTGTTACTGACTTGGAGAGTTTGATGGGGCTTGCGTCTCATGGCCAGCCCCACAGGGAGCCCTTGGAGCTGTTTTCAGGAGCAAACCATGAGTTTGAGCCTAGGAGAAATGAAAACATAAGGGGGTCTGATCGGCTTTCGGAGATGCTTCTTACACGCGAAGAGGAGTCCTGAACAAGGCAATGGCTGAGATTTACCGAACAAATAAGAAAACTGGCTGCCATGGATCAAAGCACGCAGCACAAGGGAACATATCTCGTGCTGCTGTGAGGTGTCACATTGGCAGAAACGTCCATGATGAGCTGCCCAACGATTTGCTAAAGAGGGAAACGCAGGGAGGAAAAAAAATAAAAAACAATCGATTTAGGAATGCACACTAAGTATAAAGTTTCCTGTGGGAAAAATAAGCAAATATTTAAAACATCAGAAAGAAAATACCATGGGGAATTTCCACCCTTCTTAAATACAGTATGTCTTGGCACAAGTACAAGAAGAGGACTGCAGTTATTACTGCTCCCAAGCAGGGCAAATGTAGCCCAAACGGTCAACACAGGCACCAGGTCACATCCCAACTGTTTAATGGGTGGACGGAAGGGGTGATTTTCTTGATCTACATCTTTAAAAATCTTGAGAACAGTTTTAGGTAACTTGTATTCAAATTTGGAGTCAAGATGAGGAGAAATGAGGACTGGCACGGAGCTAGGGATAAAAAGATTTTTTCCTGCCTCGAGTGTGGGAAAGGGCAGCGACTTGTAGGAGAACAGCAGGGCCCATGCTGTGGAGGGCCCCGGAGGCCGCTCTGTGGGACCAGCTGACCCGAGGAAACTCGATTGCAGAGGCTGTAGGAAGTCCTGACCTTACTGGTGTTAACTTCTGGACTGCGTCCCAGGCCTGGGAAACCCGTGCTCCTGCCCTCACGCTGTGGAGACATGTCGGCTCCAAGGCTGACAGAGGAGGTGGACAAGAGGCCCATGCAGCTGCAGGGAAGGGACTTAGGAACCAAACCTTCAACCAGCACCCTATAGACTGTAAGAACCAGTTCTCCTCCATCCTGCTGAAAAGTGCCCCCAGGAACATCATGGAGGTTTCTGCAGCCCTTCTCCAATCCCACCTTCACCCCACAATTCAGCACATCACCTGGGGTTCTTGGACGGGAGAGTAGGTCATAGAGCATCTTCCCACCCTCTGAGAGATGGAAGTTTGGGTTTAGTTTCAGCTGATACCGACAGCAGCGCTCATAGCCCAGGGCCGGCCAGTTGGTGGTTAGATGTTTATGGTGTGTCTCTGCCTCTGCACAACGCTCTTCAGAATGGCTTTGTGAACCATCCAATCCAACTGGCAAAATCCAGTAAGTTTTCAAGAAGATCATTTCTCATGATTTTCAGTGTCTTCAGAGTCTGCATCAAACTCACAGCCTGTCCCCGGGTCCTGCTTCCTTGCAGAACTTAGCACTGCTGGGTGGGCCTTGGCAAGCACACAGGAGTATTTTCATTGTGGTCATCTGAGCATTCTGATCGGAATTTCTGAAGCACTGGGTCCTTCTGTCTGGCACTGGAAGAAGCCTAATAGAGTGAAGGGAGTGTGAGAGGATAGTTTCCTGGCTCACATGGGCTTCTGGACCTGATAAGAAAATGTCTACGTCAGTGTGGCTGGTCTATCTCCAAATAGCCAACATCAGTCAACTTCTGTGTTCTGTTTCCTGATTTTCTGCGTGAACCAAGGTATTACTTTCACTTGGCCCAGTGTGTTTTATCAAAGGTGCACATAAAGAAGTTCATGGCCGGGATAAATTGCCACTGTAACAGCGCTCACAATTTCAAACCCTAGCAAAGCTGAGTCTTCAATAAATGACTTTTTCCCCTTTCCTCCCTGAAGTGAGGATCAGATAGCCAACTACTTTTCCTAGTGCAATGATGATGCTTCTTCTTATAACGTTGAATGTTAAGAAAGGAATTTACCCACCACATGAGGCAAAGGGTATATCGAATTTCAGATTATCAATAGATATTTCAAACACATCAAAAGATAGTCTACTTGACATTTCCCCATCCGCAGTCTAGCACTCTCTATCACCTTTCCTTGTTTTATTCTTCTCCATAGAACTTATCACCATTTGACCTACTGTTTGTTTTATTGTTGTAAACAAACATTTTTGCCTCTCTCCTTCTCTCTTACACACACACATGAAAGAATGAATGAATGAATGCCTTAGAAGACAGTGTTTCCTCTGAAATGAAGCTTTTCACCTTCTTTCCCAGCCCACACACTTGCAAGCTAGATCAACTGACTTGCAGTGAGGTCTCACCCTTTTTACAGCAAGATCCGGAGAAAGACCCAGCAAATAGCTCAGGGGCACAGTCCAGCCTGAAGGTTACAACCGTTGAGAGACTTTTGGTCAGCTCTGGGGTCAGTCTTCTTCATATACAGGAAACATGCCTGGAGAACAGAGACTGGATGAGAAATGAATTCACTCTGTACACAATTGCCAAGTGCCCCTTTCCTCCTCTTCCTCACACAGTTCAAATCAGGCTTTTCAAATGAAGCGAGGGAGACAGATAAAGAAAAAAATCCCAAACAAAGCCAGTTATGGACAAATACTATAAAATTCCACAGTAAGTAAATGTTCCCTGTCTCTTTAAGGGGAAGTTTCTTTGGAGAATGATGGTGTTGGGTCTAACTTCCTCCCTAAATGCGTATATACTCTGCACACATTTGTTGGACCCCATTCTGTCCTAAGTCCTGTGCTATGAACAGGATGCAGCTAAGAATTGGATATGAAAAACAGATGTATTCGCTGTCTTTTCCCAGTTTGAGTCCAGTGGTAAACATTAACGGGCAGTCACCTCAAACCCGCTGGTGATGTTACCATACATCACATTCTACTCTTAAAACTGACTCTAATTCGGGGCTTGCAAATGTTATTGTCAAGGGCCAAATAGTAAATCAATATTTTAAGATTTGTGGACCATACAGTCTCTGTCACAACCACTCAGCTCTGCTGTCGAGCACAGAAACTGACAGTGTTCATGAATGACCATGGCAGTGTCCCAATAAAACTTTATTTATAAAAACAGACACAAGCTGGATGTGGCCCTTAGGGTATTGTTTGCTGGATCCTGCTCTCATTGCTTTGTTGCATTTTAGTCAGATTCTAGAGATGTGATTCAAATAAAACTATGGTCTTGGTCTCAAATTTCCATAGAGTTTGTATACAGAGATTTATAAAAATACAGATTGGTCAAAGAGTACAGACTTTCAGTTTTAAGATGAGTAAGTTCTGGGGCTCTAATGTACAGCGTGGTGATTAGAGTTAATAATACTGTAGTATATACTTGAAAGTTGCTGAGAGAGTAGATTTTAAATGTCCTCACCATAGAAAAGAAATGGCAGGTATGTGACGTGATGGAGGTGTTAGCTAATGCTAAAGAGGTAATCATTTTGCAATCTATAAATGTATCAAATCAACACGTTGTATATCTTAAACTTATACAACGTTATATGTCAGTTATATCTCAACAAACCTGGAAAAAATTAAATTAAAAATTTTCTTTTAGTTTTCAGTTTATAATTGTCACCTGTGGAAAGTTTAGTCTAATAAAAGGTACCGAAACATTTTTAAAAAGAAAAGAAAAGAAATTATGAGTTTATAAAAGTACTTGCTGTTCACCTACAGCTTTTCAGCGAGCATTTCTGTCGGGGTAAAGGATACAGGTTATACCACAGCTTTGCCTCTGTGATGATGACTGTCAAATCTGTCTGCTTATCCCTGGGTCCCAATGGAGATGGCTTTGTTCTGTTTCCAGATGTTTCCTACATATCATTTAGAGTAGTAAACAGAGACCAGAACAAAATGGCCCTCTGACCCCTAGCCACAGGCCGAGATGCCATGGCTGTTTTATGACTCTCAGCTTGTTATTGTGGCAAAGAGAACAAGGCCATTTTGTCATGGCTCTTGGTCTGCCATGCCTATCTCCTGTGCTGGGTCTCTTCCTCGCCTTCTATCCCTGGGGTGGTCTCTGCCTCAGCTTCAGTCTATTGAGCATCTAGTTGAGCCCCATATCAGATGTTTGCTGTTTCCCTCTCCAGATCCACCCTCCCTCTTCTCCATTCCCTGTTCTCTGCCCTAGAAGGCTGCCTTGTATGGACTTTATCAAAGGACTCTTCATCCCCCTTGCTTCCTTTTGGGTCCAGCCAAGGAGGATTCCTGGCGAGAGATCTGAAGGAGGGAAGAGAGTGAAGATGGAGTATCTACTCCCCTCCTTCTCTTCCTGTAAGCTCACCTCAGGCTGGCCGCATCCCTTAATTGAAGGCCTGTGCTCCTCTCAAAGCAAACAACCGCTTAGAGCCTTCTAGATGCTGTAGCCACTCCCTCTCCTTGTTCCCTGGGTCTAGGGCAGGGCACAGCTCCACTGTTGCTGCTCTATCAGGTTCCTGCACTATCCCTGTATCCTTGTGCTTCCCCATGTCCCACCTTCACCTTTGTACCACAGTCACTTTAAAAATAAGCCCTTCCTGGGCCTCCCTGGTGGCGCAGTGGTTGAGAGTCCGCCTGCCGATGCAGGGGATACGGGTTCGTGCCCCGGTCTGGGAGGATCCCACATGCTGCGGAGCAGCTGGGCCCGTGAGCCATGGCCGCTGAGCCTGCGCGTCCGGAGCCTGTGCTCCGCAACGGGAGAGGCCGCAGCGGTGAGAGGCCCGCGTACCGCAAAAAAAAAAAAAAAAAAAAAAAAAAATAAGCCCTTCCTGGATTATCCTAATTTGATGGTGCCATCTGTTCCTGTGGGGACCCTGATGGATGCAACAGATTTGGGCTCTTGGCTGCATCATTACTGTACCCTCTGGCAGGGAGCAGAAAGGCTGTGGAGGGACTTCTAGAAGCTTCTTAGAAAACCTCCTCCAATAAGCATCTGTGGATAAAAAATGTTGCTTGCCATATCAGCAAACAAAGGATGCTGTGGCCATCAAGCCATCAGCCACTATGCTGCCCCCGATGGTGAGCCTGAGGGAACTCAGGATGGGAAAGAACAGGGTACCCACCCTAGATCGCGAAGGTGCGTATCAAAGGAGTGATTTCAATGAGCCCAGACTCATGCATCTCCCCATACATAGATAAGCGCTAAATTCACACACTTGAGATGTCTGGTTTTCTTTAATTAACAGTAATCTTTTGATGTTCCAACTACCTGGTCTTTGTTGCAAAACTCCTATATATCCTGGTTCCTCCCTTACCTCTTCGGATAAGTCCCTCAGAGCTGTCTGAGAGGCTGTATCCTGGGCTTGAAGTCCTCAGAAAGTCTGCCCAATATTAGGCTGGCCAAAAATTTTGTTCGGGTTTTTCCATAACAACTTACGGAAAAACCCAAATGAACTTTTTGGCCAACCCAGTAAACCATAATTCTCAGGAATGCTGTGGCGGTCCAGTGGTTAGGACGCTATGCTTTCATTGTCGGGGCCTGGGTTCAATACCTGGTTGAGGGACAAAGATTCTGCAAGCCGTGGCCAAAAAGAAACCAAAAACATAATTCTTAAATTTTAGGTTGTATATTTTTCTTTCAGTTGACACATCCCTAATTATTAAATCATCCAAACATTGGATCCTCTTGAATGCAGTTTTTTCCAGCAAGAGAAGTCAAGCATAAGCCTTAAATGAGATGTCATGGAGATCTGTAGGGCTGACTCATGGTTAGCCAGTCTACAGGGCTGTGAATGTGACCATGTATCAAGCAGCCCCAGGAGTTTCTACTCATGAGGCTGAGTTTATAAGCCTCAGCAACTCAACGACCCTGAATCTTAGAGCCAAACCGTTCTCAAGCAGCTTTGTAGACCCCAGTCAGTGGAGAAGGTAGATCCTAGAACAGTTTCTGAAAACAACTTACAGAGTTCAGTTTACTGGGAAGAACTTAGCACCAAGTACCCTTTAAAGAGGTAGTCTGTGTGGTAATTAAGGTGATTAAGGATAGCCTCTAGACTTAGCTCTGTATGATGTGACCTTCAGAACACACCAGTGATGTGATGGTAAGTAACATGGCTTAAGCATTGTGGGTCTCTGTTTCCTCACCTCTAACATAGGAGCTGCTGTGAGAATTCCATTGGCTAATATTTTTAAAATGTTTAGAACAGTGCCTGGTACATAGTTAAGTATGATAGGCATTAGCTATTATGGCTATTGAAGGAGACATCCTCCTTGCTATCTTTTGTGTTGGAATCTGCTTGGTTATGCTTGGAAGACCCCTCACCCCAGAGGCACCTTCTTAAAAAAAAAGGCCCCATTATAAGGCACAATGACCTGCTATGCTTTGCAGAGATTTTTGTATTGGGCCATAATATCCTAGTTTAATTCAACTCTCAGTCAGTGGGAGTAGAATGTGGCCATCTTCACTGTGTGTCTTGCATCACGCTAGCTATGAGAGACTGCAGCTCTGAACAAGAAAAACCAGTCCCCACCTTCATAAAAGTGCTACAGAAATCTATAGCTCAGGCTGGGAGTCAGATGTCCTCACAACTACATTTAATTTAAAATCAAGCCACTTGAGAAAATTCAGCTGTAAGCTTGGCCTTCTCTCAGCTCCATGAGCACAAGGCAGCGAGCGCAGTCAAGCTGTGAGTTACTCAGGCTTTTCCCATCAAGACCTTTAAGTTCTTTCTGTAGATTGCCTTGACACGAGAGTAAATAGAAAATCACATGTCCTTACACCAAGGGGGGAAAAGGGTGGGTTGGTGGGGTGGTGGTGGTGGGATGAATTGGGAGACTGGGATTGACATGTATACACTAATATGTATAAAATAGATAACTAATAAGAACCTGCTATATAAAAAAATAAATAAAATTCAAAAAAAAAATCACGTCCTTAGCACCTCTGTTCCGGAAGAGTCTTCTGGCAGCACAAATGGATTTTCAATTTCAATTGAAATCAGGTGAAAAGGGCTTCTGACTGCTTTTTCTACAATGAACCTGTACTGTTTTTGTAATGAGAGCTAAAGATGTTTTAATTTTTTAAAATTTTACAGTTGCAATAGAGAGTATCCTTGTGAAGCACATCATAAATTAGACACACAAGTTAACACTAATCATGTTCGAATAGTGTCTAAAACAAGTAAGAAAATTCTCAAGTGTTTATGCTTCTTTTTCAACTTTAAGCTGAGAGTTGGGAGCCCCAGGATGACGGGGTAGACTGTTGAAGGCCATATAGGCAGGTACATATAAGGAGTAAGAATATCTCTAAGAAAGTGAAAGGATGTCAGCAAAAATAATTTGTTTATAAATCAAGTCGTAAGACATGCAGAAAATACAGTTAAAATTGCATGACTACATTTCTCACTTGCTTGGTTTGGGAACACCTTGTAGAAAGGTGAAGTCAACACATGTAATCTAACTAACCTTGATCCATTTCACTTCCACCTTTGTTTTCTAGTAGAAGTGAAATTTCCTGCTTCTACCAAAGGGACTGATAGTGGGTCATGCTTGGCTTACCTGGAACTCTGGGACGACTCTTCTCCCTCTTGTCCAAGGTCTGGAGAGCAGAGATTGTATTCTACTTACGCTTTATATCCAAAGGGCCTAACTTAGTATCTTTACATAGTCAATGCCAAATAAACATTTGATGGATAAATAGGTGGATGGATGGATGGATGGACGGATGGGGGTGATATAATTTGGGGATAAGTAAAAGAGTTAAGGTTACTAAGAGAATGCTTCCTCTATTATTTGGAATAGAGCGTATAGGAAAAGGAAGAAGTTTGCTGTACGATTTTTGGCTCTGTGAAACATCTATGGGTCTTAGGCAGTTGTAAACTTCTGGCTTCAGTATCCTCATGGATAAAACTGAGGGTTTGGAGGAGCTGATCTCTAGGTTACCTTCAAGTCTTAAGGTAACTAAGTATGATACTAAGTATAATGCTTAAGGATAAAGAAAAGTAGAATTTACCAAGGTTTAACAATGCCTTAAAAATGTGAGAATGCTCTGTCATCAGCAAGAGGGCAACTGGGTGATGGGTTTTTCTGAAATGTTTCATTTTCTGATACATTCTTCCACTCTTTAAAGTGATATATACCATTTCTGTTTAAAAATAAAGTGAATTCAGCTTGATTTATTTTTAGCAGATAATTCTTGAAATACTTGTCCAGCATGTTGCAAAAATTAGGCTGGCAGTTATTCTTTTAATGTTTGGAGCTGAATTCTAAGAGAGGTTGGAAATGGCTTCTGAGAAATCATTCAGCTAGGGCAGGGCACAACGTTGGGTTGATTAATTAGCAACTACCTTTTTTACTGAATTGAACTTGGATCTGCTTACCTGATGCTCAGCAAAGCCAATCTATTGACATCCAGTTGTGGTGAAGCAAAGTGTAGAATTTATTGCAGGGTGCCAAGCAAGGAGAATGTGCAGCTTAATGCTCAAAAGACATGAACTCCCTGATGGCTTTCAGGGAAGGGGTTTTAAGGGCAAGATTAGGGGTGTGGGTTGCAGGGTACCTGATCAGCTTGTGTCCAATTCTTTGATTGGCTGATGGTGAGGTAACAGGGTGATGTGCTGGGAATCTCAATCATCCACCTTCTGGGTCCAACCTGTCTGGGGTCTACATGCCAGTGGTCTGCATGTAGTTAAATTCTTCCACCTGGTGTGGGCTTTAGTATCTGCAAAATAATGCAAGGATATGGCTCAGGATATTATCTATAGCCCTTGAGGAGGAACTAAAAGTCCTTGACCTTGTTTTATAGCTAAACTATTATTATTTTGTCTTGCTTGACTGCTTTCCTTTGTTTCTACATTTTCTCACTTCTCTGATTAAACTTGCTCTTTGGAACTCAGGGAAGACCTAGGTGGCTACAATTTATTTCCATAGCCTCTTTTCCCAATCAGCAATAAGCGGGGGACATCAAGGCATCTGTCATTGGGAAAGCCCTGCAGAGTCCTGCTCAGTTTCACTCTAATAAACAAGGTCTCTCAAATCTCGTTTAACACTTGGATTTTTTGGTTTTATGGTCTCCACCTACTACCACTGAGCCAATGTTTTCATTGTCCAGGCCCACTATTTTGCAAACTCTACAGCTCTTTCTGACAGAACCAAATGCTATCTCTTTTCTTCTCCCAATATGATTAACTCACACAACCTTGGACAAAATCATACATCCACATGCCAGCAGTCAATGTTTTAGCTTCTCTTCTATCAACATTGTCCCTCTGCCCAGGGCCAAAAAAGTCAGAAAGATGAGTGCCAAACAGAAATGTGCTTTTCTTTTTTAAAATTTTAATTAAAAGAAAAGTTTAGTTTTCTAAAAAATAAATTTTATTTATTTATTTTTGGCTGTGTTGGGTCTTCGTTGCTGCACACAGGCTTTCTCTAGTTGCAGCAAGTGGGCGCTATTCTTCCTTGCGGTGTGCAGGCTTCTCATTGCAGTGACTTCTCTTGTTTCAGAGCACAGGCTCTAGGCACGTGGGCTTCAGTGGTTGTAGCATGCGGGCTCAGTAGTCGTGGCTCTCGGGCTCTAGAGCGCAGCCTCAGTAGTTGTGGCACATGGGCTTAGCTCCTCCACGGCATGTGGGATCTTCCCAGATCAGGGCTTGAACCTGTGTTCCCTGTGTTGGCAGGTGGGTTCTTAACTACTGTGCCACCAGGGAAACCCCAAAATGTGCTTTTCACATTGAACCTCCTGCTTAAAATTAATTTCTTTATAGACTTTTGAATATTTTATTTATATTAATTGTTTTCTTTTTTTTCCTCTTGAGTTCTCTCTCTAGCTGCTTTTTACTTTTTTCAAATACTTTAAAGACAATGGGCTTGGATTTAAAATATGTTCTGCTATGTTCCACTTATTTGTCTAGGCCCTGGTAATTTCTGACTTTCAAAAGGTCAATGTGTACATTTACAATACTAATAAACAAAATAGAAATGCCACAGTATTTAATTTTTATTCATTTTCCAAGACAACTCTCTAAATGTAGCCATTGTTAATATCTAAGTCCTCTATGTATAGCCACATAAAATCTGCCCCAATTTGCTCCTGGTCCAATACAAGAGACTCCCAATGTACTGTAATTTATCTTTTTCCATAGCTATAATTATAACACTTGTTGTCACAAACTCCTATTCAAAAAGTGCATAAAAAGTAGACAGAAAGCCGTAAAGTGAAAATAATCAGGCTTTTATTTACTGTATGTATAAATGATGTTTAAATGGACAACCTGAGACTGTAAGATCTTGAGCTAAGGTTTGAATCTACAGAGATTCAGATACATCTATGATTCCCAGTCTATGATTATGTTCAGAACAGTTTCAGATGAAGTATATTTTATTAAAATGTTGTAGTTATTAGGGAATGTGTAAGCTGTCTTTGGTAGTTATTGTAATATCAATGAATCAGAATATTCAAATTACCAGAAAATTCAATTTCTTAGAGAACAAACATGGACACCAAGGGGGGAAAGTGGCAGGGGGAGGGTGGTGGTGGTGTGATGAATTGGGAGATTGGGATTGACATGTATACACTAATATGTATAAAATGGATAACTAATAAGAACCTGCTGTATAAAAATATAAATAAAATAAAATTCAAAAAAACACAAAAAACGAAAAACAATTTCTAACACTCCTTGATATAAAGGAGAAAAAGGGAGGAGCAAGGTAGGGTGGGGCTGTCCCCCCAAGAAACCAAACTAGCGAATCTAGCTTCAAACACACCCTCTGGTCTGTTATTCCAATTTTAGCCATTTGTTTCTGCTAACTCTGTCCTAAACTTAGTTTTTTCTGTGCTGCTATAAGAGTATGCTCTTATCTTCTAAATACAACACATTTTAAATTTTCACATTGTTTTCTATTTTTTATTTAAAATTTTGTCCTCTAACTTTAGTTCTCTGGGGGCAGAGCCTGGATTTTTAATCCTAGCCACAGGTGTGTCAGGAATTATCTCAAAACAACTCTTAAAATTGTCCCCATTGTTTAGTTTCGATTACTGAAGTTGGTAGAGGTGAAATAATTTGGACAAAGTCAAGACCTGCAGATAGCAAGTGAGTAAATTAGAATTTTTACCAAGATTTGCCATGTCCCAAGGGCCATGTTCATTTCCTTAGTAGTACAGAATATAGGTACTCTGTAATTTTCATTATATAGAGAATCTCCATTAACAAGAATCCAAATACCTGTGATCCTGATTTTTTAAATTGAATTTCTTTTTTAAGAAAAAGAGAAAAATTACAAGAGGGGTAACTCTATTAATAGCAATTAAAATATAAGCATATATATATATATATATATATATATATATATATATATATATATATATATATATACACAATTCCAGGGAGTATTCTGTACTTCTCCTAAAACATATGAGGTGTCTAGGGACTTCCCTGGTGGTCCAGTGGGTAAGACTCCATGCTCCCAATGCAGGAGACCTGGGTTTGATCCCTGGTTGGGGAACTAGATCCCACATGCATGCTGCAACTAAGGGTCTGCATGCTGCAACTAAGAAGTCTGCATGCCGCAACTAAGAAGTGTGCGTGCTGCAACTAAAAAAAAAATCTCACATGCCGCAGTGAAGATCCCACATGCTGCAGCTAAGACCCGACACAGCCAAAATAAAAAAAGTATATTAAAAAAACAAAACAAAACAACATATGAGGTCTAATATTCTACTCTTTAATATTATAAATATTATAGAATGATTAATGTTTTCAGAGATAACTCCAAGGCTTTTAAATAACTCAAATCAATGCCAAAATATTAATTGCTAATTAAACAATACTAACTCAGGGAAGTAGACTTACACATTTTATTCCATTTAAAGAAAGTTTAAATCTTATACTTTAATTTCTTGATTTACAGCAGCTTAACTGTTCTCTTAGATATGCTTTTTTGGGGATTGACATATACACACTGCAATATTTAAAATAGATAACAAGGACCTACTGTATATTGAACTCTGCTCAATATTCTGTAATAACCTAAATGGGAAAAGAACTTGAAAATGAATAGATACATGTGTATGTGTAACTGAATCACTTTGCTGTACACCTGAAGCTAACACAACATTGTTAATCACCTGTACTCCAATATAAAATAAAAACTGTTTAAAAGTGACACATATTTCTAAGTGCTTATTGTAGAATATTTAGAAAACACAGAAAAACATAAAGAAATTCAACATATGCATTCTTTATTCTGCTGTGAGCATTTTACCATGTCATTTGTAATCTTTACTTGCATAAATATACATAACCTAAAATATTCTCATATGAGTATATCCTATATTACTTTATAGTTTCTCTGTTGAATATCTGAATTGTTATTTATGATGAGGTAATTAATATATTTGTGTTAGATTCCTAGAAATACAATTATTGGGTCAAAGGGTAGAAACATGTTTGAAGCTCTTGAGAAGTATTGTTAGATTACTCTCCAGTAACTTCACACCATTTTTCACTCCAGGATGCACCTTATCACACCAGTACCAGCAGTGGGTATTACTGTAGCCCGTAAAGATTCATAATATGGCTTCATTCTAATTATTTGCTTTATCAGGTTTGAAAAATGACCCTTTTTTAATTCATGGAACACATTTCCCTAATGGTTCTGTTGTCTATATAATAACAGTAAAAATGTAGCAGGTATTGTGCTAAGAGATAAAATTATCTCTTAATTCTAATCACACTTCATATAATAATATATATTTATATTAAATATAAATTATATATAAATATAGACTATATAATGTAATATATAATATATAATGACTATATATTTATACATAAATAAATTATATATATAACTATAATGATTTTCTAGATGAAGAAACTGTCTTAGAAAAGTTTAGCCCCCTGGGACTTCCCTGGCAGTCTAGGGGTTAAGACTCTGCGCTTCCACTGCAGGGGACGTGGGTTCGATCCCTGGTTGGAGAACTAAGATCCCACATGCCAAGTGGACAGCCAGGAGGAAAAGAAAAAAAAGAAAAGAAAAGAAAAGTTTAGCCCCTTGCCTAAGATAACCCAGCCAGTAGTAGTTGGTACAGCTTCAATCAGGTCTGACTCTGAAGCGTATATAAAATTTTATTTATTTATTTTTCATCACACACTTTAAGATCAGACACCCAAGATCCACCCCACCAACATTTCTCTACATTATTAAAATGTTCTGATCTCTTCCTTTCCATTTATTTTTCAGATGAACTATATACAATCATTTTATCAGTTCCCTCAAAATTGGCAGTTTGATGTTGCATTAAGGGTATACAGTAAATTTATGAAAAACAGCATCTTAAGACTATTGGATCTACCAGCAGCATGATGTCCTTAGGTGTCTTATTTAATTTTGTGGATCCCTCCAATGTAGCTTCTTCACCTCTCTTGTTAAGGTGTTTTTATTTGCTTGTTTGCTTTTTTTCCCCAAAATCAACAGGAGCTTTTCTTTTTTTTTTTTTAATTTTTATTTATTTATTTATTTTTGGCTGTGTTGGGTCTTCGTTTCTGTGCGCAGGCTTTCTCTAGTTGCGGAGAGCGGGGGCCACTCTTCATCGCGGTGCTTGGGCTTCTCATCGTCGTGGCTTCTCTTGTTGTGGCTTGAGGGCTCTAGACGCGCAGGCTCAGTAGTTGTGGCTCACAGGCTTAGTTGCTCCGTGGCATGTGGGATCTTCCCAGACCAGGGCTCGAACCCGTGTCCCCTGCATTGGCAGGCAGAGTCTTAACCACTGCGCCACCAGGGAAGCCCAGGAGCTTTTCTTTACTATATTTTAATTGAGTGTAGTTAGCATTGATTTGTGTACATTTATTTGTGTTCCTTTTTAGTTATAATAGTTTTCTATTTGATTTTCTAAGGTTTTCCAAACAAACAATTGTGTATCTGCAATATTTTTTCTCTTAATTTCTTAATTTCTATTTCTTATCTCTATCTTTTCCTTGTTTCAATGAATTAGGCAAAACTTCTAGAACAGTGTGATGACATGGTAATTATAAGGAACATCACTTTTGTCCTTTACCATACTGAAATTATTTCTAGTATTTTGCCTTTAAGTTAATGTAGATGTGTGTGTGAGGGTGTGTGTGTATGTTTTAAACTGTAGTAAAACATAGGAATAATGCAGTTAGTAGAAATCCTACCTTGACTTTGGCATTTTGTCAATTTTTAGTTTTCAGTATTTTCATGGGCTGTTTAATGGGGACTTGGAAACAGGTACATGGACTTCAAAACTTGCTGCTACTTTAACTCTGAAATTAAACACATACTTTTTAGGAGGATTTTCAACAAATGATGCAATATATTAATGCCTAATTAACTTATTTTTAAAATAAATAAATTTATTTATTTATTTATTTATATTTTTGGCTGCGTTGGGTCTTCATTGCTGAGCGTGGGCTTTCTCTAATTGCGGCGAGCGGGGGCTACTCTTCCTTGTGGTGTGCAGGCTTCTCATTGTGGTTGCTTCTCTTGTTGTGGAGCACGGGCTCTAGGCATGTGGGCTTCAGTAGTTGTGGTACACAAGCTCAGTAGTTGTGGCTTGCGGGCTCTAGAGTGCAGGCTCAGTAGTTGTGGCACATGGGCTTAGTTGCTCTGCAGCATGTGGAATCTTCCCGGACCACCTGGGCTCGAACCCGCGTCCCCTGTATTGGCAGGTGGATTCTTAACAACTGCGCCACTAGGGAAGCCCCCCTAATTAACTTTAAAATTTGATTCATTTCCTTAAGCATCTCAGTCTTCTGAGGTAAGATTATAATCAGCTTTTCCTAATAAGATTTATCCCACAGGCCATTATTTTCCATTACACATGTTCTTTTCACCTCCCACTAGAATGTATAGTTTTCCAGACTAGGACTAGAGAAAGTCAAACTAGGAGTCAATAAGGAAAAATCCCTTGAGATGAAAGTCTACCATCCATCCCACTTCAGTGCCCTAGAACCCAGTGATTTCTGCTGAGGACCAAAAGCACTTGGTTCTGGCTGTTCTCATATCCTGAACTCAGAATCAGGTAGGAAGAACTCAGCTTTCAGAAGTACAGGGCCATCAGGCATACATTGTGAATAATAACTTCACCCCCCCCCCCCGCTTTTTTCTTTTTTTCTAATTTTTCTACTTTGTATTCTGTTTTCCCTTATTTCCTAGTCAATTTTGCGGTACAATTTTCCAAGGTATAGAAAGGAGAGAAAAATACTTTTAATGACAGTTCAATTCTCAGTATGAGTGTTTCTGGCTTTGCAAATTTTTGTTGGCCAGTTTAATCACATAACTGCCTTCTCTCTGCCATTTGGTACACACTTGAATCACGTAAGCTCACGGAATGCAGCATCAATGTGAATGTTAGCTTAATTCAAACATAATAAGCAATCAAAATTTTCAGAAAAGCACCTCATGCAATGAATTCCCAAAGTAAGTGAAAATGACTTTAGTATTTACTGTATTGTTATTACTAACACTGCTTTTATCTGTGCCATTTTTTTCTTTTTTTGGCAGGTACACTGTACCTACTTAAAAAAAAAATTAACCAAAATTTGGTTTGGAAGAAAACTTTCCCCTTCATAACACAATACACAAATCAGTCAGAATTGTTGCTATATTACTTTTTATTGTTCTTGTTTTAATGTGACCATGGAAACATGGACAGTAGCTAATAAACCCTTGATGATACTCAGGCTGCTTTTGATTTTACTGTCCTCCTGAATCTATCGTTAATCTTGGGTTAATTGAAGCACATAATTTACCAGATGGTAACAGTAGGTTTGTGCCATATAATTTTTTTATTCAGAGCTGTAACGGTGTCCTGTATATAATAGATGCTTCGTGTTTGCTGAATGATTGACAGTGAGAATAAAGGAATGAAAGAATGGTGAATAAAACCAATCAGGCTAAAGCTTAAACATGAGCCCTGGCAAGGCTGTTGAATGGAAAGGAATTCCACTGTGGGCAACTCAGAATCCTTGTTAGAAAACACCTGTTCAAAAGAGAACTCAATTTTCCCTTAATAGTGAAGGTGCCAGGACACAACTGTAGGCTTCTGGAATTCCTGGGAACAGACATTATTTAAACTGAATCCCTGACGAGGGTCTCTGATGAGATGGCCTAAAGGATTCCAGGCACCTAAATTTTATCCCATGTGCCAAATGTTTTTCCTCAGTCTCTAAAGATTATAGGAGAGGAAGTTGAAAAAAACCTGTTACAAGGGAAGGGGAACCAAGAACTCAACATCCAAGTGCCATCTCTTCTGCACAGGACTGGCTATATAATTTGAGGGGAGTCCAGTGCCTAAATGCGAAGTCCCTCAGTCATAGTTATTAAAATTATTAATTTCAAGATTGTGAGAACAGAGCATTAAGCCATACATGGGGTCCTCCTTAAGTGCAAGGCCGTTTATGACACAGTTTGCACACCCATAAACTAGCTTTGCATATGTTTTAAGTCTCTTGTTGTTTCTGAGCAAAGAAAATTGAATAGATCTGATGCAAGCAATTTTTATTCTAATGTAGTGTTATTGAATAGAAATTTCTGTGATGATTGAAATGGTCTATATCTATGCTAATACATAGCCACTAACTACCTAAGGCTATTGAGCACTTAAAATGCGGTTAGTGGGACTTGAAATTCTAGTAATACCACTGAAGAATTATATTTCAATTTTATTGAATATTTAATTTTATCTAACATAAATTTAAATAGCTACATGTGAATGTGGCTAATGGCTGCCATTTTGGACATACAAGTTTAATGAATCAACCAACCTACAGACAATAAAGAAAATAGTTCCATATAGAATTTATAGCAATTTTTGTAGCAATGAAATCTGTAACAGTTTGTAACAATGAAAAGCAAACAATGCCTTTTACGTTAACTGCTCTGAGCAACTGACAACAGATAAGTTTGCCTTGTATCCTAATGGAAAGTTGCAGAGTATCTTCTAAACTCATAAATAGAGCGAGAAATTTCTTTAAGATACAGAACTGTGAAATTTGGAGAAGATCCCTGCCTCTCAAATTTCCTAAGGATAGAGAGTTTCCATGGCAACGAAAAATCCATCCAAATGTAATTAAAAGTGAACGACTAGTGTATCTGTATCATTCAGTTCTAGTACATTTTACCTTTAATTATATTTTTCTAAGCTACTGACGTGCTAATATGTCAGACGATATTTGTTCAGGACTGAGGCTGACAAAGCTTTGTAGGAAGAAAAAAAGAGGACACTGTCATCCTGAAGGAACTCTGCAGACAGAATAAAACAAAAAGAAAAGATGTGTTCCTTTGCTCCTCTTTGGAATTCCTTCAAGTAAGAATGAGAGGGCCAGCCATTATTTTAGGGTTTTCCACTTCTTACTATCATATTTCTCCATCTCGGACTCCCGCCAGGACTTACCCTTGAAAAGACTCTCCCTTGAGTCCCAAGAAGCATCTGTCCTTGTTCCCCAGCTGGTTCCAGTATCCCAGCCAATCCTGCCCCTGGCCCTGAGGCTTCTTTCCGGTCCTTCCCACCTGGCCCCAGGCCATGGCCATGGGTGGCTTTGGGAGGTCCTAGAGGTCACAATCACTAGTGTCCTGCTTTAAAGTAAATGTTGAGAAATCAGTTTTGTTATGTGTGATTGAGGGGAAAAGAAAGTTTGTAATTAAAAAAAAAATTACACAATGAATACTAGAGGTATGAGTGAATGAGAAGAGTTTCTTGTATCTTTGTTTTGTTTTAGTTACAAAGCACAGGTCCCTGATTGGGGAATGAAAACACCGGAAATTGCTGAAGTGAGATAATTTATTGCTAGAAAAAACAACAAGAGCAACCACCAGACCAAAATCATTCTCAAAAGGAAATAATGTGAATGCTTTAAATAGCAACTGTGTTTAGGATGTGGAGAAAATCCAGCCACACAGGGCATGGAAGATATGGTGACAAATGAGGCCAAAGGGAAGAATGAAGGAAGGAAGGAAGAATGTGATGAAGCTCTGAGCTGGTGTAAAGCGGACAACTGACGTCTATCCTAAATCTTCCACTCAGGTTTCACAGGTAAACTCCAAATTTACTTACATGCTCTCGTTTGGCCACAAGGCAACAGTACCCTGGGTTTTCTTTAGTTTGTATTGTTCAGCCATAAAGGTGGGAAAAAAAAAAACCCCACAAGTCCAGCTCTTTGGGCAGCAAGTGTTAAGAGTATCACTCATGTTAATGGAAAAACCTTAGCTAATTCACGGATTCTCAGCAGGAAAGGAGTGGAATACAATCCACAGTGGAAGGAAGTTCCTGAATTTCCAGATCAGGGGAAAGACTGGCTTTTTCTACAGAGCCCAAAACATCGCTTTTGATGTACTCCCTTAGGGGTGGGACCCCATTTTCCTTCTTTTGAGGCGTTCCATATGCAATACAATTTTGTCTGTGGAACCACATTGCACGTGGGAAAGACGAGGAGGCTTTCCCATGTGCAAAGAGTGGAAAAAATGTTTCCACTCTTTAAAATGTCTCTTTAGTTTCCTTAAATCTAGAAAACCCCCCTCTCCCCATTTCTGTCTTTTGAGACAAACCTTCTTGCAGCATTCAAAGTTATTTTTGTGGAATGCCTGTGATGGGGATTTGTCTCATTTCTTCCCCATGATTAGAGGCAGGGTAGATGTTTTTGGCAAGGATACCACATAGGTGAAGCACATGGGGTGCTTCTCACGTGTCACAGCAGAGAACCATTATGGACTTGAGTCTCACTGTGGGTGGTACTAAGTTTGATCACCTGGTTCAGTTGGTGTCAGCCAGATCTTTCCACTGAAAAGCTACATCTGTCACTTAGCAATTAGGAAGTAATTTGTGGAATGCTGTATTGAGACCATGAGAATGTTTCATGTTTCATGAGAATGTTTCCATCTGCAACCCGGAAGAGGGCCTGCTCCAGACACCAAATCTGCCAGAGCCTTGGTCTTGGACTCTGAGGTCTCTAGAAGTGTGAGAAATAGTTGTTTGTTGTATAAGCCACCCAGTCGATGGTATTTTGTCATAGCAGCTTGAAGGAAGCAAGACAATTAAATTGTCTTTTTTATCAGGGGTTATGTGTATGTGCCTATCTGTATGGCTGCACCATGCCAGATGTGAGTAATCCTCAAGGAGTAACAGGTGAATGAGCCTGGAACGAGTGGATACCATATATAAAAAGACATAACGGCAGGGAAAAGGTGATTTAAAGTTAGAAGAGTCTGCATCTCAACTCTGCCACTTTTATTAGTTGAGTGACCATGGGTGATTCATTTTTAGTACTTAGAGCCAGTTTTCTTATAAGCAACATAGAATTATTTATCTCACTACCTGTGTATGTGTATCTGTATATGCAGAGAAATATGTCTAGAATGGTTTACATCAAATGTTAACATGGTTGTTTAGGGAATTTGGAAATTGGGTGGCTTTTCCCTTTATATTTTGTGCTTTTCACTAATATTTGATCTTTTTTAAGATAAAAGTGTAAAGCATACCCCAAATACTGTCAATGTAAAATTGTAATCATATGATAAAATGGAATCTTTCATATTTTTAAGTTTTTGAAATGGGAGAGTCATAAAAATTCCCATAAATCCAACCAAGTATCATTCCTTCAGTTTCTTTTTTCCTAACTTGTGTGTATAAATAGGTCTTCATATTTAATCCTTCCAGCAGACAGTCTTCTACCTTTTTCTCCATTAATCTTGGAGGAATCTTTAGAAGGTAATATGAAGACTACTGTTTTAAGAAAATATTGAAAGAAATAACAAACCACCTTACCTGGAAGAGCAGCAGATCTTTTAAAGCCTAATATTTCAAAGGGAAAGACAAAAACAAAAAGCAGGGGAAAAAAGTTAATATGGAAAAATGTAAAACCAGTTTAAATTATCTGTTTAACAAATGAAGTGCCACTATGTTTTATTCCTAGTTACATGGAAACATAGATATTTTGAATTAAAAAATAAGAGGTTAGCAGCTTTTTTAGGGAGTGTGTGACAATTTTCTCTGCTTCACAGGTCCCAGAGGTCAGATGGGTTCCCAATTGGTGGCAGTTTATTCCTTCAGCTATTTATATTTTTATTCATGAACCTCTAACAATCAATAAATGGTACAACTTGTGAGAATTTCAAAATACTATTTTCCAGCCGCAAAGAAATTCTCCCAACTGAAATTAGACTTTGATAGGCTTAAATACTTTACAAATGTTTCAAATGAGATTATGAAGCCAACCAGTAGATATTTATTTTACTAAAATATAGGCATGTTTTCCTTTAAATATTTGAGATTCTGTCTACAGTGCCTCTGTTATATTCATTCAAATTATTCTTATAATCCAAAACAATGAGGCTTCTAAACTGGTGGAATGTTGCCAGGAAATTTCAACAGAGTTTGAAGGCAACATGACCAAAAGGCACAGTTTAAATTGGCTTAGGGAATGAATGGGCTCCTTATCAGAGCAGCTGAAGGCTGTATATAATTAACAGCATCTGTCAACATTAACAGGGCCGTATATAGAACAAGCAGGCCCTACAGCCCCACTAAACAGCAACCTCCAGCTTCTGGTACCTTAAAATCCACAAGACCTAAACAAAGACAGCCCCAAGCCATGACTAGAAGGACACTGATACATTTTAGTGATACTAGCAGGGCTACAAAGCAACAGCTAATTAATGTTAATTATCTAGAACAATTCTGCACAAGAGCATTGAGATTTCAAATTAGCCAGCTATCATCAAAAATATAAAATACCATTTATGAAGATAACTTTATATTTGAAATTACTGATTTAAAAATCTTTCTCATGTTATTTTAATTTTTAAATGGTGTGAAAATGATCTACTAACCTCCCTTTTTACATGATGAATTTAATTCAATTTAATTCAGCTTGACTATTTCTATAAGAAGAGTATTAAATTCATTCTATGGCAATTTTTAGGTTTTTTTTGAAAAAATACATTAAATACGTTTCACTCATGAACATGTACAAAACAACAAGAACCAAAAAAAACCCAAACCCAGAGGTAATTTCATTAAATAAATTTATTTGTTAAAATAATTTAACTCCAAATACAACTGTTGAATTTGCATTGAGTTATAACTACAATTCATGTTTTAATTGAAATGTCAAGGTTTAACAACTGACATTGTTACAAAACAATAAACTGTTGTTCAATTTTAAATGGTCAGTTGTATTAGAGCTCAACAATTAACTGTGAACTATATTTATCTCTGGGAAATCCCAAATCAATAAGGATAAGTCTGTTTCCAAAACCCACTGCAGTCATTCTTGAAACCCTGATCAAGATTTAAGAGATGCACAATGACACGTTAAAAAAAAAAAAAAAAAAGACCCCCCCAGTCTTTAACATTTGATTGGCTAAGGAGACAATTAAAGCTTACCCAAGTGCTAACACAAGACTACTGAGAAGAACAAAAAACTACAAAACAAACAAAAAACCAATGGCAACAAGCAAAATAAGCACTTTCATATTCATACATATAGACAATACCCCCAGCGGGCAACTCCTGAAAACAAACAGCAGACACCCTTAGGCAACATTTCTTTATACAGAAGAGCAAATATCAGTAGTTTTACCACAGAAAAGTGATGGCAACTGTAGCGATCAGAGTCAAAATTTCAGTCCTAATTCTACAAACCAAAGGAGAAAATCATCAAAGCACCTTTCAATAGTTTAAGGAAGATTTTATGTAATACTTTTGATCAGATGCTGGCTTGTTTTGTATAAGTTGAACAAAATGAAAGGCATCAGTTACCATCACTATCACAGCTTAAAATAACCAAAAAAAAAAAAAGTTGCAATATAGAACGAAAAAACTTAAAAAATGCTGCCTTTGTAGAAAAGTAAAACGAGATGAAACAGAAAAAAAAAAGAAAACCTTATCATCATAGTAGCTAAAGAAAAAGTGGGTCTTTGGATCAAACCATAACATTTTTAAGGCATGTTAGAAAAACTTTCACTTATCTAGTTGCTAGTCTGATCAGGGCATAAAATAAATAGCGACCCAAGGTCACCAACTTTTAGCCACTATTATTTCATGTGCCAACAAATTTCATCTTCCTGTTCTTAAGCTTTGTATTAACATCTCAACAAACACATTCATTCAAGCTGAGTTATATCCATACCAGATGAAATACCAACAGTAAGAGCACAAAAGTGTTTCCACATTTCTGTGTATCTTTGATGCTTTGTCACTAAATATTCAGGGCTGTGTGGAAACACTGATCAGGCAGCCAAATCAGTTATTAACATCTTTACAGTAAAAAACCACCTTATTGTCTGACAAACACGTCTAACTACAACCCAAATTTTTAGATAACCTTTTCCACCTTATATCTTGCCATACCTTTCATATTATTTAACTTATTTTTCTTGTCTGCATAGCAATCCACAATGTAAAACTGTAGAATCTTTATAGGTGTTTTTAATATGTAATCTGTTGCCATAAATTGCTACCAAATATGGAATTCTAAAAACAGAATCGTTCTTAGAAGTTACAGGCTTCAAAACTCAAACAGTGCACTAACAAATATCTCTAATTCAGTTGATAAAATCATACTTCTTGAATCTTTGATTTCTCTACGTGATTGAGTCAAATCACCTTTTACGTGATGAAATTTATTTCAATAAAATTGGTTAGAACTTTCTGTCCTATAAACAAGGTGCTTCATAATTGGGGATCATAAAAAAAAACTATATTGAAGAATGCAAATATTCACAATTCAAAGACTTCTGACAACCACGGCCTGGTTTTACCCACAGATCTGTTTTCTCATCTGTGAAAAGGACTATCCACCTTTTTTCTCTCCTCTAACCTTAATGTCAGGTTACTAAACACTTGGGGGGCTACCAATGATTTCAATAATGTATAAAAACAAATAATTTAAAAGAAAAAAATGGTTTTGATACACTATATTCTGCAGTACAGATTCTCATTATAGGCAATTATCTCTGACTTGTGCCAAATTCACAGGAACAATGAACACACATGCACACGCAAACATACACTCTTCGCTCAGTTACACACGTAAGACCCGAGCTTACTTGCACAACAGCGTGAAACCAACAAAATGTGGGGCGGTATGTATATCACAGGCTCAGTGATACTGAAGTTCTGAAGGCCAAATTTATCTCCAGAGGATCAGCTCAAGATACTCTCTTCAGCATTTGTAACTCTGAAGTTAGTTGAAAACCCTTCTGCACTTGATTGTAAAACTTATGAATAGGTTTTTCATGTGCCTTTAGTCATGCAAATGATAAATACTTTACGGCTATGAAAACCAAAAATGTCAGAACTTGAGCACCTTTTCAAAACAAAATATTCACTCTAGCTTTATTTGCCACTTCAGTAATCAGGGCAAAATTGTTATAAGAAAATCTTTATATAATTCTCCAGGAAAATTAAAGTTTTTTTTTTTTTTTGTCTCTTAACTTCCACTCTATAATTTATGTTCTACTTTTAAGCCCAAATCATTTCTCATGGTTATTCAACTTTTTAAATGCCTGCGATAAAGCTCTGCTATAGAAAACTTGATTTCGAAAGCAGGTTAGCCAAGAATCACACCACAACCATAGCCCTTAAAGGCAAGAAGGAATTTGCTGCTTTAACGAACATAAAAATGCAAGATATCTGTACTGTCCTGTGAGGTTTCTGCAAACGGGAACATGTGGATGCAACATGGCTTCGTTTTCCTTACATGATGGTACTAGTTAACCTACTAGAACACTTCTCATTAGTAAGGCTACACAATCTCTTTCCGTCACAGTTGCTTCCTTCTTGTTCAGTAAAGTAATAAAGACCATCCCTGCTTAGTTAACAGAGGGTAGGTTTGGGGTTTTAATTCGGCTCAAACCCTTGTAAGAGTCTCCACTTTCTGGGCAAAGCAGGTGATGACACATTCTAACACTAGGCTGTATTTTTACACAACCCGTTGTGACTTTTGCTCTATCAAGGACCGATGTGTGAGTTAGTTCCGTGTCACAAATTAGGATAACATCTACCATTAAGCATCGATTTTGAAAAACAAATATGTCAGCTGAGCAAAGAATCTCTCCCTGTAATGCTGTTGGCAGGTCAGCTGTTGTTAACTTACTTGACGTGATACATTGGTTAGAAGCACTATCTCAGTTCCTGAAATTCAGTACTCTTGTAGGAAAATATTTCTCCTTTACTTAATTTTTTTTTTAACAGAAGACAAAATATTTTAATTGTAAGTGGTCACAGGAATTCTTCTGGTTTCTTGCCCATGATTATTTTTAACATACACCATAGTTGCTTCTGTCAACTCGGTGACCATGCCATGATAGCTTTCAAAGGAGAACACTCTGTAGATCGACTTGGCTATGCCTGAAGCTGCAGGTGCCTAGAGAAGACTGAGGACCACGGTGAAGACTGGAGTTACTGAACCCACGTTACTCAGAGACATCAACCGACCGTCACTGCTCCACTCTGAACAAGGACTGCTATTTCACTGGAGGTTCACACCACACATCCTGCAAGCTCCACTGCTGAGCAGACGAGGTGGGTATCGCCTACGATTCAGGGCAGCTCCTGACCAGGACAGCCACGTGTGAATGCTACTGGATGTTACATGCAGAACAGCACGGGTCATCCTTGTCGGGCTGCGCGGCATAGTTCATTTGCCTCACGATTTCTGCGAAGAGTTCGTCCACCATTGTTTTACTCTTGGCAGACGTCTCCATGAAGGGGCAACCCCACTCTTCTGCAAGGGCTCTGCCTTCACTGGAGGACACTTCTCTCTCACTTTCCAGATCTACTTTGTTCCCCACCAAGATGACTGGCACTTTCTCATACCTACGAGAGAAGAAACAAAACACACAGATATTGAAGTTAGCACAAAGTTAAACAGGTAAAGTGTATTTTCTCTTTTTTCACTATATTTTACTACAAATATACTTTTTAGTTACATGAAAAATTATTTGCTCCAGTTGGTTTGACATTTGCCAGAAAGGCATTTAGAAGCAGCTCTCATGGTAGGTGATAAATGGGTTTTTCAAAATGATGTTTTAAATTAATCAATTATACATCTTTTAAAATCAATTTACCTTTCTAGATATACTTGGAAAATTATTCTCAGAATCTCAGAATAAATCCCTTTATATGGATTAATTTAAACTCTTTTCATTATAAGAGATGCTTACAAAAATTCAGATGAGGTAATAGCTCTTGTGACTAAACGAATAATTTATAATTTTATATAATTTCAGCATTTTACTATGTTCTAGAAGTATACACAACTGATCATGTTCTAATAGTTCCTAAATAAGAAAAAACCTAGTAGAACTCATTAGGATGAAACCCACCAAACACAACTACACTCTATCCCTTTATACAAACTGTTATAGATTAGCCTGTTGAAAGACAATCACGGTTCTTTTCATCCTGACAAGGACTTAAACAAGGTTGGGATGACAGAATTGGTCCTCTGTGTGGAGGGAAGCTCTGGAGAAACCTGGATCCTCCTTTAGGAGGATGAGTGAAAAAGAAAAGGGAAAGCAGCAAAGGATGAGCTTGACAGAATAAAGTGAGGCTGTGAGGAAAGTGGTCCTGCTCTCCACTGTGGCTATACGGTACATTAACAAGCAAACCCAAAACACCCAGACCAGGACTCCAGTTCTAGAACTGCCTCTCGCCAGTGCTGTGAATTTAGAAAATTAACTTAATATCTATGTTCCGTGGTTTCTTGGACTATAAAATGAGCTGGACTAGCGAATTTCTAAGGGGTTCTTAAGCCCTGAAGTTGAAAGTCAGCACAGACACAGCAGGTCACTCCCAAGACGACACGTATCACTTACTGAGTGACTGCTGAGAGCCCAGCACTGCTCTAAGGGCAGCACCCAACAGGCTGAGCTTCACAAGAGACGCGGATGGACGCCTCAGGAGTAAGCCCAACGTGCAGGGGTAACCTTGTCAGATTCAGTGGGGCGAAGGCCCCAGGCGGCAGAGCTTTCCGACTTGGCGAGTGGAGCGGGTGCAGTGCACTCCTCCTCCCAGGAAGGTGGAGATGCACTCGGGGCCCCGGCAGCTCCATCTCACTGACGCCACTGTTAAAACCGGAAACGTGGGATGCTTTGAGCTATGCAAGCACTGAAGGCTCTACGGAGAACTGCCTGCTGCTGCGTAAATAACTGGTGATAAGCAATCAATGTGTTGTATATTTCTTCATCCATTTAACACGTTTATCTGATAAGGGCCTACTATGTGCTAGATACTATTCTAGGCACTTATGATACATCAGTGAATAAAACAAAGAGCTCTGCCCTAGAGTCTAGGAGAGGAGACGGTCATCGATAATACACCTAAGTAAATACGTAAATTATTGGTTTACTGAATGGTGTTAAGTGCGATGGAAAAAAACTGCAGAACAGGGAGCACAGGCGCTACTTTAAACCCGATGAGCAGGGTAGGCCTTGGTGGGGATGGTGGCATGAGAGCAAAGGTGTAAGGGAGTTTGCCAGGCAGGTATCTGGGGAAGAGCATGCCAGGCAGGACTCAGGCCAGGCAGTGTGAAAGCTGGTGCGAGTGTGTGTGATGGCTGGGGGCCCATCTGTATAGCCTCCTGCCACTCCTGCAGCCAGAAACCCTGCAGCACAGGAAACCTGTTCATTTCAGGCTAAACAGAACTTTGGAACCTGGGTGGCAAAAGTGGCCTCAGAAGACAAACGTGATGTCTGTGACAGGGCCAACTGGATTATCTAGGAAGACTAGGTGCTTGGTTGGCAGGTGACGGTGGTACTTGCATTTCATGCTCTATATTTATAATAGTTTCGTGAGTTGTCTTCATTTTTTCCCTTTTCTAAACACATCACTTGGGAACAAAGGTGAGCAAAATTCCGAAAATATTTGATTTATGTATTATTGTTAACGTCAAGAGCAGAGTACCACGCTGTCCACGTCTTAAACAGCAGCTGGTTTCTCATCAGCTTCAGCATAACTTCCTTGATGTTTCCTTTGAGAGCAGGATCATATGGTGGCTTCTGCATCTCACTTTTATTTTTGTTTATATTCTGAGAACTCTTGTTTTATTAACATGAATGTTCGTGTTGTTTACTGTATCATGAGCATGATTACATAATATATTAATAAATAAAATTAGTTCTTTTGAGCAGCTCTGCTTAAGGTATTGAATGAAACATCAGAAATACTGGCATGGAGAGAGAGGCATGGACATATATACACTACCAAATGTAAGGTAGACAGCTAGTGGGGGAAGCAGCCGCATAGCACAGGGAGATCAGCTTGGTGCTTTGTGATCGCCTGGAGGGGTGGGATAGGGAGGGTGGGAGGGAGATGCAAGAGGGAGGGGATATGGGGATATATGTATACGTATAGCTGATTCACTTTGTTATAAAGCAGAAACTAACACACCATTGTAAAGCAATTATACTCCAATAAAGTTGTAAAATGAAAAAAACCAAACAAACTTACAGAAAAAGAGATCAGATTTGTGGTTACCAGAGGAGGGGGGCTGAGGGAGGGGGAATTAGATGAAGGTGGGCAAAAGGTACAGACTTCCAGTTATGAAATAAATAAGCACTACGGATGTAATGTACAACATGATAAATATAATTTAACACTGCTGTATGTTATATATGAAAATTAGGAGAGTAAATCTCAAGAGTTCTCATCAAAAAAAAAAATACTGGCATGAGTATCACTTAACTGTAGAATGTGGATGGCTTCTCAGTGAAGGCAGCTTTATAAATATGAATAGTTCAAAGCATTTGATGTTTGTCAACAGTCTTTATGTAACTGTCTTGATATGGGTATATGTGTATGTATATTTTATTCTGGTTGTGTCTAAACTTGGCTGATCACCAAAATAGCTTGAGAATTAAAAATACTGATTCCCAGGCCCAACTCCAGAGCTACTGAATCTGAATTTGTGGGATCAGGACTCAAGACCCTATTAAAAAATACCTATCTAGATATATAAGTTCTGAAGACCAATTGTGAGGTTCAGCAGGGCTTAGGAATCACTCACCTGATCTACTACGTTGTGACCCCAAACAATACTGTATGTGCATAGTTCATGGTTTTATACTGTCGCAAGTCCAGGATCAATTCCTTCATCCCTGCATTTATTCACCAATGATAAGCTGTAGACAGATAGCACTACACTCAGTTCCTTTAACTTCCTTTTGAGGGTGTTGCATTGTAGCATATTGAAAGAAGGCTATGCTTCACGTGAATTTGACCAGGTTGCTGTCTTCTCAGTCACTTTTTCAAGAGCAGGTTGAAATACAATTCTCTTTAAATTCAGCAATGAGAATCGGAAAGATTTTTACTTACAAGGTCCCCTTGTTCAACCTTCCACCCGTTGTTAAAAATCTCACCTACCAAGCGGGTCTCAAGGCAAAATGTCAGAATACCTGATGCTTTAATCATTTCCATGACAACCTTACCAAATGGTTATATTTCAACCTCTTTAGTGACGTGGAAATCATATCTCAGGCCACCCATTTTGTCCTTCCTGTCAGTTCTGTTAAGTGTTAGTGTTAAAAAGTCAGTGCTAAAAAGTTGATCGCTATCTAATGAGCTGTGATCTGTAACACCTTGTCCCTCCTTTTACGCTTGAGAACATAGAAATCTTTTCTCCTCCAGCTCCCTGGTCAAATAAGTAACACATAATGATTTAAAAAAAACCATGGCAATATTTAAATAGGTAAAAAGGAAATTGAAAAACATTCTTAATCTCACCTCTATGAGAATAATTGCTATAACTATTTTGGTGTATTTCGTTTCACTATTTTCCTATACATATCTATATAAATGTAAATTTTTATGAAAGGAGATTATACCAGCTTCGATTTTCACTTATCATGGACTTTGTATATCAATAAGTGATATACATCATATTAATGGCTAAACAGTATTCCGTTTTATAGTCTCCACGATAAACATACCGTAATTTAATGACTCCTCCATTTGTGCATGGAGAATTCCCCTCTAGTCATTTTTTTCACCAAAAAACAGCAATCTGATGAACTACACCTAGAGGTATAACTTCTTTCTCAAAGGTATGCATAATGTGTGTGTGTGTGTGTGTGTGTATGGCATACCATTTAAACCAGAAAAATCACATTTCTAGATTAGATAACCAGATTGCCATGCACACATACATGTAATCTCAACTGACATGCAGAAATTTATACTACAACCAACAGTGCTCAAGACTGCCTGTTTCCCCACCCTTGGGATTGATATTTTTAATCTTTCAATAAAGTATTATAGCAGTTCTGGAGAAAGAGAACGGTTTTGGGGTAGGAGTTGAAGGCTCCTACCACAGCCTGCCAGCATAAAACATCAATACTTCTCGTAAGGATGGAAAACATAAGCTAAATAAGGCTTCCGTCTTCCTCTAAACTGATTTGTTTTGAGGTGACTAAATATTTCATCTTAAAAGAGCACTTCTGGTAATTTAGCTCGAGTAATGAAAGGAAACCACAATTCTATGCTGCAACTTTCTCTTGGTTTCAGACTGCATACTGAAGAACAGAGAGAAATTTGTAAATGTAATGTAAAAATTAAGTTAGGAGCATAATAACACTAAAAAGATACTCAAAACTATCACGGATACTCCAAACCAATGTAGATAAAAATAATCTGTTTTAATAGAAATTAAGAGCTGACACTGTATCAGAAGAACAGTTTGATGGTGAGGGACCAATTGATCAGGACAATGCAACTCAGGCATTTTGAATGTTGTATTAAAAAACCATTTGAGGGAGAAAATATTTGCAAAAGACATCTGATAAAGGATTGTTATCCAAAATATACAAAGAAGTCTTAAAACTCAACAAGAAACAAACAACCCAATTTTAAAAATGGGCGAAAGACCTTAACAGACATCTCAATGAAGAAGATATACAGATGGCAAATAAGCAAGTGAAAAGATGCTGCACATCATATTTTGTCAGAGAAATTCAAATTAAAACAGAGATACCACTACACACCTACTAAAACGGACAAAATCTAGAACACTGACAACACCAAATGATAGACAGGAGCAACAGGAACTCTCATTCATTCCTGGTGGGAATGCAAAATGGTACAGCCACTGGAGGACAGTTTAGTGGTTTCTTAGAAAACTACACATACTCTTATCATACAATCCAGCAGTCCTTGGTAGTTACCCCCAAAAGTGAGTAATTATGAATATACAAAACCTGCACATGGATGTACATAGCAGCTTTATTCATAACTGCCAAAACTTGGAAGCAACCAAGATATCCTTCAGTAGGTGAATGGATAAGCTGTGGTACATCCAGACAATGAAATATCATTCAGTGTTAACAAGAAATGACCTATCAAGCCATGAAAAGGCAGGTAGGAAACTTAAAGGCGCATTAAGTGAAGGAAACCAATCTGAAATGGCTACATACTGTATGGTTTCAATTATACGACATTTTGGAAAAGGCAAAACTATGGAGACAGTTAAAAGATGAGTGGTTGCCAGGAGTTGGTGGGGGTGGGGAGGAAGGGGTGAAGAGGTGGAGCACAGAGGATCTTCAGGGCAGTGAAAATACTCTTTCTGATACCACCATGATGAACACATGCTATTGAACATTTGCCCAAATCCACACAACGTACACCACCAAGAGTGTACTAAGGTAAACTACTGACTTTGGATGATTATGATGCGTCAGTGTAGGTTCATCAGTTTAACCAACGTACCACTCTGGTGGGGGATATTGCTTATGGGAAAGGCTATGCACGGGTAGGCTCAGGGGCTATACAGGAAATCTCCGCATCACCTCAATTTTGCTGTGAACCTTAAAGTACTCTGAAGAAATAGTCTTTTTTTTTTATTCTGTTATTTTATTATTTATTTATTTATTTTTCTGGCTGTGTTGGGTCTTCGTTGCGGCGTGTTGGCTTTTCTCTGGTTGCGGCGAGTGGGGGCTACTCTTTGTTGCGGTGCGCGGGCTTCTCATTGCGGTGGCTTCTCTTGTTGCGGAGCATGGGCTCTAGGCTTGTGGGCTTCAGTAGTTGCAGCACGCGGGCTCAGTAGTTGCGGCACGCAGGCTCTAGAGCGTAGGCTCAGTAGTTGCGGCGCACGGGCTTAGTTGCTCCACGGCATGTGGGATCTTCCCGGAGCAGGGATCCAACCCGTGTCGCCTGCATTGGCAGGCGGATTCTTAACCACTGCGTTACCAGGGAAGTCCAAGAAATAAAGTCTTTTAAAAAGAGCTACTTGAGGACTAGGGTAGCCAAGTTGGCTTAAGTCCACTAGTCTTTATATCCCACTAATCACAGGTAAAAACTCAGGACAAAATACAAACAGCAACTACCAAACAACTCTGAAAAGTAAAGAAAAGCAGGCAGATTGGGGAGGAGAGCCAATTCTTAGAGAGAAGAGCCATATGGAGGTTGAATTTCCTAGTTTTTCCTCTTTTCTCTTGTGGCCTTGAGCTGAGGGTGGGCACTCAGTGATATGCACTCAGCCAGAACTATGGGAGAAATTCTGTCTTTCTACCCAGAAGATCAGGGTAAAGGGATCTCTGTGAGCTGGATTTTTTGTGTGGGTGGGGAAACCTCCCTTTTTTCTTTTCTTTTCTTTTTTTTTTTAGGTTTAAAAAATAAATAAATTTATTTATTTTATTTTTGGTTGTGTTGGGTTTTCATTGTTGTACGTGGGCTTTCTCTAGCTGCAGCGAGTGGGGGCTACTCTTCATTGCAGTGTGCATGCTTCTCATTGTGGTGGCTTCTCCTTGTTGCGGAGCATGGGCTCTAGGTGTGCGGGCTTCAGTCGTTGTGGCAGGCGGGCTCAGTAGTTGTGGCTCACAGGCTCAGTAGCTGTGGCTCGTGGGCTCTAGAGCGCAGGCTCAGTAGAGGTGCTTGGGCTTAGCTGCTCCGCGGCATGTGGGATCTTCCTGGACCAGGGCTCAAACCCGTGTCCCCTGCATTGGCAGGAGGATTCTTAACCACTGAGCCACCAGGGAAGCCAAAACCTCCCTTTTTTCTTGTTTTTCCTTTCACAACTCACCTACAGTGGGCCCCTAGCAGAGCTGGGGTAGTGGGCAATGCCAACAGCTAAGACTTCATTAGAAATTCCTGGTTAGAGGAACTGAAAAAAGGGCTCCTTAAGGTCCAAAGAGAATGAGAGAAATCTTTAGTTTTTTTCCTTCTTTTTTCTCTGCCCACTATACTAGGAAGATGACCCCAACTGTGAGAACTGTGTAGCAATGCAGAAGGATATCAACCAACTTTATCTAATTAATATTTATAGAACACTCTACACCATAAAAGCAGAATACATATTCTTGTCAAGTGCCCCTGCAATATTCACTAAGACAGACCATATCTTTGGCTATAAAAACTGTAGCAAATGTAAAAGAGCTGAAATGATACAAAATATATTCTCAGACCATAGTGGAATTAAACTAGAAATCAGTAACAAAAAGATATCAAGAAAAATCTCCAGATATTTAGAAACGGAACCATATACTTCAAAATAATCCATGGGTCAAAGAAGACATCATTAAAAAAATAAGAAAACACTTATTTGAATGAAAATGAAAATAGAACATATCAAAATCTGTGGGATGTAGTTAAAGCACTGCACAGAGAGAAATTATAGCATTAAATGTTTATATTTGAAAAGAAGAAAGGTCTTAAACCAATGATCTGTGCTACTACCTTAAGAAACTAGAAAAAGCACAAAATAAATCCAAATTAAGCAGAAGGATGAAATAATAAAGAACAAAAATAAAAGAAATTGAAAACAGAAAAACAATATAGAAAATCAACAAAATTAAAAATCTAGTTCTCTGAAAAGACCAATAAAACTGATAAACTTTTAGCCAGATTGATCAAGAAAAAAAGATGACACAAATTAACAATACCAGAAAGAGGAAACTTACTACACACCCTACAGACATGAAAGAGAATATGCTCCTGAAATAAAAACTTAGATGAAATGCACCAATTCCTTCAAAAAATTTACTTATATGATGTCATTCATGCTCCTCTTCTCAGGGGGTGATAACAGCTCTCCACTACTGATCATTTTATACCTAAACCCCTCTGTTTAGCTTCTTCAGGTTTCCAAACTCTAGCCCTTCATATCTAATTCAACTTTATCTCCTACAACTTTCCAAAGAGAATCTTCTGTTCTAAATTCTGTTTCCTTGTTCTTGATGGTCCTCTAACAATAGAAGTCCCTACCAATCAAAATTCTAACTACCATTCGAAATTTAGGTCAAATTTCATCTCTTTTAAAATCTTCCTTTTATAAATAGCTCATTTGTCTGAACTCTTATCTACATTTTATATCATTAAGAATTTGGGGTTCATAGGTTTTCATTAATTTATTTCTTGAGTATCTACTAGGCATTGTGTGAAGGACTGGAGATATAAGACAAATAAAATCCTTGGAGTTTACTCTCAAGTTGAAGGTAACACTATAAACAAACAACCAATGTAACTAAAGACTGTGATAGCAGTTTCAAAGAAAACCAATATTGATTAATGTACAGTAACTTGGGCAGGCCAATATTACATGAGGTGATCAAAGAAGGCATCTCTGGGAGATGAATTCTAAGCAGAAACTTGAAGACTGAGAGTTGAGTCAGCCATGGGAGAAAACCAGGAATCAAACATTTTAGCCAGAAGAAAATAAAAGGATAGGTTGTAGAAGAGTGCTAGGCTCATTCAGGGAACAAAAAGGAGACTGGAACGATTACAGCGTAAAGAGCAAGGGGGGAGAAAAGCATGAGGGATGATTGAAGAAGGACCTATGGCCACTATTTTAAGAATAGGAGAAAGTCACTGAAGGTCTTTTAACAAAAAAAAATTAGGTGGTCTATGTGTTAAGAGATCAGTGTGGTTAATGTACAGAAAATGTTCTTTAGGGGCACAATAGTAGCAGGAAGACAGGAGATGATTGTACTGTTCCAGGCAAAAGTCAATGATGACTTGAATTGGGATGATGGCAATGATAGTATTAAGAAATAAAACTTAAAATATATTTCGGACGCAGCACCAACAAAGACATGATAATGGACTGGTCGAAGAAGACAGCAGGTAGTTGTCTGACAAAAAAGAGAAATCAGTAAGATTCACAGGTAAACTATTGCTTTTACTCGTTTTTTTTTTTTTTTTTTTTTTTTTTTTTTGCAGTACGTGGGCCTCTCACTGTTGTGGCCTCTCCCATTGCGGAGCACAGGCTCCGGAAGCACAGGCTCAGCGGCCATGGCTCACGGGCCCAGCCGCTCCGCAGCATGTGGGATCTTCCCGGACCGGGGCACAAACCTGTGTCCCCTGCATCAGCAGGCGGACTCTCAACCACTGCGCCACCAGGGAAGCCCGACAGGTTTTTGATAATTTTGTGCGTGTGGGGTAACTGACAGATGATTTTTGGAAATGCAAAGAATTCTATGGAAAAGCAAAATAACTAGAATAGCCAAAGTAAATCTGAAGAATTAAAACAAAGCTTGAGTATTAGAAACCAGATATCAAGACTTATAAAGCTATAATAATTAAGACGGTGTGGTTTACACATAAGAAGAAATAGAAAAATGGAATAGAATAGAGGGTCTAGAAACAGACCTACACATATAGATTTGCCTGATTTATGACAAAGGTGCATCTACAATTCATTGGGGAAATGGTCTCTTAAATAAATAGCACTAGGTCAACTGGATAGTCATATGTGGATAAAACCCAGAAAACAAAACCCAAAAAAACCTTGAACCACCCCCCCATCTTACACCACTAACACAAATTACAGATGAATCATAGAATGAAAGTAAATATACCTTCTAGAAAGAAATATGGAGGATGAATCTTCATAACCTTAGAGTGGACAAAGATATATTAATTAGGACACAGAAAAGAACCATAAAAGATTAATAAAGTAGACTTCATTAAAATTAAGAATTTATGCTCATTAAAAGAAACTATTAAGCAAGTCAAAAGGTAAGGCAAGATTGGGAAAAGGTGTCTGCAATACATATATCTGACAAAGGACTTCTATCCAAAATGCATAAAGAATTTCTACAAAATGTAAGACAATACAATTTTTAAGTGGACAAAACACTTGAGCAGGTATTTTTTAAAAGAAGATATGCAAATAGTCGTTAAGCATACAAAAAGGTGTTCATCATTATACACCAGGGAAATAAAAACTAAAATCAAAATGAGGTACCACTAAAATCTTATCAGATAAGCTAAAATTTTAAAAGACTGACTATATCAAATGTTGACCAGGATGTGGAACAACTGAAACTCTTATTGTGCGAAGAGTAAATCAGTACAACTACTTTGGAAAATCATTTGGCAGAACAGTTGACCCTTTAACAACCTGGGGGTTAATCTGCATATAGCTTATAGTTGGCCCTCCGTATCCATGGTTCCTCCACAACTAACTATGGCTTCAACAAACCATGGACTGTGTGGCACTGCAGTAATTTAGTTTTGAAAAATATCTGCATATAAGTGAACCTGTACAGTTCAAATCCATGTTGTTCAAGGAACTGTATTTACTAATGCTGAGCCTATGCATTTATGACCCAATAATTCTACTCCAAGGTAGAATTCTACTACCAAGGGACAGTGTACATATATGCACCAAAAGATATGTACTAGAATGTTCACAGTAGTGTTACTCATGATAGCCCTGATCTAGAAACTACCCAAATACTTATCAACAGAATAAATAATGAAATCATACAAGAGGACTACATACAAGGGGACTACTGTACCTCAGTGAAGAATCAGCTACTGCTACAAGCAACATGGATGAATCTGACAAAGAGGATGTTGAATGATAAAGGCCAGAAGCTTAATAACAGACAAAACTAATCTGTGCTGGTCTTTGAGCATGGAAGTGACAGGGATGAAACATGAGGGAACCTGCTGTGTTGCTTGAAATGTTTGTCCCACATCTTCATCTGGGACTTGGCTACCTGGAGTACACATCTATCTGTCTAATCTTAATTTATGTACTTCACCACATAAAAGTTATACATCACTAAAATAATAAATTGAAACAGAAAAAATCAATAAATGAGATAATTATCTAAATGATTTCCTCATTGAAATAGAAATGGTAAAATAACCTTCAAGACAAACTGAGTGAGCATGCATGTTGGTTATGGGGTGCAAGTCACACAAAGTGCATGATAAAATCGATCAGTTAGTATATTATTCAGCTGAATACTGCTAATCCATTTTAAATTTCTGTCCACGTCCTATGCTGTTTATTTTATATTCAAAACTGGCTAAAGACTGAAAGCATAAGGAGTACTATACTAAAGTATATGTTTTTGGAAATAAAAATGATAATAACTCTGAACATTTTCTTCACCGTCAGATCTATAAATTGCATCCATCTGACCACAATTCTTTTCAGGCATATCAAGATGCCACAGTATGCCAGAGAACTTCAAATATCCATGTTAGAAACAGAAAATATAATCATGACCACATTCAATCTGGCTTTTTATTTATTAGAAATGAAGATAATCTGCCCCAGTAATGTGTCATATGTGAGGAAGTGTTTGCAACTGGAAGCCTTAAACCTTGTTACTTAGAAACTAATCGCAAAAATATCTGAATAAACCAGTTGATTCCTGCCCCCCCCCCCTTTTTTAAAAAGCACAATATCCAAGATATCCAAAATAAGGCAGAGGAAAGCAGTTGTTGGTCCACATTTGATACTTCAACGTGTAGTTAAATTTCAATCTGCATTTTAATGTATATTCAGTCATCAAATAACCTGTCAACAAAGTATGCATCTTCTTACATAATTTAAATAGCAGGGAAAGTTCAAGTTTGGACACCTATTCGAAAAACACATAGCTTTCATCTGTCTAAGGAACAAAGGTCTTCAGACATAAAACATGCTTTTTATCTATAGTGAGAGTCGAAATCTAAAAACCTCTACATTAAAAAACAGGTCCAACTGTTGTACTTGAAAAGACTAAATTGAGTCAATTGCTCAGGAAAATGCAAGTTATTTGAACTGTTATCTAAATTTATATCAAATTATAGGATATATCTTCTCAGCATCCCCTCATTTCAAATTCTTGGCAAAAATGTTGATGAATGAAAATTCATATATATCTGATACACAGTTAAAGTTCAGTTACAAGTACTTCTTAAAAGTTACCTCCGACTGAAGAAGATTTAAAGATGTATCAAAGCTAGAAAGAGCTAAGACTTTTTGGAAACTTTTAAATTATGACCAGAAGAGTATTTTTCCTGGGGTATTTTCCTACTGTTGTAGTAAGATCTTAAAATATTTATTTCCAAATCACTAAATACAAACAGCACCAAACAAAACTAAAAACACAAAAACACACGGAATCTCTAGAAAATGCAGGTTATCAGACCAGCAGAATTAGCTTTTCTTCTCTCCAGCAATAAGCAGCTCAGGGGACGAGCATATCAATTATGCATGACAGGCTGTAACTGGTTGGTTCAACTGGCATAAGTTTGACTGGGGATGTCTATTAATAAGGTTTTTCTCATTGAAGCGGGAGAAGTAACAGGTGACAGATGGCAAAGGCAAAACAAAACAAATGCACAATGAAGAAAGGAGCTGGAAACTATCATTATTGGCAAAGATTATGGTGCCCAACAGCAGCCAATGGAGAATGATGAGTTACCGATATTTTGACAGGATTCAAGTCAACAGCGAATTAAAAGAAGTTAGAAACAGTTATAAGAAGTCACTGTGAGAGTGAGGGAGAAAGGGTGGTAAGCAAAAGTCTTCACTAGTCTCTAAAGTAATCAGGTTTGGGATGAGAGACCGTTAACAATAGGTCTGGAACAGTAGTGATTACAGGGGACAGGCAGGGTGAGAATTATTGGATGTGAGAAAATGTCCCTTCATTTTCATTCCCGCTACAAAACCCCTTACATTTCCAAAACAAGTCATACCTGAGCTATGCAATAGTCTCCTAACTGGTCCCACCTCCAATTTCTCACCCCTCTATTCTATCCTATATGCCACTTCCTCAGTAGTTATCTTAAAGCCCTGCACACGGTTCTCTCCCCATCCCCCCAAACCACTACCTAAGAAAAATATGTGATGGCTCTACAACCACTTGATAAAGGCTATCTCTACGTTAACAGTCAAGGTCAAGCCCAATGTGGTCACTGGCTAAAGAGAACTGGATGTGGATTTAGTGGACCTAGAAAGTCTGGCTGTGCGCCCTCAGATATGTCATGTGACCTCTCTGAGCCTCCTGTTCCTTATCTGTGAAACAAATATCACTGATCCTTAGGTATTACATTATGGAAGATGACGGTGATGACTTTATTAATAACAGCTAGCATCTGTAGAGGGCTTCGGAGGTGCCAGACACGGCACTAAGCAGTTTACATGAATTATCCATTGAAGTATTATGGATACTGTAAAATACTATTGTTACATGGTAACAAAAACTGTTACATAGTTACCTTATTTTCTATCTCCAGCTTCCATTCCCTGGCAGGATGGCCAAACCTAACTTTCTACAGACCATTAGTTCTTATGGGAACAATGTAAGAAAAACAGGATAGATACTATTGCCTCTGATATCAGAAGCTGACAATTTACCATCTTCTCTGAACAGAAGTATCTTTCCTTACTCTATTCATCTTCTTGCTCCAAGCACTGCTAAGTCAAGTTACTATTTATGAACCATGGCTCTCACGTCCTATAAAACAATGTGGGATAATAAAAAAGAAAACGGAAACCAAACAAAACTGAAGAGAATTAGGTGTTCTGAGATAAAGTCTTGCTTCTGCTTTAAAACAGCTGTGCCACCTTTAAAGTTAGATCTGGGACCTCAGGAAGGCAAGGGCCATGAATGTTTTTTTATGTAGCTGTATCTCCGGTGCTGGAATCAATTCTTGACGCTCAGAGCCATACAAAATAGCATGAGTCAACGAAGTGATTATCTTCAAATATGACAGTTTTTGTATGTAGCCCATAGTGAAAAATGTCACAGAAACAATGCAAACATATCCATGGTCACTAGGCTAAAAAAGCATTTTGGATGTACACCATCTAGAATTGTTTATTTTTTATTCTTTATCATGCTTCCCATTAGGTGCCGAAATGCTTAAAGTGATTTGCAATATAAGGGTTCTCCAGATATTCAGAAAGAAAATGGTCAAAATCCATAAGGTAATGAACTGAAGGGACCTTTATTCCTAATTCAACATTTACTGGATGCTTTCTCTGTGCCAGGTGCTGGATATCAAAACGGAAGCAGACGACCACCAAATACATACATGGAAGAAGCTTTCTTTAACATAAATTAGATGGTATATGTCAACTACTTTTAGAAAGAATATACACTGTGGGTAGAGTGAATGGGGATGGGCAGTACAGACTATTACAAGCAGTTCCAAAGTGTATATACATATATGCAGATTTTTCTGCTGAAACTAAACTTTAATATGTTATATTCTAATAAAATTAAATATCATCTTCAAAGTGCAGTTAATCACATGTGGGTGTGAATGGTAAAATGACATGGGACAGATACAGTGTGAAGGCAGTTGGTAGATGCCTGTGTCAATCTGCTACCTTTTTAAGAGCTAAAGTACATCCTTTCACTCGTCACTCATCCTCATTACACATTCTTTAAAGATCTTAACCGAGAAATCCGAAGGATCAATAGTACTCTTATCAAAATAATTTCTAAAATATCAACATGTTCGCCTAAAAATGTTTTATTGTTCCAGGTAACTATTACTGCACAAAAAACCAGCCCCAAACTAATGGCTTAGCATAACCATTGTGTTCGATTTCATGGTGGTGTGAGTCAGGAGCTTGGGCAGAGCTCAGGCGGCCGATTCTTCTGCTCCACGTGGCACTGGCTGGGCTCGCTCAGTGGTGTTCAGCTAGGGCTGGCCTGGGAGGAGTCTCAAAGCTGGCTTCACCTCAGGTCTGGCCCGCTGGTGGCCACAGCTGGAAGGGTACCTCCGTCTCTCTCTCCACACAGTCTCAGGGCCTTTTCATGTGTTCTCCAGGAGAGTAGCTGGACTTCTCATATGGCAGCTCAGGGCTCCAAAAGACCACGGTGGAAGGTGCTTTGTCCTCTTAGAGACTAGGCCCAAAACTTGCTTAGCATCACTTCCACCATACTTTTTTTTTTTTTTTTGCGGTACGCGGGCCTCTCACTGTTGTGGCCTCTCCTGGTGCGGAGCACAGGCTCCGGACACGCAGGCTCAGTGGCCATGACTCACGGGCCCAGCCGCTCCGTGGCATGTGGGATCTTCCCGGACCGGGGCATGAACCCGTGTCCCCTGCATCGGCAGGCGGACTCTCAACCACTGCGCCACCAGGGAAGCCCCCACCATACATTCTTGGTCAAAGTAGTTACAGGTCGGCCTAGATTCAAGGGGAGGGGAAATAGGTCCCACCTCTCTCTGGGAGTCACGTGAAACAATCCACAGCCATCTTTAGTCTAGCATGTTTAGTAAAAAAGATGTCACCTTTTTAAAAAAAAGTTAATTAATTAATTAATTTTTGGCTGCGTTGGGTCTTCCTTGCGGTGCACAGGCTTTCTCTAGTTGCAGTGCGTGGGCTTGTCATTGTGGTGGCTTCTCTTGTTGCGGAGCATGGGCTCTAGGCACGCGGGCTTCAGTAGCTGTGGCGCACACGCTTAGTTGCTTCGAGGCATGTGGGATCTTCCTGGACCAGGGCTTGAACCCATGTCCCCTGCAATGGCAGGCAGATTCTTAACCAATGCGCCACCAGGGAAGTCCAAAAGATGTCATCTTTTAAACTGAATAAAATTTCCAGTTCACGAGGATCTGCTGCCCCAAATTCAGAAATGTAATACAGAAGGACGCTGGCCAAGTCAAAGAAAGAGACTGTTTATACAGACTGGATATCACAAAAATACAAGTAAAAATGGGATTGAAATTGACATAATTCTAAAAACAGGGAACTTAAGGTAAGCGCCTAGAGGGACCATATAATTTTTGCCAAGAGCCACTTTTTTTTTTCTTTTTTCTTTTTCTTTTTGCGGTATGCGGGCCTCTCACTGTTGTGGCCTCTCCCGTTGCGGAGCACAGGCTCCAGACGCGCAGGCTCAGCGGCCATGGCTCACGGGCCCAGCCGCTCCGCGGCATATGGGATCCTCCCAGATCGGGGCACGAACCCGTATCCCCTGCATCGGCAGGCGGACTCTCAACCACTGCGCCACCAGGGAGGCCCAAGAGCCACTTTTGAGACGGAAAGGGGCGTTGTAAATAAATGTACCAAGGCAACAGGTATAAACCTGAACTGTCCCAGGTAAAGAGACATACGGCCACCTTTGGAGAAAAGGGAACAGATCAAAGCAGTGGTACTTATTCAAAGGAAATATTTATGGGATTGTTAGAAGCTAGTCAGTACGATCTAGAAAAGCTTCAGTACTTATGATTTTAACAGGATGTGCTGATGAGAGCAACAGAACAAATCTTCTTCTCCCAAATAGTCCCTTCCTTCATAAATGTCCAAGTATTTCTTTCAGTAAAACCAGATGATGTGCTCAGGGTAGCCTGAGGAATGAACAGTGTCATCAAGAGTGGACTTTTCAAACGGCTGTACCTCTGGGAGGCCTCCAACCACCCAACACTCTGTTTATATCCTTCCTCCCTGAAGGGGGCAGTATGCCGACACTGGTTGATGGCCATTTGAGAGCAAGAACAAGTAGAGTTCATGCAAACATTAAGCTCTTTAATGCAAGACCACTGAAAAGAGTTTCATGCCATCAGTATTATGCGTAAACTGATTAATCATTGAAAAGTTATTTTCTCATCTCCAGCTCTTCTAAAATAAACTTAAAAATTGTCTGAACTGTCTAGTTAGTGTTCATGTATGTACGCACTTGTCTTACCACGAGCACCCAGCTCCTCACTATGCCCACATGACTATGACTGATGGACAAAGTCTGGAGTGTTGGTTCACGAAGCAGAAAACAGTTCAAGTGTATGTGGGTCATCTGGGTGGGTGGCTGGAGGATTATATTTTGGGTAGCATAGTTTTTTTTTTTAATTAATTAATTCATTCATTTTTGGCTGCGTTGGGTCTTTGTTGCTTGCACAGGCTTTCTCTAGTTGCGGTGAGCGGGGGCTACTCTTTGTTGTGGTGCGCGGGCTTAGTTGCTCCGCGGCATGTGGGATCCTCCCGGACCAGGGCTCGAACCTGTGTCCCCTGCATTGGCAGGTGGATTCTTAACCACTGCACCACCAGGGAAGTCCTGGATAGTATAGTTTTATATGTACCATATTTGGATATTTCAGCTTCACTAAATGCAAAGACAAAAAAATTGATATTAAGATAAAGCTTATTCTTTGTTTCTTAATCTATATTAAACTATCCCTGATAACGAACTTTTATCTTTAGATAATCTCCCAGCTATCTTCCCTTCGTACTAGCTAATCTATGCTGTTTTCTCTCAATTATCCATAAATCAGTTTATTTTTTTAATGCTTTCTAAGATAACAATTCTGCTCAAACCATTCAACAACCAAATACAAAGTAAGATTTCATTTCCAGGGAGGATCAAAATGTACTAAATATAACAAAGCAAATATATAATTGTTGGCATTAGTCTTACAGACAAATTTTGACCTTCTATAATGAGTTAGAATGCATCAAAAAACCTTTAGAAAAGGTGAGAGAAACAAGTGAGGGGGATTAAGAAGTACAAACTTCCAGTTACAAAATAAATGATTCAGAGGTATGAAATATACAGTATACATTTGTACAGGGGAATATAGGCAATAATAATGCAATATCTTTGTATGATGACAGATGGTAACTAGACTTATCATGGTGATCATTCTGTAACGTATTGGGTTGGCCAAAAGGTTCGTTCAGATTTTTCCGTAAGGTGGGTCCAGTAGCACTTAGTTGTCTTTAATTTCATTCGAAACAACTCTGTTAGACTGTATGTGACAGCTATCGTATCAGCATGCATTTTAAAAAAGACATCAAAATTGGTGAATTTTTGTGTAGCCATTTCAACGTTGAAGATGGAGGAAAAAGAGCAACATTTTCGGCATATTATGCTTTATTATTTCAAGAAAAAACGCAACCAAAACGCAAAAAAAGATTTGTGAAGTATATGCAGAAGGTGCTGTGACTGATCAAACGTGTCAAAAGTGGTTTGCGAAGTTTCGTGCTGGAGATTTCTCGATGGATGATGCTCCACGGTTGGGTAGACTAGCTGAAGTTGATAGTGATCAAACTGAGACATTAATTGAGAACAATCAGGATATTTTGAGTATGTCGGCAGGAGATAGCTGACATACTCAAAATATCCAAATCAAGCACTGAAAATCATTTGCACCAGCTTGGTTATGTTCATCGCTTTTATGTTTGGTTTCCACAGAAGTTAAGTGAAAAAAACCTTCTTGACCACATTTTCACATGCGATTCTCTACTTAAATGTAATGAAAACGTTGTTTTTAAAACAAATTGTGACGGGCGATGAAAAGTGGATACTGTACAGTAATGTGGAAAGGAAGAGATCGTGGGGCAAGCGAAATGCGCCACCACCAACCACACCAAAGGCCAGTCTTCATCCAAAGAAGGTGATGTTGTGTATATGGTGGGATTGGAAGGGAGGCCTCTATTATGAGCTCCTTCTGGAAAACCAAATGACTAATTCCAACAAGTACTGCTCCCAATTAGACCAACTGAAAGCAGCACTCGATGAAAAGCGTCCAGAATTAGTCAACAGAAAACGCATAATCTTCCATCAGGATAACACAAAACCGCATGTTTCTTTGATGACCGGGCAAAAACTGTTACAGCTTGGCTGGGAAGTTCTGATTCATCCACCATACTCACCAGACATTGCACACCTTCAGATTTCCATTTATTTTGGTCTTTACAAAATTCTCTTAATGGAAAAAATTTCAATTCCCTGTAAGACTGTAAAAGGCACCTGGAACAGTTCTTTGCTCGAAAAGATAAAAAGTTTTGGGAAGATGGAATTATGTAGTTGCCTGAGAAATGGCAGAAGGTAGTGGCACAAAAGGGTGAATACGTTGTTCAATAAAGTTCATGGTGAAAATGAAAAATGTGTCTTTTATTTTTACTTAAAAACTGAAGGCACTTTTTGGCCAACCCAATACAGAAATACCAAATCACTATGTTGTGCACCAGGAACACACATAGTGTCGTAGGCCAATTATGCTTCAAAAACAAAGTAACTCATAGCAAAACAGAACGATTTGTGGCTACCAAAGGCAGGGGTGTCTGGGGGTTGGGGGAGAAATTGGATGAAGGTAGTCAAAATGTACAAACTTCCAGTTATAAGTACATGATAAATACAATGGACACTGCTGTATGTTAAACATGAAAGTTAAGAGAGTAAATCCTAAGAGTCCTATTGCAAGGAAAAAAAATTTTTTCCTATTCTTTAATGTTCTATCTGTATGAGATGATGGATGGTCAGTAAACTTCCTGTGGTCATCATTTCATGATGCATGTAAGTCAAATCATTATGCTGTATACCTTAAACTTATGTAGTGCTGTATGTGAATTATCTCCATAAAATAGGAAGAGAAAAAAAAAGTTGTGCCAAAAAAAAAAATTCCTTAAAAAAAGTGGCCTAGCAAAAGCAATGTTTTTGGTGGAATAATACTTTAAAACTTAGAAATCAAATTGTTTCAAAAAATGTATTCTGTCTCTCTCTCCATATATAATAAACTCAACACTGTCAAATATATATTCATTTGTAGTACATTTTGGCATGCCAGATGGACAAAGATAGTATCTTGTACTTATTCTGCATAATGCTCAGGGCAGTGTTATGCAAATAAAGTGGTTTAAACCATAGTATTTGATGTTGACAGTGAAGACTTTTACACAAAGACAAAACTTGTAGAATCAACTTATTAAAAAGCTCTGTCAACACATTTCCCTCCATTGCCCCCCTATATACATATATACACATATATATGTAATTAGCCATAAACACTATTAAAATTTTCTTCACCCCATGTATAGTTTTGGTATTCATAAAAGGTCTATTATCATTATAAACTTTTTAAAAAAGAAAAGTGTTACTTAACAAATACTTATTATATGCCTGATCACTTTCTATATTTTTTATATTTTAAATACATGTGCTAAAAAAAATCACAATTGTGAGTCACAAAATCATACTGTCACCATTTACAGGCAAGAGAGTCTCCTGTGGAAGGCAAAGACACAAAGTGCTCAGGGTCTATGCTGTAAGTTCTGTAATACACACACTGTACGAGCACTTCAGACACGGGCAAGAAAGCAATGGAAAAATGGAAATGCAATACTAGATTAGCTAATATATAATTTTTCTAGATATGGGAAGGCAAGTGAGTCTAATGCCTAAGAAATCATGTGGCAGTATACTGATTTACAAAGTCAGAAAATGCTTGGGTCTCATTTCTATTTCTGTGATTTTTGGTGAAACTTTATTGTTGGTATTTTAGAGTTACTATGTAAAGAAACTTTACATTCATTACCTCACTAGTTATTATATTATACCCATATTCCAGACGAGAAAGGTGAGATGCAGAGAATGCTAACTTGCTCCTAAATCATATGACTAGTAAGTACTGAAGCTCAGCTTTAACCAGATTAACAATTAATGGTCTTCATAGATAAGATCAGTATGCCCAGTAAAATTAAATACTGACTGAGAGCAATTATAATATATACAGTGTTTGTTATGTTCATTGTAAACCTAAGGATGCACGTACTTAGAATTAAGAACAAAACAAAATTTTCCATCCAAAACCAGAGAAAAACCCTCTAAGATTTCATTTGCAGAAGATGTAAAGACATCTGGTAAGATGAAAACATTAAGATGTACTGAATTATCAATATGGTGTAGGACTTCCACATTCGAATTACTAATTTTTAAGGGCTGCTCCTAGAAAAGCATGAAAAACAACACTCCTAAATGTTTTAAGTAAAGGTTTATAATGTTTCTCTGGGGTAATTTTACTAAGTAATTTTAAGATAGCTGTAATTATGGTCGTCTTCATCTATTTTTACTGTCTTAAAGGCAGAGCTGAATCAACATCATCCTAGACAGATGCAGCAAACCTCTCATAAAGATCAGTCTCCCAAGTCCCCACAGCAACTTGCTGTAGTAATGAACACATTCTGGTTGGGATCCTACTGCAACATCCCTTTCTCTGTTCTAAATTTCACAAGGCAGGAGCTATCCTGCCTTACCAGAACAAACAAAATCACAAGAGAAATATGTCCTCATATTTGTTATATGCCCAACAAACAGTAATAAATGCTTCCTCAAAAGATACACTTTATGTATCTCTTTGTTCCTTGACTAAATGTTATCTTTCTCTGTGACAGAGGTAACATTTACTAACTCATGTTGGGAAATTCATTTCACTTTCTGATCATTTACATAGCATTGTTGGAAAATGGAAAAGCAGGAAGAGAAGATAGAAGTTGTTTCAAAATATGAAAGAGGTAGTTCCATTTATTTTTCTTAGAGTAAAATGTTCCAGGACAGCAGTTTTCAGATTGTGTGTGATGAGATCAATTTAGGGGATCAAGAGGAACACTTAAAAACAATGAAATAAAACAGAAAAGAATAAAACAGAAAATATAATACCAGCAACAGACCAAGTGTAACTGTTGTTTCACGAAATTTTGGTTTCAGTTATATGTATTTATGCCTGTATGTACAATGCAAAATGTATTCCTGAGAGCCATGATTCAGAAAATGTAAAAGCCACTGCTAAGTGAATACAAAGAAGTAGAGTTATTGTTTTTAATATTTTGTTTTTTCACAGATAATAACAATTTTAAAAAATGATAAGACAGGGCCTCCCTGGTGGCGCAAGTGGTTGAGAGTCCGCCTGCCGATGCAGGGGATATGGGTTCGTGCCCCGGTCTGGGAGGATCCCATATGCCGCGGAGCGGCTGGGCCCGTGGGCCATGGCCGCTGAGCCTGAGCGTCCGGAGCCTGTGCTCCGCAACGGGGGAGGCCACAACAGTGAGAGGCCCGCATACCGCAAAAAAAAAAAAAAAAAAAAAAAAAAAAAAATGATAAGACAGGGTTTCCCTGGTGGCTCAGTGGTTGAGAGTCCGCCTGCTGATGCAGGGGACACGGGTTCGTGCCCTGGGCCAGGAAGATCCCACATGCCGCGGAGTGGCTAGACCCGTGAGCCATGGCCGCTGAGCCTGTGCGTCCGGAGCCTGTGCTCCACAACGGGAGAGGCCACAACAGTGAGAGGCCCGCGTACCGCAAAAAAAAAAAAAAAAAAAAAAGATAAGACATTGATGAAAGAAACTGAAGAAGACACAAATTAATCAAAGGCTCTTCTGTACTCATGGGCTAGAAGAATATTGTTAAAATGTCCATACTACCCATAGCAATCTACAGATTCAATGCAATCCCCATCAAAATTCCAATGGCATTTTTCACATAAATATAACAAATAATCCTAATATTGTAAGGGATCACAAAAAACCTCAAATAGCCAAAGGAATCTTAAGAAAGAAGAACCAAGCTGGAGGCATCACACTTCCTGATTTCAAGCTATATTACAAATCTATACCAATCAAAACAGTATGGTATTAACATAAAAACAGACACATAGATCCATGGAACAGACTAGAGAACCCAGAAATAAGCCCATACATATATAGTCAACTAATTTACAACAAAGGAGCCAAGCATATGCCAATGGGGAAAGGATAGTTTCTTCAGTAACTGGTGCTGGGAAAACTGAACAGCCATATGTAGAAGAATGGAACTGGAATATTACCTTATACCACACACAAAAATCAACTCAAAAATGGATCTAAAGCTTTGAACGTAAGACCTGAAACCATAAAACTCCTAGAAGAAAACATAGGGAGTAAGCTCCTTGACACTGGTCTTGGTAATAATTTTTTGGATTTGACACAAAGAGCAAAGGCAACAAGAGCAAATAAAAACAAACGGGACTACACCAAACTAAAAAGCTCCTGTACAACAAAGGAAACCATCAACCAAATGAAAAGGCAATCTACAGAATGAAAGAAAATATTTGCAAATCATATATCTTATAAGGGATTAATACCTGAAATATAAAAAGGACTCATACAACTCAATAGAAAAAAATCCAATTAAAAAATGGGCAGAGGATCTGAACAGACATTTTTCCAAAGGAGACATACAGGTGGCCAAGAAGTACATGAAAAGGTGCTCAACACTGATAATCAGGGAAATGCATATCAAAGTCACAATGAGATATCACCTGTTAGAATGACTATCACCAAAAAGACAAAAAATAAACAAGTGTTGGTGAGAATGTGGAGAAAAGAAAACCCCTGTGCACAGTGGGTAGGCATGTAAATTGGTGCAGCCACCATGGAAAACAGTATGGAGGTTCCTCAAAATATTAAAAATAGAACATCTAGCAATGTCACTTCTGTATTTACCCAAAGAAAACAAAATCACTATCTCGAAGAGATATCTGCACCCTCAAGTTCACTGCGGCATTATTTGCAATAGTCAGGACATGGAAACAACCTAAGTGTCCGCTGATGGACGAACTGATAAAGAAAATGTTATATATATATATAGATCAGAATATTATTAAATCATAAAAAAGAAGGAAATCCTGTCATTTGAGACAATTTGGATGGACCTAAAGGGCATTATGCTAAGTGAAATAAGTCAGACAGAAAAAACACAAATAACGGTATAATTCCACTTATATACAGAATCTTAAAACAAACAAACCACAAAACTGAACTCACAGATACAGAGAACAGATGGGGTGGAGGGTGAAATGGGTGAAGGCAGTAAAAAGGTACAAACTGCCAGTTATAAGATAAATGATAAGTAAGTCCTGGGGCTGGTGTACAGCACAGCGCCTACAGGTAACAATATGTTATTGGATGCCTGAAACCTGCCAAGGTAGTAAATCATAAATGCTGACATCACACACACACACACACACACACACACAATTGTAACTGTGTGTGGTGACAGACGTTAAATAGACTTACTGTGGTGACCATTTTGCAATATATGCATATATCAAATCATTATGTTTTATGGGAAATAACTCCTAAATGTTTAAAGTAAAGGTTTACAATGTTTGTCTTGCATAATTTTACTGAGTGAAAAAACCGTAAAACTATTACAATGTTATATGTCAATTGTATCTCAATAAAAATGAACTTTAAAAACCCGCAAAATAATTAATTACCACATTTCTCCATAAAATATCAATTTGGTTTGTTTTCAAAACAAAAAAACAAAAGAAAACCAACAATCTATCCAATTCCACCAGTGAATATATTTCAGCAGTTTGATTAAAAAGAATGTATAATTTACAAGTATACTTTATTCACATGCTGTAATCTATTTTAAATAGCTTATTCAGATAGAGCTTTTAGCAATGTGTGATAAGTACATTTCCAACATTAAGTAATAAAATGCATCAAACTCCAAAGAATTCCAATGCTGCTTTATTATTGGATTTCCCAAACCATGCCTTCGATATAATATGCTGCTGACATTTGATTCGGATACCCAATAACCTTATTCTGACTCACATGCTGGAAAAAAATCTTATTTCATAGCAGTGACCTTTAATTTAAACTGAAATTTATTAAAAATCAGGCTAATGTGATGTGTTTTTTAGTAGAATTTTCCTACAAGAATAAAAGATGAATAGTTGAAATACTAGGTCCGACATTTCCAAAGAGGTTCCAATCTTTTAGAAGTACATAAACAGTATTTAGTATATACCATGTCAAAATCTTAGCAACTAGAAATATGCTCTTTTAATATATTTTGATAAACTTAAACTTTATCAATATACTTATATTTTACTTATATACTTTACTGAAATGCAAATGTCTAAAATCACAGATTGCGTATGGTGTACATAGTTTTATGTAAAGATCACTGCTTAGAAATGTGTAAATATATAATCTATGCATTTTAATGTGTCATATATAATTTCTGAAAAGATGGCGTACAGAATTAAATCACTCAAGTGTACTGTTACTGGAAAATTTTAACAAATAAAAAGATTCCAACTTTGTTGGCTCTTCCTGTTGGTTGTGTCATCCAGAGATATTTTATTAGTTCCTCCTTCTTAGTGTTTATCTGTTAATTATCTGACTTTTTCCTAAAGGAGAGTTAGAAAGTCAATGTCATCCACCTGCCTGGGGCCTAAATACTTCTCTTTCAGTGGTCAGTCAAATCACCTTTCAAATCATCCATCTGTTCCATTTGTCTGAGGATTTATCAATATTCAGGGATAGCTGATATCTTTTGTCTGTGTGCAGCGGAATTGTTGGCTGGCTATTTAAATCCTTTCTGCCCCTCCACCTTTTTAAAAAAAAACAACATTGTAATGATTCCCCTGATTAGAGATTTTATTGATACAATTATCACAAACCCCTAAATAGATAAGATTTGCAGGTCACAGGCTGCTGATTCTTTAAGGTTCATACTCAACTACTTTTCCCCTTATTGTGCCAATGAGACAGAAGTGTTCTCAGAACGTAGGGTTGGTGGGAGATCATCTGCTTCATCTACAAAGTGAACTTAAAAAATTCTAATCCTGGGATGGTAAAAGGAAATGGCTCTACTGTAATATTCTAATTTTACAATGCAGCAAAACCAAGTTTCCTTTTCAGGAAAAAACTCTGGGCTATAAAAAGTGACTCACAGCTATTAGGCTCTGTACCTTGGAGGAGCTTTCAATTACAATTATGGTCTCTGGAGGTATCAAACTGGGAAGGAGGTGTTTGGGGAAGAAGGAATTGGTGGCAGACTCCAGAAATCACTCATTGGGACAAACATCATTGGATGTATTTCCTGGTTTCAGCTCCACAGTGCCAATCTGCTGTGGGTCATGATCTATGTGTTAGCAATTGGCAATCTGCCTCTACCTTAGATTGGGCTTTTAGGGCAACTTACTGTGAGGAGAAAATGTGCAAACGATCAGCTGGGTCTCTTAAAAGTGATCACTTAAATGATACAGAAATATGAAATAATAATAGTAAAAAAAACCCCAGTAACTTATTCACTTTGGGTAGTACAAATAACCACCCTTTCCCCATTTTTCTTCTCAGTCTTAAATGCACCATGCCACATAAAAATAAGTAATGAAATGGCTATCCTGAAATGAAAAGGCCATCTAGTGCAGTATTTATGAACCTTGAGGGAAAAGAAATGCCCGATCAGAAAGGACCCAAAGGTAGGCTAATGAGGTAGATACGGTGCAGGTTCTGGGAAGCCAAAATATTTATTGTTGCATAACTCTTAAAATGTCCAATAAAGGACTATTCAAGAGTCTGTTGTCCATTAAAGGACATTGGCTCCTAAAGCCTGGATAATGAAGGTGCTTTTAAATGATTAGGGTATTAAAGTTTTCAATGCTTTACCTGATGTAGAACTTCTTCATAGAAAATTAGTAAGTCAAAAGTGTTTAAGAGTATTTTAGAAGTAGTTTTGTAAATAGTTTTTTCTGCTGTTGTTGCTTGTTTGCCTTTTATTGCTCTGTGATTAATAATAAAAGGGGGCTTTGAAATAATGCAAAAACAAAAAAATAAAAAAATAAATAAAATGCACCATGCCTTCTAGCCTAATGCAATGTATAAACTCTCCTCTAGGTTCCTTACAAATGTCAAGTTCTATCCTTGGCCATATTCATTTCTAATTTCTATTCCTGGCCATTCACTTCTACCTCTCTACACACTACCCAGCAGGGTTCATCTGCTCTCCACATGTGAATTATACAGATGATTTCGAGCCTTTACACTCATACATAAACTGAACTTTCAGGCTTTAGTCCAGTATTCTAATTGCTTATTAGGTGCATCTATCTGGATGATTACAATCTCCACAGCCAAAACAATCTCCCCCAGCTATTCCTCTCTAATCCTATTCACTCGTGTTCAAAATGTCAAGGTTACTTTTGACCTTTCCCTCTTCTTCTTCCACTAAGATTGATTAATGGATTCTTTACAACATTATCGGCATCCATGCTTGCCATGCCAATTCCGAATCTTTCTCCTTCATGTAGAAATGAGATGATGACAAGACAACTCTTTCTTCTGACTCTGGTCTATTACCACTAAGCCATCTATCATATCACCACCATATTTCTATTCTTATAACAATTCTGATCATGGCCCTTGACTGCAAGAGCAAGTCCAAAGTCTTTAACCTTCTGTAATTTAGCTTTATGTATTTTACCTCTTCTCACACTTCTATATAAATTCCTGGTTTGGCCAACCTGGTCTATTTAACAGCCAGTGAACCCATCCTATGCATTTCCCATGCCATGTCCTCCGTCTGGAAGACACCATGCTTCTGATTCTTAAAGTCTGTTATTAAACTTCACCTCTTCCCTGGTCGCCCCTAGTAGATAGAAGTACTCTCACAGAACGTTAGAGTGGAAGGGAGGTCGGCTACTCCAGCTGCAAACTGGGCTTTAAAGAGTCACCTCCTCCATCTATAAAATTCAAATGCTTGGGGAAACTGAGGCCACTAAAATAATTTTCTCTTTGAACACTAATATTTTTCCAACACATTTTTCTTGATTGATTCCTATGTGCCAGGAGCCATTCTAGCCACATGGGATTACAGTTGAATAAGAAAGACGGACTGTACTTAAATTAAACTCTGATGAGCACTACCAGAAGAGGGGAAGCACAGGGTGCCACTGATGTCTGAAACATGAGTGGCTGAGGGAAGGGGTGAGGCATGAGGTTAATACAGTGTGGGAAGACAAGATGGAATAAAGTCAGTCTGGGAAGATGAGGAAGGCTTCCCTGAGGAGGAAATCTTCTAAGCAGGGGCCAAAAAGTAGGAATTAACTCTGCAAAAGGTGGGTGATTTCTGCATGTAGAAGGAAAGCCCAGAGATAGGCACTTTCATGGAACTAAAAGAAGGTCTGGGTGCTGGAATCCAAGGGGCGAGGAAGGTTGCCAGAGGTGAAGGTGGAAAGGCAGGGAGGGATAAGAGCATTGCTGGGCCTGGGAAGGTCATGTTGAAGATTTCTGGGTTTTATCCTAAGAACAGGCATTGGGTTGCATGTTCCAAGGTACTTCAAGTCAGGACCATGGCTTACCCTGGGAGGAATGGGAGAAGCAACTATGAAATTAGAAAGAACTTGCGTTTTATTTCAATTGAAACATTTTCTGTATCCTTGTCACTCTTCCCTATGTGTCTGATCTCATCCAAAGTCAATTTAAAAAAAGAAAGCATGTGAATTTATAAAAACCACCATTTTAGCTAGCTGGCTTGGCTTGGACAGGAGCTTGTGTAGGTACAGGTAACCTGTGCTTTTCAAAAGTTGCTTCGTGACACTTCACTTTTAGGAAGGACCTACGTTAGTACCTGTTTTTGATAACCAAAAGAAATCAGAAGATGATTTTTGCTTTTATGAAAAAAGGCAAAAAGTGAAAATAGCATCCAGCATTTGGTTTGTTGTGAGCAGTTGAGAGGTAGCACGTACCCCATCAGGGAGAAAGGCACCTCCAAGTTCCTTCCCCAGGAGCCACACTCAGCACCTCAGCATCAAGCTGCCATAGCTTTGAACTGTGTCTGTGAGCATCTACGCTTTATCTAGATTTTTTTTTTTTTTTTGGAGCATCTGTAAGCAAGATGCGTCCTAAGGTAATTGCTTCTTCACTTTATGCCATTTTGGCTTAGGAAAGGTTCACAGGAACTCTCTACTTTCAGATTGCAGGGGGGAACCTGTATATGGATGTCCGTGAACCTACAGACACTTAAGGGAGGAGGGACCTGTGTTATACTTTTTATAAGCAAAACATTCCATACAAGAACAATCCAGGGAAAAGCTCCATTTCACTGTCAGCCGTGCATTGGTGCTACAGTTAAAGTTCAATGTTCATTCTCTTGCCCTTTCCCATAAGATCTTTAATAAGAGAAAATATTTTAAGAGAATACCAACAAAATTTTTCCAAGGACTGTTTTAGTCACCACTGCTTTTTTAGTATCACCTTGTCTATACTAGGTAATGACTTTCAAAATGCAATCAAATTTAGTTCCTCTCAAATTACATTTATATCAAGGATAAAACTTTAAGCAGACAGGGTGACAAAGTTAAAGAACAGCTGGGATTTTGAAGCAATTTTTGTGTTCAAGGTATTGTGTTGGACACTTTAAAATATATTACCTCATTTTATCCTAACAAAGACTCTTGAGAAGTGCATGCTATACTCTAATTCACAGACAAGGAAGATGGAGCTCAGAGAAGCAAGCATTTCCCCAAATATATACACCTTAGACCTACACTGTCCAATATGGTAGCCTGGAGCCACATGTGGCTGTTGAGCAACTGAAATACAGCTAGTCTGAACTGAGATGTGCAGTAAGTGTAAACTGAACACCAGATTCTGAAAATTTAGTATGAAAAAGAAAACTATTAAAGTATCTCAATTTTTGAATACTGATTACACATTGAAATGACAATATTTTAGATAGAGTAGGTTAAATAAAATACAATATTAAAATTAATTTTACCTGCTTCACACTTTTAAAAAAAAATCAGCTAGTAGACATTTCAAAATTACACACATGGCCCACAACTATATTTGAATTGAAGAGCGCAACCCTAGACCTGGATTGCTGAATTTGCCAATAAACATCAAGGTCAAAGCCAGAGTGGTATAGAAGAAAAGAAGAATACGTGGATTCATGCAGATCTTGGTTTAAATCTCTTCTCCACCAATGACTAGTTTTGGGTGAAATATCAACCCTCTCTGCACTTCCCTTATGTCATCTGCATTATGGTGATATTAAATATCCCCAAACAACTCTTGTATATAATATGCAAAGCAGTAACTGGCAGAGGGGAGGGAGCAACTACGAATACCTCCTACAGCAACTGATTAATTTAAAAACTGATTCCCAAAAAGAGAAGAAAATTCACTTATTTGAAAATCACATTTTATTCTCTTTAAGTGGGAAAAGTTAAAGAACCAACACATTGAATGCCTGCTTTAGCATAATATGTGCATAACATACACTATATTGTAAAATACATAGTATACACAGATTCCTTCTTTCTTTCAACGTTGTTTATAATATGCTATAGGCCGGGAGGCCAGATGATGAGATTAGGGTGAAGTAAAAAATATCAGGACACAGAATGGCCCAAGTGGTTCTTAAGGACACAATGGATGAATTCTAGTGAAAGAGTTTATAAACTACACTTCAGCTGGTCTTTTCAACTTTCACATCAGGAACTGAGACTAGTGAGTAAATGACATCTGGGCAAATAGAATTTTACTCTTTTTTTCCTTCCTGGGTCACAGTGCAAACAAATAAATTGTTCCAATACACTACGTTTAGACTAACTCATTATTAGTAATCTCTACTAAATCATAAGAAACTACAAAATCATATGCACTACACTATCCAATGACATTTTACCATATTCTGTCCCCTAGGCTTGTGTCAAGAAGTTCGCCCTGGGCATGTGACTTTTATCAATGCACGTATTATCTGTATATGTTTAAATATAAAGGGTGGAGGAGTTGGGGCAGTTACTTTATTATTTGATGTATGTATATCGCCTAAGATTGACATGTGACAGTGTGTTAGATTGTCCTGTTTTGTATGTTTTTTTTTTTAAGTAGTATGAAGGGGGAATTAAAGATTTGAGTCACTTGAATGTAGCCTCTTAAATATCAGATACTTAGTAAATTTAACACCAAAATTGTTCCTATGTTAACTATAACAATTAACTGTCAAGAAAATGAGACTGAAGAAGTAAGAAGCTATCAGATTCACAGATCTCAGAACACCATGAGAGGCTATAAAAATATTCACTTTATTCTAGTTTGAAATTTAATAGAAGAAGTAACATACCAAATTTTAGGTTAGCTATTAAAGTGCATATTCAGTGAATTAAGTGGGGAGAGCTGCAGGAGAGGGCCTCCCCTTTGATCTCATATGTGGCATTAAAAATGTGCTTCTTCTAATGAATTTTTGAGCAACCCCTGAGTATATGTGCCTTAGTATTTGCTCTTTCAAAGTGAGTAGACTCAAACTGACTAAAAATGAGACTACGTCTACAGTACACTTACAACTAGTTTTCAGCAAATGTCTGCAAATTTAGGGTTATAGGTAGAATTGGGTAAGAAAAACAAAATTACACTAAATCAAAATTATTAGCAATTATTAACTAATAATAAGAATGAGACAAAGCAGTAACACGTAAACAGTAATTAGAAAAATTTGCTAAAACTCTGAACTGAGATATTACACTTCTGATTATTGAAATTATAGGAAAAAATATACTCAATCAACTTAAAACAAATATCATAAGCCATTTATGCTACCAGCCATATTTCCAAAATGCACACTTTAGAAAAAAAGAGTTCATATCAGGAAAGAGCTTATTTGCATTAACTTTAAATTAGCTAATATCTGAGTCACACCTTTGAAGAAACTTGCATTATTTCCAGGAATGCCTTTTTCCCTCCCTTTTCATTCTTTCTTTTTTTGTTTTTGAGGGGAATAAGGCAGCTGGACTAAAAAGAAAAAAAAAAGTTAAGTCGCATTTTTTAATGTGAATGGTATACTTGTGCTTCTATATACTAACTCAATCCCACTGAGCCATGTCTTCAAATAATTTGATAATCTGTCTTTAAAGTTTCATCTTAATTGGAGAGTTCATTTTTGTAAAACGCCTTGGCACCATTCAATCTTTTATGAAATGAGAAAGGTCTCTTTCCTTTGGACTTGACATTTTTAACCACGTACGTGTGAGCAATTTTTGCTGTCAAATACTGCAAAGGTAGGTTTTCTGTTGTTGTTCAATCTGAAAATGTCTCCACTATACTTGCACAGCTGCCCTCTTCCCAGCAGAAACCTACCCGCCCCTCTCCACCCCCCCCCCTGCAAGTTTTAAACTTTGTTTCCTTTGGGGTTCTGCACAAGCGCTACTAGTAATATCCAAGAGACAAAGAGCTGTGCTGTGGGTTCACGGGATGCCAAATTTGAGTTGTGAAACAAAGCACTCAAATTTGAGATTCAAGATGAGGAGGAGGAGGATGCTGGTAAAAAAAAAAAAAAATCATAAAGCGTAAGATCGCAGAGCCATCTCCCTAGACACCTCCTCCTGCCCACGGCCACCTTAGAGCGCGCGAGAGGGAGTTCTGGCCCCGGGACAGGGGCTGCCGGCCGCACCGCGAAGCCCCCTGCCCGCGCCCCCGGCCCTCTCACCGCTTCACTCGGATGATCTGGTCCCGCATGGGCTTGATGTCCTGGAAGCTCTGCTGGTTGACGAGGCTGTAGACGAGGATGAAGCCCTGGCCGTTCTTGATGTACAGGTCCCGCATGGAAGCGAACTGCTCGGTGCCCGCCGTGTCCAGGATCTCCAGCACCGACGGCGACGAGTCCACCTCGATCTCCTTGCGGTAGAAGTCCTCGATGGTGGGGTCGTATTTCTCGATGAAGGTGCCGGTCACGAACTGCACGGTCAGGGCGGATTTGCCGACCCCGCCCGAGCCCAGCACCACCACTTTGTACTCGCGCATCGTCCCTCCGCGGCCGCCGCCGCCGCCGCTGCCCGCGACATAGACCTACGCCCGCCGCGCTGCGCGCCCGGACCCTGCGCCGGCGGCCGGCCCCGCCGCCTCCCGCGGCCGCCCCCACCTCACGGCCGCCGCGGCCCCCCGGGCGCCGGCGGAGGGAGCAGCAGCCCTGGGCATGGGCCGAGCCGGGCGGCAATGCGGCACCGCGGGCGCCGGCAGGCACTGAGGGCGAGCAGGGAGTGTGAGCCAAGGAGCCGACGGAGCCGCCCGAACCGCGGGCCCGCAGTGCCGGCGGCCCCGCCCCTCGCGCCTCCACGCCCAGCTCCCCGCCCGCCGCCGCCGCCTCTCTTCCCGGCGCCGAAGCGCGCGCCCGAGCCCGAGCCGCTGCGCTGCTGGGGGCGGGGCCCGGCGGCCCGGGGCGGAGCCCGGCGGCGCAGCCCCGCCCCTGCTCCCTCCGTCGCCTAGGCGACCGGCCGCGCGCGCGCTCCCAGGAAGCTCGGCGCGGCGCGGAAGCCTCGGCCCGCGTGTAGATAAACAGCCACCTGGGTTACCCAACAACACCCCATCTCGTCTGCCCCGTTGAACCCCGGGGCCTGCGTACTGAGCATGCGCAGTTCTTCCTCCGGCGACGGGAGCCGCTTCTACCTGAGAACGCCACGTTCAGAATTTGGCGGAGACAAGATGTTGGAGGGGCCAGAGCAATCTCCGGGCTTTAACATGAGGCGGGGAGAAGAAGATACTGGCAAGGTCCAGAAGGAGGCCTTGGCACGAGGGCCTTGCTGGGCACCACCCAGTCTGTCAGCATTCCTGAGAGCTTTGGTTTTATCTTGTATAAACATAAGAAGCTTTAAGGGAGGAGCATAAATACAACGAAATGCAGCTTTGTTGTAAGCGTCAGGACACTGAGGGAGAAGTGACAGACACCCATCCAGCCCACTGCCCGAGGCGGCGAAGGCCAGAGACCAAGGAAGCCGGGCCCACGCTCTGTGACGTCGCCGGGGGCCCACCCACCTTCCCCAGCCCCGCCCTTCTTCAGTGCCTGATAAAAGTCGAGCTCTTCCCACGCCCTGTCAGCTACGGGCGCTTGGAAAACCGGGAGAGCGGATCCCCCAGCAGCAGCCAGAAGGCCCAGGGACAGACACCTCATAGCAACAGCCAGCCGGGGCATCTAGTAGGAAGCTGGGATTCATTCCAGCCAACCAGCCCGCGTTTTTGGACCCCGTGGTATTATTCTCGACCAATAGAGAGCCGCTTCATGCCACGTGACACTGACCCATCAGCCAATGGAGGAAAACTCTAGTCTCAGGCTCAGCCATCCCATCTGCCACTGTTGGCCAGGCTGGGCGTTTGCCTCTGCGCATACTCTGCCAGCCAATCATAGGTGAGCTGAAGAAAGACGGAGACTTGCGCTGAGCCAACCAGAATTCGTGGTTTCCTTGCCACCAAGGGCCGGTAGTAAGGAGACAAGGGCAGAGCTGGTGGGGTCTGGGAGGGGTCAGTGATTGAGGGGTGGGTCGCGGCACCCTATTCGGGCAAAGAAACAGGATGTGTTGCGGGCGAGAGTGATGGATTTCACTTTTAACGTCGTCTCCGTGGCATTCTGCCTAAATGATAGACACGGAAATAGTGCTGAGGGATGTGGGCTGAAAAGTGGGGTGAACTGACAAAACAGGGACTCTTTAGGGTGAGAAAATTTCGGGTGCTTAGACATACAGCAGCAGTTGCATGGGTTTTCCATGCGTGCCTCCTAAAAGGTTTTTAACAACTCAGTTTTGAAACTTACTGTTCTCTCTGTGGCATTAGATCTTAATTACACACTCTCTCCCACCTATAACGTCAAATTTAGGAGAAGTTATGTCCCTAAATATTCCTGGATTATATTTTGCAATAACTGGTAATCGGATTTACCTTCCTTAAACTATGTCCTTCTCGAACTAGTCTACACCCATCCATTACCATCTCACATTTCTTGGGAATAATAAGTTTCTATAGTTCTAACTAAGGTTTGATCATGGCATACCTTTTCAGCCTTCCTCTTCTGCACAAGGTCATCACGTAGAGAGGATTTTGGTCTGAGTTCATCAATAAAACAGATGTTCTTTTATCATCTTTTTTTTGGTCAATTATCAAACTACTACAAAGATGTACTCAGCTTTAGCAGTGTCCTACAGCCCTATCGCTCCATTATCTTAAAATGAATAACTTACCCTTGCATTATCTTGCTATAGTATAACACACCAAGTTTTTGCTTAAAATAATTGCGGGCAAGTGTCCTGTCAAAATATGTGGTAAACTATAACTCAATCATTATTTCTTGATTACTTATCAAAATATGAGTGTTATATTTGAGCCACCAGAATCAAGTGAAGTGAAGGCAGATTGCAAAAGAACTAAGAATCAAGAGGAAAGTTTTATGAGAATTGAAACCAAAGAGCATCTGATACCTCATTGTAAACTACTAATGTGAATAAGTGAATTAAAATTAAGAGCTCACATGGATTTGAAGTGAAGCTTCATATCTGAGCTTTTTTGGCAGGCATGTTTCAAGAGGATTTTGTTGGTGAATACAGTGTTGAACTAGCTTTTTAGAAGTCTCATATACTGTGTAAAACTTATATGCTTTTTGTGGTTTCTTTAGTAACAGCTACACTTCTTTCACGGAAAAAACATACTGTCTCTTTTAAGATCCAACTTTTGTATTGTAGTCATAAGAAATCCCTAGGTTTGTTAGGGGTTGAATAGCGCCAAGAAGCATCAAACTTCCTCTCTTTGTATGGATCACTACAACCTGTGTAGTACCTTGTATTACAGTGGAACTGAAAAACCATTCACTTTGCAAGAAGTAAAGGCCCAGTGACTTTTTTTTTTTTAAGAAATTTGCATTGGGATTGTGGGTCCAAATGTGGGTCCAGATTGTGGGTCCAGAATGTATCTTTAAGCAACTGCTTTCACTTTTTAGGTCCCCAAAAGTTGAGAAGCTCTGGACTGGAGTGCATCTGATAGAAGTTGTCACAAAAAAATAGTGAGTTGGTGCCCAGTTACTCCACTTAGCATAATAGAGAGAGGAGAGGTTTTTAAAGACATTTCTCAGTTTATTTTCCCTGACCTTTCATCAGTGCCAACTTTCTTGATAAGGAGAAGTGTAGAGACTGCAGCTCTTGGAGTAGTGTAGCTCATTTATATTTCTCATAATGACAGGCCTCAATTTTCATTCTCAGTGCTGCTATAAAGGTAGATTTTTAATCAATAAGACTCAAAAAAAACATGTTAAGTAGGAGCACATTTTCCTACCTATTCTGTCTTGGTAGTGACCTGATTTGAGGCTCTATGTGAAAGAGAAGAATTAGCTGCTAAAAGAAAGGATGTTGGGATGTGCAGAGAATTTTGAAGATTTGGGTGGGAATTGGGTGTGTATCTCCTGATCCCTTAATTGTGTTCATTGCTATGCTAGCATGAACTATCTATTCTGAGAGTGATTTTAGAAATAAAATGTCTCCATTCATTTGTTTGTGGGAAAGACAAAATAAAAATGAGATAAAATAAAATTGAATTTTCCCCAAGAGCTGTAAATCTGTATGATAGTGAAAGCTTAACAGTGTACACTGACACTTCAGGGTCTCTTTAGCTTCAGAAGTACATTGCTGGGAGAAAAAAAAAAAAAAGAAAAGAGGAAAACTTCATTTCTCCTCTCCCCTCTGAATCTGAGAATTATCTCACCTATGCCCGTATATCCTCAACTGTCACACTTGTGTTACCATGGAAACCCAGCTCCTTTCTTTGCTTCAGTGAAAGATGTTGGAAAAGGTGGGATGAAGTGGGAAATACGCTGTATTCTGGGACTTTCTGACAATAGCAAGAAGCAAGTATGCAAGGAATTTAATGTAAACAAGTTAGTAGAGGGCATTCATAATATGACCAGTGCTTTGCTTGGCTATAAGACCCTGATTCCTTTTGCTTCCTATAAAAGCCTACATATCTCTGATTAACCATAAAGGGGAAGGACAAGTCAAATACGTTTAGCACCTATGAAATGCTACTGGTAATTATAAAGAGAGCAGAAAACATTTTCTTGGCCTCTCAGGCTCCTAATACAGTTGAGAAACAGAAGTATATATGAAGAGTGGAAAGGAAGGGGCAAAATAAACGTGTGTCTCTTTTGAAAATGTGATACGTCTCAGCACTTTAGAAAAGAAAAAGAATTAGAATGCAGAAATTGAGTATGTAAACAAATCAATGAAAAAAACCTTTTAATAGAGAAAAGAAATTTTTCTTTTTTTAAAAAATTAATTAATTTTTGGCTGCATTGGGTCTTTGTTGCTGAGTACGGGCTTTCTCTAGTTGTGGCAAGCGGGGGCTACACTTCATTCTGGTGAGCGGGCTTCTCATGGTGGTGGCTTCTCTTGTTGCTGAGCATGGGCTCTAGGAGCATGGACTTCAGTAGTTGCAGCACGTGGGCTCAGTAGTTGTGGCTCATGGGCTCTAGAGCCCAGGCTCACTAGTTGTGGCGCACGGGCTTAATTGCTCTGTGGCATGTGGGATCTTCCCAGACCAGGGCTTGAACCCGTGTCCCCTGCATTGGCAGGTGGATGCTTAACCACTGTGCCACTAGGGAACTCCCAAGAACAGAAATTTTTCAATAGGCAATTTTCAGCAGACAAAAAAAAAAAATCCATGAAGGAAAGGCTTAATGATTAAAATATAGGGGAGGAAAAAAAAAAGAAAAACCCTGAAGAATCTTAAGAGCTTGAAGGTCCTGAGGAAAATAGCTCTAGTGTAATTTTTTTAATATAGAAGACCAGGCACAATGTTGTTTGTATACCCTGCAGTTTCCCTTTACTTTTGGGAAAAAAAAAAGGGATGAATCAGGATTGATCATTGATGGTAGCACTTTCCGTTCTGTACATAGTTCAGAAGTAGGCACATGACTCAGTTCTTGCCATTGGTCTGGGAAGAAGGCTGCTAGGCTCGGGGATTTCTGGGATTCTGACAAGAATGAGTTAATATCCCCATTTTTGACATCATTTGCTTCCTGCTTAGCACACTGAAATATGAGTATGTGGCCACCACCTTTGGGCTGTGATACCTTATGTCTGAGTTTGAAAACCAGCAAGCTTTGGATGGCTAAGAAGGAAGGGAAGAACCTAGTCCTGGATGACAACATTGGAATGTCAAACCTATGCTGGAAATGCCCACCTTTGGACCATGGTGAAGTAAACAGCTAGTGTCCTTTGTTTTATGTTTGTTAGTTTAAGTCCACTAGGTTTTCTGCATCTTGCAGGCAAATACATCTCAAGTGTTACACAAAGTGTTGGGGATTTGAGACAAAATGGTGTTTAAAAAGATCAGCAAGGGGCTTCCCTGGTGGCACAGTGGTTGAGAGTCTGCCGGCCGATGCAGGGGACACGGGTTCGTGCCCCGGTCCGGGAAGATCCCACATGCCGCGGAGCGGCTAGGCCCGTGAGCCATGGCCGCTGAGCCTGCGCGTCCGGAGCCTGTGCTCCGCAACGGGAGAGGCCCACGTACCGCAAAAAAAAAAAAAAAAAAAAAAAGATCAGCAAGCGTTTATGAGCACTTTCATTCTACTAATGAACTGCATGGTATTTCCAAGACATTATAATATTTATTGAGCACTTACTGTGTTTATTATTCTAGGCCCCGAGGATACAACAATGGACAATTAGCCAAAAGAGCTTGAATTCTAGGAGGAGGTACAGACGTTATAAACAGAAGAGGCAGGTATTAAGCAACTGATTACACATTTACATTATATAATAACAGCTATAACTATTGCTAATAAGGAGGAAAAAATCAGGGATTACACGGTGTGTAATAAAATAAAATATAAATAATAGAATATTACAAAATATATAACTAAATAACTGAATAAAATTACAGAAACACTTTTCCAAGTACATGGTAATAGTATGTATCATTTATACATGAATTCCTAGAGGTCAAGAGAAACATAACAACCTGGAGTGGGTTTGGTCAGGGAAAGCTGTCTGAGAAAATTAATCTGGAGCCATGTTTTGAAGGAAGTGGCCAAAGAATAGACTAGGTGAGGCAGAAGATGAAAGAGCAAAAGAAGAAAGCAGGAATGAGGTAGAGTGAAATAAGGGGAATACAGGATCACTTGATTCCTTAACTCCCTGTAGCAACGCCATTCTAGGGACAACTATCGGGAAAAAATCAGAAGCCAGAAGTCTCAAAGCAACGTTATAAAAAGTATGAAAATAATATAGGAAGAAACAATACAGAAGAAAAAGTAGAAGAGTACAAAGGTACATATGAAATTAAGGCATTATTCAAAATAATGAATAATTTATAATGTGGGTGTCATGAAAAAATTGTCATAAGGGGTAATTATGGACTTGAGGACATCATGAAGGAGGGATTCACACTTTCACAAATAGAAGCAGGAAGAAAAATGAAGAGTAGCAAAAAATGAAAATAAACAGGAAAACAATTTTTGCTTATAGTTATTTTTTTCATGGTAGCTGTTATTGACATGCATTATGTAAAAATGAATGGAATTTGATTGAAAAGAAAAATTTCAACAGACCAGTAATATATAGAGATAGTCTTTTGGTAAATAATGTAACTTAAAATGTTTTTTGTAGAATGCCTTTTTGTACCTTGCCATAGAAAAATCTTTTCAATAAAGAAGCTGCAAGGAATAATAAATTATAGCTTAGTGATGCATTTTGGAAATAAAAAAACACATAGATGTACCAAATGTAATAGTATAGCAACAATAAATAACCTGTAATAAAAATCAGAAGTTTGTCAGACATTACATGGTTTTTGGTCAAATATAATTGTAGTAATTTTTCTAACACTATTTTCTGTACAAATACAAGAACATTTAAAAATTAAGCTATAGTAGGCATATGAATATCTTGATATTCATAATAATGTAACTAATTTTTTACATTAGTTACATTATTATGAATAATAAAAATGTTTTGCCATTTCCAAATCACTTTCCCACATATCCAAGAAGCTTTTTGTTTTTAATAAAAAATTTAAAAATAATTAGGAGCAACCCTACTAATATGTGACATGAAGATGCTGAACTAGCCTTACTGCTCCTTCCTCCTAGATGGCTGGAGTAACATGGAGGGTGAAACACCCTGCAATGAAGAGCACTATGGGAAAACCCAGGAATGAGGGTTTTTTTGTCATTTTTAAATTGTCTGGGACTAGAAGAGGGCAGTGGGGATGTGGGCCTGGGGCAGTAAGCAGCCATCCATGCTGTGGGAGGATAAAGCAGGAAAAGAACTGTTGAAAATCTGCTAGTGCTTCTCCTTACCGCTGCCTTGGGGAAATCAGTGCCTGCCCCTGCATGCATTGTGACTCTGAGCTCTGGGCCATGTAGACTCCATAAGGAAATCAGGGCTGCACAGAAGCCCTGTGCTTGTGAGGAGCCATGAAACTGCTTGGCTCCCAACCAACTTAGGGCAGTTGCCCACCAACACCTCCTTCTCTAACTTCCCTGGCAGCTGATGAATCACAGCCTAAGGACTGCTCCTCCTGAGGTTGCTTCTCTCTGGGGAAACAGAAGGTGAATTCTTGATCTAAGAAGTGATTGGCTGTGATTTTCTTGGGTTTAGGGTTCTTCACTGCAGAGCTCATTTACTCTCACCCCTGAGCAACTTGGCTTGTCTCAGACTGGGGTCCGGTAAAATGATGCACCATCCTTGTTTACCTAGGACTGCCCTGGTTTTAGTCCAGCATCCCAGAAAACCCCTAAGTGCCAGTGGGTCATCCTCGGCCTATCCTCAACACATTTCCAGAGGAAAATGAATGCATGTGCAAATTAGATTATTTTGAGAAGTACAGTTATTTCAAAAGACAAAAAAAATAGTAGATTATGGTTTCCATCAGAAGCATAAACATTAGAATGGACCACAATTTGTAAATTAGCCTGATAAACATATTAAAAAAAGATAAGGGATAATGTTAGCTGTATGAAAACAAACAAACAAAAAGGAACCAAATGGCCATATTACAAATGAAATATATCATAGGTGAAATAAAGAACAAGAGAGATAGGATAAGATAGCAGAAGAGACACAGTAAGGAGCATGTGAGAACCTTGGAAGACCAGAGTTCATGTCCCAAAAGGAAGAAGGGAAGTGCAGAGAAGTAGAAAAGGGATAATGGAGAGCAGACATAGAAGTGGCAGTGTACAGATAATCCCGAAAAGAAAGAGAAGGAAAAATAAATGGATGACTTTTTAGAGAAAGGAAAGTGTTAAATTTCCAATAAATGAATGGATGGATGAATGAACACATAAAATACTTCAGATGGAAGGGCCCATGCAGTATCAAAGGAGAATGATATGGAAAACCCACACTAACAGGTTATAGGGAAATTTGGGAGATCCAAGACAGAAAATTCTAAAAGTTTACAGTATGAAAAATTAATATCAAATTAATATTGAACATTTCAATAATAGCATAAGAAGCAAGAAGAACAATAACATAAGATTTTCAAAATATTGAAGGGGAAGGACTTAGAAACTGAAGTTTTATATTCAGCCAAAGTGCCATTCAGGTATGAGAACAGGAGACAGATAATCTCAGGTGTAGAAAACCTCAGAAATGTTGCAGCACAGAGATCCACACTGAAAACAGTGCATGAGTTCTTGAGGAAAAGGTGGTAAAAATCTAGATGATATTGCACGAGAAGAGATGATCAAATATTTTAGTAAAATCAGTTGTCTTTAAAAATATCTAAGATGAAAGAAATGTCTAAGAGAAAATACATCCATAAATTTTCAGAATTAAAAGTCTAGATAATATCAACCTGATGTGGGGTACACCAAGAAGTTTGAGAACTTGACAAAGGTGTTCCTGTCTTATTAAGGGGGATGTTTTATATATACATATATATATAAATGTAATTATACATATATAATGTGTAATATGTATATGTGTGTGTGTATTCACAAGAAGAAAAAAGGAAGAATAATATTAAAAAGTTAAAAATAATAGAATTTTCAAATATTGAAAAAATAAGATATTCAGAGTAGATCCTGAGATATCAATAATTATTAAAAAGCCAAACTCACCAGTTAAAAGGAAAAAAAAGGTCCATTTACATGCGGTTTACAGAAGGTACACCTAAAGGATAAGGACATACAAAAATTGAAGGAAAAGTATGTTAGAAGTCCTATCAGGCAAATTATTAAAACAGGCAAGGGAAAGCCAGTATAGTGATATTAATATCAGATTTAAACTCATTTAATTAATTAATTAATTTATTTTTGCTGCGTTGGGTCTTCGTTTCTGTGCGAGGGCTTTCTCTAGTTGCGGCGAGCGGGGGGCCACTCTTCATCGCGGTGGGAGGGCCTCTCATTATCGCGGCCTCTCTTGTTGCGGAGCACAGGCTCCAGACGCGCAGGCTCAGTAGTTGTGGCTCACGGGCCTAGTTGCTCCACGGCATGTGGGATCCTCCCAGACCAGGCCTCGGACCCGTGTCCCCTGCATTAGCAGGCAGATTCTCAACCACTGTGCCACCAGGGAAGCCCCTAAACTCATTTTAAGTCAAAAGTATTCTTAGGTATGGGAAGAATTACTATATGATGATAATAGATTCAATACACCAAGAATTTTTACCATTATTTTACTAATAAAATAGCATCAAATTATATAAAGCAAAAACTAATATAACCGTAGGGAAAAATGGAAAAATCCACTGTCATATTCCCTATAACCTAGCAATTCTAACTCGAGTTATATATCCAAATTCACTCTTGTGTGTGTTTAACCATAGCCATGTACAAGAATTTTTAGCAGCTTTGTTCATAATAACAAAAACAAAAAACAAAATAAAATCCTGGAAACAACTTAGATGCCAATCAATTGGAGAGTAAATTGATGTATCATGGTATGTTCACAGTAGAGAATTTTATATGATGGTCAAAACATGGATGATAGTAATATGCAACAATATAGATGACCTTGTACTATTTACTAAAAATAAAGTAAGCCCCAAAGGTTGCCCATAGCATGATGCCCTTTTAACAATGTTAAACAACTAAAGTTTTAAAAAATATACTTTTTAGAAATGCAGTTAGACTATGTAGAAACAAGAAAAAGGGAAATGGTGAACACATGCAAAATGATGAATGTATTGAGTAGAGGGAGGCAAGGCATTGAGATAATGGGGAAAATCTGGTAGTTTTTTGGAACATTTAGGGCTTTTATTTTGGGGGGTAAGTTCACAGGTACTTAATTCATTATTTAAAATGACTAAAGAAATAATAAAAGTAGATCATGCATGAGTCAATAATAAGAATGTGTCATGGATCAAAGATTATTAATCCATATTATATGCCAGAGTTAAAAACAAACTGTATATAATGACTCAAATTCTAGAGATTCTAATACTTTAAGCTAGGAGCGTTGGGAGCAGAACAATAAAAGACGTAGAACAATAGCCTTGCCTTTAAAGATGTGAGGTACACTTTTCTCTCTCTCACTGTGATTATTAAACCCGCCACTCCCCAAACTTGGCATTCTCAAAGCGTCTGTTCCAATGTGAATGAAAGTGGAGGGAGTGGGCAAAGGAAGAGGGGCTGGGAGGAGGAGATGGTATATAATTTATCCAAATAGCTCTAGTAACTTTTCTAAAAACAAAGTATTATATGTCCTGCTCTCTCCAGTGAATTCCTTTCTTATCTTCTCGGAGCTTCTGACTCTGACTCTTGACCTATCTCATGCCATCTTACCTTCTAGCACATACACATTCATTTCATTTCATACTCTTATACTTCGGAATGCAACTTAGAGGAATGCAAAAAAGAACCTGGCCTTTGACTTCATACAGACCTGGTTTCACATGCTGAGCTCCTCCACTTTACAGGGTGAGTTACTCAACCTCTGTGAGACTCAACTTATCTGTAAACTATAAGAACTGTGTTTATTAGTTTGTGTGGCATGTGATGCAGTAATCCCTAGGCATAAAAAAAAGTGAAGTTTTTGTCAAATCTATACATGCCTAAATGAGGAACCATATGAGTTCCATTCCAAAGTGTCATAATTAGTGATTTCTAGGCAATAGTGTCAGGAGACTTTCCATAATATCACATGTAAAGAGGAACATTAAACAGGGCCCTAAAAATGAGCTTTAGAACTGACATCTTCAGCACCACACTCAAGTGCCAGGGTGAAGAGGTTTCATAAGGCAGTATTCATTCAACAGATCTCTATCAAGTGCAAACTATAAAATAGGCACTGTTCTAAATGCTGGAGATACAGCAGTGAATAAAGTTGATTCAATGTCTTTCTCCCATGGAGTGCAACAGTCCAGTGGGGGAAGACAATGAAGAAGTAGATAAGTCAAAATAACCAGGTAAAATTAATGTTTACAATGTATTCTACTTAACCCAATCTATTTAAAATATTATAATTTAAATATATAATTAAGATAAAAATGATTAATAAGGTGTTTTACTTTTTTTTCATACAAAGCCTTTGAAATCCAGTGTGTATTTTACACTTAGAGCATTCAGACTAGACACATTTCAAATGATCGATAGCCGTATGTGGTTAGTGGCTACCATATTGGACAGAACCGTTCCAGGTGATAGACGATGGTGGACTGTTCAGGGGAGCAATGGAGAGATTTGAGACATTGTTTTGTGGTTGACGCTGACAAGCCTAGATGATGGTTTGGATGATGGGGTGATAGAGAAAAGAAATCAAGGAGAACTTTCAGATTCTTGGCCTGAACATACTGGTCTGTGTGGTTGGGTCAGATTTTCAGAATGACTTTGCTTTGGATCCTTCAGATTTTTACTTGGCTGATTCCTTCTCATTTCCCAGGTTTCTTCTCATATGTCACTTCTTTAGAAAGACCTTTCTTAACCACACAACCTAGAGTTATCTCCAACCCTAGAACATGCTTTTAGATTACTGTTTTCATTTTTGTATGCTCATCGTTACTACCTGAAACTGCCATTTTGATTATTTGTTTATTGTCTGTTTACTCCACCAGACTCTAAGCTCTTCTCTCTTTTTCATTGTAATCCTCGGTACCTAGATCAGTGCCTAGTACAAAGCTTAATACATGTCTCTTGAATAACTGAAAGGAATTTAGATAAACAAATTTTACTTTTTTACCACAAACTTACGAAGATCAAAATAGAATTAAGAAAATTCCAAAAGTCAAAAGAGAGTTAAGAAGATATCTGTGTTATAGAAAAAGCAAATTCTTATGACTTGACTTGCATTATGCTGTTTGGTTTCTAAGATTAGCATTCAAGACCACCTACTGTGTGCAAGGTGCTGTGCTGGGAATTAAAGGTGGCTTCTTCCTTGTCATATGCATATATAAACTAGCCATAATGTTAAAGATTAGTCTTTGCTTTGAAAAGGGACTTATAAAAAGTGTAGGTACAGGATTATTTAGGATACATTTCCATGTATGGTCTATTCTCTGACATCTTTTTTTTTCTGATTTATGTTTAGTTTGTGAGTTTCATAGTTCTTGTCACACTTGTGACAGTTGTGTGGTTAACCTGATGGCTTTGAGTTAGGACATAATTTTCCAAAATAACTTTTTCCATTTGAAGTAAGGGCAACTGCTAATCTCTTGCTGGGGGTTACAGTATTCTATCTTTTTACACAGTAGGTGAAATATTCTTTTGTCAGAGATTAGTCAGTTCATATAGACATGGATACTGGAGATAGAATTTCCCACTCACCGCTTGTGACCCTGAGTGTAACCCTGAGCAGACTTCTGTCTTAACATCAATAGCACATTATTGCAGTGTCTCCTCTGCTGACTGAGACAGGGACAGTGTTTTGTTCATTTGAATGTTAGTAGCGTTCAGCACATTGCATAAAACATCTCAGGAACTCATACAACATTTGCAAATACCTGTAACTGCACAATTGAACTCTAACTTTGCTTCTGAAAATCCTGTATTTAACATACAGAGAAGATGAAAACAGGGGGAAAAAATGGAGAGTTTCTCAATATCAAGGAGAGGGAGATATAAATATTTCTCTAAAGCTCACCTTATCCCCCAAAGAAACTTCCAGCTCAAAAGGAGAAAGTCCACAACAGGCGAGGTAGGCATCGATCTGTGGGTTTGAATGTAGAAGTGCCAGGAAAATTTGAAAAATCACCTCTTGTATCAGCTGACTGCTGCCTGAAATTCTACGCTTAGGGTTTTGGTCTTTTGATGGTTTTTTTTTTCAATTATAATATAAGTGGCAGATACGCAGTTAAATTGCACCATTGTCCTATAAACTTTAGGACATTCATCTATGCTTACCTGGCAGGAAGAGAAAACAGGGAGAATAAAATAGAAGAAAATAAGTTAAGTCAGTGCATAAGTCATGGCATGAATGTGTGCCCAGAGTGAGCATGAGCAGGCCATGGGAATCCATTGTATTGATATTTTGCATCATATGCTATTTTTTTAAATGAGAAGATTAATCTCTTCACATGGTATGACATGAACAATGCCAGCCTTAACAATTACTAGATTCTTAAATTTGATTCAAATGCTTTCTTTTTTTCAAGTGGATATGAGAATTTTCCAAACTTTGGAGCTGTATCTTTCATCTGATTCCATCAATTTCTCTTCTGCTTCTCACTCTATTGTGTTCAACAATAGTTTGGGGCACCTTGGGGAAGACAGATGAGAGCCACAGTGGAAGGTCCATCCAACTGTTCCTCTCAGCAGCCAGCCAGTTATCTTGTCAAGGAGAGTTATTCATCCTGCTTTCCAGGGTTATTGCCTCAAAACTCAGCTTCCTGCTTTTGCAGAACAGTATATCCTCTTTTTATTATTACCCTAATTAATGCTTCTCACACAGCTTCACAAAATATTAGCACTCAGTGAAAATGAACCACATCAATTGGCTGCACTAGTTGAAAAAGAAATCTTGCTACCTCTGCGCAATGGCGCTGATGGCCAAATTGATTCCAGTCTACAGTTGAGTGAGAGAATCTCAGGAAGACATTTCAGGGGTATTAAACCTTTTCATTTTCCTTGGCATACTGGGTAGTTGAACAAAGTTAAGCCATCCTATAATGCAGGTTGTTTTGATTCCATTCTGTTTGGGACCAGTCTCTGGCATTTATAGGGTTTTTTTTTTAAATAAAGATTTTGACTGTTTCTCATACAAACTAATATTGTTTCCAGTGAAAATATTTATATATGTAAATTATCTAAGAAATAATAATCTGTTGACATACTTAGATTATATGAACAACAATTAGCTCCAGGAATGAAATTAAGTCAGTTCTGCACTGCATACTGACAAACTAAAAGGAGCTACAGTGGGCAGTTTATGGTGTTGTCAGGTTATGATTATGGTGCTCAAAAGAAAGAAATCCATGTAAAATACTTGCAAAAGGAGACCAATCAATAGCATGTGTTACTAAAATTTTTATGCTAAAGGCGCAAAGTTTCAAAGGGCTCAATGCTGTCTGGATATCAGGACTGTAGACTGTTTTAAGCCAGGGGATGTTCTATCTGGATCTGTGACTGATGGGCTAGGGGTGGGGCTGAAGCTCAGTAAGACATTTAATCGTGGCTTGGTGAGTCACGTCTGTATGGGAGCTGGTCTGTATATAGTAATACCCCTCAAACCCTGGCTCTCCAAAAGTAGAAATAGAGAACACTAAGTCATTCAGGTCATCTACCTATTTCGTTTTTCCACTTCACTCGGTTTCGGAAAGCACTGAAGTACATTTCATAAATTCATAGAAGATAACCTTAAACAAAAATTAACTATAGTGATACATCTTCTAATTCCAAGAGTCAATGAGATCTTTCCGAGAAACCTTAACCTTATTTGTCCAAAAAAGTATTTATAGAAACTGTATTTCACATTGGAATACGTCTATGTAATAACTTTCATCATGGCAGTCATACTTTGTCTTGCTTCCTGTGTGAGTGTCTGTAGGCGAGGTGTGCCCAGGTCCCACCCAGGTCTCCCCAACTAAGAATCTGGGGGACAGAGGGGCAGGCATGTGCTTACTGGGAATACTATACACGTTGAACAAAATCCTCTAGATGATTCTGTCATGCCCTCATGGTGAAAATCAATGTAGCAATATTAGTTCTGCATTTTCGAAAGGAAAAATCACACGTTAAGAGATGATCCTGCAAATTGCTACTGAGGATATTGAATAAGAAGATTACCTACCCCAAATCCAGAGCCTAGTTTAAATTCCACGTCCCCATGTGTCCCTCAAACTAGAATTAATCTCTCTTTCTATATTCGCCAAACACTCCATACTTTTCTTTTGATACGTACTGTAATTTTTCTTGTATTATATTTATTTTATCTCCATCTGTCCTCTCAGCTAGTATGTGGACTCATGCATGTTTGCGGCAGGGGAGATAAAGGTGGAGAAGCTATAATTTTTTCCCTTATCTTTCTAATCTTTATATTGCTTTGGCTGGTCAATAGTATATATTCAATAAATGTTGATTGGATTGGATTAAATATGAAATATTAAGTGGTATTAAAATTATGATCAAGTTCAAAATTATTGAATTATTATATTGTCCTCTCTATTAAAAGATGTCATAGCACTAAAATCAATGGTGTTTTAAAATTTTGAACTTAAACTCTGAACCAGCTAAAATCATAACAGGATGGATTTTTAAACAATATAATTCTTCAAAAAGCAGTAAAATAGGCTTAATTCACAAGACTCATAACTGAGTCACATCCTTTAGGTAATCATTTGCTAATTTTCTAACCAAATCCTAGTACTTAAACACAAACAAACTCTGGATCTGACAGAATAGTGGAAAATACAGAAAAGCTCCCATTTTCTATCTCATTGCATGTAAAGTCATTCTTAAAAGGAATCACATCAGATTCTGTTTTAATAAAAAATAGCCAATAAGAAAATTCTAATTAGGTAAAAACATAAACAAGCAATTATAAAACAAATCAGCAAGGCAAATGAGTTTTAAAGATGTGAGTCATCAAGGTTAAAATAATATTAGGACAATTTATAAAAACTTGAACAGCCTTTGATATAGTTTTGTCTGTGTCCCTTAAAATTTCAGGATCTTTTATTGTTGTTTAGAGATCAAGGACATCTGAATAGTAGGACTTGGACAAGCTGCCTAAGGAAATATTTATTATGATTTTAATTCCTTTATTAAAGACCCCCTCTTTCTTTCCAGCCTGAGGTCTGGCGTAGACAGGATACGAAAGCTTAGTGGTGGTGCTGGGCACAGAAACTCCACAGGGACTCAGACTAGAATAGCCAGATGGAGAGTTCCCTGGCAGTCCATGGTTGGGACTCCGCGCTTTCACTGCTGAGGGCTAGGGTTCCGTCCCTGGTCGGGGAACTAAGATCCCCCAAAAATAGAATAGCCAGATGACAGCAGACAGGGTAGAGAAAAATGAAGGCCAGTTTCCTCATTGTGAGTGCACAGTGGGTGCCTTGGTTGGGGCCCTTGGCCCCATAACTCTCATGAATTACACAATCTGATCTTCTGCACAGAAGTTTTCAGAGGCACAGTTGAGTGTGCTAAAATGGCATCCCAGGATGTTTCTGTGCGCCCACAAGCCCAGCTTATTTCCAAATGTATTTGGGAAAAATCAAAAACAGGCTTCCTTAGTACTAGAGAGATATAGTAAAAATGCAAATGACCATCTTGTATCCATTTATATATTTCTTTGGGAATATTCGCTCAAGTCAGGCTCCTGAGGACCCATGTTTACAGCATATGAGTTCTCTGCTCGTAGCTCGTTGGCACACCATGTCTAGCTCAGAGGCAGTCAGATTTGTTTCCTCCTGGGACCTTAGAATTGGAATCTGCAGCTGGGCACTTGAACTAAGAAGTGATGGAAAGCTACACTGAGGAGACCTTTTTTGGGGGCTCTATATACAAATAAATCAGCAGAGAATGCCAATCTACAGAGAAAAGCCAAAGAATGAAGCAGATGCATAAAAAGAGGTAGAGAAAAAGCAGTGATGACCTGCTTAGTTCCAGAGGTGACAGCTCACTCAGTTTCTGAGAGGTTTCCTGCTTATGAGGAAATCCAGTCACATTTCCTGCCATTGCCATGTGAGATGCCTCTCCCACTCCAACGTTATACTAAATTTTCCTTTTCCTTAAGTTAATATCAGTGGCTTTCTATTGCTTATAACCCGAAGACTCCTGACAAAGACAAGATTATTCCATTAGGATGTGTTCCCTTAAGCCTCAATTAGGTTTACATTGGAAATGAACAGCATTCTGCTGTCAATTTGTCAGCATTAATTATATGTTATGGCCCAAGCACTGTTCAGAGCCTAATTGCATATAGCTTGTGACAGCGACTCTTGGAGCTGCTGCATGTTGGTTAGTTAGAAGTTCCAGCTATATTCCCTGGAGAATATAGCGTGTCCTTTCTGTAATGGAAATATTGTCTCTCATGCATGTTAGTTTTTGCATTAATAACAAAATGCAACACAAAAGCTCCAGGCAATAGCCAGGTCACGCAACTTGAGGCCTGGGATGCAGCTTATCTCACAGACCCAGGCATAGAGGCGGGGCGCCAGCTCTCCAAACGTGGATAGACGAGGCAGATTTGAGTATTTCCTGCAGCTATTTATATAGAGGAGGTGTTGTGCTTCAACTTAACCATTTGTTCATGTACTTGTCTTCTGGAGAAACTAAACAATAATATGAATTTATCTAGTTCCGCCGTAAGACAGCACCTGGCTTACCCAGAAAACACTTGTAGTGTCTCTTGTGAATACAGGGAATTCCTTGTTGTCCAACCTGAGGTGAAGGGCATGTAAGGCATGTAGGGTTATAGCCTAAGTCGTATTTGTAAACTTACCATCATCTCTAAAATAGCTTCATATTTAACTGTTAAATCAATTTGGAGGCGAAACTCTCAGACTATTCCATTCATCATCTAAATTTGAATACTTTTGAGAATAAAATGGGGTGCTGTTAATAATAAAGCTAGGACACCAAGCATAAATTGGGGCTGCCACAGGCAAACTGTATGATATAGTCACCCTACACTTGGCCTTTGTATTCAAATTTCTGAGTGACTTAATTTTAACATAGTCATGTTGGTAGCAATGATAAAAATCATCTAGCTAACATTATTACATTAGACATAGTGCTGTTTGTTTTATTTATTTTTATTTTCACAACTGGTACGTTTGTTTTTGTTTTGTTTTGTTTTTTGGCATGGTTTTTGAGCACATCAAATTTTAGCTGCCATTTTGGAGACTTGCCCATACTCCCACCACTGGTCACTATCTGTATAAATGGAGGCATCTCTGGGGCATCAGTTGCTTCACCTTTAAGATTAAGTGGATTATATTCCATAAACCTAAAGTTCCTCTCAGCTCTTAACAGTCTATAATACACTTTTTTTTTTTTTTTTTTTTTTTTAAATTTTTGGCTGCACCATGCGGCTTGTGGAATCTTAGTTCCCCGACCAGGGATCGAACCTGGGCCCTCGGCAGTGAAATCGCGGAGCCCTAAACACTGGACTGTCAGGGAATTCACACTTAACAGTCTATAATCAGTGATATATACATCTAAGAATTCTACTTTTTTTTGGAGACATTTTGATTATTTTGATTCAGGTCACTCCTTAATACAAAATAGAAACTATGTATATCCATGGATAATATTGTAAATATGTTTTATACACATATAGTTAGTATGAGAGTAATTTTTTTTTTTGGCTGCATAGGGTCCTAGTTGTGGGATCTTTGTTGAGGCATGTCGGATCTTTCATTGCAGCGTGTGGGCTCTTCGTTGCGGCATGCCAGCTCCAGGGTGCATGGGCTCTGTAATTGGGGCCCCCGGGCTTAGTTGCCCTGAGGCATGTGGGATCTTAGTTCCCCGACCAGGAATCAACCCCACGTCCCCTGCATTGGAAGGTGGATTCTTTACCACTGGAGCACCAGGGAAGTCCCTGAAAGTAATTTTAATGATGCATTTATGAAGTTGTACTGACAGCATGCTGTAGCATCAAGCCCCTGGACTAGGATCTAACCACTTATTTCCTCTGTGAAAGCTACTTAGCCATCTGGATCCTGAATACCTTCAACTATAAAATGGGAAGAAGAATAGCTACTTTTTAGTGATACTATGAGGATCAAATGATGTGTAGTACGTTAAAGTATCCTCTATATACCAGATAAATAGATGCATACAATCCGTAAAGGCAGTCCTTGTTCCTATTAGAATGTTATTGAATATTATTGAATATCTGTATCATTAATGTGGACTGCTAATGGACCTTTCTATTCTCAATATTGGCTTTTACTGTTAGAGGCATATTTACATTAGATAAAAGTACATCCATAATTATATACTTGATTAGAGTCAAACATTCCTGGGCCCAAATACCTTCTCTCACCTTCTCAATATATGACCTTGGAAAGGTTACTTAGGCTCACAGAGTCTCTGTATTCTATCTGCAAACGATGAATGAGTAATGTATATAAATCACATGGCACAAGGCCTAGTTTATAGTCAATAATGTGAACTATCATTATAGTTAAGATAATATTGGAGAATAGAAGTCAAGGTCTCCATTTAAGGTGGGGAACAGAGATGTTTCCATAAGAGGAACTTTATATAGTGCGTGTAGACTACGGAAGTGTTTAAACGTGAAGAATGACAGTTGAGACAACAAACCCACAGACACTTCGTCAGCACTGTTGTTCCCACTAGGCAGATCTCATTCACGGTCATCGTTGAGCCATCTGTCATGGACTGGCCACAATGCTATGACTCCTAAGAATTCAGATTTACAGTAGGGTTGCAATATGTTTTCCTATGCAGGGCTTCTGCCAGTGAAATCAAAGGCTTGGATTGATGAACTCTGCACACAGTGTTAAGTTGCTCTTAATCATTTTATTGATGAGGCAGAACAGTCTGATGAGTAATAAACCAATTTCACCTGAGCTCGACCTGCTCCTCTTGTAAACACTATTTTGGAGGAACCCACTCCTATAATTTGTTGATAAGAAATCAAGTACAGAGTGTTGATGATCGCATTTAGAGAATTATATCTGTGATATTAATGAGGACAGGCAACATGCATGATGATGATGATTTACCTAACATGCATCAGAAACAGACTTGACAACTTGATTTTACCCTCATTGTCTCAATTAATTCTAATTAAATAAATGCATGACTTAGACAAAGGTCAAAAGTTATCATTGCTTAGTAAAGATTCTGAATTTTCTGGTGCCAAGAAACACTTGCCTCCGGTTATTTTCAACTGAGTCTAAAGCTTGCTGTACAATTATTTTTGAGGAGAAGGATCTAGATTTAGTAGATTTTTGGCCAACTTCTGGTTCTTGATTTATGGATTTGGCAGTTTCTTAAGGTCCTTGGGTTTATCCCAGCTCTCCTCCTGCCTGAGGTGGATTAAAACCCCCACCTGCCTTCATTCCCCAGGACCCGGAGCTCTGTCAGGATCTGACTGCCCTGTGGACAACCCAAACCTCAATTCCTACCTTCCACTCTGGGTTTCAATTTCTTCTCTGTTTCTGTATCCAGTGATTTCCAATTCCATCTTCCAATTTTAGCTTTGGTGTAATTATATTTGATATATTTTATCCAACATTTATAAGTGTTTGGAATAAGACCAAGGACCCATCTGCTTAGTTTCCAGGTTTTGGTATAAAGAGGATTTGACTTCTCCTGATTTTCACATCTCCCAGAATGCCACATCTAATGTTTGTCATGAACAGAATTGGCATGAGGACACTAGAGCCAGGATCTAAAATCTCAGAGTCCATCGCAGTATGGCAGGTTATTTGAGAAAACAAAAGAAAACAAAACAGTCTCCTATCCTAAAATATCTAATATCTGGAATAAAAGGCATAAACCTTAAACTCTGATGGCGATGAGACTGCAAATTTTAAACTTTGAGGAGTAACTGGGATTATTTGTTTTACCAGGAATAAGCACAATAGGTCAGGTAGTATTTGAGGAAAGTTCAAGGTGAAACTTGTAGAGTGTTGACTTTTGAGTAGGACTGTGGTCACCCCAAGAAGTCATACCGACATCAGCGCAACCTTCCTGGACCCTGGAGCACAGTCAGGGTGGAGATGTATGTTCCCCCTTGCCATGTCAGGTTTCCTATCAGTAAGTCACACTGTTCTTAACTTCTTAGGTTCTACAGACTTTAAGCAAGCTTTTTATTGGATTACCTTAATTATAGTGCTTGGTACCTTAATTGTGTCTTCCAACAAAACATAAATTGGTGTAAAAGCATTTTGTTTCCTTAAACACAAACACTCACATTCGTACAGGGTTTTCCCATTCTCATTTTCCTGCAGGTTCCGGTTGGCTGCTTCTCCGAGGCTTGGTGACAGCGCTGGGCAGTCTGAGTAGGACTGTGCTCTGACAGGGACTGATGGGGCCCTGGCGCAGCAAGATGCGCACAGAGTAGCAATACTCTTTTCTTTTCTTTTTCACGTTCAAAAAGCGTCAGGTTGCATTGTGAATAAACGCATATTGGAAGGCTATTAAAGGAGGTGAGCACCGCTTTGCCCCAACCACGTCAGTTCACAGGCTCCCTAGAGGAAAGCTGGCTGAAGATGGTTTCCGGATGCTGAGACTTCCGGCTTAAGAGTCAGGCCTTTCTCTGTTCTGCTGCCTCTAAGAGCACCGAGAGAAGGGACTAGGGTAGACCACGGTGAGATCTTCAGACGCGGCCACTGTCCCCTACCCGCTAGTCCTCAGCACTACCTTGTCAAAGAGGCAAGTTAGGAGACAACCCAAGTGTTCATGGACAGATGAATGGATAAACAGAATACGGTAAATCCATGCAACGGAATATGACTCAGCCACGAAAAAGAACAAATTGTGACACATGCTAAAAAAGGGATGAACCTTAAAAGATTATGTTACATGAAATAAGCCAGACACAAAAGGACAAATATTGTACAGTTCCACTAACATGAAATACCTAGAGTAGGCAAATACATAGACATGGAAAGTAGACTAGAGGTTACCGGGGTTAGGGGAAGAAGAGAATAAGGAGTTGTTGTTCAGGGGGTACAGAGGTTCTGTTTGGAGTGTGAAACATTTTTGGAGATGGCTGGTGGTGATGGTTGCACAATATCGTGCAAGTAATTAGTGTCCCTGATCTGTACATGTAAAAATGGTTAACACAGGGGCTTCCCTGGTGGCACAGTGGTTGAGAGTCCACCTGCTGATGCAGGGGACATGGGTTTGTCCCCGGTCCGGGAAAATCCCACATGCAGCGGAACGGCTGGGCCCGTGAGCCATGGCCACTGGGCCTGCACGTCCAGAGCCTGTGCTCTGCAATGGGAGAGGCCACAACAGTGAGAGGCCTGCATACCGCAAAAAAAAAAAAAAAAAGGTTAACACAGCAAATGTTATATATATTTTAACACATATACACACAGAGGTAAGTAAAGGAGACCATCACTTCGGGAAAGATGTAGAAGGTATATTTTTCTCTATTTCTCTAAGTACAGCTGTATGTAGTTATATAAGCTGTAAGGACAAGATATATAAACCATAAGCCTCTGAATGGTAGAGAGAAAAAGGCAACCTCCTAGGGGTCTTGAGATCCAAGGAATGACACTGTTGTGAGTTCCGTGGGCTTTCTTTTTGCCTCATGTATCCCAGACTGGGTGCGGGAGAACTCAGAAGCTTGGGAACACCAACAGTTGCTGCCAAAAAAAAAAAAAAAAACCCAAAGAAAAGTCAACTTGTCATTGAAGATGCTAGTGCCAAATTTAACGTGGGGGTAGGGTGGGGTTGGAGCAGACAACGGGGTGACTCTGCGCCTGGACCTAAAGTTACCGTACGCTTACACATATAGATGGAATCTAAAAAAAAGGTCATGAAGAACCTAGGGGCAGGATGGGAATAAAGATGCAGACGTACTAGAGAATGGACTTGGGGACACGGGGAGGGGGAAGGGTAAGCTGGGACGAAGTGAGAGAGTGGCATGGACATCTATACACTACCAAATGCAAAATAGATAGCTAGTGGGAAGCAGCTGCACAGCACAGGGAGATCAGCTCGGTGCTTTGTGACCACCTAGAAGGGTGGGATAGGGAGATGCAAGAGGGAGGGGATATGGGGATATATGTATACGTATAGCTGATTCACTTTGCTATAAAGCAGAAACTAACACACCATTGTGAAGCAATTATACTCCAATAAAGATGTTATAAAAAAAATAATAATAATAAAAAAGAATAGCGCCTGGGATTGTTATGGCTACAAAACCTGCTGGAAGTTTGTCAAAGACAACATCAACTCCCCTAAACTCCCCCCTCACTGAGACAGTACAAAGCCTCTGCTTTAATCTGAATGTATTCAAAATGTTACCTCTTCACTCACTTCTAATTTTCCCAGAAAAGTTTCAAAGACTGGTTTGTTACCATATGCAGTGAGGGACTCCTTGGTTATCACAGCTCCATACAATGCCTGTAGAGACCTAGCAACCCATGTAATTATATCCAAAGTGAAATTGGTTACTGGGGAGAATTTACACCCAGAACTCTCAGGAGGCCAGTACTTTTAAACAAAGCCTCAGGAACTTCTAAAATTCAAACTATCATCCTTGATGAAGTTTTGCCAACTTTGGATCCCGTGAGAACAAAGTTCAACACAAAAGGGGACTCCAGACCCCACCTCTTTACTTCTCCGTGAACAGTAGGGTACAGAGTGAGCTCAAGTTGATCCTCATTTGTCTCCCGCATTGTCTTTGTTGCACTGGACAGATCACTGAACTCTGTGCTTTCGTCTTCTCATCTGTAAAATGGGAATGTTAATAATAATAAAGATTCTTCTAAAGAGTAAAAGTCAAGTTAGTTGCTTATAGCTCCCATTATATAAAAAAAAAAAACCTTGTAAACTCTTAGAAAGCAGGAACTGTCTTCATCTTTAGAATATTCCAGAAAAATCTGCTCTGCTGCCTTGTAGACACTCAAGGAAGACTTCAGTGACCAAAGCAGTGTTCAGCATGAACACTTAGCACCAGCACTAAGTACTCTCTGAGCTATTGAGTACCTGGAACTACTCATCTTCTCATCCCTGGGAGCTGGAGATCCACACTGCCTAGTCACAGATCCTAGTTTTGTCAGCAGTCTAGCCACTCTCTCATCCCAGGCTGGAATATCCCAGTGGCAGGGCCAGTGGGCACAGCTCTTCATTAAAGGCTCTGAAAAACAATTACATCATTCCTTATTTTTATATCTCCCTGGGAGGATATGAGGATTATCTTGGCTTCCTCAAATCTAATTAAACCATGAAACCACCTTATAGAATGGACTGTTTATCCTTATCTTGCAAATTATGAAACCTTAGGGGTTAAGTGATTATGTTAAGTTTACTAATTTAAGCATGGGGAAGTATAAACAATTCAACACTTACTCCACATTTTATCCACTGGGTTCTACTCTCCTGGCGCTGAAGAAGAATCTAGCACTCATATCCTTTATGCTTGTTTTTTTCTTCCTGTAGTTATCTGAGGGACTTTAATTCCCTAAATCACAAGGTGGTAGGTAGAATTTAGAGTAGTGTAAGAAACCTGTAAGCTAAGAGATCACTTTTTGAGGGGGGTCTAGATATTTAATTAAGAAAGCCTCTAGATAAGGACAGATAACAGAATTTCCTTAATCTATACACCAGTTTCAATTAGGCAGTGGTTAGTTCAAATGCATTTATAGGACAACCTAAGTCAAGAGTTAATGAAATTTGTCATTTATTTTGCCTGCTCTAAAATGAGAACCATACAACTTCATTCTTGGGTATCTTCTCTTGGTTATTTACATGAATTATTTATCTTATGTCTGGAAATTTAATACATGTCATAGTGCTGCAAATTACACAATCCATCTCAGGTTTTGTAGTTTGCTGTCTAAATGGGTAATCAATCTCAGCTATTAGTTTTATTTATTAAATCCAGCTCAGGAAGTAAAAGTTTGACCCCATTTTACACTGTGCTGAAAACATAGATATGGTTAGTCCAAGATGTTGGATGTGGTGAAGGTAAAAAGAAAACCAGTTGAAGTGAAAGGTGGATTGATAAATACCGTGCTGATTCTGCATGGCAGGATCCTGGGAGGAGATTCATCTACTGCTTCCTTTAAGGCAGAGACCAGAACACACTGGCTAGTAGGTAAAGCACTGAATTAAAATACGGCTTCAATCGTCATTCTGAATCAGTGAAACAAACTTGGGCAATTTTAAGAAACGAACTCTCAGAGGTACAAAACGGATCCGCTTCCTCTTATCTGATAATTAAAAAAAATAATATTGGTTTCTATCCCAGGATCCTTGAATAAAGTGTATTGGAATGTTATACTAGCTTAGTTACTAAGTCCGGTGACAGACTGCCACGACAAACAGATAGTGAAATCCTTTCTGAGTTGGTTTTTGTATGACTGCCTTTCATTTGAAGGGAAAAATGCAGAATAAAGGAAGGGAAGGTTTAGACCCCGTGACTATGCATCTGAGCTCAGGGAGGAAGAGGAAGGAGAATGGGTCACACACACAAAAAAACAATTCAGAAACTTCAGGACACACTCAGGTATTCACACCTCCCTGCAGCCCCTCACCCCTTCCGCTGCCTCATACGAGGACATGCTTTTCACTCAACTTTTTAAAACAGTCCGCAATTTTAAGCTTTCCAAACTGCTAAATAATTAACTTTTATTAAACAGAACATTATGTAGAATCCCATGAACTTGACCACTAGGTAGTATTGCAGACAGAGACAGGATGGAGGACCACGTTAGCTTTAAGGCTGTTTTTATCTCAGTGTTCATAAATGTCCTTTGTCAGGCAACAAGGCCTTTGTGTGCACTGCTTCACTCTGCCTAGAACATTCTCTTTCCTCATCCTCCCTGCGCTCTTCCTATTTAACTCATACTCAACTTTCAAATTTCAGTGTACAATCCTTTTCTAGGGAAACTCTGTAATTCTCCAGACTATCTCAGATTCCTTTGTCTCATACACTTTTCACAAGACCTTCTTTCACAGCAGTGAAATTTATATTTATCATGAAATTATTTTATTGATATCTGTCTCCTCTAAGGGAAAGTAAGCTCTATGAGGTCAGGGTCCATGCTTGCTATTTCTCATCATTTTGCCTCTAGTTTTTAGCACAGTGCTTAGAGCATAGCAAGAACTTGATTAATGTTTTGAATAAATGACCGAAAAGCAAGAGCAATTTTGCTTTTGGATGAAGTAAGAAAAGGAACTCAAAACACAACTTCTGTGTCTTTCAGAACCACTATGGGTTTTGAAGTTCTTGTGACCAGTATGAAGAGGCAAGTTCTCCATAGAACACTGGCTCAGGGATGACTGTGAACTTCACAATAAAAGTGTCTGGCTAATTTGGAAATAACTATGAAAGATGTTTGGATGGTTGGTTCATTATCATGTGACAAATAAATAACTGGCTTTAAAATTAACAATGATTTTTTTATTATTTGGTTGGAAGAAGGAAAGAAGAGAAAATTGAGATGGACCTACTGGGCATCTTGGCTAATTATAGTCACATCATTCCTGCTTTTTTCCACCACTGTAACATCTGCTGACCTTCCGTGACATATTTTATTGCTCTAGTGCAACAAGAGAAATCAGCAAGTCTACCGTCTTAGGGAGATTAGAAAATAGGACTTCCTTTTGTTCCATGACCTCAACCCCGCCTTGTGGCCTTTAGTTCCTCTTTCCTTTGTCAGGGAAGGTATTACCTTTGGGTTTCCTCTTCAAAACTGCGAAGGAAATTCAAGATTTAGTTCGTTTTCAGCTTGCTGCTTGGCTTAGTGACAAAACTCAGCTATAGTTTTATTTATTTATTTATTATTTTTTTCAGCTATTGTTTTAAAGATCAATATAAAGTTGAGAGTAAAAATTGAGATCTGAGTGAGAAGCTCTTTGTGTTTCCTTTTCATCTCATCTGCAGTTAATTCAATACATGTTTGTTGCAAAGCTATGATACAGAAGGCGCCATGATTTGTGTTAGCTGATTAAAAAAAAAGATTCGCAGTCCAATGGGAGAAGCAGAGCTGTAGCTAGCAATATAAGACAGATAGTGATAAGTATTAGAATAAGAGTACAGAGAAAGTTCTATGGGAATACAAGGGAGGACAGATTAATTTCAATTTAGGAATTTTTGGAAGACTTTGTGAAGAATTTGGACCTTGAAGATGGATCTTTAACGATGGGGAAGATTTCAGTGAGCTTAAAGAGAAAAAAGAGGATCTTTTAGGCAGAAGGACACAAGGGGAACCTAGACAAGAAGGTAGGAGAGCACAGGGAATGCTTTAGAAATATATGATAATACTGTGGGGCTAGAGTTCCCAATGTTTGGCGATATAATGAGTAGTAAGGTTATAAATGCAGATTGAATCTATAGAGTAGGCTTTGAATGTTATGCAAGACAGTTGCAACTTTATAGATAGTGTCTGTTCCAGAAAGGTTACCTTTATCAAAGTTTTAGTAAGTTTTAGTTTAGAATGGTTTAAGATAGCTGGAATTCTATTCTGATGAGGTAGTGAGAAATAAGGAGGCAGGTCAGCCCAATTTCTTACATCTTGTGTTAGTCTCTAGGGGTTTTTGGCTCTAATTTATCTGAGATGGGTACATGGGCTTTGTTGGTGGGAAGGGGGCATGGGTAAATGATACTCAGGTTGCATCAAAATGTATTATCTGCAAAAGAGGCTGGCTGCCCTGTGTCCTGGTTGGTAATGACTCTGGATCCTCCAGCCTCAAGGAGGGCGATGGAGGACGAACAATGCCTCTTTCCACTGACTTGCTGGCCTGCATGGCTTCTTTTTCAAGACTCAAAGCATGACTCAGCATCACCCATTGATTTTGAAGTTCATTTCAGCTTTGTAGATTTTGTTATTGGCATTTCCTCCCATAGTCTGGCAATAGGATGTGTGACAGTCTTTGTTTTCATTTCTTTTTCCCCCCCAGTGTCCTATATATATTAGTGTAAAGTTGAGAAAGGCTAAGTCTTAGGCTGCTATCCAGAAGTCATGTCCGACTGGAAATGAGCACATGATATTCTGAACTTCCTTTTGGTGATTTCATGGTTCAACAATAAGAGAAATAATAAGAAAATCTTGATATATTTCTTGTCTGTGATTATTTTCAAAAATCTGACAAGACCAAAGTGGAGTTGGAAGATCATCTGGGCCACTATTGTGGTATCCAGAGGGGAGGGATCAGGGAGCGAACTCAGGTCATCGTAGTAGAAATGGAGAAGAGAGGATGGACGTGAGATTTGTCAAAGGGGTAGAATAGGTAGAGGTTATTGTTGATTGGATGTAAGAGCTGAGAAAAAGGGCAAATTTGCAATATTACCCAGGTTTCTGGTTTCAGTGACTGAGCAGATAGGTGAAAGTGCCACTCAAAAAAATGGGGAATGTGAGAGAAAATAAAGACTTTTATGAGACCAGTCATGAACTCATTGTGGATATGCTGAAGTTGACATGCCTGTGAAGCTTTTCAGTGCATATACAAGCAGTGGGAGGAAAACACATGGGATTAGAGCTCAGAAGATATATCTGGCCTAGATTTGATGGTCATTAGTCTATTACAGTTTATACCAAGGAACTGAATGAATTTCCCAAGGGTTATGAAAATAAGAAAGCCAAGGGCAGAAGCTTTAAGACCATAGAAGGAAAGACCAGGACAGCTCCCATTTAGGAAAATTTAAAATGTTCAAAAGGCTAAAAGAAGGAACAGGGTTCCTACCTCAAGAACTGGACATTTCTGCAGAGAAAGAGCATCCAGATTTGAAAAAAGAAACATGCAGACATTTTAAGCAATGAAAGACATTGTCATTAGAATAAAAATCAACAGATAGATTAAAGAATAGACTAGATGCAGATGAAGAGAAAATTAGTGGATTGTCAAATATGCCTGATGAAACCACACAGAATGCAGAACTGAGAAATAAAGAGATGGGAAATACAGAAAAAGAAATGAAGAGACATAGAAAATGAAATGAGAAGCTTCAAGAAAATGAAATGAGAAGCTTCAATGAAGAGCTAATAGAAGTTCCAGAAGGAGGAGTTTAAGAGCATTATGGAGAAGCAATATTAAGAAGAATTATTAAAGATGTTTTAAAGTTAAACAAAAAAGAAGCCTGAGTTTGAAAAGGCACACAAGCTCAGTTAAGATAAATGCAACAAATCTGCATCTAGAAACATTATATTAAAATTATAGGACATCAAATGTAAAGAGGAAAAAATATAAAGCTACAAGAGGCAAGACAGATTATGTGTAAAGGAACAAATCAAATCGACAGTTGTAGGATCACTGTGATCATAGATAACAGAAGGCAATGAGATATTTTCAGAATGCTTGGGGCAATTACATTGTATAACCACTTAAATGTCATTCAAGAAAAGGCACATATTTTTATTCCTTTCTAAGGAAGATTACCACCTACCAACTCTTCTAGCAGGAACTTCTAAGGGATGATACACTTTAACTGAAAAGAGCTGAACCTAGAAGGAAGGAGTAGGAAACTCACATGCAGAAAATTGACCTTTGTCTGAGTTGGCATTGCAGACCAATGGGTAAAAGATACTTGACTCAATAAATGGGGCTGAGGCATTCCATTCTCCTCAAGGGAAAAATAAAAATAAATTTGGGTCCCTGCTTCACTCTGTATACAAAAATCAATTCTCAGTGGAGTAATTTGAAAGGCAAAATTATTATAGAAAAAATCTAGGAAAACATCTTTATGGCCTCAGGGTAAGGAAAAATTATTAAACCACAGAGAAAAGGCGTTAATAAATTTGACTATGTTAAAAATTAAAAACAAATCTGCCCCCACCCCAGTAAGATTGGTATGTAGAACAATTTTCAGAAAATTCACGTGGCTAGAAACTTATAAGAAAGTGGCTTAACTGTACTAGTAATTGGAGAAATGCAAATTAAATCCCGGTGGGATTAGCAGACTGTCAAAAAATGTAAATTGACAATATTAAAAGTTTTAGAAGTTTGGCATATAGAAATGTAGACAACTAATGTCCATTTGCAGTAATAAATGAATATTGACAGTATTCACTAACTCAGGACAAAAATTGTGGTGTATTTATACAGTGGAACATCATATAGGAGTGAAAATGAGTGAACATAAACTGTGTATATGCACAGATAATTCTCACACATAATGCTGAATGAATAAAGCAAGTTGCAGAATAATACATACTCTGGCACCGTTTACACAAAGTTAAAAAACTCAAAACAATGTTGCATGTGGCTAAGGATACATACATGATAAAATTATGGAGATGCATGGGAATGGTATAGTTCAAATTCAGGAGGGAGAGTTATGTGATCTAGAAGGGTTCACAGGGGTTTCACCTGTGCTGTAAATACGTTATTTATCAGGTTGTGAGGTAGGTACCTGGTCATTTGTTGTATTGTTCTGTTTGGCTTTTTATGCCTTAAATTTTGCATAATGCTTTTCTAAAATGAAAAGAGTAAATCAGAGGTGAGGAATTGGAGATGGCAAGTGAAGACCATTCTTTCTACTTCTCTTTTTTTTTTTTTTACTGGGAAGGAAAGAAGAAAAGAGATTGTGTTCTATTTCTTTCTTTCTTTTTTTTTTTTTTTTTGCGGTATGCGGGCCTCTCACTGTTGTGGCCTCTCCCGTTGCGGAGCACAGGCTCCGGACGCGCAGGCTCAGTGGCCATGGCTCACGGGCCCAGCCGCTCCGCGGCATGTGGGGTCTTCCCGGACCGGGGCACGAACCCGTGTGCCCCACATTGGCAGGCAGACTCTCAACCACTGCGCCACCAGGGAAGCCCTGTGTTCTATTTCTTGACACCAAGTGATTTGGAAGAATTCAAAAGTTTATGCTATTTTGTAGATAAACTGACATGTGAAACTGCAGAATTCTGAGCTCAAATTCAATATATTCAACTTTGTGAGGTAATTTTTATTATTTGGACCACACCGTGGTCTAATCATGCACAACTTGGAATTATGTTGAATTAAATCATTAGAAAGCAAAAAGCTCAAAATGATTTTTTTCTTTGTATTATTTCTTATTCTGTAACTAATACAACTTTTTGAGAAGAACCAATAGTATACATATAGAAAAATGATCCAAATTGAAAATACTAAATCATTGAAAATATGTATGAAGATCATTCTTTCAAAGAAGCTGAAATTTGATGATATGAAGGTCTCTTAAAACCTGTGCTCTAAGTGTAGATGGTTTGTGGTCAGATTTCTTTGTTTATGGTTTCAATTCCGGACACTAAACTAGGTATCTTTACATATTTTGTTTCATTTATTCATCGTAAACCTTTCAAAAACGAAAGAACTCACCAACAACATCCATATCTCTTTAATGAGATGGGATAGGTATTTTTAAATGTGTGTTAAAAATTATGTGCTTTAGTTGTGTCCTCTTTAGAACTAAATCAGACATTTTCTGAGTAGGGTACAGCATGTTCAGTACTAAAGGAAAACCCCTGCTTGGAACAAAGGTGTTACTGAATAGCTCTGCCAGAGACCTTTATTTCAAAGGCGGAATTTTATTTCACAGGAAATGTGAATATGAAAGTATTTTACGAGTAATTAGCTTTTAAAACAGCAGGAACTTCATTTTCTTCATTTATGCTTGGAAGCTAGACATGGAATTTGTGGGGGGTTTTGTGGCTTGTGTGAAATTGTTAGAAACATGCCATATTGTAGCTAAGAAACATACCAAACTTGGTCTTCACCTGAGACAGCCCCTGTAGCATGGTCTTGAGGAGGAAGTAAACCTGGAAGATGAGCAGCCGCCGTTCTCAGCAGGTGCTGTCCCAGTCTGGGCCCCCAGCCCCGCTCCCTGACACATTCATTCTCGTCTCCAGTGGAAAATTTAAAAGAATTAGCAATCATAATAGCATTCACTAACTGTTCGATCTTGCTGTCCCCATTTAGAGATGGTAAAACTGAGGCACAGAGAGGTTAAGGGTCTTAACAAAGGCTACAGTGAATGAGTGGCCAGAGTCAAGCTTTAAACTGAGGCAATCTGATTTCAAAGCTACTCACTTAACTGTCATGCTACATGTCTCACCGTATTTGAAGACATTGAACTTGGCCATTAATGTGAGTTACTATCTCACACTAGGAAGACTCTATCGTAGTTTCTGTTACCGCCCCTGGTAGCTGTTATCACTGGTAAGTTGGGGCTTAGATCTTTACCCTCAAGCGCTGTGCTGATGCACATATTCTGCTAGGTAATGCCAAATAGTTTTCTAAAATGATGATACCAATTGAAGTTCTCAACACTGTATGAGAGCACGTCTTGTTCTACATTTAAATTTTTTGCTGACCTGCTAGGTGTGAAATGGTATCTTGTGTTTTTAAATTGCATTTCCCCTAATTATTGATACAGTGGAGAATTTTTCACGTCTTTGGGACATTTGTATTTCCTCTTCTATGAAATGTCTGTTCATGTCTTTTGCTCATTTTCATAGTCTTTTTTTTCTCATATTGATTTATAGGAGTCCTTCACCTATTCCAGATACTAATCTTTTATCTCTTATATGTGTATCAAATGTCTTAGTTTGTGTCTTCTCACTGATCCCCTTGATATAGAAATTCTTAATTTTAAAGGAGTTAAATTGATCAATCTTTTTCCTTTATCATTTTTGAGCTTTTAATAAACATTTAATGTATCTTGCCCTACCCCCAAGATGGTAAAGGTATTCTTATGAATTTTCTTCTTAAAAACTTATAGATTTGCCCTTTACATTTAAGTCTTTAATTGGAATTGATAACTTTCATGATGGTGGGAGGTAGGGATCCAATTAAAAATTTTTTTTATCCATTGGATAACCAAATCTCCAAGTACCATTTACTGGGCAGTTTCCCTACTCACATTGATTTTCCAAGTCCCTCTGTCTCTCTGTCTTGAGTCAAGCTTTCTTATAAGTGTGGACTGTTTCTGGCCTTTCTATTTTGTTCCATGGGTCTACCTTGTATGATACTTTATCAGTTCCACCTTGTCTTAGTTGCTACAGTTTTATAACTAGTTCTGATGTGGATTGGGAAAGTCCTTTACCTTATTCTCCTTTGGGAGTGTTTTGGTATTTTTAGTCCTTTGCTTTTCCATATACATTTTAGAATCAGTTTGTCAGTTACCATAAACAATGTTAGTATTTTGATTGGATTGCATTAAAGCTATAGATTAATATGGGAAGGAGTGACATCTTAATGATATTGTTTCCCATTTGTGTACATGGGATATCCCTGTTTATTAAAGTCTTTCAAAAAAGTTGAAAATTTTTCTCAAAAAGTCTTTGTACATCTTTTGTTAGATTAATTCCTAGGTACTTTATGCTTTTGTTGCTATTGACACTGGTATCTTGCTTAAAAACTTATTTTCAAACTGCTGTTAGGTACAGTTATACAATTTTTGTTTATTGTGTGGCAGAGACAACCTTGCTTATCATTAAAGGTGTTTCCCTTTCTTTCTGGACACACATCTTTCTTCTTGGCCTTCCTTCCAATTAGGTGCGGCCATGTGACTGACTTCTGACAAATAGAACAGGGGGCAGCTATGCTATACCCCACACTGAGGTCTGGCCCATAGAAACTTCCTCTCTGCCCCCCCATCCCTTCCCTCTAAGCTGCTGGATGTTGGTGCCAGAAAGACTTGGGAAGCCGCATGTTGAAGAGGGTGGCATCTCTATCCGTTGGGTCCCCAAGTGACTGGGTAGCATGGAGGCTCATCTCTCATCTGCTCCAACTAAATGAGCTTTACATGATGAGAAACAATTATTTTGTGAAGCCACTGAGATGTATCCATTACAACAAATACGATTATCTTAATTAATGCATATTAATTCTAATCCCAGCAAGTCAATAAGGACATTTATTAATCTAAATATTTACCTGTTGATTCCTTAGTATTTTCCACATAAATATTACATCATTTGTAAATAACGAACTTTGCTTGCTTTCTTTCCTATTTTTTACAGATTTTATTCTCTTTCTTGTATTACAGTACTAGCTAAGACCTCCTATACAATGATGAATCAAAGCAACAGTGGTTTGTAAGTTGCCTTGCTCCTTATAGTCAAGGGAGTTCTTTTAACATTTTGCCATTAATTGTATGCCTGGTAAAATTTTGTATATATCCTTTATCAGGATATGGAAATTCCTTCTTATTACTAACATATCAAGAGATTTTTTTGGTCATAAATGGATGTTACTTCATTTAATGATATATTTGCATCTTTGGGAAGATCATATGTTTTTCTTCATTAAACTGATCATGTGCTGTTATATCTCTTTTCATGAGTGACATTCACCATAATTTTAGCTGAGGCTCAAAATTAATAAATCAACATCCATTTTAAGAAGAAGATTCTCTACATTATCTGTTGGTTTCTATTTTAGGGAAAATTTCTGTTACATTTATTATTCTCTTCTTTATACTTTTTTGGGACTTATGCTGCTTTTTTTAAAATTTAATTTAATTTTTTTTATACAGCAGGTTCTTATTAGTCATCAATTTTATACAGATCAGTGTATACATGTCAATCCCAATCACCCAATTCATCCCACCCACCCCCACCACCCCACTGCTTTCCCCCTTGGTATCCATACGTTTTTTCTCTACTTCTGTGTCTCAATTTCTGCTCTGCAAACCGGTTCATCTGTACCATTTTCTAGGTTCCACATATATGCATTAATATACGATATATTTTTTTCTCTTTCTGACTTACTTCACTCTGTTTGACAGTCTCTAGATGCATCCACGTCTCTACAAATGACCCAATTTCATTCCTTTTTATGGCTGAGTAATATTCCATTGTATATATGTACCACATCTTCTTTATCCATTTGTCTGTCGATGAACATTTAGCTTGCTTCCATGACTTTGCTATTGTAAATAGTGCTGCAGTGAACATTGTGGTGCATGTGTCTTTTTGAATTATGGTTTTCTCTGGGTATATGCCCAGTAGTGGGATTGCTAGGTCATATGGTAATTCTATTTTTAGTTTTTTAAGGAACCTCCATACTGTTCTCCATAGTGGCTATATCAATTGACATTCCCACCAGCAGTGCAAGAGGGTTCCCTTTTCTCCACACGCTCTCCAGCATTTGTTGTTTGTAGATTTTCTGATGATACCCATTCTAACTGGTGTGAGGTGATACCTCATTGTAGTTTTGATTTGCATTTCTCTAATAATTAGTGACGTTGAGCAGCTTTTCATGTGCTTCTTGGCCATCTGTATGTCTTTGGAGAAATGTCTATTTAGGTCTTTGCCCATTTTTGGATTGGGTTGTTTGTTTTTTTAATATTGAGCTGCATGAGCTGTTTATATATTTTGGAGATTAATCCTTTGTCTGTTGATTTGTTTGCAAATATTTTCTCCCATTCTGAGGGTTGTCTTTTCGTCTTGCTTATGGTTTCCTTTGTTGTGCAAAAGCTTTTAAGTTTCATTAGGTACCATTTGTTTTTATTTCCATTACTCTAGGAGATGTATCAAAAAATATCTTGCTGTGATTTATGTCAAAGAGTATTCTTCCTATGTTTTCCTCTAAGAGTTTTATAGTGCCTGGTCTTACATTTAGGTCTCTAATCCATTTTGAGTTTATTTTTGTGTATGGTGTTAGGGAGTGTTCTAGTTTCATTCTTTTCCATGTAGCTGTCCAGTTTTCCCAGCACCACTTATTGAAGAGACTGTCTTTTCTCCATTGTATATCCTTGCCTCATTTGTCATAGATTAATTGACCATAGGTGTGTGGGTTTATCTCTGGGCTTTCTATCCTGTTCCACTGATCTATATTTCTGGTTTTGTGCCAGTACTATATTGTCTTGATTACTGTAACTTTGTAGTATAGTCTGAAGTCAGGGAGTATGATTCCTCCAGCTCCGTTGTTTTCCCGCAAGACTGCTTTGGCTATTCGGGGTCTTTTGTGTCTCCATACAAATTTTAAGATTTTTTTGTTCTAGTTCTGTAAAAAATGCCATTGGTAATTTGATAGGGATTGCATTGAATCTGTAGATTGCTTTGGGTAGTGTAGTCATTTTCACAGTATTGATTCTTCCAATCCAAGAACATGACATATCTCTCCATCTGTTGGTATCATCTTTAATTTCTTTCATCAGTGTCTTATGGTTTTCTGCATACAGGTCTTTTGTCTCCCTAGGTAGGTTTATTCCTCGGTATTTTATTCTTTTTTGCAATGTAAATGGGAGTGTTTCCTTAATTTCTCTTTCAGATTTTTCATCATGAGGAATGCAAGAGATCTGTGTGCATTAATTTTGTATCCTGCTACTTTACCAAATTCCTTGATTAGCTCTAGTAGTTTTCTGGTGGCATCTTTAGGATTCTCTATGTATAGTATCATGTCATCTGCAAACAGTGACAGTTTTACTTCTTCTTTTCCAATTTGTATTCCTTTTCTTTCTTTTTCTTCTCTGATTGTCGTGGCTAGGACTTCCAAAACTATGTTGAATAATAGTGGTGAGAGTGGACATCCTTGTCTTGTTCCTGATCTTAGAGGAAATGGTTTCAGTTTTTCACCATTGAGAATGATGTTTGCTGTGGGTTTGTCATATATGGCCTTTATTATGCTGAGGTAGGTTCCCTCTGTGCCCACTTTCTGGAGAGTTTTTATTATAAATGGGTGTTGAATTTTGTCAAAAGCTTTTTTTTTTTTTTTTTTTTTTACTAACTCCTTAATGTGGATGTTGACTTATTAATTTTGAGGCTTTCTTTACTAATATAAACATTTAAGGCTATACATTTTCCTTTATCATTTTATTTACATCTTTAAAGTTTATATATATTTCATTATTGTTCAGTTCAATATTTTCTAATTTTCATTATTCTGTTATTCAGAGGACTGTTTTAAAATTACTAAACAAGTGGAGTTTCTAGTTATTTTATCATTAATTTCTAACAATTGCATTTTTTATCAGAAAAGTGTGATTGGATATGCATTATTTGCAATTTATTATTGAGGCTTGCATTAATGGCCTGGCAAAGAGTGAATTTTTAAAAATGTTTCTTATGTGCAAGAAAATAATGAATATTACTTAATTTTTTGAGTTCTCTGTTTATTAGGTCAAGCATGTTGATATGATCTTTAAGTATTTCAAATATTTCCTTATGTCACTCAGTTACTAAGCAGATGTATAAATTTTCTTTGATGAGGATTTCTCATAGTTCTATCAATTTTGCTTATATTCAATTTTTGCTTATGTGTTTTGCATTTATTTTGTTATGTGCATACCAGTACAGAATTGATTTTCTGATGAACTGATCATTTGACAAGTCCTTTTAAAATATCCAGTATTGCTCTTGGCTTTAAAATTTATTTTGTCTGGTATTAATGTGGTTATACCAGCTTTCTTTTGGTTAGTTTTTCCTAGTTTCTCCTCTTTCATGCTCTGACTTCCCAACTTTCTGTGTATTTATGTTTTAGAAATGCTTATAGTAAACATCACATACCTAGGCTTTTAAAAAAAATCCAGGCTGGCAATAATATAACAGAGAGTTCAGTGTATTTATATTTATTGTCATTAATGATATTTGCATTTATTTCTACTCTCCCGTTTTGTGACTTTTATGTATTCAATATTTTGGGGTTTTTTCCGTTTCTTTCTTTGTATTTCCCTTTTTCCACCTTCTTCTGGATGGGTTGAGTTTTTCTGTTTGTTTGTTAATTTTTTTTTTCCATTTGGTAGTTGTACTCGCCATGGTTACTTTAGTAGTTAACCTAAAACAGTGTTTTTAAAACTGTGAGTTGTGAAAATAATTCTGTGGTTATTGACCAGGACTTTAAAAAAGTACATAGAAGAGAATGGTAAATGGAATAGTAAATGTCTAATTAGGGAAAATGTTGTTTTCATGACAATATTGTTTCATATATATGTATATTTCATATATATGATTATTGCATATATACGTATATTGCCCTTAAAACAGGGCTTGTTATTACTGCCTCTGTTAGCCACACTGGTCCACTGGTTTTATTTTCAATCATTCTCACATAGCTGGACAGCAGGGCCCTGTAGAACCATACTGGAGTCTGAAGCAAAAGAAAAAATGTGTGCACTTTTCAGGATTTGTTCTCATATACAAAATATATATGCTTTTTAAAATATCCTCTCCTATTGTGGACCAAGTGACAAAAGTTAATGAAAGGTCAACAGTTTAAAAACAAGATTCTATAGAAAGCCCCACGTGGCCCAATCTGATGTCAGGCCACTGTCTCCCTTCTAAACCCACCCGGCAAGGACGTGCGGGCCGATGGGAAAGGCCAGTTCCCGCTGCAGAGTGACGCGGGGTGACATGTCAAACAAACAGCGACAGACAGTCTTGTTCACAATTTTGATATTTTGTTCATTATGAACTTTTCCCCATTAGTTTTGATTTTTAAAATATTACACTAACAATATTCTTTATCTGGATTACTGGGTCTTTTACTGGCCGCCTGAGGTGGGCGAGTAAACACGAATCCAGCCGTGCTGACGGTGCAGGCGCTGGGGCTCCAGCTGCAGGTGCACTCTGCCTGGGAAAGGTCCAATCTAGTTTTTGGTCTCCTGTGCCACGTGGAGACTCCAGTTTTCTGTAGTTGGGCACATGCCACCAGGCAAAGGGTAGAGTTGGAGCTAGCTCACGTTAAACTATTCCCATTTTAAAAAAAGAAAAATCTCTGAGCATTTCTTCCTTTCTTGATAGCTCCACAGTGCATTTAAAAGGATTTTCTTTAATATTTTATCCAGTTGTCTTGTTATTTTCCTCCAGAGGCTCATTCATTGTATTTATTCTATTGTACCCCCTCCCCCACAGAAATGGAAGTCTAGAAGGTTCATTACCACAAGATATAAAAAGATGAGCGGTCTGCTGAGTTCAACCAGTGTCTGCTGACTAGCCGCTGGTTTACCTCATTCCACTGGGAGGCAACCAGACTATCCCAGTTAACCTTGCCAGGAGCATGGCTGACAGGCTGTCCTCCTAGAAAAATGATACATATAGAGGAATTCCTTTTAAATGGCCAACTTTTCAAAGTCTGATTTTTTTTTTCAAAGGTGGTTAATGCTTTTATGTTCCAGGCACAGTTCTAAGAGTTCGGTGTATGTTAACTCACTTAATTCTCACAACTACCTTATGTGGTGGATACTATTACTGATCAGCTCCTTTTTACAGAGAAGGAAAACAGGACTAGAGGTTCACTCACTTGCCTGTGATCACACAGAAAGTGGAAAGTCAGGATTTGAACACAGCCAGCTTGGCTACCAGTGCCATACTCTTAACTTCTATGCTGTAGGGCCTTCACTTGTCACAGGATGTGGTGCGGTTAGCCCAGACCAAGGATCAGCAAAGGGCTCCCTGACTGCCCCAATTTCCTGTCTCCTACAGCGGCTCATGTGGGTAGAATATATGAAAGTGATAGTCCCTGTGTCCTCAGGTAGTCATCAACTCATGCACTAAATATGCTAATTGATTTCTGTAAAGATTTTTACCAGAGCAGAATCACCAAACATGTGGCTTTTATTCAAAACATATTGATGACTCTTGGAGGAGTTGAGATAATCTCAGTATTATGTGTATGTGTTTCTTAATTACTCCTTGCTGTCTTAATGGGTGCTTTGGTCAGTAATGCATGTGAACTGCACTAGTTTCCAAGTGTGACCCACTTCAACTTGTAAATGCCGTGACTGAGAGGGAGGAATCACTTCAATTATTTTGAAATGGCTCTGATGGGTGGAGTGGAGTTTTATACTCCTGTGCTTTATTTAGAGCCAAAACTGGCTCCAGGATCATATTTACCAAATGCACACTGAATACTCTTTGTTTTAACCTTATATGAAGATACTTGGCTTCCGTAAGAACCAATTTGATCATTTTTCTGGTTTCTTTTCAAAGAAATGCTGACAAAGAGCTCAGTAATATAAAAGACTAAGGGTGAAACTTTGGACCAAGTGAAACATGACTTTTCATGCCTTTTAAAGGCATGCTTTAAAATAAAAAATAAAAGCTATGTTTCCTCTGAAAGTATGTGAAAATCTGCCATTTTTGGAATCCACAATAAAAAAATACTTCAGTTTTGATTTCTTTCTTCCTCTTCTTTTTCTTCTATGATTAACTGAGTACTCTCTCAGGCGAGACACTTTTACAGGCAATTACTTTTCTTTATCAAAAGGAATCAAATTGCGACGTTGAATATATTTCTTGCATCAGTTTGAAAGGAACTCAGAGCTTGGGCAGTGGAATTAGTAAATGGTAGAGTTGCCTTTCTGTCTCAGTTTGGGTTTTCTGGGAGGCAGACTCTGAGGTGGCAAGTCCAATCCATGGAGAAGGGAAGGAAGCACGTTTGGGCCAAGGGAGAGGTTGGGCCATGATTCAGTCTCAACAAAAGCCTCAGCCCACGCCCTGGGGAGCTGGGGAGCCCGGTGCAGTATTTGCCCTGAGTTGGGCCAAGCTGGGGGCCTTTATACTCCTGTGTCAATCAACTGGACAAGGGCTGTGCTGGGGGAGGGAGCGAGACTTTGGACAAGGCAGTTCTCTTTAGTCAGTGCAATTCCAGAAGGAGGCTGGCAGGTGCACCTGACTGCTATCACCCCTGGACACTGGGGAGTGAGTGCCTCAGCCCGAACGGGGAGCTGACTGCAGGCTGCAGCAGCCACTTTTCATGCTTTGAGTTGTGGCTGTCTCGTAGAAGGCAATGCCTCTTCCGTTTTGTGTGCCTTTCATTCCTCCAAGTGTAGAACCCCTTTAAGGGTAGAATCTGCATTCATTCTAATCACAGGCCACTGTGTTTCCATTCCTGTTGCTTCTCATGCTTCTTGCTTTGCCAAATACTATATATACAACTCCTCAGCTTCCATCTCAAGAAACTCCTCCTTCAGGGAGCCTTCTGTGACATCTCCAGCTCTCAGTAATCTCCCATGGCAGTCACTGGCTATTTAATCATTTGGAATTTATCATGAAATACCTCAATACGTGTATTTTGTTTTCAGCCATATGTATCTCTAGCTAGATGGTAACTAGATTATGATGATTTCAGATTATTTATAATCTAATAAGAATATATGCTCTCTTTTTTTAATGTTTTCTAGCATTTTGTAATACAAAAATATTTGTTAAATGAGTGGATCTGCAGTTTGTTTAGTTCCTTAGCCAAGAATGTGGATCGGGTATAGGCAAAGTTTATGAGAAACTATTTGAATTTCATAATTCTATACTTTCACTTATGTCTGTCTCTTCTGACACCATGGTTTTACTAGTCATTCATTCAAACAAATACATATTGAGTTATGTTCTTAGACACTGTTCTAAGCAGAGGGGATATGGTGGTGAATAAGACAAGGGCCAGACATCACAGAGCTTAAATTCCAATGAGATAACTGATAATACAACTGAAACAGATGAACAAAATAACTACACAGTGTGACGGGTGTTATGATGGCAGTAAACATAGTGGTGAGATGGAATCAGCCACTTTAGATCAGGGCTGAGGTGATATTGTCTTCAGAAAGAAATGATTCTGCCATGGCCAGAGAGAGAAGACAAGCACCTAAGGCATAAGGAATAGGAATTCAGGAGGCAGAAAGGACTCCATGTATTTAAGAAACAAAAAAGAGGTCTGAGGGATTGGACGGTAGTTGGCACAGCAGAATACACTGGATGAAGTTGGAGATGTTGGCTAGGGTAAAACGTCTCAGATTTTATCATAAGAGCAGCGGAAAACTAGTGAATACTGTTTGTCTTGTTTTGTGTGTGTGTGTTTAACTAGGAGATAGAGGTGTTTGTAGGGCACACATCTGTAAGAGTATAATAAGCGGTATGTTTATGTATATGTGTGTGTGAATTGCACATAAATTATCAATTAAAAAAAAAGGCTAAAAAAATTTTGCCAACCATGCTAGAGGTGAGATTGAATTACCTTTCTGTTCTCTATATTAGAAATGGCATCACAAAAGTGTTATCATAAGACGATGGGGATACAGTCAAAAATGTAAACAAAACATAAGGCATGTCAAATGGTTAATTCATAAAATGGCATGTTTTTCATATTCTTTTTCTATGTATTCTCATATTTAATTCTATATTCATTTTTTTGGATTCTTTTTCTTTAAGACCCCTCTTCCCCAAGTTTTATAACCTTCAGACCCCACAAAACCTGGAGTGGATCCACCTTTGATTGGGACGATGCTGTGATCTGATTTTTATTTTATGAACGTACTGGCTGCCGTACAGAGAATGGATCAAGAAAGGACAGGAATAAAATCAGAGAGACTCCAATTTGTATCCAAACAATCACAATTCTTTGGAGTTTGGGTATTGAAGACGGCTATCAAAATGGTCAAGTGTTGGCAGTGGTTTTCCTTCATTGTTTTCTAGAGTCAACAGAGCCTTTAAGGGGGTGGCGCTGGTTAGCACCATGTCACTTCTCACACTCTAATGTGTGTATGAATCACCTGAGCGTCTGGTTAGAATGCAGGGTCTCCTTCATTTGGTCTGGGGTGGGGCCTGGGATTCTGCATTTCCAACAAATCCCCAGGTGCTCCTGTGGAAGTTCAAGGACCACATCTGGCGTAGTGAGGTAGTAAAGCACTGTGGATCCAGAGTCAGGCAGCCTGGGCTTCAACGCCCATTTTTCTACAAACTTTGTGACTTTGGTTAAGTTAGCTAATCTTTCCAGTCCTCAGTGTTCTTATCTATTAATGGGTGTGCTAATAATAGAATCAACCAGAGAGGGTCATTGTAAAGATTAAATGAGATGATCCAGACTAAGAGGCTATCACAGTATAAGGGCACAAAAATATTTGATATGATTATTCTTGATGTAGTTATAACACTTGGTCTTCTTAGCCAAGCTTGGCTAAGACTTCCTATGAATGATTACCGAAATTTCTCATGCATATAGAAAGAAAGGAAAAGCCTTTCTCTGCAGTATGGATTAAGAAAAAATTAATTCAATCAATAAAAACTTATAAACAATGAAATATATTTGCAAATCAAAATTACCAAGTAATGGACTTCCCTGGTGCTGCAGTGATTAAGAATCCACCTGCCAACACAGGGGACATGGGTTCAAGCCCTGGTCCGGGAAGATCCCACATGCTGCGGAGCAACTAAGCCCGTGCGCCACAACTACTGAGCCTGCGCTCTAGAGCCTGCGAGCCACAACTGCTGAGCCCATGTGCTACAACTACTGAAGCCTGTGTGCCTAGAGCCTGTGCTCCACAACAAGAGAAGCCACTGCAATGAGAAGCCCACACACCGCAACAAAGAGTAGCCTCCACTCGCTGCAACTAGAGAAAGCCCGCATGCAGCAACGAAGACCCAACGCAGCCAAAATAAATAAATAAATAAATAAAATAAAAAATTACCAAATAAAATAAATATTGAGACCAGTGAAGAGTGGGCTAAGCTGCTGATTAAATCATAGAATGTGGCATCTAGAATAGAAGTTAGAGATCTTATAGTCCAACTGGTTGATTCTACGGACAAAACCAAAACAAAGCAAATGGAAGAGACCTAAGGGGTCATGACTCTGGTCATCATTTATCATGTAGGTGGGATCTTCTTATTGAAAAGACAACAGAAACCCTTTCATTGATATTTTGATATCTATAGAAACCTATCTTTATTTAGGTTGTCATTGTTGTGACAGGTCGAACTGTGTCCCTCAAAAGGACATGTTGACATCCCAACCCCTGGTCCCTGTGAACGTGACCTTATAGGGTCTTTGCAGATGTCATCAAGTTAAGATGAGGTCATCAGGGTGGGTCCTAATCCAAGATGACTGGTGGCCTTATAAGAAGATAATGTGAAGACAGACACACGGGATGAGGCCCTGTGACGATGGAGACAGAGACTGGAGGGACGCAAGGGACGCAGCTGTGAGCTAAGGAACGCCAAGGATTGACGGCCCGCACCGGAAGCTAGGAAGAGGCAGGGAAGGATTCTCTCCATAGACCCAAAGGGATCTCAGCCCTGCCAACTCCATGATTTCAGACGTTAGTCTACAGAACTGGAGAGAATTCATTTCTGTTGCTGTAAGCTACCCTCTGTGCGGGGCTTGGTTCCAGCAGCCTTGGGAAACTATAGTACTCTTTATCCTTTCTCCATTTTTTCACACGTTTATTTTTCCTCTTCCGCCCCACAGAAAGCTCCTTGAGGGTAGGAACTGGATTTTGCCCATGTTCCTGTTCCTTGAACAGCTTAGCAGTGCTTAGTCAGGGTTCAGTGAGCATTTGTTGAATTGAAGTAATTGAAGGCTTCCCCAGAGATAATGCAGCTCATTATTTGTTATTATAAACCCCCTATAATTTGCCTGTCAGCTTTGGACACTGTCATCGAGGACATAGAAGAGGTGCCTCTTAGTTGCCAAGAGATATTTGGATGGAATGAGGAAATAAATACTGACAGGGAAACCCAGGAGTGTACTTTAATATTATTTTAAGAAGAGTTTCTAATATTCGCTGAGAGTTTGCTGTGTGTCAGACTCTGTTCTCGGTGGTCAGTGCACATTCTTTCATTGACTCATCATAATGTCTAGGTGAGAGAGATCCTGTTAGACCCAGCTTACCGATGAAAATCACTGAAGCTCAGAAGCTGTGAAAAGCAGAGTTGAGAGTCAAACTTGGGCCATAAGACTGTAAAATTTGCTCTTAACCACTAGACTATTGGGAAATGCAGACGCTGATCATTCCTTTCTGCAGAACTGAGAGATCCTCAGCTTTGTGTTTATGGACGATAATGTGTATAGATTGCTCTCCATATAAATGTGTGTGTGAGAGTGTTGCATGTATATTTATTCTGTGGTATGTTTGTTACCTCCATATATACAGGCCATCAGGTTCCTCAGACATATTTAGAACTTATGAGCCAGGTTTCCTAAGCTGCCACACTACCTTTTTTTTTAAAAGATTTTTTTGATGTGGACCATTTTTAAAGTCTTTATTGAATTTGTTACAATATTGCTTCTGTTTTATGTTTTGGTTTTTTGGCCTTGAGGCCTGTGGGATCTTAGCTCCCCGACCAGGGATCAAACCCACACCCCCTGCATTGGAAGGCAAAGTCTTAACCACTGGACTGCCAGGGAAATCCCTGCCATGCTACTTTGAGTATACTCTTCTCCCTCTGTAAAGCCACAGGTTTTATATTTAAGTGAGTGGGTTTCCACCTTTGTGTGCATTGCAGCACTTAGTAGAGGAATGCAGAGCCCCAGCAAGGAGAGCACTTTGCTCTTGTTTTGCTTTTGTACTTTTGTGGGGTGACCCTTTCATTGGAAAGAAAGTTTCTCTGGCGAAAGAAAAGTTAGATTCCCCTAATTTAGATCATTTTAGTTTACACAGGAGGATTGATAAATAAACTTCTCCCTTTGTTTATATAAGCCCAAGTCCTGAAAAGACCCAAGAGCAAAGTTATCAGAGAAAGGAATGACTGTCTGGACACAGTTGGATTTTAGGTGTGTGTGATCCATGTGTGACCTTTATCTAGGAAATCATTCTCTCTGGCTTATGTGACATGTTCATCTTTTTAGGGGCTGCTTCATCATGACTTAATGACATATGCCTATTGGGAAAAATTCAGTGACTTTCAATATTTTTTATTTCAAGAGAATCATATTGAAGTTTGATTTAAAAAACTGGATAACACTGGAGAGATGGTGCAATGTCACATTCCCTCCAGCTGCCTCTGGTCCTAATAAAGAATTAGGCTCTGTCCTAAACCTAGAATAGTACTTTGCAGCCCAGAGCTACGAAATATTTCATAAGTTGTATTCTTGCGATAGGGAAGAAAACCTGTTTATATATCCTATGAAAGGATTCTTATCATGGCTTCATCTTAAACCTGGATGAATGGTCTACTCTGAATTCTTTTCTGAAATTTGGGCCTGAAAGTTTGCCACAAATAAAGCTCACATCAACATGACCGTAGAGTTAGGACAAGCCAGGGCTTGAGAGTTCTGCTGCTCTATGTGATCTTAAACGAGTTACTTAATTTGTATGTGTCTTGATATCTCATGTACATTACAGGTATAATAACTCCTTCATGATGCTAAGGATTATGTCAAGTATATATGAACAAAACAAAGTTACTTACTTTTTTTTTTTTTTTTTTTGTGGTACGCGGGCCTCTCACTGTTGTGGCCTCTCCCATTGCGGAGCACAGGCTCCGGATGCACAAGCTCAGCGGCCATGGCTCACGGGCCCAGCTACTCCGCGGCATGTGGGATCCTCCCGGACTGGGGCATGAACCCGTGTCCCCTGCATCGGCAGGCAGACTTTCAACCACTGCGCCACCAGGGAAGCCCCAAAGTTACTTTCTGATTATACCCTATTTCATGAAAATAGCTATATGTTTTCACCAACTTTGGAGGGGATTTCTGAAATAGTTTTATTAAAATATAGGCCACGTAGCACATATGACATTTACATGGGGAACCTAAAAGGACACCTCAAATGGGTGGGCCATCATTCTTCCGAGTCGCTGAAGCAGAGGGAGAAAATCACATGACTGTTGGTCATGCATTTGAAATCCCCTGGACAGCTGTGGATCTAGTCACCCTGAGGGCAGACTCGGGAAGGTAGCGTTGATCTAGAATCAAGCTGCTTGTCACAGCAGAGCCTCTTGTGTATCTTGATTAAGACTCTCTGTAGCCATTAGAACTTACTTATTAGTTATTAGTACTTCTCCTCAACAACTGGGGTGAGTTTCTATATAGAAACCTATATGGACTATTTCGCACAGTGCTCGACACGTAGGCTAGTCCCTGGGGAATATTCTCAATCCCAGTCCTTCCCCATCCCTGCCACCCCCCCCCCCCACCAAAAGCATGGAGGGAAGTCGCTACTGTGTTCATTTTGTATGAATCGTTCTGATTCATAGTGACTCGGTCATTTCTATGGACATAGCCCAGTCCAACAGCAATGGTGGCCTAATATTTCCGAGACCCTAGGATATTTGGCAGGGAAGAAGAACTCATTCTTTAGCGAGCCAGTATTTCCTTCTCACGGACTCAGAATGTTGAACTATATTTTGGTTTGCCTGGCTGCCCCTTAAAGCTTTAAAGTATTGCAAAAGAACTGTGGTTAATAATAAACAGTATATTTCTGAGTCTGAGACATTATTTTTAGTTTGGGCTTCCTAAAATTAAAATAACACCTTCCTATTGGCAGATAATTATAGAATAATTGATTTTTTTTTTTTTTCTGTACGCGGGCCTCTCACTGTTGTGGCCTCCCCCATTGCGGACGCACAGGCCCAGCGGCCATGGCTCACGGGCCCAGCCTCTCCACGGCATGTGGGATCTTCCCAAACCGGGGCACGAACCCGTATCCCCTGCATCGGCAGGCGGACTCTCAACCACTGCGCCACCAGGGAAGCCCAATAATTGATATTTTATATTTAAATATTTTCTGTGCTGAAGAGGTGAGTTCGTTTTATCCTCTAAGGTTTAAATTTCTCTTTTGATTTTGATGTAGTAAGTACCGTAAAAAGTCAGTCTACTGATGAAAATTACACTTCATAAACCAGGTGTGAAAATTTTTGAGTACAGTTTGTCTTAGATTTTTCACTTAAAATAAAAACTTATTCTTGAAACTTGACACCTTGAACTAACTTAATAGAGAATGTTTTCTTGTCAGGAGTGACCGACGGAATAGCAACTTTTCTTCTGCTTTTACAGTAAAAGAAGTTGGTCTCCCAAACATATAGCCAAGTTTTCAAACATCCACAAAAGTGTGAAAGTATTTTTACCCTTGGAATTCCTGATGGCACTGTTTAAAAATACAAGTGCTTTATTTGTATATGCCTGGTCTGTTGAATGTTTGTGTTGTCTACCCTTATAAGGGGTTTCATAATCACTCAGAAGGCCTGAAGCTTTGAACCTGTCATGGAGAAAATCTTCTTCTCTCCGTGTTCCTGCCTTGGCCCATAGAGGAGGTGACTTCTGCCAACCTCTGCATGACAAGGACTGTTCCCACCTTCCCTGAGAAATATCATGGGCCCCAAAGGACAGAGAAAGGAGAAGACTGAGAAGGTGCCCCGCACCTCTCAGGAGGCCTCGCTTTGTTGAGCACCTGCCCTCAGGTGTGATGCTCAGCTCTTGTGCCCTCCTCAGTCCACCCAGCCAGGATGTCCACGTAGAACAGGTTTCATCATTCTGCTTCTATCTGCAGCCTAAGGTCTAAGACACGTTGCTCAATCAGGCTCTTACCTGAAAGCCTGTCTTATGGATTAATGGGCATTTTCTTGTCTGTTAATTAACTGCCGTTTTGTTCCCCATTTGGTTACTGATCTCTTCACATCTCTTCATATTCAGGCAGAATTCTGAAGATGAGGGCTGAGTGATGGGATTTATTTTTATTTCTAATTTCAAAGAATACTAGAAGTAGTTCAAAAATGAGCCTTGTACAGGGCTTCCCTGGTGGCGCAGTGGTTGGGTGTCCGCCTGCCAATGCAGGGGACGTGGGTTCGTGCCCCGGTTGGGGAGGATCCTATGTGCCGTGTGGCGGCTGGGCCCGTGGGCCGTGGCCGCTGAGCCTGCGCGTCCGGAGCCTGTGCTCCACGGCGAGAGAGGCCACAGCAGTGGGAGGCCCGCGTACCGCAAAAAAAAAAAAAAAAAAATGATCCTTGTAAATTGTTTTTCTTACTGTTAAAACCCCCAAAACTCCAAAGCCTGCTCTTCTTTGAAGCTGCGAAATGTTATCTGTATGAATGTAAAAACCATTTGGTTTGACTAATTATCAATCTGTCTCAACAACAAAAAAAAGGAGGATGACTAGAAATCCTTTTAAATGCTTCTTTTATTTCATTGGTTGTACATTGGGTGAGTGAACTGAATATTACAACCAAAACATAGAATTGATACAAATTAGACTCCTGTTTACACTGTAAGGTAATGAATGAGGGAATTCTTTAAGTGTTACAGAAAGATTTAGTAGAAATGTTACCAGTGATATGGCTCAAAGAATATGTAGGTGAAGTGCTGTTATATCCTGAAAACCAAGAGTGAAATGTAGTTCCCATACAAGTGGCGAGTTCATCTCTTAACTACAGTATTTGTTGAATTGCTATCATCATGTCTTGGATATTGGTGATTTTGTTCTGTAATTAAACAAAGCATTTAAGATTTATTCATCATAGTCAGACTTCTGAATATAAACAAACTTTTGGCAAATAATATTTATACAGAAAAATAGTTTTAGATCCTCTCAAATCCCAGAATTATTCTATAAAATTACATTATAAATAAATAAAAAGCAAAATCTGTTGTACATATATTTGTACATCTATGCATTTGCCTTGCCTCCTCCTTATTGTAAATGGCATATTTATGACTCTTTGCATATTACAATCACAATTCTGGAAAATGGATATCATAGTAAAAATACAGTCTTCTATATTCGCTTGGGGGGGTATAGGTGATGTTTTTGATGCTCCATTATTAAAGGGCTGAAAATAGTTGTGTGCTAAAAACTTTAAAAATCAAAATCATGAAACAAAAGAAAAAAAAGACAATGTTACAATAATTAGTCTACAAAAATATTTCAGTGATTCCCATAATTTACCTTTTAGTAATGTATACTATGTTTTCAATGAGTTTAAGTGAATTAACAAAGAAAAAAAGAAAAAAGAAAATAAGTTTGAATGTTTTAGGCAAGTTGTAGCATAACTACATTGTTATAGTTGAGAAAATTACAAATATCAATAATACATAAAGATGAAACTACCAAAGAAATACAAGTTAGATACAATAGTTTCCCACAAATTAAAACAAATGCAACAATACAAGCACTATGTAAGATTACACTTAGAATGTGATTTTTTTTTGATAGGGTTATCAAATCTACAATATAAGATAAATAGTCATTAGACTTTGACCAACATTAATTAAAATGGCAGATTTCTTTTTCCTCAAACAAAAATGATATGGTTGGTGCATCTAGTTTTCAGAACAGGCGGTGGTGCCAAAATTTAAAATATTTTACATTCAATCTCAAAAGTCAAAATACTTCAATCACTAATACGTTCACAAAGAAAATGGATGTTTTAAGCAATTACACATAATAGTAATTCATAACAGCTGTTTCGTTTTTTAAACAATAATTTAAAAACTATGTAGGTACTGTATAGGCTATGTGCAACATATAAAATGTGAAATATGAAATATTTGGTACGATAGTGCTTAAAATAAACTTTAAAACAAACTTTCTGAACAAAATTTAATTGTATCGCTATTACCTTGAAGATCAACCAAGTATTTAAAAAAGTAAACAACATTAAAATATGTTTCATCCATATATAGTATATATATATGTATGTGTATATATAATATGTATGTACTTGTATTAAAGTTTTTTATACTTTTGAGACATAAAATATGCTTTAAGGTGAAAGAATTAAAAGAACTATTTTTTTCCATGCTGTAGTCAGTTACAACCTTTTAATCCAACTTTTGAAATGCAAAACAGTAATGGATTTTTTAAAAAGTGAAACTATCTACTTTTTGTTTACATAGTAATTTAGATTAAAGTCACAGTCAAATTTTCAGTGACTAAACTCAAACTTACTTAAATTAGAATATTATACAGATCTCCTCACCTACAGCTTCCTTGTTTGTCTAGGTTTTTAGTTCAGAAGAGTTATTCTGTAACAGGCAACCGGATGGTGAGTTTGAAAGACTAATCCTTTTGATTAGACTGTTGGCATGGGCCTCTCATTCTTGTCAAGCTGGATGAAGTCTGGCAAAATCTAGGCACTTCTACAAAGTCTCTCTTATAAAACAATTTTAAAAATATACTTGTAAAATAATACCTTCAAGACTTTGTTTGGTGGGGTATGAAGATCATACCGTGCAAAGTTTCTTTTTCAATCTAGTTAATGTTATTCTAGAATCACATGATTCAATGCGGCATCTCCAGGCAAACCAAATACCACACTTTGATGTGTCCCCAGTACTTGTGCTTGAATTTCCATTCAAATTTTAGACCTGCAGGACAGGTAACGGTTTTACTTCACTTCTCATCTTTGCTGCAGCATTCGTGTTGTCAAGAAGTGAAACATAGCTTTGATCCAGTAGGTAAATGAAATGACAGTAATTGAAGTTAGAATCGAACCTGCCCTTGGAATAGGTTTTTTTTTTTAAACTAATGCTAATTGTTTATTGCTAACTTTGAAATATTCTGAGTCAAAATGAGTAAATTGGTTGGACTTTCTGCATCAGCTATAGTTATGGAGATAAGACAATATTCCTAGGACAGAAACTATGTTTAGAAACCCTTTAAAAGTAAACTTTATCCTTTATGTCTTTAAACATCACAGCTGGTCTCAGGTAGTTAACTATCTTAGGTTGGAATATACTAAGCATACCATATTTAATACTCATATATGATATAGCAGCACTAGCTTCTTAGAGTTGTGGTCTGTCCAGAAGAACTAAATCTTTATTTAGCATGCAGTTTGTGGCAATTCTATTGAGGAGGAAACAGGATAGTATGTACAGTAACAATGTTTAGTTATTCTCAATGCAGATTCTTGGCATTCCATTCCGTTTCTGCTGATTATTTCAGAATTATCTGTTAAAGAAAAAGACAAGTGTGATTTAAACATCCTTCTTGAGGGAAGATAGCTAGTTTAAGTTTTACTCTTTGAAGATAGACATTTAAAAATAGGAAATTTCTGCAATTTCTCATAGTTTTGATGCAATTATAATTTTGCACAATCCCCACCCTTCATGCCGAAAATGTTTACACTTAAGCACTTCTGCTATGTGGCCACTGTAAAGAATGATGATTCAAATGCACAGTATTTTCTGTAAAACTGTGACTGCATATATATGGGCATGCAGTGTGTTTAGACCTTAATCTCTTTTTTAAGTTTTGGCTTCATATCTCTTTATTATATGTTCAATTCTCATTCAATTAATATTTGCTAATGTGATCAGGAAGTCTAATCAAAGGATTAGTTTGTACGTGAAAGGTTCTTTGTAAAGATTAAATACAAATATTTAAAAATGTGTAACAAATTAAGTAATACTTATCTATTAACTTGCATTTATAATTCAAAGATATGTTCCCATCAAAAGTAATTTTGTTCCCAAGATACAATAACAATTAGTTTCAAATTCAGGAACCGTTTAAATGTCCCATATTAAAGAAAAAAGAAATAACATTCTAATAAAGCTGTTAAAACAGTCTTAATAATTCCAAAAGCACAGATAAAACTAAACTATCAAATGCAAGTTTGATATAAGTTCATTTCCAACTCCATGACTTTGCAAAGGACAGGGAGTTTGCCCTGTGGACCCAGTCAACTAAATGTCAAGCTTAAAAGCCAAACATTCTAACAAACATTCTAACAAAAATATTTATTCTTTGTGCGATGCTTTGACCAAACTTTGTGCAATTAATAAACAAAATGTTTTTTTATTAAATAGCCAAGAGTCTTTGTTTTCGAAATAACCAGTAAATATTCTTTATGGTCAAGGTCAGCCAATATTCCTACACACTGGGATCCAATTCCCAATAGAAGCCTCATTTCTACAAGTATGATTTCTTATCGCATTATGTTAGAATTTAAACATGTGGATATTTTTTACGTTAAGTGGGTATTTCTGCAGTTAATATAAAACAGTTTTAGTACGTACACTTAATTTCTCCCGTGAAATAAATATGAGTATGCTTTATTTTATTGGAATATACAGATATGTATGGAATTGATAAAAATAGAGGAAGAATTCATGTATGTTAAATATTTATACTAAATGGAAACTCAAAACTTTGGATAAGATCAGATCATTTTTTTGTTTTTCAAAAAGTTCTAGGAATTTAAAATTAATTGGGAAAAAATATCTCACATACTGATATACAAATAAAAATAATGAGATATAATGGTTTATATCTAAATATTATCATACTGTTTTTGAACAGTCATTGCAAATAGCTAACATTCAAATTCTTCAGATGGCTCTATTATAGCTTCATTTTTAGATTTAGATATTTGATTATTAAATAGGAATTATTCTATTTCATCCCTTAGCTTCAATCTTGTCTGTAAGTTTTCCAAATAAGAATGTTCCCTAGGACATCAGATCATGTTTTTCTTTTTTCTTTCTTTTCACTTTAGCAGAAGTCTCTCTAAAATATTTATGGAAAACAAACTTGCAATTTCCTAAATTGATATATATAATAATATATGTTTTAGAGCATATTCACATTCTTGCTTATTAACTGAAATGAAAATGCCATATAGGATGAAAATTCCCAACCACCTGGAAAGAAAAAGTATCCTACAGAGAGCCCAGCAATGGGCAAATCTGTATTACAGAAATTAGTTACAATGCTTCGGACTTGAATTTGACAAACAGACGTGTTCGACCACCCAGATGTAATTGAACTGTAAATCAGCCCTGAAGTTAACTAAAAGCATTACCTTGGCTCACCCAGACTGCTTTGGCCCTCTGCTTCAGCCTACACACCATCCGCTGTATGGATAAAGACGTAAATAAAAATGACCTCTGGTACTACTGAACTCTCAGCCGCACTGCCTCCTGGCATCTAGGCCAGAAAACTCTGGCCATACCCTGGTCTATGTGTTGGGCTATCTTGAGGACTGTATGTGTGATGTTAAAAAATGAATTACACCCCCGCCAGCTGTGCGCTTCAAGAGGTTTAAGAGATTTGATCTTAGATGGTAGGAAAGCTATGGGTGTTTTTTGGTGGTAGCATTTTTCTCAAAAATACCGTTTGATTATTAAATTTTTTCCTGAGAAATATAGCTTGTTGGTACAGTCTGAATTAAGTGTACTCTGGGGTGAAATATGTTTTGGAAGTAGAGACAGATCAGGAATGCAGATGAGGACCAGTTACCAACTGAGAGCCTCTTGATCACTCCTGCCCCTTTGATCGCTGCTTCTGATGTTAGAAGGCACATGATATTACAGGTCTTAGGGCCCACGGGGAGGGGAGGACAGTTTCCAGCAGGAAGGAACCTCTGGAGGGAAGAGGAGGGCCAAGTGGGCGTGTCAAGCGGGAAGGGTGTGGAGAAGCTGTTTTGAGGGAAAGAGGGCTCTTCTGTCTAGTTTTTTTTTTTTTTTTTTTTTTTTGCTGTACGCGGGCCTCTCACTGCTGTGGCCTCTCCCGTTGCGGAGCACAGGCTCCGGACACACAGGCTCCGCGGCCATGGCTTGCGGGCCCAGCCGCTCCGCGGCATGTGGGATCTTCCGGGATCGGGGCACGAACCCGTGTCCCCTGCATCAGCAGGCGGACTCTCAACCACTGCGCCACCAGGGAAGCCCTGTCTAGTTTTTGATACGGCTTTTCTTTAGTCAGATTATATTTTTAATTCACATCAAAAAACCATAATTTAAAATAAGATGAATAGGTAATCTTGTGTTTCCCTGTTGCTTCTCTTTGGAGATTCTCTTCCACACCCATTCAGTATGAACATATACAATAGGTTCTATATATGAAAACTTCTTCAGCCTCTATTGTAATTTCAATGGCCAGGAGGATCAAAAGCTTCAGGAGGTACCTGAATATTTCAATATAGACACAAAACATATATTCCTAAAAGAACAGGCTTACATGTGGTCCCAGAACATGGGCTCCAAGTCTGATATTGACAAGTCCTAGTCCTGAGCTGGTCTATTTTTAAAAAATGGTTAATTAAACCACAGTTCACCAAAGTGACCTCTATAGACTGGCTGTCAGTGGCATCCTTCCTGCCCTGCACTCATCAAAACTGAGGCTGATATCCAAAATTCCTTCCTCAACCTCCAGGCACTGCAGCCCATGCTTTTTTGGAAAGGTCAATGGAAAACTCCCCTGGGGACTGCTAGCATATGTAGAGGTCAGAGAAATAGCTACTACACTAGGTCCCCTAAAAGTCCCCTTCCTGAAGCATCGTTATTGTCTCTGTTTTAATTTTAATAGATACTCCCCTGATTTTCCAGGAGGTACTAAGAAATTTTTATCAAAGCCTTAAGAGCTATGTCAGTATTGCCAGTCATATTTCACAGACATGGAAAAGGCAGCATGAACAGTGTCAGCTGGCTTGCACAATATACCAAGTACTTGTGCAAACCAGCATGAGCTTAGAGATGTCAGCTCACTCTGCTCCCTGGCATGGGAATCCCCTCCAGGGTGTAGTGACGGTCTGCAATGGGACCAGGAGACAGTGATTCCAAAGAGCAGGGCTGTGCCTCTCAGGGTGCCAGTGGAGGTCAGTGCTCAGAACCCGTCTGGGAGCTTGGGAATCGGGAAAAGGCGAGGCCATGGGGTAGGGCCTAAAGCAAACAGAGCCTGGAGCACTGGATGAGAGTCAGCAATGACTGTGTGCAAGAACCAGGTGCAGAGCAATTGCTGATGGGCCTGTGGGCTGCTAGGCTCCCTGCTAAGTCATCCCTGCCTGGGTGGTCAACCACATCCTACCCTAGGCCTCCTCCAGACGGATGCTGCAAACATGTCTGCTTATGACAGCAGAACCCCCTACCCAATCAGAGTTCCACTGCTTCACCTTCTAAGGAGCCCTGGCAAGCTGTATCATAGGAAAGAAATTGAATACACTGAACAAGTTGTATTTCTGTTCATCTCTCTGATAGACTAGTCCCTCAAATAAGAATTATTTTCTATAACAGAATCATGATGAAGATGGGGATTAAATTATTAAAATAAGATTCTAGCTAACCTTTTATTGGTAAATCAAAATCTTGAACTGAAAGCATTATTTTCAATTTCTTTTTCCACTCAAAGGAGAACACACAAAAACGAGAATAGCTGATGCCCACCAAATCGGTGATTCTGTTTTTAAGACAAAGACACACTTGATCTCAAAAAATGACTGCGTTCATAAATCTTCCGCGGACCCTCTAGTTTTAACAAGAGTGTCTGCAGGCAAAAATATCAGTTGGCTGTGACAGAGTCTACCAAGCAATGAACATCTCCTTCAGGTGGTTGGATTTAAGAATGTAAAGATTCTGCTTAATCCACATGGGTAAATTATTCCCATATGAGCCCAGGACACAATGAGTCTCATTTTTATTTACTGAAGACAAAATATGAATGGCCCCAAAGAACATCAGATGGGTTGCTTCCCCACCAACTGTGTTATGAGCAGCCATTTAATAACCCCTGCATCCCCAGTGAAATGCCTACCGTTGACTCACAGTGCAATGGCAGTCAAGGTCATCGCAAAGAGGACCGGGTTAGGCACTGCCTGAATACTAAGCCTACTGGGGCCAGGCAGGAAATGTGCACAAGTGGGTGGATCAGCCTGGAAGTGTGGCAGATGGAAGGGCCCGTGCCTAGAAGGAATGGAGCAGCAGGTACTCAGCTCCAGCCACCTGTCACCTGCAGAAGCCTGGGCTCTATAGTGCCTGACCTTTCCATCTGCCAAAAGAAGCTGGAAATTCAGCTGCTGATTCACATTATGGAAAACAACTCTGTATGGGTCAGATATATCTTTGGGCTGAATTCAGCTATGAGCTGCCAGTTTGTGTTCTCCTTGAACCTTACTTTCTTGAAGGAGATATCCACTAAGCCTGGATTGCTAGCTTCCTGAGCCAGGCAGTAGCCAAGGCTGAAGGCATCATCCAGGGAGGCGGTGCTGGTGATGGTGGGCAGGGTCAAGAGAGCAGGTCTAATGGGGAGTCCATCCTGCAACTTTCAGACATTTGGCTTTCACCCAAAGGAAGAGGGTACTTGACCCACCGCTACCTTCTGCCTAAGAAGAAATTACTGACCCTCCCTTGACTGATTCACCAGATATGAAATATACATGTTGCCTTATCTTTTCCAAGATGATGATGGATTCAGAATGAGCCATCCATGTGCCCTTACCTTTGGTGTGCACTTGAAAAAGAGCCGACCAGAGTGAGAAATGGTTGAAAGCAAAATAGTCTGTGCAGAGGCTGAAACACTGAACTTGAAAGCATGAATACCACAAACTCAACAGCGGAACTAACTAGCGCTCATGCAAGAGGGTTCAAAGAAGACAAATCAACATATAATTTCCTCAGTGCTTCACAGGTATCAAGTATTAATACTTTCTGAGTTTTCTACCTTGTGGCTGATCTCCAGGAAATGTACATATAAATAATTTTGGAAATTGTGAGCTTCTAGATGACTTCTAGACATGTTCGCACTTCTTATGTAAATGTGTTCATTGCAGACATTCAGAGATGTCAGATGAGTTATCCTTTAAAATGCTAGTTCAGTAATAAATTCAGTAAGAACTCTTACTGCTTGGCTTAAATGATAGAAAAAAAAAACATTTCAGTGAAAAGACCAACTGTTTCTAGGGATCCAAACCACGAGAAACAGTTAGAAAAGAGGGCTAATGAATGTTTTAGTTAAACATTCAATACTAACTGTCTTTGTAACGTTGAGTTTGGAGAGGTAGATATAATATACCTTATCAAATATCTGTGTGGCCTTGCTGAAATCTGAAGGAATCTCAGTGGATCTGCATACCACTAGCATAAGAGCTCAAGCACACATTTCCAAGCAGGGCTGTTGCATTAACTGGGTCCACAGTACAACCTAATTTCGTAAGGACAGGGGCACTGTCTCATTCCTCTTTAGATCCCTAGTAAAAAGGATGGGACTGGCTATATAGGAGGCACTTCTTAATTACTGGTTGCATGGATGGCTGAATAAGTAAGAACTTACCGAGGCATAATGCCGCAATGTTGGCATCTACAGAAGACCAACAGACCTCTCACAAGCAAGAGGTTGCAATGGAGGCAGGAAAAGAACCCCTTGGAGAGTTTCCATCTCTTACCCTTTCAGAGCAGCTAAGGCTTCAGGAATATCCAAGAAAAAGAAACATTCATCCCCATCCCCCCACCCCATGCTCTATATAGATAAAAGGAAAAATATTACAGGCTGGGGGCAGAATTACTCAGAGGATGGAAACATGGCAGATAAACAAAAATGACCCCTGAAGAAAACTTCTGGACTTAGAATATTTCTTAGAAATCTCTTCGCATGGTGACAGGGACCTGTTTCCTCAGAAGGTAATTAAAGAAAGGGATGTTTCACTGTCTCCTTAAACAAAACTTATTATTAATCTAAAAATAGACAACTGGATGGAATTTCCTAAAAATATGGCCAAGCTAAGGAGGCCAGCCTGTTGCTCACCATCCCAGTATCTTTGTCTTTATTCACAGTATTCTTCTTGTTCTGTCACTCATGTGGCTCTTCGCTACTTTCCACTGGCGTTCCTCCGTCCTCCAGGCCCTGCGTTATTTAATATTCTCTGCATCTTCTCCCTAGCCCTCCACACGTCTTCTCCATGGAAGCCTCTACTGTCTGAAATTCCCTGGTTTTGTCTGAGAGGTGAAACTTGTATTTTGGTTGAAGCAAATTATACAAAAGCAGAAAGACATTTGTACATCTTTGGCTGCCAGAGAATTCTGTACTTAATCCTAGGGTAGATTACTATAGATTAGCATACTATGAATTATTAACATCGAAAGCAAATGCCTTTGGTTTCTTGGTGGACATATGTTATCAGAGTAATTCTCATGTGTTGATCAATGAACACTTTCAAGAACTTTGACTTATTTCATGCCTATTTGTAAATTTTGTTTTTGAAGATTTTTTTTGATGTGGACCTTTTTTAAAGTCTTTATTGAATTTGTTACAGTATTGCTTCTGTTTTCTGTTTTTGGTTTTTTGGCCATGAGGCCTGCGGGATCTTAGCTCCCAGACCAGGGATTGAACCCGCACCCCCTGCATTGCAAGGCAAAGTCTTAGCCAGGGGACCACCAAGGAAGTCCCAGTATTTGTAAATTTTAATTGTATGAAAAGTTCAAAGATAATTAGAGCTGCATGAAAAGACCCTTTGAAAACCAGTCACATTCATTATTTGAGCGGTATGTTTTTCCAGGGCAGGGCAGGGTCTTCTGCCTTATTTGACTTGTTTTTCAAGTGGAGTTTTATTTATACAGAAAAGGCATACACTGGGTTGTGGGAGAAAATTCTCAAGTGTGACAACCAGTTTCACTCTTGGGAAGAGCAACCTGAGCTTGGTGGGAAGGCCCACAATAGTTAGCAGCACTTAAAGAGTACTTCAGTCCAGATTATTGTTTTGCCTTCTGTCATTAATATAAAGTTTACACTTAAAACTCTAATTCTTCTATTTTCAATGACATATCACTTTGCTGATGACTCACGACTGTCTAATATTTTCCACTCTACGATATTTGAACAAAAAGATTTTTCAGATATACTTTCTAAGAATTATCATTTAATATACTACTAACTGAGTTTTTGTATAAAAGGCAATAACACTGGCCTCATTGAAAATTACTGACGAGGGTCCACACTGGCAATTTATATTATCTGGATAAAATACATATATGGAACTTCTTGATTTGGGAATCTACACCTCAGATCATCTAAAAATCCATACATCATTCATGGGTGACTCTTTCTCCAAAATGATATTTGTGAGGAAGAAAGGAAAGGCGTTTGAGAGGAGAGTTTTTATTCCTCATGCTTCCCCTTGTTGCTATAGCAATGTTGAAAAGAAAATCGCATTCAGGAGTTTTGTGTGCTCATTCAGGAAGAGAGGGGCTATGAGACCACGTTTGCTCTGCAGGTGCCGGAGCAGGTCGAAGTAAAACAAAATGCTAGATTGGAAGGGCCACACGACAGCCAGGAAAAAAGAAATTGGCAAATCAATTATAGCCTCCAAGGCAAATGAGAAAGAGGGTGGTGTGAATACATCTGGTGGCCACCCAGGACCAGGTTCCAGCGTTTATCTTCCTATTCATCCTCTGGCATTCTTGGCTCCACGCCACACATCCCATTCCTACTCCACACACCTTCCCCAACAAACATTCCAGTCACGCAATTAACCGTAGACTGTGGTTCCTCTACCCTCAGCTGGTGGAGAAGGTGAAGGACTTTCCTATCACACGCTGTCTGGGGCTTTGGGTTAAGCATATGCTTTTGGCATCTTTCTTGAATTCTAAAGATGTAGAAACATCCATGAACATGGTATTTAGCCTCTTTCATGCTGTGAGCACAATATTATCCTTGAGCAATGTCACCAGCTAAATAAACTGTTACAGGCCAGCCTGGGGACCTAACCATCAAATCCACCACTGTCTCCACAGGAAAATTACTTGAGTTCCAAACCAAGGGCAAAGGGAATTTTGAACAAACATTTTTAAAATTAGGGACTGTATGTATACTAAGGAAGGCTAAATTCCTCTACTACATCAAGAAATAATATATAATAATTGGGCCACACTATTTAAAAATACTGTAAAATATTATAGAAAAGATAATAAGATATTTTTCTAAAAATATTAAGTTTAGAATACGTGCAGTGAGACATGGAGCAAGCAAGGCTGTCTGGGATTAGACAGTCTGCCCACATCTGAGGCTACTTCAGGGAAGGTGACCTCTGGACATGAAGGGAGAATCTAAGAAAACATTTTTTATACCTTTAAAAACCAGTTTATGCAGCGACTGAAAAGAAATTTCAAAAGCATTCCTTTAAACCTGTTTTTTTCAATATGGGGTTTTGCTCCCAGTAATAAATTGGAGAATCAGGCCAAGAAAAATCACAGAAGCAAGATCCTGCTGGATTCAACATTAAGTCCCCAATCCTGCTCAGTGCCCTGCTTTTGTATCCACTACCATTATGTTAGACTTAGGATCCTGGGCACATCTTGGCTGTAGTATTCATTTTAACAGTGGAGCAGAATGTATAATTCAGTCTGCTAAGAACTGGCTTTTAAGACACCAAAGGCAGAAAAGTAACCAAATGCTGGGATTCGGTAAAAAGAAGGGTAAGTTAACGTCATGTGCAGGATATGAAGTGTGTCTTTGTGTATTGTAGTCATCTTACACATTTCTCAAATTGATAGGATGACACTGCCATTTAAAAAATTTCCAGCAAAAGTAATTTTGTTTTGTTTTCTTCCTTTTTAGTTCTATGCCTGGGTGTTTGTGTATGTGTGTCAGAGAGTGAGAGAAAGATGAACAAAACCACTCAATGTGTGTAAAATAATGGTGCAAAGGAAAAATCCAAGAGAGTCCTAGAGTGGAATTTCGGAAGGCTTGTTTGTGCCACCAACCAGCTTTGTGACCCTTCTGGGCCTTAGTTTCTCACTCTGCTTGTTGGCGCCTCTGCAGTGTGGTGGCTAGTTAACCAGGTTGCCATCTGTCCTCCCTAATAACTCCTCAGAAAGTGCCCTAAATATCCTGGTATAATAGATGGCAAAATAGAAACCAAAGGAAGAAAGACAGCTCCTCCATTCTCTCTTATTTCTCTATTACTAACTGTCCTCCCTCAGAGCTCAGTGCTTAGGCCCATTCTTTCAGCTTCTCTACTTTTTGAGATGATCCTTCTTATATAATAATTACTTTGACTGTAATTACTTACATGTTGGTTTATTGCCTGTCCCCTTGACAGTGTAAGAGCCACAAGAACAGGGACTGTTTTGTTCATTGCTGTATTCCCAGAATTTTGAATTTCACATGACACATAGTGGGCTCTTTATAACCATTTGTTGAGAAAAAGTATGAAGACGCATTGCACTGGGTTAACAGTGGGCTTTTGTTATGGCCTCAGAATAGACTCAGCTTCTAGCCTGCATGGTTCACTGAGGAAGAATTTGCATTTGCACTCAGTTACCTGTTTCATGAAAACAGAACTCTTAAAGGAAAACACAGCAACAATAAAGAATTTTTAATGTGAAAAGAATAATTTTATACTATGGATGAAAAGAAACAAAAACCTACGTATAATTAGGCATCCTTCTTTCCAATCCTAATTCTTTCTTCTTTGGAGAAATGTCTACTCAGATCCTTCACCCAATTAAAATATTGTGGTAAAATAGGCAGAGCATAAAATTGGCCATTTTAACTATTTTTAAGTGTAAGTGGCATTAAGTACGCTCACACTATTGTGCAACTGTCACCACCATCCATCTCCAGAACTTTTCATCATTCCAAACTGAAACTCTGTGCCCATTAAACAATAACTCCTTCTTCTCCTTTCTTGCCAATACTTAACCCCTCCTTCCTTCTTTCCCTCCCGTCCTTCTTTTTATCCTCCCCATTTTGGGCTTCACAATGGAATTTTCCTGTTTGCGTAGCTGAATCGTCATCGATTCCTTGGGATACTTTGGAATCGAGCTCTATGGTTTTACCTACAACTGAATTAACCTCTAGTCACTCCTTTCACAGTTGCCTCCTCCAGGCATCCCAAGACATTCCTTCTCAAGTAGAATGAATCAAGTAGTGATGTTCGTTTAACCTGAGATATATATGAGGGTAAGGTTCTGTGAAAACAGTAGAGAAAAACAGTATCTCTCTTTTAAAATTATCGTTTAGAAAAAAAAGAGTCCTGGATGAAAGGACTCCTCCTGGTAGACTCTTCTTTTACAGAAGTTTCTTGCCAGTTTACCACCCTTGGAAGGGTGAAATGGTGCCCTCATTCATCTACTTTCTAGCTCTTGTTTACTGGACTGAAATTTGAATTTCCTTGTTGGTCTCATCAACTAACCATATTTTCAGACATTTCTGGTATCGAACTTGGATTTTAAAAAGGTTTGCTTCTACTGGAACTTTCTTCTTAAATGGTGAAAACTTTGTAAACCAATAGTTAAACTCAGTAGTTAGCAGTTTTTAAGGGAACCATATAAAGAACTTCACCCCAGTCCTACACTGACCATAAGCTCCAATCTAATTCAAATATGGTGGAGACACAAGAGAACAGGATTTGGAGATCCGTGAACCTGAGTTCTAAATCTGTCCAGCCACTTCCAACCTGCTTGAATCTTAAGCACATTATTCTTTAAAATTTGCTCTCCTATGGAAAATGGATGAGACACTACACAGAGTTCTACTGAAATGTTAAATTAAATAATGTATATAAAGTGTCTGATATGTAGTAGTGTTTTTTGATAAATGTTGGTTCCCTTCCCTTGGTCTATTTATTTGAAAATTCATAATCCTCAATAAAATTTGGTTTCAGCTTCTACTTAAATAGGCATTCAAATAATAATTTTGGGCATATAAGTATTATATGATCTGTATGACACTCCATATGTGTTGATAATAGATTTGATTTTGATGAGATTAGGATTTTCTAAAATGTCAAATGCACTTCCCTTTCTGTGTATGTACATCTTGACCTGTCACTGACAACTCAATAAATATAGGCTGAACTTCTTTATTGTTCATGAAAGTCTTGACTGTCATTCATATTAACCATTTTTCAAACTAAAATCTTTTATTATAAAAGCATCAACATCCAGTACCATACAGTGATCAAAGTCTACTGCAATAGAAAGTTACATCCCTGGTGGTCCAGTGGTTAAGATGCCACGCTTCCACTGCAGGGGGCACGAGTTCAATCCCTGGTCTGGGAAGTTCCACATGCCACGGGGTGTGGCCAAATAGATAAATTAATTAATTAAATTAAATAATAAAGAAAGAATCCAGTTTTAAAAAAAGTTACATCCCATGGGAGGCAGCATCTCCCACTCTTTAAATTTAGATCCAGTTCAAACCCAGCTTCTAGACCTAATAACTGTGTCACCATGGGTAAGCGATTCAACATCTTTTATCCTTAGTATTCCTCTTCTCTGTAATGGGAATCAAACGTTGTCCCTAATGCATAAGTTGTTGTGAGCCTTAGATAATGTACTTAACAAGTGCTTGGTGGTAGTAAGCAGATGCTCCTGTTATCCTGTGGTAATAATTCACTGATTTTAATTTACTAGGCTATGCCACAAAACACGAATATGAATATTTTGACAAGGTATAGCATTTACTAATAATTCTTAGATCACTGGGCTTAGAGCAAACCACTATTTATGGCTGCTTCTGCACACCCAGTCTTGTCTAATAAACATCCATACTTCAATTTTCATACCTTCACCTCTTCTCAGATAGGTTCACATAACCAGCAGGAAAAATGAGGGGACTTAGGTTATGAGTTTATGTTAAAAAAAAAAAAAAGAAAGCAATTCTTAAACACAGTTTTCCAAGGCAAAGGAATACAGTGGGGTTTTCTTCTCATTCTTCACACACACCTTAGATCTCCCTATTTTAACTTCTTTCCTCGTTCAAGGCCATCCTTAATGTTACAGGGGTCAGAGAAGACCAAAGAAAAGAAGATGAACAATAGAAATTGATTCAAGCAATTCCTTTTCCCCTGGATCTTCATAACTAAAGTGGTTCTCTGGCCCTTTCAAATATATCGGGATAACAATGACAAGAATTGAAAGGATGACTAATGGAAGAGTTATGAACAATATTTTGAGAAAAAGAAGGAATTGAGTTTAACATCCTTGGGTATCTTTTTGATTCCTCCAAAACCTTTCTAAGTTTTAAGGAGGAAGAAAATCTGTTGACTGTTCAAAAAAATGTATAGCTAGCATATTCATGCTGGATTGTGGTTTGAGGGAGGGAAAAAGGACTAAGCATGGTGTTAGGAGATCAGTTTCTAATCCCTTATGTAACCTTGAATGAGTCACTTAACCATTGTAGGTCCTTTTCCTCATTATAAAATGGAAGGTTAGGAGCTTGGGGAAGTTGTATATCTGGTTTTGCTACTTAATAGATGACCTTGCACAAGTTTCTCAGCTTCTCAAAACTGCAGTTTCCTTATCTGTATATTAGGGAGAAGAATATTTCCTTACAGGGCCATTTTGGGTTTTAATGAGATAATTCGAATAAAAGCTTAGCATGATGTCTGGCACTTGGTAAGAGCTTACTAACGGAGAGATGCTTGCATTATCTTTGTGCTGTCTGTATGCTCTATAGTACTTTGGGGTCCCTTTAATGATCATTTAAAGCACTTTCTCAGGAAGGCAGTGTGGTGAAAGGGAAAAAACACTACCCTAGGCAGGACACAGACAGTTGGGTTCTAGTCCTGGTTCTCTTATTATTTATGTGACTTGGGTAAGCCACCTTACTGATCTGGGGTCTTGTTCCAATTTATAATGTAACTTGCATCATCATTTCCCTTCTCTCTTATTGTAGAAGTATGGCATGGTTGTAGTCAGTTTGCTCTTATGACTTATCGCCTTTCATAACTTTGATGTAGTTAATGCAGGTCTTGGGTCAGACCTTCAGTGCCTGAGGCAACAGTGACTATGGGAAAATGGGTGACATTTTACAGCATTCAGCTTAATGATGCTGCTTCCAGAAATGCATTGTGGTGAATACTGAAAAGTGTCTGTATTTGACTGTAGGAAGCTCATCGACATAAACTCTGAGAACTTTGGAAACTCCAGAGCAAGGAAAGTGATGATAATACTATAATTTGATCACTGAGAGTTAAAACAGACAGACCAAAGGTTTCAGCATATTAGACGTGATGCCGAGGCATGATGGAGTCTAAGTGCTAGACTAGCTGTAGTTTTTCATAAACCAGTGTCAGAAAATACCAGTCAACAAATTTCTCCTTTATAGTACAAATAAAAGTGAAGAAGTGTCAACAGGAGCCATTCTATTTGTGTAAGTCATCGGGAGAAATGTCTTGTAGAAGGTTGATGTGGTGGCGAGCAGAGAGCTGGTGAATCCACAGGTACTATAGAAACTGGCAAGAGCCACTGAGAGAGTAAAGGATCAAAATGCCTCCCTGAAGTTTCTTGATTTTCTTAGTTACAGTCTGTCCTGCTTCATATCTTCAGGTTCTGAATTCATGGATTCAACCAACCACGGATAGAAAATATTTGAAAAAAGAAATTCCAGAAAGTTCCAAAAAATAAAACTTGAATTTGTCATGCGCTGGCAGCTATTTACATAGCATTTACATTGTCTTAGGTAATGTAGAGATGATTTAAAGTATAAGAGAGGATGTGCGTAGGTTATATGCAAATGTGCCATTTTATGTAAGGGACTTGAGCATCCATGGATTTTGGTATCACTCGGGGTCCTGGAACCAATGCCCCACAGATACTGAGGGACGAATGTATTCATCCTCCCCTCCCCACATTTTCTCTTTTCTCTCTATCCCAGTTTTATCACTTCATCAACAAAGTAGATTCCTTACCAGTTACCCTGAGCCTGGCCTATGCCAGCTCACACCTACCCACTCACTTCCGGTAGATGAGTGTTTGCAAGTCTCGTTTCGCATTTTGCTGCCCTGCCCTCAGCCTGCCTTTTGACCTCCTCAGTAACCTAACCTCTCCTCACCTGCTCAAGGAGATTTTCTAGTCCTGCCCACGTGTGTCTTCCCTTCACTCCCTCACTCACTGCGGTGTGGCCTTTAGTGCGTGTGAGCTACACTGTCCCCCCCGCCCCACCTTTAGATCTGATGTAGTAATAGCTGCTCCGTCTGCATCTTTTGTGGGATAAAGTCCGAAACTTATTCTGAAACTCCTATCTGAGCCGTGAAGGCTACTGGGGAAGAAGGTGGGATAAGGGGGAAGTATTGACCTCGGGGTCAGAGTCTTGAGGTCAAATGCAGGCCTTTCTACTGATTCTAGCCATGGCCACATCTGAGCCTTGATGTCTTCACATGTTAAAGAGTGAGAATAGGGCCCATTTGGTAGGGTTAAGTGTGAGAACACACGTAAAGCATGATGCTGGTGCATTTATAATGCCAGGTTCCTTGCCCCTTACCCCACCCCCAGCTCCACCCCTTACCCCACCCCAGCTCCACCCCTTACATATCACTCTGGTCAGGAATGACCTCACCTGTTCCTTATCTAATTCCGACACATCCTTCAAGACCTGCCTCTGCATTTTTATACACAGTAGGGTGTATATGTTAGTCCCAAATTCCTAGTTTACTCCCCCCTCCCACTTAGGGGCAAGGCTCTGCTGTGGAGCTTACTTCCCATGCAATAATGTTTGAATCCTTGACTATTTCACTTTGTGACATTGTCTGATTGCCTCGCATCTCTTTGACTAGGCAGTTAACTCCTGGGTACCCTTAGCACCTCCCCACACTGGTGGCCTCTAGAATGTTCAGCAGACTCAGACAGGTCTGACCTTGGAAGCCACTGACTCCTGTGATGTGGCCCAGAGAGAATGCTGGAAGAGGCTGAGAGGCCAGACCTCACGCCAGTTTGTCTTTGACTCATCATGGCGTCATATCCAGTAAGTGAAGTGACAGGCCAGCTTTGTGTCAGGAGACGGCAAGGATCTCTCCTCTCCATCCACCCACACAGCAAGGCTGGCAACTTCCCCAAACATGCAGGTAGAAGTGTGGGAAGGCAGGCAGCAGTGGCCAAACTTGGGGAGATAGATGCCTATAGGTCAAAAATTTTCTCTGTTCATAGCAACTTTTTTAAAAAACGAGACCCCATTCATCTTTCAATCCTTGGCAATGGATCCAAATTCCTGCACTGTGCCTAGTCTCTCTTTCCTTACAAATCTAGAGCTGGAAATAAACACACATATAGGATGAACTGTATATTTATTCCTCTCAAAAGAGAAAACCTACAATTAGAAAAATGAGCATGATTTTATTATGGTCAACAAAAGCCAAAGTACTACTGGGAATATAACTTTTCAATCTAAAAAGATTCCCCCAAATTCCATCAAAATGCAAAAGAGGATGGGATTTGAAGTAAAATAAGTAGGACGATCCACCAGGCAGTCAAGTTCCACATAAGGACCCTTGACATTTTCTCTTCAACTGCACAAAATTGGAACTGATATTATGTCTTTAGGTGCTGTATACAAAAGAATTCTACCCAAGTTTCTCACCATGAGGTGTAAATTATTCATGAAAAATGAAAATGTACTAGATTGCAACACTTAACATAACTTAGCCTTTCCTTGGAGAATCTGCAAATACATATATTAATTAAACCTCATGGTAGTTCTGCAAAGCAGCTGCTTCTGAGGCAGGAAAATAAGAGGCCTTTTTTCTTCTTATTTTCTGCTTTCTTGAAGAGAAAAAATAATCTGCCTCTATATGGTTCTCACAGATCCAGCTCCACCTAAGACATACGGAGCGACCCTCCCACCTCTCCTCTCCACCTTAAATATCTTTTTTTTTTTTTTCACCAGACTAGCAAGACTGGATTCCAGTGCCCCAGCCATGTTGCACCATGGAATTTAGACTCAAATTGCCAAGAAGCTTTAACCAGTGGTGTTAACTGAATGCAAATGCCGCCATTTTTATCGTTTTGATTTTTTTTATTTGAAGAGATATACAGCAGGCTCCAGTTAATCTCCCTCTCTCCCCTCCTCTGTCCCTCCACCCCTCTTTCTCTACACACACACACACACACACACACACACACACACACACACTCCCTCTCTCCACAAAATATTTGATATGGCGATTCTGCCTCATTTGAGGCAACCAGATCCGTTACTGAAACGGAACCTTCCTCTATAGTTAGAATGTCAGCACAAAGTTAGAGAAGGCCGAACAACGTTAGCAGTATTATAATGCTGAGATGGATGTCTCAGCCCGAGCACTATTTACGGGCCCTGGATTTGGACAGTTGCTATCCAGGCCCTTTCAGAGCACAACATACTTGGGGCCCAGCTGCTTTCTGTCGACTGTTCTCAGGACCCAGCAAACTGCGAGAAAGGAGTGGTTCACAGTTTGATCATCCATACAGCGAGGCCAGTCGCTCTACTGTGTATCTCAGGGGAGGGAACTAACAGGGATCTATTCCTCCCACGCTGGAGCTTTGCAGAACCCATATTTTTCTTGTGAAAAAACACAGGCTCCAAATGGGTCAAGTGGTGAATAGTGGGGAATGTTTAATGCCTCCTACATTTGTCTGAATATAGTCCTAACAGATGGCTTTGAATAATAGATGTTTTAGAAAACTCTTTGAGATGAGAGATTAAGTAAAACATGACCTTACCTTTCTAGACTTCTTGGCTAGGATGGGGTGATTTACTGTAACTTTGTATATAGAAGTCCAAGAATCTATATACAAATAGCTTTGAAGTTGTGTTCATGTTTATATGTGAGAAATGAGTAAAATCTGATGCTCTTAAACTTTTCTCATCTCCCTTTAGTAATTTGTAGCAGGCCTGATAAAGCATAATATAGGTATCTGGTTGCATGTAATTATTTTGTCTGGTAAGATACCATTGAAATTGTTATTATATATATATATATATATATATATATATATACTAATCAGGTATGTCTGGAAAATGGGGATTTTCTGACTTACCAAATATCCCAATAAATGGAGGGCTAGGAATGTATAATATGTTATTAACTAATTTTCAATAAACTCTTCCTAAGGCCAGCTTTCTGTTGAATGGATTTAATCTTTGGAAGAGGATTCGGAAGATGTGATAAAACCTTGAGGTCATAATTAAACACCAATCAGCACTTTTTGGAGATGTAGTTAGTGTTGTTAACATATTGTCAGAATTATAATTGATTTCACCAGCTTTAAAGGCACTGCGTGGGATGCTCCATTAAAATATTCCTAATATCCAGTATGTAAGAATTTGCCTTCCTAGCAAGGACTCAGGACCCAGAATGAATCAGATGAATAACTGCCCTCCGCATCCACATAGCTCTAACTGTGCACACGTGGACAACGCGTATTCACTCCAAACCTGAAGGGACCCTTTCTTCCAGGCAAAGGCCTGGGGGTGTTTGAGCTTTTGTGGCTCTGATGTCTCATTCGGGTAGGGAGTGGGGAGCCGCATATTAGGCGCAAGCGCCCTGGAGGCATTTGCCCAGGGAGTCCACCCAAAGGCCATCCTTGAATTCATGTCCTACAGAGGCAACTTCCTGTGGTTAACCTTTCATGTCAGCCCAAATCTCTTCTTCTGCTACATGACATTTACTTGGACAGGTTTTGCCATAGTATGAAACCATTTTTATGTTTCTCTTTGGCTAAACGTGACCCTCCCTATGTAACAGGCAAAGGCAAGGCAAAGTCGGCCACTCGCTGGCTGCCACTTCCCCACTTCAGGCTCTTGTGAAAGCCTCTCCACAGTCTCCGCAGACTCTCCTGCCTTGACTCCATCTGCCTGCTCTTCTCAGAGTTGTATTCAGTCACTTTCCTGCTTGAAAACCTTCAGTGGCCAAATAAAGGCCAGTGAACCCTTTACCCTGTCATTTCAGGTCCTACACGCTCGGAATCAAACCTATGTTGTAGCCGCTCGCGAAAACTGGTGCTCTGGCCAACGGGATTGTTAGTTTTTCTCTGCTAAGCTTTACACTTCCCCACCTTTGTTGTGTATCAGCACTGTCATTCCATCTATCTAATGATGATGCTTTAAGGAACACACAGATAGAGTCCTTGTGGAATTCAGAGGATAGAAAAAAGAAATTCTAGCTGCAGGGTTCAGGGAAAGACTCAGAATACAAATTGTATTTCAATTGGGCCTTCAAGGATGTTATCAGGTAAGCTGAATAATCTCTGTATATAAATGAAGAAACTGTAAGATTTAAAATATATTTACTAGGAAATTATTTTCTCCCCTTTTGAAATAGAATGTACTTTTGAAGTAAAAATAATAAAGCAATGACAGGATAGAGTACCATAATAATTCAAGTTAGAGGGATTTCAATCTGCACTCTCATTTTATTAAATAAAATTTCTTATAATGTGAAAAAAAACTAGATAATCCATATACTAAGCTGCTGACCTCTCCTCTCTCACTGTACACTCTAAGATTAAATTGGCTTCGATATAGGCATCTATAGATGTATATATACATCCTGACCTTCTATTAGCGGACTGAAATTGACTGACTTATATAGTACCTGGGTTTTCATTTCTGATTTCCCTTGTCACGATGCTACTTGTGAGATGAGTGGCAGAGGCTGGGAGTAAAGTCCAGGGCCATGATTCACACAAAAGAAGCCCATGAATCTGCTTCACAGGACTAATGACTAATTCCTTTTCACTTCTCGTCTTAGTTCTCATCTTACTTGTACAGAAATTATTCATAATTTTCAGTCTACTCACTGGGTATAATATAACATAGACTATTAATAAATAGTTCTATATGATAACTAATATATATCAACTATGTATATGGTTTCTAAATGTGACCTGGCTATTACATAACTAGCCTGAAGCTCTGCTCAGATTCAGTTCATCTCCCTAGCTTGGAATTCACCTCAGTCTGAGCTGCATTAGCAGAACTCCTTCATTTTTCCCTAAAGCAACAGAGCTTGCTGCTATTGAGTTTCACTTTAAAGACAGTTTTACCTGTGGAAGAAGTGACTTCCGTTCATTTATAATTATAGAGAGAGGCAGTGTAGCATGGTGGTTAAGAGCAAGGCCTCTGGGATCAAACTGCCTGGGTTTAAATTCCAGCAAGACCATTTATTAGATGTTTAACTTTGGCTAAGATAGTTAACCTTCGTTTCAGTTTTACTGTCTATAAAATGGGGATGACAGTAATATTTATAACACTGTAGTAAGGATTGAGTGTATCCTATACATATGTACTCTTTCTCATATGATATATATGATATGATATATAAAAATATGTAATGTATTATATAAGAGAGAAACCATTTAGAATAGTATCTTGTATCTATAAGTAATTTGTTAATAATAATATTATTATTATTAGGTGTAACTTGTATATTAAGGCCCAAAGACCTTAATTGAAACAGGAGATAGCTGTTGGTAAATTTGTTGATTGTATTTTTGTTTATATATCTACTCCCAGAGCTAAATAACCAAAAAATAATTTTCTATTTCCCAAAAGTATTTGGATCTTGTCGTCATTTAATTTCAAACTGCAAGTCTAAGTTCAGTTAAAACTTTCATGGCTGTCACCTTGATTAAGCCCTGAGGGTAGAATTAATAGATTTATTTCTGGTTCAACTTGACTCACCATGGGGTAACATGTGAAGGAAACCTGGGCTGGAGGAGCTGTCATGGGATGTTTTGGTCTATGTTCGTTCTTCTCTGAGTGACTTGTATCTTATTACAAATACTTGTGAGATTTGAACTATTTGACAGTCTAAGTTGATCAAATGAACTGAAAAACTGTCAAAACCCTACCGCATTTTGTGATAAAGACAGATGGCTCAGTGACGGGGAAGAAGGGAGGATGCGTATCATGCACTGAACTCTGAAGTCATTAGCACCACTTTCTACTCTGTTTGTGTTTACCTTTATAATCTCATGCGCTGGGCTTAGCACAGCAGCTAAGGAGCCATAGGTTTGTTGAATCTTAGAGCTGGAAGGGACCTCGGAGGCCATCTAGTTATAATCTTCCTTTTACAAGTGAGGAAACAGATTCATTTTGTTTAAATGACATGTAATTCACATGGACATGATTCAGTGTGAGTTGAAAGGGCGAAATCTTAATAAGATGAAAACTTGTCATTTCACAGCCATCAGAAATCTCTCTGAATTCTGAACTCTTGGGCATTAAAAGAATTTCCAAGTTCTTTTGTAGCTGCTTTGCTCTTTGAAACTTGTTGAAAATACATTAAGAATGTCATATCTGAAAATTTATGTTTACTACTATTTCTTTTTCTGTTGTGTTCATGTGCAAGCAGACCTTCACTAAGAGTCATCACTGAAGTGCAGTCCAGCAACGATTACACCTGATAAACTGCAAAATGCCGAATCTAGGATTCTTGAAGCTACGGTCAGGTACTGCTGTAATTATACTTCTTTGAATTTAATTGAAGTTAACTTGTTAGTTCCTTTACCAATCACACTCTGCTGAAAAGTGATATATTTTAGCTTCTGAATAGTTATAATTCCCCTACCCACATACATAAACCTACGCATACGTATGCAATCTCAGTTTTTTCTACCACGTGGAGCCAAAGAATCATTAGGCTGGAAAAATATTTATGATACATGATCAAGAATTTATCATAATAAAGGGACTTATCCTAAAACTCCAAAATAGTTCTTTATCTTGACTTCCGTTCCATTCCCAGGAAAGAGCTCTCTGTATTAGAAGTGCTTAACTTGCCGTAAAGTATAACGTTACATTCCAATGTAACGAACACTCTGTTACGCTTGAAACTTGCTTTCTGATGAAGGGACTTCATATAAAACTTCTGCCCCAAATCACAAAAACATGGTTCAGGAAGACAGGGCTTAGACATAAAAGAAACCTTTCCAGTTTCCTTACTAAGAATGACCATGTGAAAAGGGGTGCTTTGAACCTAATGATGGCAGGACGCACACTGTCTCTCCCTTCTGCCATCCCATCATTTAAACAAATCTTCGCAGCTAAGAAAGTGATTTGCTGTTCTTTGTTCTATCTGTTTGGAAGCTGAGCTGGCTTTCCTTAGAGGGAAGCTGGCATGTTGAGGTGGCGAGTGAAGAGCTAAAGCGTTGTCAGCAGTTGGTATTGCCTCTGAGGGCCCGCTTGGCCTCTCCTCCCTCCCTCCCTCGATCTTTTCTGCTTTATCACACCTCAGAGGGCACAGGAGGAGCTCAACGGGATTTTACTTTTATTCCTTCATACAAGTGCACTCACGCCTATCTTTTCAGCAATGAAACCTATAGCTCTGGAATCACTTATTCACTAGAACTGGGAAAGAAGCGTGACTCAGCCCTTCTGCCTGCAGAATGTAGTTTGGAATCTGCTATTTATGCCCAGACATGATTTCTTCCAATTGATCCCGTTAGCTGGGACTTTCCCTCCACCTCCTCCTATATGTCTTGTCATCTTTTATCAGTACAGTTGATTTTATTAAAACAAAAATCAAAACAAAGCAAAACGGAAAAGAACCCACTACACTCACAGCAAAACCAGAATGGCTCTTCTGTGAAGGGAGAGCATGCGCAATTGAGTGTTTTTCCAGGCATGTGAGAGTTTATGCTTTTACACCTCTCCTGGGACCAGAAGCACACGTTTGCAGGTTGGTTGGCTGGGGTTAGGGTTACAGTCAGCCTGTGATGACAGGAAACAGCCAGCTGGCCCTCCCTAAGAAAGAGTCCATCCGAGGTCTCATTGGTACATGAGTTAAACCAAAAGAATTACACGCCCCTAATCAGTTATATCCAGCCTTTGTGAACTCGGTGGCCCGGTACTCTTCTTCCAGGACCGTTTGTCTCTCACTTGGGAACCAAGCGAGTTTGGGAGCACATAGGACCCAGGTGAAATGTTAACAAGAATCATTCAGACCTCAAATTTGACACTAAGGGAAAAGGGGAGACTTTTCTAAGAGGAGAGTTTTCTTTTCCTCCACAACTGATAATAGGGTCTCGGAATGAACTGAATCCAAATACAGCCAGGTCTGAAGCACTCCCAGGTGAGCTTTTCTGATTTTTCTGTGACAATTCACAAAGCCCTGGATGCGTAATGCTGCCCTGAAAGGAATGTAAGCCTGTCAGGTTAATCACACAATATTAGGTACGGAAACGAACAGCGCAACACGAAACACAGCTACATCATTATTTGCAGTAAATGTTAACTCTAAATAAGTGCAACCTGTCCACAAATGCTGGCCATAAACTAATCAAAAAATAAAATAAAATAAAATCTGATGGGTAAACATGAAAAAAAAAAATTCTCCCTGAGAATTTTTTTTTTTTTTTTTAACTATCAGCACTCATTTAGAGTTTGGGATTTGTGAAAGAAAAGCTTTAAAAGGAGCAAACCTGATTGGCTGTGGCTGCTGCTGCGAAGGGGGCACTTGTTGCAGGAGCTGTTGCCGCAGAGACAGTGGCTGACGTAGCGCTGTGCATCATGGGTACTTTCAGGAGGGGGACCATGGGAGCAATGAACAGGAGGGTGTAGCGTTACGGTAACAGAAGTGGCATTTTGGCATATGGTGAATATCAGAGCAGCAAGCCATCATGGGTTAAACCAGCAGATGGCATGCAATCACAATGCAAAGCAAGGAAGCATATGGGAGAGAAATAAAAAAAAGGGAAAATAGCTTATTACAAGTACAATTAAAGGAAGTTTTAAAACATCATCAGTGATTCCCAGAAAGGCCAAAGCAGATTACTTTGGTTGATGTATTTATAAACCCTTTTACCTCCAGCACTAGATCGTTCCCAAGTCAGAGTCTACAGTGCCTGTAATAAACGGTGCTCCCCAAAACGCGGAATTGTAATGTCCAAATGAAGTAAGACTATGCAATATTCACTTTTAATCATCATTCTAAAACATCAAAGCCTCGATAATGTAGGCCTAATTTGGGTTAGAATTTTCTTGGAATTAATTGCAGTTAAATTGAATGTTTTGGGTCGATTGGGGCCTGCCTGTTTGAACTGGAATTACTGGGGATTGTGGTTTATTTGGGTCAATAAACAGTAGAGCAGAAATCATGGCCTTGATGTAAATTGTAACACAGTCACTGTGAAACAGCCAGACAAATTTTGCCAATATTTATTTTTCTTTACTCTAAGTGGAACTAATCCATATGTCCTTAAGACAGACTTTTGTACCAAGGCACTGGAATGTGTGGGGATAGCTTATGTATGTACTATTAAAAGTTAACATCTAAGGGAATGGTAAGGTACAAATACTCATCACAAATAAATCAACACAAAATTAAAAAGGCAGTTGAGACATTTGTTTTCAAAATACATCCATTTATAATTTTTTAAAATAAATACTTCTGGGAAACTCTGATAACTCTAACACACAGCAAAGAGGAGATAAAGGCACACCACATGAAACTTTAAAACATTGATGAAATTAGCCTGCCTCTCTGATAAAGTAAGCTTTTTTTTTCTTATGCTAAACCATATAAACTATAAAGAGAAACAAAATACAGATCATTAAAAAGCAGACTCGTACTTGTGGTTTTATGTCTTGCAGTGGTTGTTCTAGTCACATTAAGATGGTCATTGTCTTCAGTATACAAGTACATTTTGAAACCTACACATTAACTCTAAAGCCAAATAAGCCTTCAGATCTACCAGTTCCTACAGCATTTCTACGATCTTTGAGATAAATCTCAATCAAGTGAAGGTATTGTACATAATATAAAAGACAAATAAAAAAAGGTTGGAACCTACCAATACTGGTAGCGGGTGTCATGCACAAAACTGACCCTGCATGTCATGCAATGGTAGGTGGAAAAAAGTGAATAAAGGGAAAGAAACAGGTTAGCGGTTTAGAGTTAACATTCAAAGTGAGATTGAAGCACAACCAGAAATAAGTAGGGTTAGTTAACACAGTCTTTTAGAGTCATTCACATGTTCAGTGTGGACACAAATATATCTGACTTATTTTAAGCCAATATTATTCATTACTTTTCACACTTTTGATTCATCTCCATCGACATGATTCTAGTAAGAATGACATGTGATAATGCAGCAGTCACCTTCCTCTAAGACCTCACAGTATCTTACAGACATTCTCAAGTTCATCCTCCAAGGTAGGAAGTGGGTATTTTACAGATGAAAAATCTGAGGCATAGTAACTACTCCAAGGTCATGCATCGTGGGAGTCAAGGCTAAGGCTAGAAATAGAATTCTGTTCCTAAATCCAGGTCAGGTTTTGTATTCACTAAATCACACTGACCTTATTGAATTAAAAGTTTGCTTGTTTGATTGTAAAATGTTTTGTGTCAATAACAATATGAAAATAAAAACAGTAATTAAGATTCCATATCCTCTAAATCAAAGGGTTGCAGGTCAGGTGAATTTTAGATTACTGCTTGAAAGCCCTCAACGTAGGAAGACTGAGGTTCCCGTGATGGGATGACCGGATGTGTATGTGACCTATTTTCTGTTATGAGATTCATTATGACAAAGGAGCGGTGGCTAGCAATAAAATCTAAACACTGTAGAGGCAAAACAGCACTGAACTGAGGCTGGGATAGGACCAGGGCTAGGGGTTTTTGGTGTGTAGGTGGGTAAGTGGGAGGGTGGGAAGGAGAGAGGGAGGGAGGGGGGTTTTCAGCCCTTCCTTGGGAATAGCTGCCTTACCTGTGGGTGGTCTTATTAATGTACTTGAATCAGAAAACTGACCATGAATATAACATATGTTGTGGAATACTGAAAAAAGAATTGTATTGAAAGGAATTAACTACTTCTGGTTCAGCTCCTTAGAGTGAAAATCAAGGTAATGTAAGGATTTAGATAACTGAAGATTGGATGTCATATGGGTGCCAGAGAAGTAGTCTTTAATGAAGGTAGGTGTACCCACTTAGGGTTTTAGAACTGCCTTCTGAGGTACTGGGTGAAGAATCTGAGATGTGTAGGTCTTTATTCTCTCTGCTGAACTGTTCATACCTGAGGGAGACTTTTTGCCTGATCTGCATTTTGATCAGGCCAACGTTAACTAGTCAGGAAAAGAGGCTATTTAACTGGGCCACTCCTGGATTCTTCAGCAAACATGTGCTAATATATCCAACTGAAAACACACACACAAACACCTCATGACACCCTATCTTTCTCCAGCCCTATGTTTCTAAACTTCTTCACAATCAAACTTCTGGAAAGTTACCTACACATAAATTTGCACTTCCTTGACCCCATTTATTCTTCAATCCTCTCCAATTTGGCTTTCATTTTCACCTCTCCACTCAAACTGCAAGTCATCAAAGAACTCCGTATTTCTGCAATCAGTAAGAACCCTTCCATTCTGAGTCATGGTAACATTTAGCACTTGTCTACTCTTTCCATAGTAAACCACTCTTTTCCCTTGGATTTTCTGATAACACAGACACATATGCAAACACAGACACACACATACACACACACATACACACACACTCTATCTCTATATACTAGAGATTTTCAGGGCTCAGTCTGCTTCCTTTTCATCTACTCTATACTTTTCTTCTGGTATATCATTCACTCCATGGTATTATTCAATTTAGGATTTAAATACTATCTACAAGCTCAAGGCTTCCAAATTTATGTATCCCACCCAGATAGCTCCTCTGAGCTCCAGGTTTTTCCATCTAACTGTTTATCTGGCCTTCCTACTTGGATTTCTCACAAGCATCTCAAATCGAACATGTCCAAGCATTGACCTTTCCCACAGCATCTGTTTCTCCACCTCAGGAAATGCTAGATGGACATCACCATTGATGTCGTAGCTCTAGCCCAAACTGAAAGTTCTCCCTGACACCACTTTCCCTCGTGAAATTCCCTGGTCCAACTCACCAATAAGACAAAGCAGTTCTGCTTCTAAAGTGCATCTTGTGTTTGTCTGTTGGCCCATCTTCACTGCCACTTCTTGTGGCCTGATCACCATTTTATGATCTGGGATCGGCTATGCAGTAACATCCTAAGTGGTCTTCCTGCCTCCATTCTCGTCCCCCCCCCCCTTTAGTCCATTCTCCATTCTGCTGGCAGAGTAAACCTTCTCCAATACGGGTCTGTTCACTTCTCTGCTGGAAATGATTCATTGCCTTCTCATTGCTTTTAGGATAAAGGTTCCCATGGTCTAGTCTCTGACTATCTCCCCAGCTCATCCTATACCCCTCCCCTGGCCCCCATGCACCAAGCTCCAGACAGATTAGCCTTTCATTTCTTTGAAATGAACTCATCACACTTTTGTCCTATGTTTGGGCTTCTCACAAGCTCTCCCCCCTGCCTAAAATCATCATTACCCCACTCTTCATTTTCCAGGTCTTGAGGTATATGTTGCTTCTTTAAAAAACTGTTCAATTGTTCTTTTACCTACCTTCACATGCCACTTAAATCAGTTTCCTATTTTAGACCTTACTGAACTCTCTACTTTTTCATTCATTATACTCATAAAAATGTTTAATTATATATTTCTATGGCTATTTATTGAAATCCACCTCTCCTCTTCCACTGTAAACTCTGGAGGGCAGGGTTCATGTCTGTCTACGTCTATGGGGCGCATGGTAAACAGTCAATTGTGTGAATGTTCTCAGCCACCAGTGAGAGTGTGTTGGGAGCAATTTGTTCCTAAAATTTATTAAAGTACCCAGTTTGTGAATGATTTCAAAGTCAACCATGGCTGGATTCAAAATTATCCCTATAAAAATTCCATGTTATTCTCTCGCATTCCAATGTGGATGGGCTATCTTGGAGCACTTTCCTTTCTTGGACACACCTGAATGTCACTGGGTTGCAGATCATCAACAGCAGCTCCTACAGCCACACTGGGCTAGGACTGGAACCGTCCTTTGGCTTCAGTTCAGGATGTGCCTGAAATGCTCAACCAAAGCAATGTGATGAGCATCTCTCTCTATGTGGCCTAAAAGTGATATGCATATCGGAAACACAGAAGTTTTGCAATGTGTGGCTGTCTTACTCAATGGCAGGGTCTGGTCCTGATCTTCTTTCTAAGCCCCATCTCTGCCTTTTCGCCCCACTCTCTCCTACCCCCCCCCCCAAACACAGCTCCTTCAGTACTTTACACTGAGCTACAACGGGCAACTTGTTATTCCTCAAGTACACTGTTCCCAATCCATGCTCTTCCCCCTGCCTGGGATGCTCTTCCTTCACTGGTAAAATTTTCCTTTCAAAGTCCTAAGCAAATTTCTCCTCCTTTGGAAAGTCTTTCTTTCTCCATATCCTTCGTCGCCACCACCTACTGCACGTCCGATGGCCAAATACATTGTCTCTTGCTTCCTCATTCTCAAATCTCTTTGCCCACTCCCTAAGGTAGCCCTTCACGCTTTGCATTATATTTGGTTTTTGCCATGTTTTGAACACCGTTGTATGCCCCTACTGGCTTTGGAACCCAGAACAGACTATGTGTTCAACAGTGGCTTGCTGAATTCAATAGGATAAATACATTTTGCTATGGTTATACAGATAGGGTTTCCACTAAACACTGACAAATCTTTCACCAAGGTGTGTGATAAACTTATGTAATAGTATGGTTTCTGATCATTAGGCAGTATTTTTGCTAGCACTTCCCTGTTCTCCTTACTCTGTATTTCCAATATAGTGAAATAAATCAAGGAGAGAGTCAGTAGGTCGTCTTTGCTCTGACCGGCAGAAGCATTTCACTAAGGCACTAATTCTATTAAAAAAGACTTCTCAAATGTTTTCTGCTTCAGTTGCACAAACATTTCAACTCTAGAATCTGCGAGTAGAATTATCTGGACAATTCCATGAATCATATATTCCACTTTACGGCAAAGGCACAGCCTCAGTTTTCCCATCTGCAAAATGCAAATAATTACGCCTGCCACTTGGCGGAACTATCTTGAAGGATAATGAGATAAGAACACTTAGAGGAACTCAGAATAAACCTGTCAGAGAAATGCCAAGAATTATTATGCTGCTATTTCTGTGTGTGTGGTTTTTGTCACTTTCCTAACATAGCAAAGAAAAAGTATAACCACTAGGTTAAAATAATGCCTATCAAAAAAGGAAAAATCCCACCCACTGCAAATGTGCTAGGGCATCAACCAGGGTGATAATTATATTAGCATGGGTTTGGAGAAGAATCCCATATTTTGCGTAATATTTTAAATTAATATCTCCACAGCCTGGAGGCAGAATTCCTGAAATTCAAAGTCACATTGTATCAATGGGAGAATTTTAGCAGCATATCAAAAGCTTCACTGTGAATGACCTTTCAATAAAGGGTAACTTCCAGGAGAACATAAAATGTTTTTTTGTTTCACATTTATGATAATTGTTAATGTAAAGTATTTAGAGAAAAATCAAAATCCGTCAGTTTAAAAGTAATGAGCTCCTCACTAAGTTAAAAAAATTATTTTTGAACATCATCACTTAATTTTCAGAGTTTAAAACAACAATGATTAACAAAGAATGATTATTATCATTATCATTTTAAATTAGGTTGAAAATGTGGCTTATGAGAAAGAGTGCCTGAAATAAAAACTAGAGCCAAAATAAACACTGAATTTTCTGTTATGGATTTAACTGGGGGAAGGACTATGCTAATTTCCTTTTAATAAAATTATCCTTTCATCATTTAAGAGAAACATGAAAACTTCATAGAAGTTGAAATACCATTTCAGAACATGAGATCCACATGTTTGTTCATTATGATATTTATGTCATGTTACAGATGGAAATACTTCTAATCCACAGAATTAAGGGGGCTAGGACCCACTTTTCCGCTCCCAAAGCCCACTCTATGGAGAGTTGCTGGACACACTTGAACAGTTCTTAAAGAGTCCAGCAGGGGGCGGAAGTGCACAACCACAGCACCCAGAGCAGCCTTTGGGTCCTCAATACAAGCATTTCATCAACTATAATCAGGCCATTGCAAATGGGACGTTATTCGTTCTTGCTTTGGAAGTCTTAAAATGGTTTCCTGGTGAAATATTTTTAAATGAGAATTCTTCCAGCGACTTAACAAGTCAGCCATTATTGAATTGAAGTGTTAAATATGAGTTAGAGGCCTTCAGCCTTTTGCATGGCTTAGCTCCAGGGTTTCAGAGGCATTCCCAGGAAATGGTAGTGGCATTACTACCCAGTCTTCAGAAACAGACTTGTCCTTTTCTGTTTTTCCTCTCAGTATATTCTTCCACGATTTTTTTCTCTTGAAATATCTAGTGACAAGGTCTATCAAATAAGACACTTGTAGAAATCACACAGGACCTTCAGATAAGTTTACCTTCTAGTAATTGTTTTATAAACATGCTATATCAAGTGGATTACAAGCACAATCACTGCTGTGCTATAACTGTACTGAAATGTCACTAATTAAGATTGTAATAGGACAAGATTGAAGCCCCAATAATTACTGATTTGGAGACACATTCTACAGGTCTATGAGTCTATTTATTTTAAGAGAAGAGCAGAACTAAAATAAGAAAACTATATACTAAGAACCACTTTACTAATGTAATTTACATTTTTTACTACAATATAAATATTGTTAGGTTAATAATTCATTTCAAAGTGTAGATTTTATATAAAGAATAGGATAGAAATATTTATTCAGCTCCCTCCTATGTTAATTCCTGATATGCTACAGGATTTAAGAAAATGGATAATAAACGTGAAAAGTCCACCCATGTGGATTGGGATCAGTATGCTTCTTTTTTTTGATAAAATTGTTATTCACCTATATTGACCTTCAAGTCACTGTCATGGGCTGAAAATTTTGACTTCAAACTAAGAACTCAATGGACAGCCTTCTCACTAAAGCCTAAGTCACTCCCTGGTTCTTTTTTATTTTTATTTTTGACACTCCAGCAAATTTTATTTTGCAAATATTATCCCTTCTTTCAGCTCAGACTAAAAGGTCAAAACCCCAGTCATTTATGGTGACTCTTTGTGTTTGTATATGGTGTATGTAGGTCTGTGGTCAGGGAGGTGGGTAAAAAAACAGAGGAGGGTTGGCGTGCATTGTACTTTTGTTTCTTCGCTTTTATCTGATGTTTTATGCCAAGCTCTAAAGGAGGACTCTGGCCTCCGCCTATGGAGGCTGGCTGGTGTCATGTCATGTACATCGAACTGGTCACAGGGAAACTGGGTTCTAGGTTTTTTTCTCTTTAGTAGTGCCACCTTGGGAAGTCACTGCACATTTAGGGGGCCTCAGCTTTCTCATCTGTAAAACAATCAATTGGATGAGGAGATCACTAAGAATCCTTTAAACGTCAAGGTTCTGTGATTAACAGAATTCATTTCTTAGTAGGATGACAGAGTTAAAGCACCCTAGCACCTAATATTATCAGGCATTGGCTTAGACACCTAATATTATCAGGCATTGGCTTAGACACCTAATATTATCAGGCATTGGCTTAGAAACCGAGGAGAAGCGTTCTCTATATTTGTGAACTTGGCGGAAGTTGAGAAGGATGGCAAAAGAGATAGAATGGATGTAAAAATATGAGTAGATGTTTGCTTTAATTTGAATAGCCTCTTGTTTTGTTTTGTTTTGTTTTGTTTAGTGCTCTGAATAGGAATAGGAAAAAAAAAAGGTTAGTATTTACTGGAATTGCTATTTTTAGGTCATTCAGGGTTAATGACAAATTTCCATTGTCACACATAAGAGGTCTTACTTACATAAACCATTTTTACACAGCTTGTGTAAATACAAGAAACCAAAAGCCCTAACTGCTGTTTGCTTCTCATGGGTTCAAACTGTCACTTAACTCTATAAAATATTTGGCTTTAGAATCCTAACAGTCTTTAGCTATTGTCCCAAGCAAGGTAAATTATCTAGATAGCTAGGACAATGATGAGTTTCAGGCTGTATTTATCGTACCTTTAAAAGCAAACTAGATGCCACCAAACAGCTTAAAGGAATGAGAAGAAAGCACATGACCGGAGGGCACACGGACACAGGACTCGGAACTGTCAGGGCACGTACCTGTCGGAATGAATGCTGTGTGTTGCTGCAGCTGTGCACTGGTGAGAGCCTGCTGGTAGTGCAAGACGCTGGGATTAAAGACGGTGCTGGCACCGTTGCTTTTTTCAAGTGCTTGTCTCTTTGGTAAAGGATGAAGAGCACCAGGAGGAAAGGCCTATAAGTGAAGAATTGGATAAGATATGTATAACTCAAAGTGAACACACCTTCAGCGTCCACAGAGATCATCAATTGCAACATACTTTAAAAAAATGACAGCTAAGGAGATGCGTCTGCCATGCACCTTAATTTAAACAGCGGCAAAGTCGAATGAGTGAGAGTTTGTTACCGAGAGCAAAGCATGATTTCTGTAATCCAAAACGGTAGCATCTTAACTAAGGAAAAGAAAAGCTATCAAGCAACAACAACGAAAAATGACTTCAGCTTTTAAAATGAGTTAAACTAGTCTAAGGGGGGAAGGAAGCATTTGTGTTATTATTAATACCTATTCTTTTCCTTAACAAAGTGGCAATTTCTTGAATTTAAAGGTTAATTAGAATTATAATGAGCATTTTTCCAAGCCAAGTAATTTAAATTTGCTTCACTCTTTTGGAAAAGGTATTAAAATTTGTTAGGATTAATTTATTCCACATATTACATATGAAAATGAGATGGCTAAACACCTTATTGAATTTTTTTCATTAATTAATAATAATGATTGTTTGCAACCAATATTTTACAAGTAATACAAATCTCAGATGGTTCTCTGAAAAGCTACATGCAAAGCGAAAGGTGAAAGGTCAAAGTACCAGGTCTACAGATGCTTCGAGAGGTCGCTTCATTGCTTTGGCAGTCGACTGAGTCTTTTAATAACAGGCAGCGAGCACATGATGGCAGTGGGCCAATGGGATTCAAGCGAATTAACATACAGGTAAACAGCAAGCAGAGGTGCATCATGGGAACGGCATTGCATTGTGGATAGGTGAGAAGGAAAAAAATATTCTGAATGCAATATACAACGTACAAAACACTAGGCATGCACAACAACAAAAATGTTCTCTAAAGAAATGAATATTACACCTTAAATTAGTATTGAAGCAAAAATGCATCTACTATACCTTAGTTAAAAGCATATAAGAGAGTAAAATATAGATGTTTGAAATTCAGGAAAGTTAATTAAAACAGCAGCTTGCATACACACCATAAGCATTTTTTACATTGCTTCAGGAAAAAATGCAAAACTTTTAAGGGCCACAGGATTGAAGAACTTCTGATAAGTTAGTTTTCAAATATAAAATAATGAATGCACTACGTATAACATCCAAGTTATAAGATCCAAGTTGAAAAAAAAGATAATATCTTTAACTATTACAAAAATAATTTTTAATGAAGATCTAGCCTAACAAAATGAAGCGGCAAACTGAGACAAACAATTCAGGCAAAAAAATATTCAAACACAAGATTATTTAGGCAAAACTGTTTGGGTTTGGATCTTAATTTTTTTGTCTGAATTATGTGGATGATTGTCTCAGTTTTTCTCTTCACTTTGCTAGTGTGGATCTGGTAACGTGGAATAAGGTTCCAAGCTTAACAAGTTTTGAATTTGCATAGTAGGTTTCTCAAATTTCCTGCTTTTATTCCATCATATGGTTTCTAATGACTAACTTATCATCCATTCTGTTTTCCACCACATTTGAAATTTTAATTCAATTTATCGCAAACAACTTACCAGATTACACTAAGAAAATACCCTTTAACGGGTATTTAGTGTCCTCAGGTATCAAAATAATTTATACTTAATGATTCTAGTCATACTTTTAAGTATAATCCGTGACTAACCCAGTTAATGAGATGTGGGAAACTCTTGGTTAGAACAAGTACAATAGCTAAAAATAGCAAACAGCTAAAAGATAGCAAAGAACTGCTTGGACTGTTAGAAGTCAGATAATATCTTTAACTTATAACCATACTTGTGGGCAGATAGTTTCATTTAAACAGCTGAAATAATAATAAATAGTGATTGATTTAGACCATGATGAAAAAATTTTCCTGTTCCTTGATAACTGTTGCAAAAGAAATCTAAAAAATTTATGATGGAATTCTATGAAAATAAAGAAATCCAAAGGAATAGCTCCAATGCAAACAAAAGAAATGAAATACCCATTTTCTATGTTTAGCACAATAGGTAAATCCCTAAGGTTTGCACAATAAATACAAAATGCTTTATTCTAAAGTTCCGAGTTACAGCTATGGCATTTGAAAGAAAATGGGATAGTATTTAACCCTCAAAATGGGAAACAATGAATCATATCTTCCTTGGCCAATAAAGAGCTGTTCATCATCATTTGAAGACTCGGGATTAAAAGTATGGAGGTGATAGGAGGTAAAGGAAGGAGCTAAGGGTGGAGCGGGGTGGAGACTAGCAATAAAGCGGAAAGGATTCTAGGTAGAGGAGAGGCTTAGAATGGCCAGTGGAGAAGCTGCTTTGGAAGGCAGTCTGGATAGAGGCCAACCCATAATATGAAATCATCGTTCTTCAGGTAGAATTGTGAACATTTTCAAAACCCAGCAAGCTTCACAATGAGAAAGGTTCTTTGAATATTCTTTCCTCAAGTGTCAGTTTGCCATGATGTAACTTTCATGACACCATTTTTGTTTAAAATCTTTCATTCCTGTATCATTTTACACTGCTAGGTAATGCAGTTTTTAAAAATTAAAAAAAAATTTTTTGCTTATATTAGTCTGTACTAACTACATAAAGCTGCATAGCCTGTTCTCATAGAGTCCACTAACAACGTTAACTGGATGGTTAAACTCAAAATCATTTTGGCCTCAACGTTCTGGTTTCAGTTCTTCCCTTCACTTTTCCAATCTTTGAGATTTATAGAACAAATCTGCTATCAGGTTGATCTTTTCTGATATGCTAACTAGAAGAGTGATTGTGTCTCCACAGGCTGGTATTTATGAACAAAATTTTGATTTAACAGAGCATCATTTAATGAAGTCTCCAAGTAGAAAAAAGAAATATTAAATATTTCTCCTTAGGATCGACACCTGAAAGGTTACTGTTCTCTTTCTTTTCAATCTTAGTTTGATGAAATACAATTTTGACAGAAATTATAATAAACTAGGAATTTAAAGAAGCTGAGAGCCCTAAACTGAGCTGGACAGTGACAGTGACAGCATTTCCCTGTCTACCACTCCTTATTTGGGGTTTTCTTTACTAAACGCAAATATCTTGTCTTTTCAAGGAAACACTAAGGTCTTGGAGGGTCGAGTGTACATGTTAATATCTTGCACACCTCACACTTTGAGGCACATGTGTAGAATGTTTTTAAAAAACTGTATGGATGAATAATCATGTTCTAATGTGGCTTTGTAGTACACAGATGTTCCGTTTTAGAGGGTATTATGTGGCTGCAGGCATATGTTTACCTATATTGAAAGATCTTCAGGCTTAAAATAGACCTGAGAGATCCCCAAGCCCAGTGCATCTTGGGAGCTTCCTTAGTCACCTATGCAGAGAACGAGGTTCTCTTTAATTGAGCCCCTACTGTGTGCCAGGCACTGGGCACCCTTTCTTGCTGGCTTCACCAACATTTCTGATCCTTTGCCCCTCCGGGCTTTCTCCAGCCTTATATACATTCAGCCAGGCTTTTCATTTTCTGGCTCAAGGAGCAAGCCAACTTCAAGCCAAGGCAAGCCAACCAAGGGCCCAGCATTAGAGGCAAAGACCAAACCTGAGGAGTCAGGAAATGCTGACGACGGTAATCAGACCTGCCACTCGAATGTGGAAGAAAAGGATGTGGACAAGTAGGATGGGATTCAAAGTTCCTGTACATGTTTTCTTGAACAACTGGAACTTATCTAGCTGATGGCAGCTGGTCCTGTTTCCTTTTACAAAATAAGTATCTCCTGGTGTAGCCCCATTTTGGTGTGTGTGTGAAGAAAGACTGCTGACTTGAAGGTCAGATACCCTTTGTGTTAAAATTACCAAAGAGAAGCTCGCTCTGGCTTATTTATTTATTTATTTATTTATTTTTGCGGTACGCGGGCCTCTCACTGTTGTGGCCTCTCCCGTTGCGGAGCACAGGCTCCGGACGCGCAGGCTCAGCGGCCATGGCTCACGGGCCCGGCCGCTCCACGGCATGTGGGATCTTCCCAGACCGGGGCCCGAACCCGTGTCCCCTGCATCGGCAGGCAGACTCTCAACCACTGGGCCACCAGGGAAGCCCTGTCTGGCTTATTTTTACATTTGAAAAATTCTGATGAGGATGATGCTCATGTTTTAAGAGGCAGTGCAAAAGAATAAGGCTCGAAAGGAAAGAGATGGCTCTTTTTCTGGAATCAAAGCTTTAAATTCCTTTTCAGGGTCCAATTAATCCAAAGAAGGGGAAATCCCGGCAATAATAAAAATTGCACTGCAGAAATTCTTGGTGTTCAGATATGGAACCCAGGGGAATGGAATACTAATATCTTCTGACTGCAATCATCACTCCCATTTGTTCTTTTAAATAAGGAAATAATCGTTTTTCTTCAGTGTACAGAGTAATCTTGCTACGAGAATAAGAATACTTTGACTTCATCCAACTGCAACTAGACTGGTTTCAAATGAGCCTCTCACTTCAACTAAAAAGACATGACAGATTCAGTAATTTTCATGTCACTGTCAGAAAGAAGCTGACGCTTTTGTTCTGAAACTACATTCCTTTGGGTTGTCTTTGACGGTGCTGCAAGATCACCTGAAGTATCAGAACTCCAAAGCTGGGCACAGGGTAACAATCTAGAAAACTATGGTAACTAAATATACTGACATCCACTGCAACAACGTCTGTGCATCTTGATGAAAATGATGTGAAAATGCACAGAAAGGCACATGGAGGAGTCGAATCTTGATTTAAAGATACTGGGCTGTTTGTGTAAATGGCCATTTCTTCTCTTATCTCCATCAACCCAGGTCATCTACCATTGACATACTCTAGGTGCACTGTTCCTTCGGTGATTGAAGAACATATTGACTGCAGATGTTAGAACTGGTACTTCTAGGTAACAGCCGGATAAATCAAGGCTCAGATAAATTCAGGGCTCAGCTGTAAAGGTCACTATTAGTACCAGTGTTTTTTTTTTTTTTAACAGGTATTTGAGGTATAGGGACTACGTTTTTCATAGTCCCAGAACCTCGTCTCATATCCCAGTGGCCAGAGATGGCCATCGTGATCCAGGCTGGGCCAATCATGGCATGCTATTACTCTCCCCACAGGACAACCACCAAAATGACCCTGGTGGCTCTTTTTTTTTTTTTTTTTCCTAATTAGAGATGGTATAGATACTATTTTTGTCTCTTGTCAGGAAATGTAAGAATGTGTCCCTACAGGTGTCCAAAGCCATGGTCAGTGTTGTCTGGAGAAGCTGATCTTAGAGAATGGAGCTGATACACCAAGAGAAGCAGAAAAAAAGAAAAGAGAGAGACCTACTGGTTTTCAAGTTTCTGGATCCATCTACCCCTGAGCCCTATTTTACCTCTCCTCTCTTGGAGGGCACTAAATGATCTAGTAAAGTTGTTGTCTCTTGCAACCAGAGTTCTGATTAGCCTTGGGGGTATCCTTGATACCTAGTTATGATTTATAACATTCGCTTGAGGTAAAAACGTGTTCTTTGTGCCCAACGATCAACACACCAGTTAGAATAAATCTGGGCTGGCCTGAAAGATTGATTACAATGAAAAACATTTTACTTCTCGGTCGGATGAGATCTTCACTAAGTGGATGGTAAGATGGATTCCACACTGCAGAAGTATATAGAAGACCTCATTTGCTCTCTAAAAGAATTCCTTTTTCATCAGCATTAAGTGACCAATTGATTCTCATCTCCCCTACAGGTCCCTCACCCCCTGCACCTAATTATAATCAGTTTTGAAAACCACTCTTTTATGAGAACAAAAAGGGGAGAATTTATCTATATTGTCCTGACTCTCTTATGTGGATGCATACATTCCCACATATATAGAAACTCACACACAGAAAAATTACTGTTATGTCCAGTGATGGAAAAACACTAAAGGGACAAGGACTCTGAGAAGAAACAGTGAGAGAGATGAAGGACTCAGTGCCCAAGATTCTTGGAAATAAGCTGAGATTGGAAAGGTGTGAATAAGCACACAGGCCACACTAAGTGGTGATGACGTTAAGGGCAGGCTCCGTGCCTTCCTCTCTGCATCCCTGTTGCTTATCACTGGGCCAGGCCTTATAAACATTTGTGGAGAGAATTCCCTGGAGGTCCGGTGTTTGGGACTCTGTGCTTTCATGCTGAGGGCCCAGGTTCAATCCCTGGTCAGGGAACTAAGGTCCTGCAAGCTGTGTGGTGTGGCCAAAAATAAAATAATAAAAAATAAAACGAATCGTTCTCTAAAAAAATAAAATAAAATGAATCATTCTCTAAAAAAAATTTTGTGGAAAGAATGTTGAGTAATATGAACTTGGTGTATAACAGCTACCCTTGCATTCTGATCAGGCATTAGTGTATGAAGTGGTGGTCGCTAGTTAGAACAATGTGTTTTAAACTATACCTTTCATCCCTGAAGCCGTATCTGTCTTTCTTGAGGGATGACTGGCCGCTGAGTCTTTCCTGCCCCTCCTCCACCCCGGACCCCATTATGCATTTCCCTTGTGTCATGGAGGAGCATTATCGCTTTGTCGCTAAACTCCAAGCTCCCCGAGGGCAAGGAAAGCTGCCTAATTTATTTTTTCCAGCCAGCAAGTGCCCGATGCACGGCAGGTCTCATTATATAATATGTTTTGAATGAATGGACGCCCAGTGCCTATCATGTATTAAAACAGATTTCTGTCAAGCTAGAGATCTCACATGAAAACAAATTAATTCTAAAGGCCAGTGCGATGGTTCTCAAACTTTGCTGCACACTGGGATCAACTGGGAGCTTCTAAATAAATAAAGGAAGAATAAAGAAAGAAAGCCCCTGCCCAGGCCACATCCAAACTAATTAAATAAGAAACTTGGGGGAAGGGACTGATGTTAGAACCTTTCAAGATCCCTCAGGTAATCCCAGAATACAGCTAAATTTAAGTGTTCTAGGGGCTTCTCAAAATGTTACTGTGTATACAAAACACCTGGGGATATTTTAAAATTCGAATCCAGAGCCCAAAGGTCTGGGGTGGGGCCTGAGACAGGACAGTGACTCAGGGACCTGAGGCTGGGTTCCAGGGCTTTTTTTTTTTTTTTTTGCCAAGCACCAGCCCTACAGCTCCATCTTCAGCTGTTTCATGACTTGATGTTCTGCATAAAATTTCATTTAGGGAGAGAGAGTTCGCAGCATGGCCTTTGTGAGAAGTGACAGAAGAGGGACAAAAGATGGGGGTAGGGAAAAGCCGGGCAGCTGGGGCCGCCAGCCGAGGGCTCCTGGCTCCCGACTGCTTCTCGGGAGCGCTGCGGGTGATGCGCAGCCGCCGCCGCAGGCCTCTCGCCCTGTTTCCCTCTCTCTCTATCTCTGTCTGTCTGTCTCTCTGTCTCTGTCTCTGGGCCGCCTCCCTGGTCCTTCCCGCTCTGCGAGGAGCCTGGGCCGGTCCCGCCCGTGTCAGGTCTCCGAGCAGATCTGGGCGTGGGGAAGGGCGCTCGCACCCGCCCCGCGTTCCCTGCGCCCGCCTGAGGGATTTACTTATTGTGCTGCAGAAGGGAAGGAGGGAGGGACAGAACAGAACAGAACAAAACAAAACAAAACGGGGGCAACCGAGACAGGACGTAGGCAGCGGAGCAGCGGGAACAGCAGCCGTCCCCCGCTCCCAGCGGTCTGGGGAGCGTGCGCGTCCCCGCGCGGAAGGCGCGGCTCCGGGCTCGCGGGCCGGGGTAGGTGCGCGGCGCGCGCGCCCCACTTACCATGACTGTGGCCGCGGCCGCGGCTGCCTGGGCGGCCACCGCGGCCTGGTTGGCTTGGTGCTGCGCAGCTTTGATTTTGGCCTGCAAGTGTGCAGGAGGGTGAAAATATTTGCATTTCTCCCTCATGCAACGCCCCTTTATGTAATCCATACAAACGGTTACGGTGTTGTCGTTTGTGTCGATCATGGTGCTGTCGGCGGGGTGTGCAAAGCGGCAGTCAGTCTCTCCCCGGGCACAGTTTCCTCGCTGGAACTCCCTGCAGACCTAGGACACGGGGAGAAGAGCACACGATGCAGAAGGAGGCCCCAGGGCCGCCGGGAACTACCTCTGCGAGCGCAGCCACGATGTAAAAAAAAAAAAAAAAAAAAAAAAAAGAAAAGGAATAAATGCCTTTCCTTTCTTTTAATGGTGGCTTTTGTGCCATTTACAATATAAACATTTGATTATCCAGGATTCAAGTAACTGGAATCCCGGGCAAAATAATTTGAGTTTTACTTCGCCCTCTCTTCTGGGGTGAGAATCTATATTAAGAAAGTCAAAATCTGCAGTTAAATCAACAAGGCCCCCATTGTTCTTGGGATTTATTTATTTAGAGAAGGAAAGGAGGGAGGGAGGGAAGGAAGGAAGAAAGGAAAGAAAGAATAGTTTATTATATATATATATATATAGTAATTTGGAGATTATCTATGTGTGTGTATATATATCTATACACACACACGTATATAAAATTTGGGCGTCTATATATAGCCACATCTTCTTCTACCATGACAACTCTGGGATTTTATAGGCTTTTTACATGGAGGGATTATTTCACCAAAGATCAAGCCACAAGGTCATTGCTGCACAACTGCTAAAAGAATAAGGCGACGTGACGAACTTGTTTCTCCTTTCTGAGGATGGGGAGTGGGGCTGGAGTGAACGTGAATACTCCCGTTTTCCCATAGGTCTATCCTGCTCCACAAAGATAACGTATGCTTATACTCATAAATTAGGAGAACTACGATATCTAAGACACCAAAACTTTCATTTAAGTCACAATATTATTATTTCTGACAGCACAGAAAGAAGGTAAAAATACAAAATAAAACGGAGAGAAATATGGGAAGAGATAAAGGGAAAGAAGTAAAAGGAGGGAAGTAGAATAGAGTTTGAAGTGTGATGTATGGTTTCTTTTTTTTTATTCCTTAATCCTTAATTATCCTAAAATCTCAAGTAACTGTGCAATGCTCCATCCTCTGGGAATTCTTGTGGTTCAGGAGTTTACTGTTTAAAGAAAATTTTCTTTGGAATTTAAAGAGTATTCTTAACCTTGCCCTAAATACCGATAATGTCAAGTAACACAAATAACATATATACATAATAGTTATATTTATAAATATCATTATCAGGGAAGAATTACTAGTAAAATTGTAAGTTATTTTCTTCTCAGGCTCCACATCCAAAGTTGATGTGCTCAAGCGGTGGTTCACATCTTTATCATTAGTGACATTACAGGAAGGGTCACTGACATGACATTCAAGCCTTGTGAGAGTCAAAAGTACTTGGGAAATACAGTTTCACTGACCAGTGACCAAGCGAGTGTAAAGGGTAAACAGATAAATCACAAAATTATTCATTGTTTCCTTCTACTTTGGATATTATCCAACATTCCATCTTTAGCTCATAAAATGTACAAAATAAAAATTACTAAACTGTTCCCACAGATCCTGAGTATGCCTCCCTCTGTAAGTGGAATGACTCCAGGCTAAGACTGCATTGGGGTGTAGAGTAGCCATCAGGCATTTACCAAGGGGCTCTGTGTGCAGCTGACTTCATTCCTGGTTTGAAATGAATTGCAAGCTGCTTTGCTAAAGTCCTCGTGAATCAGTTTTACATATGTCTTTGTCTACCAATCCTGTTGGGAACGACAACTTGTTCCCAACTCAGCTGATTTAATTTGTTTTCTAAACCACACGGTCACGTACTGAACACGAAACCTTCATGGGTCCACCAGGTGGAGCCCCAAACACTTTTCCAGTCCCATGAAAGGTCTGTTCAATATTCACAGGGTTAGTCTTGATCAAAACAGTAGCGATGGGAGTTTATTGTCTTTTCATTTGGGGATCTATATACTCCAGATGGAAGCTGGTATTAGGTGACATTTTATCATTTTCAATATTTATTGTGCAAATATTTAAACAAATGCACATTGAAAGAACATTGTCAAATGATCCAAGGCAAAGCACAGTGTACATCCTAACCATACATATATATCACCTAACAACTAACTGGTGGTTGAATGAAAGGAACTCTTTGAAAAATCTATCAGACTCTTTACACACCCATATAAAATGCTCTATTAAATGTCATAGGATACAGCAGTTAAGATAAATGGATGAATGCCCTAACTGATTAAAGAGAAATTTTACCTAGTAAAGTACAGGTGAGTTGGTTTGACTCATGACTTAAGAATTATGTTTTATAAATATATGAATTTTTTAACTTTTTATTTTATATTGGAGTATAGTTGATTAACAATGTTGTGACAGTTTCAGGTGTACAGCAAAGTGATTCAGTTATACATACACATGTATCTATTCTTTTTCAAATTCTTTCCCCATTTAGGTTGTTATATAATATTGAGCAGAGTTCCCTGTGCTCTGCAGTAGGTCCTTGTTGGTTATCCATTTTAAATATAGCAGTGCGTACCTGTCAATCCCAAACTCCCTAACTATCCCTTCCCCCCACCCTTCCCCCACCCAGTAACCATAAGTTTGTTCTCTAAGTCTGTGTTTTCTTGACTTTTGTAGATCACTTGAATTTAAGTTAAAGAAAATATCTCAAATCAATAATTAGATTTTCCCAGGCTCCAGTTCCCCCTGTTTACCTGTACATAACTGGGGCTGATATCCTGGAACATGCTAGAGCAGCCATACTAGTTCTTCAAAATACTGAAATATGATCATACCACTTGGTCAGTAGTCATAGTCCTACGTCCTCCCACCCCTGTCCCTGAGTGTCTCCCTTGTCCTGGCTGCTGGCCTCCTAACCTGCCCGTTACCAGACCTTTCTAGGATCCAGCAAAGGTTCATGCCTGGCACAGCTGGAGCCCTTGGGAGCCATCTTCGTGGCCTGCATAGTGATTGATTCAATGTTCCATTGGTTGTTACATATTTTGCCCCTGAACACACATTCCACACAACAGATTTTTTGTTTGTATTAAACTTATTCTTTTCCCACAGACTAATTTCCTTTATACTTGACCTTAAATTCAAACAATAGAATTACGAATGCATGGCTTTTAGGTGAATGTGTGTGCATGGCTGTTTTACAAGACTGAATTAATATCTTACAAGCATTCACTTACATAGAGGTATAGTTCTACCACAAATGCATCTCAAACCACAAATATAATTGAAGTACCTCCAGTTTGTCAGTCCTGAGAAGTTTCTGAGTTGCAGTTGAGCCCGGGACAGTGACAGGTGGACTTCCGGGAACAATAACAGGTGTGGTGGGTAGAATTTCCGTTGGGACTAACCCAACTCCAGGGGTTACCGGTGCTAGGTAAGGAGCAAAACTAATTGCCGTATTTGTCCCTATTGCGGGACCTACAGGAAAAGTGGGCTGTTAAAGGAAGATAACACAAGACAAAGGTTCCTTTAGAATAAAACTTTAAAAAATCACCAGCAAGTGTCATTTGAGCAAAATTCATTCATTGCATACAAGACTCTTTGTGTTAGTTGCATAGATCAGTGCTGAACTGTGAAAATTCATTAAGCTTCTCTGTTTTTTGCTTAATAGAAATGAAGTCCATACAGATCCTCTCCTCTCCTCCCCAAACCACACAAACACTTGGGAGAACATGATAGAAACCGAACTACAGGGACCAGGTTAAACTTTTATCCCCATGAAAGTGTTCTCTAGAAAAGGATAATTTCACTCTAATTGCTCATCATTCCAAACTACTGAGTGTTCCAACAAGAAGGCAGTAAAACTTAGGGAATGCTGACTCATAGTCTTTGATTTCTCCGACGTGTCTCTCAAAGGGAGAGGAAGAAAGAAAAACCCTTGACTATAGACTGATTTTCAGACTGACCAAGTTTATACACTCTCAAAAAGTGGGGATTATTTGGTATTTTATTTTGCTCAGATTTACCAGTATGTTTCCATATTCTATCACTAGCATATATAACCCCAAAATTCATAGGCAGCTTACATCTAGACCTGCTATTTCTTGCTCTAGCTCAACTATGTCTAGATCCAATCTTCCTTTCCTGAAAGGTTGGACAGAAGGGCTTGAACTTTTCCATTGGCCATTAAAAGTTGCTTTGGGGGCTTCCCTGGTGGCGCAGTGGTTGAGAGTCCGCCTGCCGATGCAGGGGACACGGGTTCGTGCCCCGGTCCGGGAAGATCCCATGTGCCGCGGAACGGCTAGGCCTGTGAGCCATGGCCTCTGGGCCTGCACGTCTGGAGCCTGTGCTCCACAACGGGAGAGGCCACAACAGTGAGAGGTCCGCGTACCGCAAAAAAAAAAAAAAAAAAAAAACAACAAAAAAAGTGGCTTTGGTTTCCTAGGTCACAAAATCAACACAGCAGTGATAAGGGCATAGAGTTCCTTACTAAACTTCTCTATCACTATACTCTTTGTCCAGGGATAAGAAGAAATATATTAGAGGGTTGAAGAGATGATTGTTTTCAAAAGCTTCACCTGAAAATATGCCTTTCAGAAAGGAAATAATGCACATTTAAGAGAACAACAAACTTGGCTTCACTTTTAAAGAGCCAATGTTAAAAATGTACATTTAAGAGAACAACAAACTTTTGCTTCACTTTCAAAGAACTGATGTTAAAAACTTAAGATGCTAAAGATTTTTCTTAGAATAAACTTTGCACTGAATTGGATCTGAAGAGTTTTTGTTTGTTTTGTTTTTAGTTATTGGATGACTTTTACCCTATTTATTTTTAGGATATTTTAGGTATTTGCAATCACATGTTAATGCAATTTTCTCATATTGAACTATGTGGTTGACCATGTCATGCTACTTCTCTATTTGTACATTATGGGTAACATTCTTGTTGTCTATTTATAGCTCTGAGTTGTTGAACATATGGGAAAAATAATAATCTGTGTGTATTAAGTTTTTTGTTGACAGCAATAATGGAAAAATATCTTTGACAAACGATGATGTTAGCAAGCAGTGAATTATTGATAGTTTGTGCGGGGAGTTCCTGGAGAGGCTGAAAGGCTTCACTGAAGTGGCTGGTCGGGGGAGGGACGGAAGAGGTGATTCTAATGGTCTTAGAGGGCTGCTGCTGCACCCTCACAAGGGGCTCTTAGATCTTTATGGCTCTGACATAAACTTCACTTTGGGGGAAAGTTGCTTCATGAGGTCTTAACATGGGAAATTGATGGCAGTTAGGATTTTTTTTCTTCCTTGACTTTCTACAGAGTTTTATACATGAATGTTTTCCATTTTCAACCTATTTGAGTCATAATTATAGAACGTTGTGGTTTTCAGTAACTGTAGCTTTTATAATTTAGTACTGTTGAAAAGAAGCCAAGTGATTTAAATGGTATAAGGGCTCTATAATGTTAGGATTTAAGAAAATCAATTCTGAAAGGTCATAAATCACAACAGATCAGTGATTCAAAGAACCAGCTATATCAGAAATGCCTGAGGGGAATTTCATAAATAGAGATATCACAAATTCTGACTCAATATGTCTGGGCAGGGTCCTTGAGATTTGCATTAAAAAAAAAACTTACTACATGATCTGATGTGGAGCCCAGTTTGGGGACAACTGTCATAGATGAGGAGTGAAAATAAATATTAGGAAAAACCAGTACGACTGGTGTCATTTAATCTAGAGGCTAATGATCGAAGTAAACATTTAGAAACTAGAGCTCTCCTCACATCTCCATTTTTGACTTTCTGTTGAAGCAAATTCCCAACCTCCTTCCCTTTTAGATAACTTGAAGCCCAGGTCAGTGTAGGGACACACATTCAGGTTGTACCTTGACTGTCAATGGGCTGTCAGAACCTCAAAACCCATTTCCCAAAACCTTTTTGGATATCAACAAATCTCTCGCCATTAGCCAAGTTTTGTTCCTTGTTCATCTAATTTAATGGTCAAAAATGAATGTTGCAGTTTGTTTTATTGATGTTAGCTGTACTATAGGTCACAGAGAGTATTATTTAAAAGTAAAAATACAAATATTAGACAAAGGGAGACAGGAATTCGAAATCCTGAGCTCGGCCAGTTATTAATCTTTACCCTGGGCAGGAAATCAACCTCTCTGAACTTTAGTTTTCTCATCTGCAGAAGGGAAGTAAAACTACTCAGCTTAAAGACTTGGGCTGAGCAAGGTGTTCGTTCTTTCTTAGAATACTTCGCATGGTTGGAACGCAAGAAATAGCACCTATCATTAGTAGTGTAAAAATCATTATTAATAAAGGTTTTTTTTCCCCCAAATTGTCCATTGATTCTATAACAGGAATGTAGTCAGGATAGCAATATAATACTAGAGGTATAAAATCTTACTAAATGATAGCAAATATCTTCTTTATTTTGAAATATAGGTTGGGAAAGTATATATTTTCTTTCATGTGAAAGTTAAAAGTTCATAAGCTTTATGAAGATAGATTCAATTAGATATTTTCTCTTTTTTTTATCTAGAGTGTTTTTTTGTTGAAGTTGAATAGTAAAAAAAATACAGTTATGGTAATTTTCAGAGATGGGCACTATATTATTTATTATTATTATCATTGACAGTAATACCTTACATCTGTGAAAGGTTCGGCTGTTTTCAAAGCATTCTCACACACAGTGTCTCCTTTAATCTTCTCAATACTCGCGAGAAGCAAGCGTGGCAGCGAGAGCTGCACAGTCTTCAGGTGAAAGCAATTTAGAGTAGAGACCACGTGGATTCCCCAAGGTCAGCACTGCCCAGGCAGAGTCAAGGCAAACTACCCAGCACCCCTGGCTCCCAGTCTGGGGCTGTTTTCACTCCTCTGCACTTACTAGATTTCGTTGGTCATTTCTTAAAACAGAAGAGGGAACAAAACCACGAGTTGCCCTTACAGACATAAGCATACAGAGTGAGCATTGGCGGGGAGCCGTGTCCCACAGTCAGCCAGGGCCTCCCGCAGGCAGGAGGTTAGGGCTGCCTGGAAAAGTGGGTCTCAGACCCTGGATTCAAATTAAGGTCTCCAGGTGGAGTTGAGGCTGGTGTCTGAACTTGAGTCTGAGTTGGTAGCTAAGTAAGAGAAGGGCAGGTGACTCTGCTTCTGGAAGGCCATGAGCTGGGGCTTGGGAGAAGCGGCCCTGCGGTTCCCGCAGGAGGGCTGTTGCCAGGTGGTCTGAGACGAGATCCATTTGGTCCTCCTCATCTCTCAGCACTAGCTGCAGTGAGAGAGGCCAGAGGACAAGAGCTGCAGAGAGTCTTCGGGAAGAAAATCGTGTCCGAAATGCCGGTCTTGCCACCTTCGCTCTGGGCTTCACCCCACCTGCCTGTGTTTCTCACTCTCCACTCTTCCTTATCAGTACCTTACAGCAGTGGGTCTGGGTTCAAAGATCACACACTCACATGTGCACACGTGCTCTTTAATATTTTGTAGTGGTGACGAAGGATCAGGGCTGGGGAGGAATGACTAAGTGGCCCGAGGTATTTTATGGCTCTAAAATGTAGTCAATTGACTTTTTAAAACAAGACCCTGAGAGCTCATACATTTAGAAAGCTCTGACTTCAAAGGGTAGGTATTTGGCACTCAAACTGAAAGGCCTAAAACATGGCATCTCTTAAGGCTTCTCCCTTTACTCCCGGAAGCACCTCTGGAGCACAGAATACTCAACGCTAGACCTCACCCCCAAGGACTGGATTGCATAGGCTCTTGCATAGTCCTACTAAAGGCTACCCACCTGCTGCTTTATCTTGAGTGTACGTGGGAAGGTTGTGTGGGAGGTGAGGGGTTGGGGGCAGTGTGCTGGGAAGGGAAGGGAAGGAAGAATTGCTGTTACACTCTGTTAGGAATTGGAGAAAGAAAAACTGCTAGGAGGAATAAGGTGAAGGAGACTTTTGAAATGTAATGAATTTGAGACAGAAGAGGAAAAAATAGATTGCATTTTCATTCATTCAGTAAATATTCATTGGTGGTACAGACATGGTGCCAGAACACTGTGTCTACATTTATTGAACTTAAACCCTAATGGGGAAGGACAAAGAAATAAAATGACAATTCATTTTTATGGATAAGCAGAAATGAGGAGGCCTCACTGGTAATGACAGAGATTGGTGGTGGGTCGCAGGGGATAGAGTTGGAGTCCTTATGAATAAGATGAAGTTAAAACGTGAAGAGTAGTAGGAAACTTCCGGCAAAAGCAAAGGCCTTGAGGCAAGCAAGAGCTCTGTGTGTTCATAGAACTGAAAGTTTGGTTTGGTCTCAGTGGATAAAGGAAGAGTGGCCCAGAATGAGTTGGTGAGCTGGGAAGGGACCTGATCACAGATGACACTATAGATCAAGTCAAGGTTACATGTTTAGGCTTTGTCTCCAGTGAAATGGGAAAGCATTGAAGGGTTGTAAGAAAGGGAGTGATATGATGCCTTTATGTGTTTAAAAGAGTCCTCCGGTTGCTATGTGCAGGATACATTGGAATAAAGCAAGAGTGGAACTTGAGAGATCAGGAGGGAACAGCTTATAAAGTATTTTGAAATACTTGATGGCGGCTCACACGAGGGTGCTGGGAGAAGAAGTAGATGGACTTGAAGGCACATATGACAGGATTTGCTGATGAACTGGATGTGAGAGAATCTGCTTGGTTTTGGTTTGAAACTGCTGGTTGCACATACTGAGATGGAAGTGTAGTAGAATAAAAAAATGGGTCTTGATCATGTCAAGTTCCTGTGAGAAATTTGAAGGTGAGTCCAGTAGGAAGCTGGATACCTGAACCTGGGACCCAGAGGAGAGGTTTGGACTGGGAACGTGCATTTGGGAGTTCTCAGCCTGTAGATGATTCAGAGCCACAGAAATGGAAGAGACTATGAAGGAGAGGGTAAATGAGAGAGGAGTCCAGCACTGGGCATATCAGTGTATAGCAGCCTCAACATATAATAGAGGAAAAGAATGGGCAATGGAGACAGAGGAGGAAGGAACGATCAGAGAGCGAGGGGTGCTCCGCAAAGGAGAGATGGATTGCATGTCACTAAGAGGTCGAAAGAGTACAATAAAAGCAGAAGTGCCCATTGGTTTAGCAACATGGAGGTCACTGGTGAGAGATGTCAGCGGATGGGTTCAGGGGAGATGGGAGATAAAGGGAGTGGAAAAACTATGCATTTCTCTTTAGAGAAGTTTACCTAAGAAGGAAACCTAAAAATGGAGGGATACTGGCTACTTTATGTTTATCAATTTCTTTGTCTTAAGCAATTTCTGCATGCATTAGTTTCCCGTGGCTGGTCTAACAAATTCACACAGACCTGGTGGCTTAAACAATATGCATTTATTCTTTCATAGTTCTGGAGGCTGTAAGTCTGAAATCAGTTTCACTGGGCCAAAGTCAAGGCTTTGGCAAGATCATATTCCCTCTGGAAGCTCTAGGGATGAATCCATTCTTTGTCTCTTCCATTTTCTGGTGGCTGCTGGCATCCCTTGGTTAGTGGCTACATCACTCCAGTCTCTGCCTGTAAGGCCACATTGCCTTTCTCCTCTTCCGTATGTGTGCCAACTCTCCCTCTGCCTCTCTTCTAAGGATGCTTGTGATTGCATTTAATCCAGGAGAATTTCCCCATCTCAAGATGCCTAGCTTAATCACATCTGCAAAGACCCTATTTCCTTGTAGGGTGACATTTACATTTCCAGGTACCTTTGAGGGCCATTATTTGGCCTACTACCTTGTATTAGGTCACTAATTCATTCCTGAGACTCTGAAGTGATTTGTTTGTAGAGTTAATGATTTTTAAGTTTATTACATTTTTTGTTCTAATTTTTCTTGCGATTTAAAAACCTCTATTAAAATACTTAAATGTAATATTCCTTCTTCATAGAGTAATCTGATTATTGTCTTCTAACTAATATATGAGACAATACATAAACATAACTTTCAAAGAAAATTCAACTAATAGTTTATAACAGGAATGGAATTTTCTTATTACCATTGCCATTATTGGCTACCAGGGTCAATCCTTACAAATTCTAAGTAAATAAAAAGTGAATGATTAAAATGATATAATGCACTGTTGCTGTGTTGACCTAGGTGGTTCTAAGTTTATTCCCATAGACGTCATTTAATATGTATAATTAAATTATTTTAGCATTTAGGTAATTTAATAAAATAATGTATATGTGTGTATCAATAAAGAGAACCATAAATTATACATGTGAATGGTTTTAAGTAGATCCACTTAAACGCCTGTATTTGGTGTTAAATGTGTGTTCAGAACTCTACCTGTGTTGTCCTTACATCTAGGATAACTCCTTCTCATCCTTTAGGCTGTACTTATTTAGGGCTTCCTCCAAGCAGCCTTTCCTGCCTCATCCAAAATCATAATTCCCTGGGCCTGAATCTTATGTTGCCTTTTCCTTGAGTCTCTCTACACCCACAAGACTGTAGCTGATTTATCTTGGAGTCCCCTGCACCTGCACTTTTTTTTTTTTTTTTTTTTTACTCCGAGCAGAGCTGGTTCCTGGCTACTTTGTGCCGCTATTCTTGGGCAGAAACCTGGAGACAAGCAGAATTGACAACAATCTGCCCAGATTCTCTCCCCTCTTCCTGGACCAACCCTACCTTCCCTATCTCATCTCATGGACGCACAACAAGAAAATGTAACTCCCTGGTAGCTATCCCTTTTCATTTAGCAGCTTTCAATGACATAGAATTTTCATACAATAAAGACTGATTTTTAAACAATCATCTCTTGTGTATGTACCTCTTTTTTAAAAAAGAGCAAATTTCACTCACTTCACTGGCTTTGTTTTTTAAAAAATTAGCTTGTTTTTGACAAAAAATTTACAAGTGCAAACAAAATTCACTAAAGCCAAAAAATGCACTCCTCTCCCTCAGGGCCTCATTCTTAGAGCAATTTCCAGACCTTTAAGGAAGTACTTTCAAACACTGTGAAATCACTGTGAAATATGACACAGTACGTATTCGTAGACTGAACTCCCTGGGCGTTTAATCCTGTGGGCCTTGTCTCAGCTCCTGCACCCTTTGCAGGCCTCTGAGACGGGAGGCGTGGGTGGCTCAGGCAGCTCTCCTTCAGGCCTCTGCCAGGCTCCAGGGGGAGCAGACTGCAGAAAGCGCCCTGGTCAAGATGTCTGAGGTCCAGGCTCAGCTCCACAACTGATTAGCTGCAGGACATTGGGTAAATCCGCTAACTTCTGTGGTTTCATTTTCCCCTTCCTTAAAATGATACCATTGAACTAAATAATCTATCTGTTGCATTGCTAATAATGTTTTAGGCATCAGAATCTCTTCTTTGCATAGATCGTCAATTCATACTCTAAATGAGAACGTAGAACTATTGCCCTTCTAAGATGGCTCAAATATGGAGGTTACTGGTGAGAAAGAGCTGGAGTGACACAGATTTCCCAGATATTGATTAGAAATTGTCTTTGCCTACAGTTTCTACATGCGTTTTTCCATTTAAATAATATAAAAAACCCTGTTTTCAGCATCTAGTTAGCTTCAAAGCTATTTGCCTTAATGGTAGCCAAAGAGACAAAGTAGGGGGACACCATTTTAGGTCAACCTGGCCTTGCTGGTACCAACACTTTAATCATCAAGCCCATCATGAGATGCAATGTACTCACCACTGGATGAAGTGGGGTTCCTGGAAACATAAATTGCATCTGCTGGGCAAGCATTGCTGCTGCAGTTTTTTGCTGGATCAAATTGTTCCTCCCGTTAATTTCGAGTTGAGTTTTTAAATGTGTTGGAGGGTGAAGATACTTGCAGTTCTCTCTTGAACAACGGCCCTGGAAGAAAGAGTTTGGGTCTTAGGACTGTCATAAGTAGCTTTCAACTCTGTTGTCAACCATTTCACAATCATTCCTTATATACGAAGGTGTGTATCTGTGTGTGCGCACATGTGTGCACATGTATGTTGGAACATACAAGGGGTGAATCAGGCATTCGATGATTATCAGCCTTGCTCAGACCTGTTGAACAGAGAAGCATCCTGAAATGTTGTTGTTTTTAGTGGATTCTAACTCTGACAAAAGACCCTAAGGAAACGTGACTGCTGAGAGTAAAGTCAGACCCTTCTAGGCAGTGTGGAAGGCCATCAGAGGAGCGTATTTATTGTGACTTATCAAAAGGAAGCTTTGAACTTGCTAAACGTTGGTTTGTGCTGGAGTGATGACAAAATGTGAATAATTATGCGCCACATTTGTGCAGCGGGGAAAGTAATCAGAAGGTCTTGAAATGTGTGCTCCAGGGTGGCTGAAGACACCCCTAAATCGAATGATTGAAGAAGAGGCGGTGGTAGAATAGGAGCGGACATTTCTTAGTAACTGATGCACAGGTGAAATTTCCAGGCATGAACTCAGATAATCACCTGCAACGGAGCAGTTTGCTATAATACATGAAAGCTGCAGCCCATGTCCCTGCCCCAATCCCGTGACAGTTGTATAAAATTAAATGTCACAATATGAGGTAGTGAAGAGTGTTTACAGCTAAAGTAACATCGGGATGTTAAAGTTGGCAAAGTGAAAAAAAAAATTAATTAGGTGACAGGTGTGCCTAAAACCAGTCTTGAAGAGTAATCACAAATGGTAGTGTTTATACTGAATTCCCAAGTTTTCAAAACTACCAATTGAGAGAATCATGTTGATGTGTGAATTATGCGATTTCTGGAGAAAGAATAACGAACTGTGTTAACCAGTATGGAGACTGTCATTCCCTAAAGAATTAGTCTTATTTGCAACCAAGAAAAGAGAATATGGGTTTGTTTACCAAATATAAAAGTAATTTTAAAAAGCAAGCTGGGTGGATCTGGGCAAACACATTTGTTTATAGTCAGCCTAATTCTAAACATCTGGAGTTCACATGCTGCCCCCTGCTCGTTTCAGCTGCACTTGTGGTGGCGCAGGCTCCCTCCCAAATGTCAGCCTCCTACACGGCCGCGGAGAAGGGCAGACAGGGGTCCTGGGCTCAGCCTCGTGCTCTGCACTCATCAACCCACGTTAGCAGCATGAGAGGCTGCGCCGCCCTCTGTAGGGAGGACACAGAGGCGGGCACCGGGGACCCCAGAAGGAATCGGTCACGTTTCTGCTAAAGTTATTCTGTAACAATGGGCAAGGTCAGCATGTCTCCTTAGGCTCAAGTTCATATTGTTGATGTTTCATTCAGCATCCTAAGGGAGGAAACAGACATCTTGGGTCAAGTACTGGAAGGTCCACTGTTAAAATCCTGGCAAACTGGACCCACAATTTAAAATAATCCACTTTGTTGTACACCTGAAACTAACACAACATTGTTAATCAACTGTACTCTAATATGAACTAAAAAGTTTTAAAAAAATAATCCAAGTCAAAGCAGTCTAGAAATCTCTTTCTCTCTCCATCTACTTCTGTCTACAGATTTTTAAGGTAAAGTTTTAATCCTAACTTTACTTTGCTCATTGTTTTGTGATGTCCTAGGGTCCCTCCAGCCCTACCAACCTGCTTCAGGCATGTCTTATTTTTACTTCTCTTTCTGTCTTCCCTTGACAATTGCCCAAGTCTCTGGATTTTCTAAAATAAAATGTCCAAGAAAGCATTCAGATTGGGCCAGCTCCTAGAGCACAGGAGTGTGACCAGTCTCTGGTCTGGCTGCCTTATGTCAGGTGTCCAAATACATTCTTATCATCTATTGTGGGAGCTGGTCACGGGACGTGGCTACTGCCCGTCATCAGGGGTGGAGGAGAATTGAACAGAGTGACATTTCTTGTGTAGAGGATAAGTCTCTCCAGGCTTCTCTCTGGCAAGCTCAGTTCAAACTCTCTTCAAACACAGTCAGTTCACTTGGAAGATGACACCCAGAAAGGCTCATGTATACAGGGTACACGTATGGGCCTATGTGTACAAATGTACAAAGGGCCTCATGCAGGGATTTGGGAAAGCAGAGTTCCATAGAATGGAGTTGGAATTTGTGAGACATCCACGCTTCTACCAGTTTGGCTATTATATTTTACTCGTTCATATAATTGTCAATTTGATCATTAGTCTTCTAATGTAATGCTTTGTAGCTTCAGGTAAAAATTTTGATTAGGCTAGAAAAATATGTTTTTTTTTGTTAATGCTGTCATCTCTTGATACAACTGGGACTCTTAAGGAACTACATAAACTATTTTCAGCCAATGGAACATGATTGACAACATCGAATTAGTAATTTATTGATGGAACCTTCTTTTCCATGAGAATTAATACAATTTCCTACTGTTCTTACTTACACACTTGGAGTGAGGTATATTATTGATTACCCATGTACCAGACAATTTATACATGGTTATCTCATTTTCTCCTTATAACAGCTGTAATGATCCCTATTTTACAAAACAGCAAATGTACTCAGAAAGATCAAGAAACTTTCCAAAGTTTATATAATTGGTAAGTGGTAGGGCTGGATTTTAAATCTAGGTTTATCTGACTCAATTACCTCACTGTACTAACCTATTTATTAGCAACAGTTAAAATCCAGGGAGGCTAAAAATCTAGCATTCTCCTTCATAGAATAATAGGCTACTTAACACAATTTAAAATATAATAGAATATATATGAGGACTTGGGAGTGGAAAAAGATCATTTGCCTGGGTCTGTCTGTCGGAAGGGGGTCAGAGGTGTGGTTAGGCTCACAGGCTCTGGAGGCAGATGCCTGGGCACATAAGTTGGCTCTGCTTTTTCCTACCTTTGTAACTTCGAGCAAATTACTTGAATTTCTTGTATATTGGTGTTTTCATCTATACAATGAAAATAATTATTGTGTTTCCCTCTAAAGGCTGTTGTAGGATTAGATGAGCTAATACAGGCACAAGGTGTAGAGAATGCCTGGCACGTAGTAAGCACTGGGGAAGTGTTGTCAGCATTACCAAAGAAAGGAAAGATATTCGTATGTCATTTTCTTTACAGTAAATGCAGGATTACAGATTTAGTTATGTTTTGATTGGCTTTTTGTTCCTTCTCTAGAGTAGCTTTTCATTTCAAAACATGATAAAAGCAATCAGTACTTAATTATACTTATTCAAATATCTTATATTTAAAATTATTTTCAAGTCTACAGGATATTTCTGCAAGTATCCATATTTGAGGAGAGAGCCCTGGAACATAGTTCAGTCTAGCATCAATATTTTGAAGGGTGTTGCAGCACAGATGTATGAGGCATACAAATTCAAAGCCTGGGAAACTCTAGGCAGCAGAATTTTAGTAAGGGATACTATAGGACTGTAAAATCCTAAAGGAAAAGTTACTGTCAAAATATAACTATTTGACACAGTAAACAATCGGTAAGGAAGTTTTTGTTAAGGCGTAAGATCTGTCGGGATACACATCATCGCACAAAAACTGTTGATTATCAAAGCAAGTTGTCATAACCCTATGGGAGAGGGCAGTGAGCAGAGATGTAAAGCATCTTTGTATACCATTGTGAAACAAAACAGAAGTGTCAAAAATAGCGTCTCCCAATTTTAGTCCAAGAAATGAAGATGAAAATGTCTTGGGAAAGTCTTCCTGTGGCTGCTAGGATTGTTCTTTGTTTTTTGGTTTTTTTTAACTCTTCCTCCCTTGGTTAAACACTGTTTCCGAGAGATAAGAGAGGTAGGGTCCAGCCCCTGGAGAAGGGGACTGGCACAGCTTCTGTGGGATGGAGTGGGAGGGCACCATTCCAGAGTCTTTGTGAAGAATCTTCTAGAACTGGAAAGTGGGAGCCCTGGAGGAGTCTAGGCAGATGGTCCCACACCAGGGTCTAATGTGGAGATTGCAGCCCTCAGGGGCTCCGCCCACTCTGGGTGGGATGCAGCAGGTTTAGAAACGACAGGTGGTCTGGATCACACTCACCATTGCTCTTGGTCTATTTCCAGGCTAGGGTCTCATTCCTTCCTTCATTCAACAACTATTTATTGAGACCTTGCTGTGTACCAGGCCTTGTGCTAAGTGCTAGTTAACCAAAGGTGCGTAAACACAAGATCTGCTACCTCCTGCCTGAAGCCTTCAATCAGGTGGTGAAGACGGATATTAGCCAAACAGTGACACAGATAAATGTAGAATTACAAACTGTGGTCCCTGCTCTGGAGGGGAAGGCTGAGGGAGAATGGTGGGAGAGGGTCAGAATCGAGACTGGTGGCAAAGGAGGGCTCTGAAGAAGTGACATATTTAAACTGAGACCTGAAGGATGAGAAGGAACTTGGCAAGAGAGTGAGTGAGGGCTAAAGTGTGTGTGTGTGTGTGTGTGTATTTGTGTGTTGAGGGGGAGAATACAAAATGAGGACAAAAGGAAGAGGATGTGCTAAGAGAACGTACCATCTGGGGGCCTTCTTGAACTTTCTCAAGGCTGGAATACGGAAGGGGGTGTGGGTTGCAGTGGGGGGATGATAAGAGATAAAACGGGAAGAAGTTGACTAGAACCAGATAACAAAGAACTTTGGGAGTCAAGTTAAGGGCTATGAACTTCATTGCCACTGAAAAAATTTTTTTTTAATGTCTCTCTCTCTGTTTGTTGCTTTTTTAAAAAAATTTTATTTATTTATTTATTTATTTTTGGCTGTGTTGGGTCTTCGTTTCTGTGCGAGGGCTTTCTCTAGTTGTGGCAAGTGGGGGCCCCTCTTCATCGCGGTGCGCGGGCCTCTCACTATCGGGGCCTCTCTTGTTGCGGAGCACAGGCTCCAGACACACAGGCTCAGTAGTTGTGGCTCACGGGCCTAGTTGCTCCGCGGCACGTGGGATCCTCCCAGACCAGGGCTCGATCCCGTGCCCCCTGCATCGGCAGGCAGACTCTCAACCACTGCGCCACCAGGGAAGCCCGCCACTGAAAGTTTTGAAGCAGGAGAGGAGCAAGATCAGATTTATGTTTTACGCTACGTATAAAATCTTACCCTGATTATTAGATTTTGTATCTCTAATGTTGTTATGGTTTGCATTGTTTGGAATCCGCTTATTTAAAAACAATAACAGAATTCTGATGTAGTTTACATAGGATTTGTGCACTTCATTCTGCTTCCCAAAATAATCTCTACTCCAGGAAAATTTAGTTTAGGGAGGATGGTTAGAAGCAAGTAAGAATTTCAAGCTGAATTAAGTTTATTAAAATAAGCGACCATGAAAGATTCTAATGCAGAATACCCATGTTGATTCTTAACAGGATGAGGAAAGATGCTGAATAACTGTAATATGTACTTGTCAGAACAACAGATCATAGCTATCAGAATTACATGGTCATTACATTGCACGATGTGGAAGAGAATAAATGCAGCTTTGGCTAAGAAAAAATTTCAGAATCAGGTTGGTGTGAGAAAGGAAAAGCATAATTGGAAAATGAGGTTTTCCAATTGCTTATTTTAAAACCAGGAATTTTTAGAGTCTTTCCCTAGTATGCTCCTAATTGAAAAAGCCAATTAAAATATGGAAGCAAAAAAGAAAACAGATTAATTAGGAGATTATTAAAGGGATTAACAATAGGAGTTTGGCCCATAGGAATAGCTAACAGACAACTATATCCCATTAGTTTAGCAAGGGAAAAGCAATAGATTTTATATGATCTGCAATTCAAACTGACAATAGGCCCCTGCTGTATGACTCGGGGATAATTTAAGTTGTTTCTTAGTGTGGGCCACGCCATTGATAGCAGACTGCAAATGCCCTTTTGGGAAATAATTCCAGTTGAGGCCCAGGGTCACAGCCTGATCCACTGAATTCCTCCTCTTCCCGTTGGGTCTTGTCTGCTCACTGCTTTCAGCATGTGATGGTGTTTTCAGGGAGCAGGCCTGGCTGTGGAATGGAGAATCTGACTCTAAGATTGGGGGCAAATGGTATGCATTCCCAAAGCGGCCTGCTGGGATGCTCTGAGTCCAGGAGCCTGCTTGGGAGGTCCACGGAAGCCACTGAAGAACCTCTCAGATTCCCTCGTGTTCCGCACACGTGAAACCAACTTAGCGAAATCCTGATGTCCTGGAGTCACATTCCTGAAGCCTGTTCTATCTTGGAACCTTTCCTGGAGAAGCAGTTTAAACCAGTGGTAAAGGGAACAGTCTCTGGAACTGGACTACTTGGGCTCAAAATCCAGCTCTGCTGTTCTTGCCATGGGACCTTGTGGCCTCCAGTTGCCACATCTGTAAAATGGGGATAACAGTAGCTCCCCCCTCATAGACTTTGGTAAGGATTAAGATTTAATGCATATACAGTGTTTGAACAGTTCCTGGCACATAGTAAGCCCTCTATAAGTTTTTTTTTGTTTTTTTTTGCGGTACGCGGGCCTCTCACTGCTGTGGCCTCTCCCGCTGTGGAGCACAGGCTCTGGATGCGCAGGCTCAGCGGCCATGGCTCAAGGGCCCAGCCGCTCTGCGGCATGTGGGATCTTCCCGGACCGGGACACGAACCTGTGTCCCCTGCATCGGTAGGCGGACTCTCAACCACTGCGCCACCAGGGGGACCCCAGCCCTCTATAAGTTTTTATTATTATCCTCTTCCTCTTCCTCATCATTATTAATATTACCAACACCCTCTCTGCAGAGTAGATAAAAATACATGGTATTAAAAACAACCTTCCTGGGGCTTCCCTGGTGGCGCAGTGGTTAAGAATCCACCTCGCAATGCAGGGGACATGGGTTTGATCCCTGTTCCGGGAAGATCCCATATGCCGTGGAGCAGCTAAGCCCATGCACCACAACTACTGAGCCTTCACTCTAGAGCCTGTGTGCTGCAACTACTGAGCCCACGTGCTGCAACTACTGAAGCCCGCACGCCTAGAGCCCATGCTCTGCAACAAGATAAGCCACCGCAATGAGCAGCCCACGCACTGCAACAAGGAGTAGACCCCGCTCACCACAGCTACCGAAAGCCTGCGCGCAGCAACGAAGACCCAATGCAGCCCAAAACCAAGCAAATAAATAGATAAATAAAATAAAAATAAAAACAATCCTCCTGATAACTAGTTCAGTTTCTGTATCACGGTGCTTCTCTCTGGCCTGTCTACCAAACTCTTTAACACTATTCTTGTTCTCACAATCAGCACCAGCCTTGGCCGTTTCTCTCTTCGGAAGAACCTCAGATCTGTTTCTCTTTGATATCTGTCCTACTGAAACTTGCCAGGCCTGATGAACATGGCATGACTAATCCAGAGTTTAAAGCAGCTATGCATTATAGTGGGAAAATCCTGGAATTCTGGTTGTGGCTTCATCCCTAAATGGTTAGATTAACTTTTGCAGATAATGTATAACATTCTGTGCCTCAATTTTCTTATCTGTCACATGGGGGTGATCATGTTCCCATATCTCAACTCTTTCCGATGTTTGTGAGAGCTCGAGAGACAGCCACAGTTGCTCTGAAAAAAATCATAATTTGCTGTACGTGGTCAATTCTACATCTATTTCCCCTTTGAATGTCCCTAATCTAGTAGAAGGAGAAAGCCACATAAAGCAACAGTTACAGTGGAGGGTGACACCTGGGAGGTATGTTGGCAGCAGTCCCAATATGTTATGAGAATTGTGAGCAGTCTGTGTGACAGGCGGGGCATGAAGTGTATCAGCAGACGTGGCAAATTAAGTCAAAATCGATTAAGTCTAGGAGGATTTATTAAGTACCTACAGTGGAAAAGTCAGTCAAATAGACCACTGCTTTGGTCCCTGTGACATGTAAAGTGTTTAGCAGATGTTTTCTAAGTGACTAAACTGGCTGGGGGGATCAGATGCCCACAGCCTCCGTTTCTCTAGTTTCAAAATCTCTCAAGGTTTTTGAAAGTGGGAAAAAGAAAACAAAACCCAGAGGCTTTGGTTTGAGCAGGTGAGGTCCAGCCCTCTTCCCCAAGGCTGGCGCTTTTCCCTTCCTTACAGGGAGCTGCGAATGCTTCTGAGTCTGCCCTCTCTAGGTTTGCATTTAGGGCAGCCTGTTATCCCCGGAGAGGCTGGAAGACCTTGGGGCCGTCACCAGTGCTCTAGGAGCAGATCTGTGACTCGTTATAGTCATGCCAATGTAATTGCTCTATTCCTTCAAGCACTATTGTGCTGTTAAGACCTAATTTGTGACCGTTTAAACAGACGAAACATAAAAATTAATAAATGGGGAGGAGAGGCAAAGAGGGTGAATTGTTTGCAGTTTGCCATTTCAAATCATGTTTCAATTTTTTAATGGATTTGGCTGCCTGAGAAGTTTAATTAATCAATCAATTAATTTATTAACATTAAGACTCAAGTTTATTTATTTATTTATTTATTTTTCAGTACGCGGGGCTCTCACTGTTGTGACCTCTCCTGTTGCGGAGCACAGGCTCCGGACGCACAGGCTCAGCGGCCATGGCTCACGGGCCCAGCCGCTCCGTGGCACGTGGGATCTTCCCAGACCGGGGCACGAACCCACGTCCCCTGCAGCAGCAGGCGGACTCTCAACCACTGCGCCACCAGGGAAGCCCTCAAGTTTATTTTTTTATATATGCTTCAAAATGTACTGAGCGTGTCTCCTTCCCTTGATTCTCCAATTATGTGAAGAATTCTTTTTCACTGTTTTTCTCTTCGACTTCTTTTCTCTGTCCTTGAGCCTGGGCAGTTTAAGTGTCTCAGACTACTTACGTGTCTTATGATGGGAAAGAGCTGTTTGTCAGTTTGACTGAGGCGCCAAGCCCTGTCTTTACTGGTAAGGACTATCCATCTTGTTATCTTTATATGTTAACTGAAAATGTGCCAGTTAAGAGAAATCAGTGAGACCAAAAATAGTCCCTCCATTTTCCAGAGGTTTAAGGAAACTGATTTCCAAGCATCAGATGCTTCATTTGAAAATTATTTTATTTAGCTAAAAGATTAATATCTTCTTCTTGTTGGTGTCAAGCTGGGAAAGGCTTCCAGGAGGAGGTGGGAGAAGGGGTGGGTGAGGTATGGATGGGGCATTGGGAAGGGGTGGACAGGAAAGGGAGCAAGATGGGGGAAAAAGACCAGGAAAACAGGGCCAATCAGGTGAAGAAGCGCTGGAAGGAGATGGAAGCGTAGAGTGTCCTTTCCAGGGTGCATTCAGTTTTAGTAACAAAGGAAAGCACATTCCTCTTGGGCTGGTGTGTCTGAGCAGCTGCCGGAGGAAGCTGCACTTGATTCAAGAAACACAGCCTGGGGAGGTACGGGCAGGCGTGGCCCCTGCGTCACTGCAGGGCCAGTTCTGCACGGCTTAGGGGAGGATCAGCTGAGCCGCATTACAGAGCAGAGGTGAGGGGGTTAGTGTCTGTCTCCTGAGGGCAGGAGCTGTGGGCCTCCATTCCTTTATTCATTCAGCAAACATTGTGGAGCATCTGCTCGAGGCCAGAAACTGGGGTGGAATTGCGCACAGGGTACTGAGATGTGATCTTACCCTCAATAAAAATAGCAAAGACTTATATAATAGTGCACATATCATGTACCAGGAGTTTCTAAGTGCTTTTGGTACATCACACTCTAATCTTCAATACAAGTGCTTAACAGAGGAACTGTTAATATTCTCACTTTATGGGATAAAAGGGAGGCACAGAGAGGGGAAGTGACTTCCCAGAGTCACACAAGTAGTCAGTGGCAGAGCTGGGCATCTGACCCAGGCCGGACGGCAGCCTGTGCTGTTCACCCTCTGAAGAGCCATTTTTAAGAAACTGAAAATCCCATGCAACGTTCCTAGTACACGTTAAAAAGCATTCTTCACACATAATATCTTATTACAGCTTCACAACATTCTTGTAATATATTACTCCAATTTAAAGGGAAGGAAAATGAAGCTCCGAGAGATCTGAAGATACTTTCCAAGGCCAAGTTGCCAGAGTCAACCAGGCTGAATTCTGGGCCCCCATTACTAAAAAATGTGCCCTCCCTTGCCTCTTGCTGTCAGTGGGGGGAAGCTGCAGGGTAACATACAAAAGATTTGTTCAGAGCAGAGTGGACCCCTTGCATAATAATGAACATTAGGGAGGTGACGCAGGACGATTGTGTTGTGGGTTGAATTGCGTCTTCCTGGAGAGACGTGTTGATGTCTTAAGCCCCAGTTCCTTGGAATGTGACCTTATTTGGAGATAGGGTCTTTTATAGAGGTAATTAGATTAAGATAAGGTCATCTAGGTGGGCTTTAATCCAACATGACTGGTGTCCTTATGAAAAGGGAAAATTTAGACCCAGGGACAGACAATGTGAAGAGACACAGGAAAAAGATGGCTATCTCCAACCCAAGGAACGTCTGCAGCTGCCAGAAGCTGGGAGAGAGGCCTGGAACAGTTCCTTCCCTAGACCTTTAGAGGAAGCACCGCCCTGTTGACACCTCGGTTTCAGACTTTGAGCTTCCAAAACTGTGAGAGAATAAACTTCTGTTGTTCTAAGCCACCCGGTTTGTGGTACTTGTTATAGCAGCCTTGGAAACAAGTACAATCACTTATAAGAAATGCTAGGTGATGTATTTTTTTTTCATGAGATTGGAGGCTACAACCAGCAAAACACTATGCTATCTTCTGACACAAAGATTTGGTTCTGCGAATGGGTATTCTAATTTTTTTCCCCGAACTCAAGTAACAAGATCCCCTTGTCTTATCAAAAACAAACTACAACAACTCCCAAATCCTTAACAAGTACAATGATTTTCTGCAAATGAAATTTGGTCAGCTTAAACACTATGAGATTTTTCACATGGTAGATTTAATAGGAGAGATTTATTTTAGTAAAAGACAAAATGTTTCACTAAAGAACTTATCAGTAATGCATAAAGGCCTACTGAGTCTCTGAAAATCCCATTTTCAAAGAGAAATGTTGGGATAATTTTTATGTCCTGATTACAGAGAAAGACTCGATGAAGATTGTCCTTGATATTAAATTTGTATGGAGGAGGCGGATGGGGGAAGGGGGGAGGAATCACTCAGTCAAGCAGGGGGGAAGTCAAAGAAAGTGTGTAAATTTGGCTAGCATTCTGAAGTTGCTTTTAAAAGGTTGATATGCGTCTCTGGGAAGTGAGGCCACCTTCACAGGTACTTGGACACACCAAGCGACGAGGTTAGATGCTCTGGGTGCAAGGACGAAGCCTGCCGACTTCAGCCCAGGTCTGCCCTACTCCCACCCTTCTGACCGCCTCACCTATTCAGTCCCTCCCGGGCTCCCAGGACAGATCCTAAACTGAGGCTGGCTGTTTGCCCCTGGCTGATACCAAGTCAGGCCCCCTGTTTTGATGGCTAGACGACTGCTCTGTGCTACGTCCCCACTTTCTGCTTACCTCTTCACCTTGTCTGCCTAGTGGGTGTCCCAGTGGGTACCACAGGGTTTCTCTCTTCACTTCCAAGTTCAAGGGCTGAGAAATTGCCTCACTCCAGGCTCCCTCCTCGGGTCAGAGCTCTGCTTGGCCTCTGCATCCAGAAAACCCTGCCCACAGGCTGGGCCCTGTGACCCACCTGCAGACCCATCAAGGATCATCTACCTGGATTTGTCCTCTCTGTCACCCACCCTCAGCTGACACTCTGCTTATTTTTCTCAGACTTCCTGCTGCTGAATATTTCTCCGGGATGCACCTAGGAGGGTGGACACACAGTCAGCGGCTCAGTCAGCGTCTCTTTGGTCCAGGGAGCAGAACTAGCTCCACACTCTGGAGCCCCTCTGGTCAGATTCAGCCAAGCACTGAGATATGACATTATTCCCTTTCCCTCTTAGGACTGTTTGTGGAGGAAGCGTTGTCCCTCAGCAAATCCCAGTGTTCCACATTAGTGGCTACAGGTTGGATACTTAAGCTCCTCATAGCCCAGCAACTGCGGTCAAATTTATTTATAAACTGAATCAATCCATTATTAGAGGGTCCAGTGTTTTGTGTTGTTGTTTTTTAAGAGAATTACATATATGGTAATAATACTTGGTAACATTGGTTGAGTACAAATAAATACTGATATTATTATTATTATTATTATTTTCTGTGGTACGCGGGCCTCTCACTGTTGTGGCCTCTCCCGTTGTGGAGCACATGCTCCGGACGCGCAGGCTCAGCAGCCATGGCTCACAGTCCCAGCCGCTCCGCGGCATGTGGGATCTTCCCGGACCGGGGCATGAACCCGTGTCCCTTGCATTAGCAGGCGGACTCTCAACCACTGCGCCACCAGGGAAGCCCTGACTACTTATTATTAAATACATACTAGGCACTGTGCTAAGTGTTTCACCTGCATTGTCTCAGGCAAACCTATCAGAAGGGGAGGTGCTATTAATATCTCCATTTGATACATGAGAGAACCGAGACCCGGCTAGATTAACCACCTTGTCCCAGGTCATACAAGGAGCAAAAGGCAGAACCAGGATTTCCACAGGGTTACTCCTGAGCCACTGCTCATAGTCCCTGTACTTCTTTCACATGCTCACATACAAGTGACATTTACTGAATGCTTATGATGTGCCAAGTATGGTGCTAAGAGCTTTACAGGAATGACCTTGTTAGTGTTCATTATAAGCCTCTAGGATAACTCTTATTTGAGTCCCCATTTTGCAGAAGTGGAAACCAAGGCTCAGAGAGGTTAAGTAACCTTCCCAAGGCCACACAGCAAGTAAGGGGAAGATCCAAGATTTGAACCGATCCAACCTGGCTCAGCCAAAACTGCCATCTCCGAGAATAGCAATTATTAATTCCAACGATATGCCTGGCACTGTGCTAGGCCCAAGTGGATACAAAGGTGAAAGATAAATTGTTCCTAACTTTAAGAAACTCTAGATACATAGATCTACAATGCATAGACACATGAATGGAAGAAAGGGAAGAAACCATAGTAACGAGTACTATTTGAGTTTAATATTAGCTGAAAGGATCCATGTAGTGTTTCATAAATCAGGCATTCTTACAAGTCCAATTCAAGTGATTGAGTACATTTAATAAATACGGTTGAATTTTAACACAGCGAACTAATCATTGAGGGGAACGATCAAAGTAGACCCCTGCCAGCACACCTGTAGGTCTTAGGGCAGAAGGAGGCACCACTACCAGCCCTAGCGGCCACCCTGTTTGGGGAGAGCACAGGATTTCAGCATCTGCAAGTGGCGCACCTGGATATCACGGAGATAAATGGATTATGCATATATCAAACCATAGTTCAAGACTAACACATGTACGTTTTAGGCACACGTCTGTGCTTTGCTTATTGAAAAGGCCTAAAGCCCTGGATGAGGCCAGTTCCCCAGGAATAGTCGGTGGAGGTTGGGGCACCCTGCACCTCCCTGGATGACCCCAGCGTGGAATGTCTGCCTGGCCTGGCGTGGCAGAGTTGAGCAGGGCAGAGTGGACACTTTGTGGGATCCACTGGGAGTGCATGCAGTTGTGAGCTGTTTTTATAGGACTGGTATTTTTTTCATTTTTATCTACTCAATTTCACCTGGTCACTTCTGTGATCCTAAGGACAGGGGAGCAGGGCGAGGCACACAGCCCAGGGACTCTCTCTCACAGGACCACCCGGGATTGAACCTGTGGCTGGTGCCTCATCTCTTCACAAAGCCCCACATCTCCCACGTGGAGTCATCTGGCCCTGGATACACATCCACTCCATCTCCTGCATTGTCCCTCCCTTTCCATCCCACTGCCTCCGTCAGGCCAGTGAAGCATCGGATGTGGCCCGATGCTGACATGAGACCACTCACCGACCTCCCTTCCTGCAGCGCCCTGCCCTTTGCTCACTTGGCAAACGCTTGTCTACTGTGTGCCAGGAAGCACTCTCGGAACAGAGGCTGTCTCAGTAACACAACTCACAGATACCCTGTCCTCATGGAACTCAGCTTCTACTTAGGGCAAACAGGCAATGAGCCGTATGTAGCATAAAAATGAGGAAGTTGCAGGGTTGAATGTGTCAGGTTCTGCGGGGGAAGAAAGGTGAGATAAGTAGGATGAGGGGGGCTGAAGTGGGGTGGATTGCCCTGTTAAGTTCAGTAGGCAGGGTCAGCCTTCCTGAGAAGGTAATTTTGGAGCAAAGACTTGAAGGAGGTAGACAGCTGGGCCTGGCCTGACTGAGGAAGCTCATTTCAGGTGCAGAGAACAACCAGTGCAAATCCCCCAGGAAGGAAGTGTGCCTGGAGTGTCTGAAGCTAATGCATCCGGAGGGGTGCCAGGAGGCCAGAGGCCCTGGGCACCCAGAGGCAGGGCAGAGTTGAAAAGGAGGTCAGAGATGCAACAGGGTCGTGCTGGGCCCTGTAGGCCACTTTAAGGCCTTTGTTTACTTTGAAGGAAATGGGGGTTTTGAGCGGAGGAGTGACATGAGCTGACCGCTATTTTCGAAGGGTTGCCCTGGCTACTGTGTTGAGGATAGACAGTGGGGGCCAGAGGCACAGTGAGACCAGTTATGCTGCACAGTCGTCCAGGGGAGGGACTGTGATGGTTTAGACCAGGCTGGTGGCAAAGGAGGTGGTGAGAAGTGGTGGCTTCTGGTGATATTTTGAAAGTAGATCCAACAGGATTTCCTGACATGCTGGATATAGAGATCAGGGTAGGGTTTTGGGATGATCCACCTTACCGGAAAGGTGGAACTGATGTCATCTGAGATGCAGAAAGCCATGGATCAAGCCAGTATTGGGGAAATCGCAGGAGCTGTGTTTTTGGACATACTGAGTTTGAGATGCTTAGAGCATATTGAAGTAGGCATGTCAAGGAGGCAACTGGATATAGGAATCTCAAGTTCAAGAGAGAGGTGTGGGGTGGAGATGTACATTTGGAAGGCCTGGGCATCTGAAAGGTATCGACAGCCATGAACACACCTCAGTTATGGCCCCGGGTGCATCAGTCTCCCTCTGAGAACCTCATGGAACACCATTCCTTCCTGAATCATGTCCAGATGTCCTTATCTGTGAGCAAGGCCTCCCATGTTGTCAGAGAGCGAGCTTCCTTTCCAGTCTCACCCCTGCTGCTGTCCCTCTTGCAGCCTAGAGCCACATCCAGCGGGAGCTGGGACACCCGAGTCCCCATTGCCTCCCTGGTTCCTCTGTGACTTTGCTGAAGCTCTGTCCATTCCTTTCTTTTCTTTCCTTTTTCAAATTGTTCAAATTCCACTTCCCCTCCAAGGCCCAGTTTAACTGACCTTCCTCCACGTGAATCATTCTCCAGCCTCTTTACTTTTGTGCGTTTTTGCCTGCCCTGGGCTGTTTTAGCAGCCTGCACCGCTCAGGGGTACATCACACCTTATGCCTGCTCTTATCATCAGGATTCTTGGGACCCAATCTCAGGTCTTATTGTAAGTTTCTCCTGAGCAGAAGTGCTCTCCTTTGCCTCAGAATAGCCAAAATGTAGAGCCCAGTGCCCCGCAGAGGTAGAGCTTGTACACCATCAATGTTTGCTTAACAAATGAACCTTGGGGAGACATGGATTTTTTCAAGACAAGACCCTGTATACCTTGCGGGATGAGATCTAGGGGACAAACAAGTATAAAACTTGAAGACGATTTTCACTGATTTAGAGGCCACTTTGTCCCACTTAAAGATTCTTAAATAGTACAAATACATCCTGGAATCTAATAAAAGCATATAGAGTAGGCTTTTTTTTTTCCCACAAGGACAAAAATACTATTGCAAGTTAGTTTTAAAATGACTGAATGTGTTTCCTAAAATGAAAATACCAAGAAGTATGTGAATTCTTACTTTTACCAATAACACAAACAACTACAAATTAATAGAAATGATTTACATATATAAAAATTTCACAAAGGTTGGCTATATTTCAGACATTTTACCTACGTTGACCCTGATTCTCACAACCCTGGAATTTTGTATCCTTACCTTCCTGTTACATATTGAGTGAATTGAGAGAAGTAACTCACCTACGTTACATAGCTTGTCGGTGGACACAGAGCTAGTAGGTGGTAGAATCAGGATTCTAACTTAACTGTCTTGAAAGCCAAGGGCAAAATTACTTGCGTCCTGTCATCTGGCCTCCTCCCTTCCACCTAGAAGCCCTCAGACCTACAGTTTCTGACCTCAGTGTCCAAGCTGCTGATTGCCTTAGTAGTGGAAAAGTATCATGGCATGATGCTTCCAATAATCACGTTCTTAGACAGAATTCACTACCATTTCCAGACATTCATTCACTCAATGCATATTTCATGAGCACCTCCCTCCTCTGTGTCAGCTACTGTTCTCAGCGAGGGAGAGAGAATAATGAGAAAAACAGGCAAAAGTTCCTACTGTCAATGGAGCTTACATTTAATGAGGGAAGACAGACACTAAACAAGATCAATAAGTAAAATCTATAGTGAGTGTGATGGGGATAAGGGCTATGCAGACAACGAAACCTAAGTGAGATAGGAAGTGTGTGGCTGGGGGACTTGGCGGCTTTTGTTAGAGTGACTGCAGGAGGTCTCAGTGAGAAGCTGCCAGTTGAGACCTGACAGAGGCAGGGGAACAAGCCTGGTAGATTCTGGTAAGAGGAGGCAGGAGTGTGCCTAGAGTATTCTAGAATAGCCACCAGGGCAATGTGGCTGGAGCAGAGTTTGTAAGAGCAGTAACTAAGATGGGAGACGTGAGGAGGGTGAAGTGACCAGAGCACGGTGACCAGGCTCATCAGAAGGACTTTGGCTTTTACTCTGATTGAGGTGCAAAATCAATGGTGGGTTAATGCACTGGGCGATATTACCAGAGGTTTCCACGTTCTTCACATATTTTTAGAATGTATTAGCAACTTTAATAAATTATGAGAAAGTGCATTATGTCAGCCTTCCAATCACTAAATATTGCTGAGCTCATGCAGAGCTCCATATAGCACTGCCCTTGTGACCGGGAGCAAGGCAGGGAAAGCACAGAAGGCTTAAATGCAAGAGGCCCAGATATGGGGCTGGTGGAGAGGGGGGACCTATCTCCAGCCCCCAGACCTTTCCCACTCTCTTCCTTGAAAGGAAATGGGTGGCGATCCCCGCAGCCTCCATCTCAGCCTTAACAGCCAAACTGCTGGGAACAGATCAGGCCGTCTTCACTCCCGGCTCTTGGAGCGGAGCTGCGGGGATAAAGCCATCCATCAGCAGCCTGCAGATGCACCTCTAAGAAGAACAGCAGTGACGTGCACCTATGCTTCTCTTCTATGAATCAATTTTTCAAGTTATTGCCAAGGATGGCTCATTTCTAGATTGTCCTCACGTGCCATAGGGATTTGAAAATTAAAAACTTTTCAATGATTCAACTCAACACTAAGGGCTAGTTCTTGGTCATAATTAGTTGGTTCCATTCAAATTAGTACTTGGTAGAAGCTCTCATCCTCTCTTCAGAGAAATGACACGATCAAGATCGGCACAGAGGAGAATGATCTGTAATGACCGATGGGGCAGGTTATGCAGAAGAACTGTTGGTGCCTGGGAGCTCACGGGAAGGGGCTTCACCGAGATGTGCGGGCCTAGGAAGGCACTGTGGGCGGAGGACGCATGGATCCCAACCCATCACTACCCGCCTAATAGCATCTCAGCACTGGCTGAATTCCGCCAGCTTTTCAGGAACATCAGAAGCAAACAAGGAGAGCTTCTGAGTGACCACCAACATACGCACGGTTAAAAAAGAGTCATTTCTAAGACACAAATGCCATTTCAAGAAATTGATCAACAGCTTTTTCCAAGTAATGCGATCTCAGGTTGCTATTTTTGCATTTCTGAAAACTTTTCCTTTCCTCTGAACTAAAAAATAAAATCTCATAAAGAATAGCTAGAAGTGGGAAGCAGCCGCATAGCACAGGGAGATCAGCTCCGTGCTTTGTGACCACCTAGAGAGGTGGGATAGGGAGGGAGATGCAAGAGGGAAGAGATATGGGAACATATGTATATGTATAACTGATTCACTTTGTTGTAAAGCAAAGACTAACACACCACTGTAAAGCAATTATACTCCAATAAAAATGTAAAACAAACAAACAAAAAATCCAAGAAGAGTCATGTACCAAAAAAAAAAAAAAAAAAAAGAATAGCTAGAAAGCAAAGCTTCAGTATGTGAACTGGCTTGTTCTCTTAAATTTAATTGTAAAATGTTATTAAAAAGTTGGGGGGCTTCCCTGGTGGCGCAGTGGTTGAGAGTCCGCCTGCCGATGCAGGGAACGCAGGTTTGTGCCCCGGTCCGGGAAGATCCCACATACCGCGGAGCGGCCCGCATACCGCAAAAAAAAAAAAAAAAAAAAAAAAAAAAAAGTAAAAAAAGTTGGGAAGTATGGGGGATGGGAATCCCTCTTGAGAGCACCATGCTCTCATAATTATTGCTGTCGGAGGACTCCCTTTGGATGTTTTCCCTATCTTTATATAGTTATAATCGCGCTGACCAAATCATTTCATATCCCGATTACGCTCACTGAGCCTATCCTTAGCGTGTTTGCTCCTCTCTGCTGATGCGGAGTTTCATTTACGATGCCTGCTCTGTATTACCCTGAAAGGACGTAGCACAATTAACTGAACTATTTCTCTCCTTTTGATTACAGTTTTGCACTTTCCTAAATAATCTTGTGACAAGCATTTTCACACGCATAGTCATCCTCCGTGCCCTGGTTTTCTTTCTTCAGATTAAGTGGAATTATTGGATGAAAGAGGATGGATTTTTGCATGGCTTACTATATCTTGAATCAGCGTATTTTTAAGTGAAATCTTATCTGAGCACTCAGCGTATCTAGATGTTTTTCTCAAGAACTAATCATATTACATTGATTTTTATCAGACAATGAGCATATGTTTTTCTTTTTGCCTCAACTGCCAGGAAACTCAGAGCTAAAGTTCAAATCCAGTAATGAGTTCATCTCAGGTGACCTGTAATAGTTTCTTTTGGATTGATAGTCTACTTTGTTGTCCCTTTTAAAAACAGTGATGCTGAATTCTTAAAGTTCCCTCAGGTTCCTTTTAGAAACAAGGTGGTTAGAAAGCTCACTCACGTACGCACGCAAACACACACAAACGTGCCTTTATTGTACCTGAACACAAAACTTCTTTATGTAATTAGCATCATAACATCCAAATTCTTGGAACTGGAATCTGTGAGATGATCTAGTGCAATCCCCTCCTTTTACAGTAGAGACACTGGGCTAGAGAGAGAACCTGACCGGTCTGGGATCACAGAACTCCCTGCAGCTAGAGCCAGGGTTAATGGGAACCCAGGCCTTTTCACGCCCAATCTGAGCCCTGAGCAAAGCGCGAGGAGCTGCCTACTGATTGGCTGTACCTTACACCTTGACGCTCTTGCCAGGGGCTCAGTCATAAGCGCCTCTCTCCATGTCACTTTCCATCTCTCTCTCTCCCTTTTGCCACCATTTCTCATCGCCACCATCCTCTGTGAGGCACATGCTATTCCATTCCTAGATCCCCGATTCTGCTCACTCTGGCCCATCTCACGCACTGTCACCGTATTAGTTTGCTACGGCTGCCTTAACAAAGTGCAGATGGGGAGGCTCACACCACAGAGATTCATTGTCTCACAGTTCCGGAGGCTAGAAGTCCGAAGCCAAGGTGTTGGCAGGGCCACGCTCCCTCTGAGGGCTCCAGGGGAGGATCTGTTCCAGGCCTCTCTCCTTGATTCGTAGATGCCTGTCTTCTCCCTGTGTCTCTGTGCATTGTCTTCCCTGTATGCATATCTCTGTGTCCAAATTTCCCCTTTTAATAAGAACACTAGTCACATTGAATTAGGGCCCACCCTAATGACCTTGCTTTCTCTTGATCACCACTGTGAGGACCTTCTCTCCAGACAAGGCCACATTCTGAGACACGGAGGGCTTGGACTTCAACATAGGACTTGGGCAGGAGTAGAGGTGGGGTGGAGTGGACGGGTGGAGGCGGGACGCCATCCAACCTGGAACAGTCGCAAAGGTCTTTTTTTCCCAAGTTTTCATCTCCCTGCTCAAAGTCCTTCATGGTCCTGACTTGCCAAATTAATTCTAAATTCCTCACTTTGGCGTTCCAGTTCTCCCTTGACCCAGTTTTGACATATCATTGTTATTTCATCTCTCCATATGCCCCATATTCCTCTACACTGCAGTCCAGCTGCATTACTCTCAGATTGCAAACACCCCACACTCTCCTGCCCCCAAGCTCACTCTCACGCAGCTCTTTCTGCCTCCAATGCCCTCTTCCCCCACCTTCCAGGCCCATCTCAGGTGCCCTCCCGTCCGCTGAGCCTTCCTAGTCCCCCTCAGCCATGTCTCTTCCTCCTACAGGGCTTTGCTTCATGTATCTTGGTGGCAGTTAAGGATTATGACTATTGTATTACAGTCACTTGTGTGTTCCCTCCTGTAACCTGTATCTCTCTTAAGTGTAGGAACGTATCCATCCTTGCATCCTTCCCAGTGTCTTTTCTTTTCCAACTTCCCCCACAGTGGTTGCTGGTACCTCTGATGAACACATAGATGGCAAAAGATATATGTACTCTTCTACAGAGGGCAATAGTGACGTGTCAGGTCACCTAAGACAGCTCCTCTGTAACAGTGTGCAGACTCAGCATGATGTATAGAATAGACAGTGGAATACATAAAATAAGGGTTGGATGTAAAATCTAAGATTGTTGGTATGTGGGCTTGGCTGGTGTTGAATGGGAGATTATTTTTATTAGGAAATTCCCTTTGTCCTCATCATTTTCCCCTCCCAACAGAAAATTCCATGAAGTTCATTTCTGAAGCAAAGTAAATATCCAGATGGCCAGAGCAATGACCTTTCTCTAACGGAGGGGATGGATTTGTTATCCGGCCAAATGTTTGAAATTCTTCCACCGGCATGCCTAATTGAGAGAGATGTGTTAATTACCCTTATGTGACAGCTGGTGGGCCTTCCTAGACAACTCTGCGAGGAGTATTGATCTGGAGTCGTTGTCAGTGACTGTGCTGTGGTGATATAAAGGTAAGGCCCTCACAACAGTTTCTGAATGGGCAGGTCAATGTGCAGGTTCTCTATGAAGTGGAGCCTGCAGGCATTAGGGCAGCTGGCCAGTGCTTGTCAGGAAACAAAAGCACCAGTGTAGCTCTTCAAATGACATCTGAATGAGTGGCACAGGCAAACTCCCAAAGATGTAATCCCTATTATTATAATAGCTCTATGGCTCAAAATGGGCTGTTCTCAAAGGGAAAGACAAATCCAGAAAGTGAAGATGAGAGTTTCTTTTTACCCCCTCCAGCTGTGAGTCAGCAGCGTCCACATCATCGACTGTTATTTAAGGGAACTGAGTGCACAGCTCTTGACTCAGCACTGTGGACACTTTGAAGAGGAAGCAGAAAATATGATCCTTGCCCTAGAGGAGTCACTGTCTTGGCATTGTGTGGAAAATAATTCAATTCTCCAAAGTCTTTTACAGATCCAAGATCTTGGGAGTCTATGATCAAGAAAGAGAACTATTTTATCTTTAAAAAGCAAAAATGTCATGAATGTTCTTTTGTCTAAAAGGCAATTCATATTCTCCAATATAATTTGCTGTGTTGCTTCTACATCAAATTGCTCAGTTTTTGTACCACAGATCTGCACAAGAGAGCTTTTGGATTTATTTTCCCCTTTCCTGTTGCCAACTAAGTATTTTTTTCTTTTACCTGGAGTCATGTGAAATATGGGATGACTTGACTTCTCTGAAATCAGATATAATGGCATGTCTGCTTCCAAAGTAACCATTTTGTTGTTCATTCATACGTTCCTGGAAAAACTATCTGATTTTGGTTTAGTCTAGGGAAAATACATTCAAGGTTTTTTTTTTCCTTAAAATGTGTAGAAGAAAAATATGCATCTCTTTTGAGCAACTGGAATCAATTTAAGGTTTTGGCACACACCATGGAAAAATCAATGGAAGTTAAAAGTTGACAGGCAAAGTTTGCCTCTGCAAGTGTCAATAAACTTGTGTCCACTAAGAAAAATTAAAAAAAGGATCTTTGACAACCAACTAGGATGGCAGGTCAAGTAATCAACCAATATAGTTTTATAGAAGATAATTATACACTGGATGCTGGGAGGTGGAACCCATAAAATTTAGGCTTCCTTTCTATCCCTCAAAAGAGTTTTCAATTTAACTAGGGAGATAACAAGAGCATTCACAGAACAATAAATAAATAAGATGTCATGTTGATAAAAAGAATCAAACATCTAAAGGACTAGGCATGCTGGAGGAACTCATGAACATTGAAGATCTAACCAAGGTTGAGTCTCCCTACAAAGTCCAGACATCCTGTTGAGAACCCATCCAAATCTGCTTCCCACCTAGACAAGAACTCATAGTCCTTGAGCCTTGTTCTTGTTGCTTGACAACTGACATCAGGCTCTACTGAGCCCCAGGAGACCAATGTCCAAGACTCTCTACTTCCCATGCATGTTTTTTTTTTTCCCACATGGAAGGTGAGCTAATAAGTAGGACACCTATTTTTCTCTTTTCCTTTCTGGTGCCGGGAATTCCTTCAGGTTTTTCTGGAAGCATTTGCTGCTTTGTTCCTTGCTCAGAGGGAGCAAGTTAAATAAGGATCACCAAAGGCTGAGCTTCCCATTTATGTCCCAGGCATTCACACTGGTGGCCCAGGGCCAGCCTCTCAATAATATCAACAAATCATGGCAATGTAATGTAATATGTGTCATGTAAGTTACAATGGTGGCAAGAGGCCATCATCAGTTTCGTCTCAGATGGTAATTAAAGGCTCCATAAATATGGGTCTTGGGGAAAGGAAAGAAAGGAGTGGTACTGGGGGAGAGAGTGAGAGTGCCCGGCAGTGTCAAGTACTGCGGAGAGGTCAGGTAAAATCCAGAGTTGCAAAAGTGATCTTTGGATATGGCAATTACATAGTTATTGGTGATCTCATCAAGGGCAGTTTTGGTGGGGCTTTGAGAACAAAAGTCAGATTGCAGTGCAGTGAGCAAGGCCTGGAAAACGGTGAGAAGTAAGGTTGGACAATTCTTTCACTGAAATATCCTAGTAGATTAGGTCCTTCTGGTCAGAGATGTCGGAGGAAGAGGAGACAAAATGATGTTTAATGTTATGGAAAATGTCTCTATTTCTCCACCCTCCTCTGTGTGAGTAGACAGAAAGGACCACACGCAGACTAGCCGTGGAAGGTGCCCAGCCAGGGCACTAACAATGCGCTCCATGCTTGGGGCAGAGAAAGCCCCACTGGAATCCTGTTTTGGTTTTGGTTTGTGTTGTTTTCCCTTAATCTCTGCGTGTGTGTGTGTGCGTGTGTGTGTGCGCACGTGTGCGTGTATGTGCGTGTGTGAGTGTGTGTGTGTGTGTGAGTGTGAGTGCATTTGTTCTATTCCTTTTCTGTCCCTTCTTCTCCCCCCACTCTTGCTCAGATCCTCTTAGAAATGTTAATTACTTTTGGGTAACTTTCTGTCAAATGTCTTGAACTTTTCATGAGAAATCCACCATAAGAATCTGACAAAAATATATAGAAAGCCTGCAAATACATGACTTGGGATTTTTGAGGTAATGATTTAGGCTTTTAAGCAGTTAACCTAAAATTATATCCACTTAGTATTACCTGAGCACTGGAGACTGATCCATTTTCTGATTTGCTCACTTTGCCTGGTACATGGGTAAGTCTCAGAGTTCACTCTTATTTCCAAGTAGTAGATTGTAATTAGCTAAGAAGGAGTTTTCCTATTATAGTAATTTCCTAATTATGCATAGGGACAGTAGAAAGAAAAGTTGGGAATAATAGTAATTCATCTAAAAACCTATTTTAACCATTAGCTTTAAACTCAACTGAAGAATTTAACCAAAATTCCTGATAAGAAGTAAAGGAAGGAAACTAACAGGAATTCTACCTTTTAAAAATGTCTGTGGAGGTGATAATGATCAGTTACTTGCTTAAGGGTGGGCTTGCAATTTAAGAGGCAAGAATATGGGCAGAAAGCCCAATAGACCACAGAACAGTGATTTTCAACCCCCCCTTTTTTAAGCAGCAGATTTCCAGTGAAGCCTTATGTAGAAAACCAATATATAAATCAGTTATGAGGCAGAAAAATCAAATAGAGTTTCTCTAAATTAGCAGAGCTGGAATCTCTCCCACTTTTCCTCTTCTTGGGGACTGTCCTGGAGGTGACTACATAGGGCTCTTTATTTTAATTCTCTATGGTAATGCATCGCATTTGTAAGCATTTAATCGTTTGCAAAGCACGGCCATTTTCATCACATCACTTCATTTTTATGAAAAGTCCATGAGCTAGGCAGACTAGACACTGGCATTATTATTGCCATTTTGCAAACAACTTGCTTAAGGTCATCTAGCTTCTCAATGGTAGATCTTCGATCAAAAACCAGGTCTTCAGAGCTCTTCTACTTTGGTACACTGTGAAATCCTTCACTTGTCAGCTCATGACACTCCTGTTCCAGGTCAGGGTATATTTAAGAATTTGGATAACATACTAAAGGACAATAGCAAATATTATTAAATTAAAAATTAATAAGTAAATACACCTGTTTTCATACGTTGGACCTATGTAAAACGGTACATACATTTTTTAATATAAGTTTTAAAATCATAGTTGGTATAGGCAATGAGCGAATAAACTCCTCCCTCCTTAGCCCCACTAGGTCAGTCCCTACAGAGGTTAGGTGAATAAAATATGTGACAAAGCTTTCCTCCCTGGTAACAGAACAGCATTTTCTAAATATGACTTTCCAACAGAATTAATCAGAGAACTTTTGGATTTTTATTTAAAAATTTTTGGGGGGCCGTGCAGCATGGCATGTGGGATCTTAGTTCCCCGACCAGGGCTCGAACCTGTGCCGCCTGCGGTGGAAGCGCGGAGTCTCAACCACTGGATCGCCAGGAAAGTCCCAGAGAACTTTTTGAAAATGCAAATTCCTGCCCCCTTGATCGAAAATATAAGTCAGTAGGTCCGGATTAGAGCCATTCTTCAGATGTGGGGTTAGGTTTGTAAAACACAGATAAAATCCTACAGTGGATTCAGCTTCCCCAGTTACTTCCAGAGAGTGGGCTAGAAGTTTTGGGAGAGGGCTTTTCAGGTCACAACGGTATCATTTATTCAATTATAGCATTAAATTCTATTCCAGTGACCTGAAAGAATGAGTGCATATCCAATTATGTCTAATTTATACCCTGGGACGTGCTGGCTCTGGCTCAATGTAAAATCCTGGCAGAATTGCAATTTAACAAGCTTGACAGGACACCAACATTGCTATGTCGTTTCCAAACCCCATTCAGTGGGAGCCTGCATGTTCCTATAATGTTCGGAGGCAGTATACACTATTCTTCTTCTTCTCTCTGTTTATGTAAGGCAAATGCTCAGCAAATACTTTACCGGAAAACAAGAACCGGTTAGAGGGAGCTCCTGTGCAAACAGGGCGCTTTGCCACCCAAAGCAGTGGCGCTGAGACAATAGATACCGCGTTGCCCTTTGTGGTTCCAGCATTTAATGGAATTTAATATGTTCTTAACAAATTTGACATGATTGAAAACATCACAGCAGCGGCCTGGGCAGGCTAGAGTGGACCATCGGCAGGCAGGCTGCGGTGCGCTTGGGCTGGAACTTTCTCTGCACGTCCTCCACACTGAGTCTCTGATCGTGGCATCCTCTGGTGCCAGCTGTCCCTTTTCCACCTCTTCTGGTGGCCCCTGTTTGTGGGCACGCCCCTCTTCTCACAGCAGAGCAGTGAGCTGCCGGACTGGGGTCCCGCAGGGTCCAGTTTGAATCCCTGCTCTGCTACTCAGGGGCCGTCCTTTCAAATCCCGGAACCCTTCTCTTCAACCACAAAATGGACAGAATAAGATCTCCTCCATAAAGTGATTGTGGAGCTGGCTGAGATAACCGCACGCATTTGCGGGGCACACAGCGTGTTCTCTCAGCGTCCTCTCCCTCTGGCCTTTGTTCCCCTTTTTACTCTCAGCCTGCCAGCCTTTCCTGCGGACGTCCGCTCCCTTCCTTTCCAGTCTATTCCCGAAGCCGGCAGAGTCCTGACCCTGAGACATTCAGGACTCACGCCAGCTTCCTGGGAATGCCCCTGTCTTCACTCTGGTGACGTTTTTGCACCTGTTGAATTTGGACTGAAGTTCTCAGCATCAGTCTCGACTCTGCCACGGACCAGCCATGGGACAAACGAAGCTCTCGAAGCTTCAGTTGCCACATCCACAAAATGGGCACAAGCTCATAGGGTTGGTTGTGAGGATTAAGTGAAATAATGCTTTTAAAGAGCTCAGCATGGTGCCAGGCATATAGCAATTCTCTGTCCCCATAGTGAGCCACAGTCTCTTTTTCACTTGAAATTAGTCTTACGCGCTATTACCAGATCACACGTCGTAAACTTCAACTTTATCCTATCCAGTTGTCTCCTGCTCAAGGAACTCCAAGTCTTTCCTCACCTGATCCCAGCCCACAACCAAAATATCTTTAGGGAAAACTATGAACCACTCCGTTTGACATTCAGACCCTCCATGGTACAGGACACCCCGCCATATCCAAGTGATTGAGATTCTTTTCCCCTCATTTGCCTGATCAGAACAATGAGGTACTTCTGGAGGAAAGCTCTTCATACAGCATTTGGGAATTGTCTGTGGCTTGGGTCAGAGACTGAAAGAAGGGGGAATGGCCTAAAAGGAGGACCTTTGCTTAGGCTTTCCAGTTGAGAGGGGCTTCGTGAGGAAGAAGCCAGTGGAGATGGCTGCGGTGCCAGGGAGAGACAAGCTGAGGATGGGCTGGGGAACGGCTGCAGGAATGTGGTGATGTCTCTAAGGCACCGCCTCGGAGAATACACTGCGTTACAGTCACCTCATGAAGAGCTGGAAAAGGTCCAACAGAAGAAACCTGAGAGGAGCAGGTGCAGCTTAGTGTTCTCCAGCCTCTGAAGAGGTAGGAAGAGCCTGCCTGCCCTCGTTTCTAGGGGACCACAAGTAACCTGGAGCAGCGCAGGGCTCATCACCATTTGCTGTTGATGAACTAGTACAGGCTGGGGGCGTTTTCTGCAAACTAAGCCCCTTTTCTAAACTGGTTACATTGTTAAATTGGCCAGTGGAGCTGGCTGACTCGTAGAGCTTCCTTCCCACAGGCCTGGGGGAGAAGTCAGTGCCAAGTGAAGCATGATACAGCGCTTCCTATAAGTAACTCAATCCTCTCACACTGGACACAGTGCTCAGACACCAGGGTGACCTCAACCCCGAGGCATCTGAACTGACATCCTGCCACTCAGGCAGCACCCCTCTCATACCTCAGGAGACCACACTCAGCCCCATTCCATTCCATCACTTCTGCTTTTCCTTCTGAAATGCCTGAAGTGCTCACACAATGAGGTAACGGGAAACCAGAGAGACCTAAATCTATCCAGAAAATAGAGGGATCTAGACCCAAATCCCACCTCTTCCACTTACTAGCTCCGGGATCCTGAATCGTTTATAGAAGCTCTCTTTGCCTCACTTACCTTATCTGTAAAATTAGGGTGTCTATCTTAACGATACGTTATAAGGATAAGTGCAATAATGAATGCAAAATGCCTGCACCGTACATAGCATGTTGCAGGTGTCAAGAAGGTTTCACTCTCTCCACCCAATACACATGTGAATGTTTTTATGTCTAGGCAAATATCACATGTGCCCGTGGGCCCGATTCCAGTCTCATCTCATTGAGGAATTGTCACTTAAACTTCCTTTCCCAGTCATCATTCTGAAGTCCTTCTTACTTTAATGGCTCCACCACTAACTTGGGCATATCAGCTGCTGCTGTTACTCATCTGCTCAGACACTGATGTCTTCTTTGGCCAGTTAGACAGACTTTCCTGAAGGGGAAGGCTAGTGTCAATGAAAATTCTGTCTCATCACTCCAACTTTCTCCTGTGTCTAGCATTGTTATAAGTGCTCAGTATATTTGTGTGAGTTACAGAGTGAAGGAGAAAATCCCAGGCAAGGATAAAGGCCAGTGGTGACCTGTCTTTTTAATAAATTACAATCCAGTAGGTGCTGAGCCACCACATTTTGGAAGCATTTCAATGGTGGTTGGTGTGGAGGGATAGTGGGGTAAAGATATCAGAGGTGAAGAATAAGTTGGAGAGAAAGGCAATTTTGCCAGTTATAAGAGGTCAGTTGGGAGGTCAAGTGAGATGCATGGAGCCCTCCCCCACTCAGGATTAGACAGCAGATTAGCCAACTGCCCTCGTTACTGGCTCCCAGGCAGTCATAATCTCTCCTACTCACATTAAACGATTCAAAGAATGCTGACGCAAAGATTTCCTTTGAGATGCTGCCCCGTCCTCACTTTAGAGCAAAACTTCACATTCCCCTTTGTTTTCTGTTTGTGTTCATGTTCTCTATATAATGGAGGAGACAACTATCTGTCTACCAAAATCTATTCCCTTCTTCTTCCACTGTAATAATCTGTGGTCGGGTGTGTGGTCATCTAGCCAGGGCTGTACATCCAACCTCCTTTGCTATAAGGGGTGGATGTTTGGCCAAGTTTTCACCAATAGATCGTGAGCAGAAGCGACGTGTGCTATCTCCAGGTTGGGACCCTTGAGATAGTAAGTGGGCTTCCTCCATATTTTCTCCTTTCCCTTAAGGCTGGTTGGAACTTGGATGTAGCAGTGATCCAGCCTTGCTCATGCAGATGCTAAGACTCTAAGGCCTAAAAATTGCAGAGCCATGATATGGAAGGAACCACAGCCCTGAATGACTGTGGAACACCCATCACATCCTTTATGAGAGAGAAATGTTTCTTGTTCACTGGTCTATGCCATGTGTTTAAAAGCTATATAATTGCTGGGTCTCTTATTACAGCTTAGCTGCAGCAACCCAATGGCAGCATATATATATTATACATTATAATATATATTGTATATAAATATAATCTGTAGATACTATACAACATGATATATTAATATAACGTGTGATATAATATATAATATATAATAGGTACATTATATATGTACTTATAGAAATATATCTCTTGGAATATATTTTAAATACAAATAGATAATAGTATATAAAATATTGCAACTAGCCTTTTTTCCTACTAAATAATCTGTTTTGGAGATTTTTCCAATTCAGATGTGTATGTGTTTGATATAGATGATAGACAGACACACTTCTGATGTATTTCTTAGTATCAGTGAGCCATAGTTTATTTAACCAATTTCTTTCCTGGATTACCCTATGGACTAGTTTTGTGATTGCTTTTACTTTTCACTATTATTACTACTGACATGAACACCCTTGAACATGCTTCTCTGTTCACATAGATAAATATTTCTCTAGTGTAAATATCTAGAAATGGGATATTGAATACTATGAACATTTAAGAATATAATTTATTATTGTCCTCTTAAAAGTCTAAGCTAATTTATACTTCCATAGCCTATGAGAGTGCATAATTCTCTATAACACTGTCAATGTTAGCAATCTTTAATTTTGCTCAGCTAATGGGGAAAAATAGGGAGAAAAGATTATTACAGAAAGAATAAAAAGATACCTAGAACAAGAAAGATAAAAGTAGCTGGAGTCTAGTATGATAAGCTACCAAAACATCCCATCAGTGATCACACTTTGTGGAATCCTGAACCACTTGTACTGTTTCAACGATCACAGCCATTGTCAGTCCTAATCCTGTAACTCCTAACATCCCACTGCTTTCCTGCTGCCTTTCTCCCAAACCAGCTAGGTTCACGACAAGTTACACACTTCACTCTGCTCTTATACTACACGCTAGGTTATCATGACCGTAGGTAATTATGAGGCTGAGCTGCAATGCATTAGTGTGTTTGTCCTAACATTTTAGCAATATAAATAAATGCTGAGGAGGACACTAAACTGCATCATCGCAATAGCTGAAGCCCCACTGCAGCTGTCAGGAACAGGCAAGCCATTCTGTATGTGTATTCCTCTAGTGCTTTTTCAGCCCAAGCAGGAGGAATAAAACTTTCCCATTTCTCTTCCCCAATCCCCAACTTTTTTTTAGAAAAGTTGATTATTGCCGCTATAATAGGTATTTGCTAAATATTTACCAATATATGCTATTGTGCTAAGTCCTTTAAACAAGACCTTATTGGTGAATTATAGACAGAAAACTATCTCTGGAATATAAGCAGGCCTGAGATAATTAGAGAATAATTGTGCAGAAGGAAAGGCCAGATTGGTGTGACGTGGAGGGAAGAAAAGCATGGGTTGACCTGAGAGCAAGTCCCAAATGGTCCCAGTTTATGTGATGATTTTATCTTATGTGATTTTGCGTAAGATACTGAATCGTGCTAAATCTCAGTTTCCTCGTGTTTTATTTTCTATTTTTAAAATTAATTTATGCATTTTTGGCTGTGTTGGGCCTTCATTGCTGCTCACGGGTTTTCTTTAGTTGCAGCGAGTGGGGGCTGCTCTTCGTTGCGGTGAGTGGGCTGCTCATTGCGGTGGCTTCTCTTTTGCGGAGCACGGGCTCTAGGCGAACGGGCTTCAGTAGTTGTGGCACGTGGGCTCAGTAGTTGTGGCTCGCAGGTTCTAGAGCACAGGCTCAGTAGTTGTGGCGCACAGGTTTAGTTGCTTCGCGGCATGTGGGATCTTCCCAGACCGGGGCTCGAACCCATGTCCCCTGCATTGGCAGGCAGATCCTTAACCACTGTGCCACCAGGGAAGTCCCTCCTTGTGTTTTAGAAGAGGCACATTTATTGAGTGCCTAGCATGTGCCAGCCTCCATTCTAGGTGCTTGGGATAAAGAAGAAGGCAAAATGAGGTTCCTGCCCTCAAAGAATTTACATTCTGGGGACGGGGGAGGGGAGAGAGACAGACGCCAAGCAAAGAGAAATATTGATCTATTCATTTATTTAAGAAATAGTTACTAAGCCCATACTTTGGCAAAAGACTGTTCCAGGACTTGCTTTAAGAATCTGCCTTCCGGGGACTTTCCTGGTGGTGCAGTGGTTAAGAATCCACCTACCAATGCAGGGGACACAGGTTCGATCCCTGGTCCGGGAAGATCCCACAAGCCACAGAGCAGCTAAGCCCGTGAGCCACAACTACTGAGCCTGCACTCTAGAGCCTGTGAGCCACAACTACTGAGCCCACGTGCCACAACTACTGAAGCCTGCATGCCTAGAGCCCGTGCTCTGCAACAAGAGAAGCCACCGCAATGGGAAGCCCACTCACTGCAACAAAGAGTAGTAGCCCCTGCTCGCCGCAATTAGAGAAAGCCCGCGGCAGCAATGAAGACCCAACACAGCCAAAAATAAATAAAATAAAATAAAATATTAAAAAAGGAATCTGCCTTCCAGATTTACATATAGCAAATTTAAGAATTACATATAATATATTGAAAATGGCTGGTACAGTTGACGATGTATATTGATTATGCTCAGTAAATGGCAGCTATGATTGTTACTATTTTCTTTCATTTGTCTGCTTTTTTCCTTTCTAGAAACATTTGGTTTATTTTTTCTATACATTCATTTATTTATTTCTGAGTGCATGTATGTATTTATTGCTGCTCCCTCTACAGTTTAGTATTTTGTCTTTGCATCTTGTTTTTGGCAGGTATCTCTTCTTTGGAATGGCAAGCAGAGCCTGTTTTAACTTCACCTGCACCAGATCTTTCGGAATTGGGAGGCAGGGCACTATAGGAGAATTCTCAGCTTGCAGCCTTCTCCAACCTGCAGCAGGGCCTTTAGGCAGTGTCTTATTCTTTATTGTTACATAATGGTTTGATGGATGGTTCTCACAGGGTCTACTCTTTAAGCAGAGAATGATCCAATAGGGAGACATGGAAGATGGAGACATATGAAATGAGGCAAAAGGACAGGGAGGGGGGTGAGTGAGAAAACAGGTGGCTTCATGGAGTTAGACAAGGAAGATTCAGAGAAGGTGTGTTCTGCCCTCTCATCCACCACCACCACCTCCATTCTCCTGGTCAAGTCTGATGAGAAGCTTCCCTGATCTTCCCCAGTGCCCAGTCTGAGTTGGCTACCCTACAGTGCACTTCCAGGGCGCATATCCTAGAGTTTATTGTGCTCTAGAGCACACAGTCACCCTTCCTGGTATGTAACATCCTGTATGGAAGTTGCCTGACACTCATCTCTGACTCCTTCCCACCCCCACTAAACTCTCAGCAACTTGAAGGCAGGATAGCATCTTCACTGCTGGATCCTCTATGCCAAAGACAGAGCCTGGGACATATCAGGCTTTAATAAATACATTTGATGAATGAATGAAGGCAGAGATAGAAAGAGAAGGTAGAAAAGTTAACAGGGCAAAGGTCTAGAGGTAAGGCACAGGTACAAAATGAATCTCTAGAAGGCGTGAAAAGCAACTTTGACCTTCAAATAGTAACACTCATTCAACAGTGTTAGATAGAAAGGCCAAACAGAAGCTCAAAGAAAGCAGGTCTACAGAGAAGATCCTCAGAGTGAGATGCCCTTTCCTACCAGAGAAAATGAAATTGGACTCTTGGCCTCCGAGATCTAGTTATTTGTCTCTTCATCTAGTTTATGTTTAACTGTTTCAATGGACCTACTGTTTAAATGACAATGGGTCAGGTTCACACCATGCCTTATCCAAAAGCCTATTTTGGCTCCATGAAGTCAGACTTGATGTTTGGGGCAAAAGACCTGGAAATCTTCTGTAGGTCTAGCCTTCCTCATTTTCTAGTATATATATTGAAATGTTCAAATAGGCCATCTCAACTAATAATAGTCTTTTTTTCCTCTTTTCAGCACCTTTTGCAACTACCTCCAAATTTAAATGATAGAGAAAAACTGATGGAATCATCTCTACTATCTTATTAAACCAGGCTTCTATTAATGATGATTCACTGAAGTGTCAAGAATAGATACACTGAAAACTTCTCGAGCATATTAATGTGTTAAGCATCATACCACACTTAGCTGCTGATATAATTTTGAGTTTCCTCTGGAGGAAAAAACAGTTCTTTTGGATTCTTTTCATAAACAGCACCTTGAAAAAAGCTTTCAGATACTCAAAGACATGAATCTTGCTTCGTTCCCTTGTGTATATCTGATTTAAAGGTTAATAAGTAATTAGGGAACACAGTCATCCAAAAATTACCAATTAATATGCCATAATTTTCATTAAAAATGCTATTAATTATATTTTTGTACAAATGTCCTGAACTAATAAAAAGTTACCTAAAGCGATTCTGAACCTTTCAGGGAGAAAGAGAAATTAATCCATATCAATCGCTTTTTAAAGTTGTGTTTTGGGCTTGAGAGATCAAACAAAGGAGTGTCTTAGTTATTTAGTGTGGATAGAATCTGACAGGGTTCCATTGTTTATTTTGTATTGAGTCATTATTGCTCAGAAAACCTAATAAGATATCTCGGCAGATGTTTAATGTGGAAGTTTGACAAATAACAGTTCTTGGGGTCTTATAACGTAAAGCAACCCTTTATAAATGAGATCAAACTTTTAAACTATCCAGATATATTTTGTTGGTTTCCTAGGAGACTGTGAATGGAAAGTTATGGTTAACTGATTAAAGCATGTTATATATTTAAAATTTGTTCTATACTTTAAATGATGGTATCAGTCACTTATGAAAAATCCACGGAATTCCAAAGTTGAAGAGTTCGTGATAAAACTTCTACCATCACTCTAAGGACGCAACTAGATTTAACTTTAACAGTTTTACAGATCCCCAAATTCTTCTGTTCTCACCGTCTTATCGCGTCACCTCCTGTCTGAATGCAACATCTATTTCCATTGTGTGCATTATGACCGGCTAGTGTTTGATAAACATTAGAATTGGGCAAGTTGCAGCTCTACACCATTTTGGTACATAACAAATTGTAGTGGGAATATTTATCGTCAATGAAATGAACCAAGTGTGGTGTTAGGAACTATACCATCAACTCAGACACAAACTGTTGATATTCCATTGCATCATAGATATTTACTGGTTGTTAGGCAACCAAATATTCCAGCACTGACACCGGGGAAAATTTCTCTTGCTGGGCTTGGCCATTTTAGTAATTAGTTCAGCATGGGACTGTCTCATAGTATCTCTGGCATATAAAAGAACTTTTTAAAGGACATTTACTACAAATCCCAGGCTTGCATTATTTGAGCAGTTCCTGAGATGGGAACTCTTATCCTACCAGGCACGTTTATTAATTTTTTCCTCATACTAAACGAATACCTGTCTCTCTACAGACCTTATACATTGGCTCCACTCTTTACCTAGAGCAAGTTTACTTCCTCTTCAACATGCCAGCTATAATATTTGGAGAAGGCTATCATGTCTTCTCTGAATCTTTCTTTCTGCAGAGTAAATATATCCGATTCATTCCCTTATTCAGAATTCCCCATTATCTCACATGCTGGCTGTTCTCCCCTCTCAATGGCACCATAATATTTTAAACTGGGACTAACTAGGATTGGTTGTTGTTTTATAGTTTACAGTTATGACTAATGATTTATAGGCTGTTGTGTGGTTGAACATTGCAATTAAAATTGGCACAGGAATAAGAGGTCAAGGCTATAGAACAGGTGCCTGTTTTTATTTTTTTTAAAATCCTGACTTGGAAAATGCTACCAGTGAGAAATCACAGCATTTGTGCCTTATTGGAACCTTGGAAGACAAATGGAAACTTTAAGTAAGACCTTCAGGGATGCCTAATAGATTTATGCAGCATAAGAACAGTTTCAGAGTGTGGGATGAGATCATTTAAAGTAATATTTTCTAAATTTGGCCGTGCATATGAATCACTGGAGAGCTTCTAAAAATACGGATTCTTGGGATCTGTACCCAGACCTACCGAACAGGTGCCTCTAAAAGTTCCCAAGGGAAAAGCATTTGGGAGCCATGGATGTAGGGTACGCAACATGAAGATCAGTCCTTCCTTTGAGCTAATTCTACCTACCCTATAAAGCTGTCTTCTGTGACACGTTTTCGCTGCCTACTACAGCCAATTACTCTCTCTCTTTTCTAAAAAAGCCTCTTCTTCTAATAATTGGTACCAAATAGTTTGGTATTTAATTGTTAATTTTGCATGGCTTTTTGTCTCCGTTATTTTATAAAATCCCTCAGGGCAAGAACTCCCAAGGAATATGGCACAATATTGAACAGAGCCATTGATTGACTGGTGAGGAGTTCTGGAGGTAGCAGAAGAAGTTAGAGACAAAAGGGAGACAGATACTGCAGGGGTCTAGCTGGAAAAGTTTAAGATTAGGGAGATTAAAGTCTTTCTCTTTTGAAAGAAGTATCTTCTGCACTGTGCTGTGGCCTGCTCCCAGATGTAAGTGATAGAGTACACAGATGTTGCTTGATGTCTCCACCTCCATCAAACCTGATCTTTGGAGATGTCAGACAGTAACCCACAAGACTATATTATTATTATATAAATATGGCCAGAAGGCCTATTATTTCCAGTGTTTCTAGTCCATCTGGAACACCAGACATAAATGAGTTCTATCTCTTTTGGTGCAATTCTATCATCTGACAAAGTCAATAGTGAGGGTACAGTAGGTCCTGATAAAAGTTTCAAAATAAAGATGAAGGGGTTCCTTAGATAGTTACATAGGCTTTTTTTTCTTTTTTAAATATCAAAGACATGTAAGACTTCAAAATTCATTCAAATTAAAAATCAAATTTGAAGAAATGATGCTTACATGAGATAAATACATAATACAATTAAAAATAAAAGAATGACAAGCTATATTTGGAAAGCATGAAGAAAAAAAGCAGGGGTGGTACATTTGTATTAAAGAATAAATTTGACAGAAGGTCAACTGCATATTGATACAAGTAAAACCATAAAAAAGCCACAAGTCATGGAACACTAGGCACAGAATAGCATAGTGTCAGGCCATGAAAAGCAAAAGTTGCTAGAAATATAAGGAAACACATGAGTTGTATTAAAATTTCAAAATTACATAACTCTCTGGTAGGTCAAGGAGACAAAAATAAGCAATTAAGGACATAAAGCACATGAATTATTGAATGTTTGTATAAATATCTATACACTGATATAACTTTGCACCTAAAAACAGAAAATGAATCTTACAAACACTGATCATGATCTGAACCATAAGATATTTCAGTGCATTTTTAAAGTAAAAATTGCACAACTCCATTATCTTAATAATAAAATATTACTAGAAATTAATATCAGAACTTTAAAGGAAAAAAACCTCAAATTACTTGGACATTTTAGAAATAGTCACATAAATAATAAACGAGTTAATAAGCAAACTAGAAAATAACAAATGTGAGAACGTTGTTGAACAAAAACCTATGAGATGGAGGCAAAGCTATTTTATGTAGTGATTCACAGCTCTAAATGCTTTTTGAAGAAAAGAATTATGAGAAGACACCTAAACAGTCTACATGGGAATTTAGAAAAAAAAAAGATAAAAGAAATTAAGGAAAGCTAGTGAGAAAGGAAATAATAAAGTAGAAATAAAAAAAATGAAACATAATAATGAGAAAAAAATAAGCCTATCTTTTGTAGGATTGATAGCTAAAACCAAGAACATGTTCTTCAAATAAAACAGATGAATCTCTGGCAAATCTGGCAAATTTAATCAAAGAAAAAACTAGAAAGAAAAAATATAATAACATTTATAAATAAATTATTTAAACTATTTAATAATAGAGATAAAATTAAGGCTTATAACAGAGTAAAATAAATTAGTGATTAAATTGAAAACTTGAGTAAAATAAATAATTGAGAAAAATATAAATTAAGATGAACTTAATGAGAAGAAAATCTATAAAGAAAGAAGAAATTGAACCACTTATCAAAAAGTTACTTTTACTTCAATTAGAGATTTTAGAAATTTGGGGGACATAGGGCTCTCTGAGAAAGGAACACTTTCTGCAATGTAGTTAAAGAACTGGGTTTAAACGCCATGTAAAAATAACCTAAGTTTTTAAATTTAGGATTGAAATTGGTAATAAAAAATAATTCTGAAAAACAAATGATCCAATAGAACTTTCTGTGTAAAACGTCTAAGAAAAAGTTCATGAAATTCAGGCCAATCTCAAGACTTGACCAAAAGAAAACCAAAAGTAATAGGAACTTCAATCATACAAGGCACATTTAGAAGGGTTTTCCAGATAAGCAGCCTGATTTTGCATAGCAGCACCGCTACTCAGATAATAAACTAGCTTCTCCCGGGAGCTCTGGTTCCCACCCAGCTCCTGAGTGACCACATAGAGAATATCCTTAGAGAACATTAAGAATAAAATAGCCAGCAGGGCAAACAGGACCAGGAGAAATGAACTCTCCAGAGGGAACGGTAACTTCCCTCTCCAAACCATCAGTTCCACGTGCCATAAAGGAACAAACGAGGCTACGATGCATATTCATTGGCCCTTTTAATACGCCATCAGGATGCATCTTTCCTAATAATATCTACCTCCAAAATTTATTTTAAGTTTACTCTTCTCTATCACTGCCGCCACCACCCACCTGGGTGGCATTGGCAGTGACCGGGACAATGCAAAGTTTCACGCACTGAGCTCCCGGCCCAGCCTCCTCCTGCAATTCCTTGTCCAGGCAGAGGACCTTCTCACAAGGCAAAACATCCTCTCGCTCAAATCTTAGTATGGGGCATAAAATCCAAACTCCTACACAGTCTCTCTCTTACTCCTTGTCTCAGGTGCGTCTCCCCCTGGCCGATGGGTCATGCTCTAGTCGCCCTCACCTCTTGTTTCCAGAAGTTGACTAAGTGCTTTTCTCTCCAGGCTTTAGGGCTCTCTTTTCCCTGTGCCGGGGGAAGCTCTTCTCTCCTCACGTGGCTGCTTCCTTTTCACCCTTCAGGTCTCTGCTCAGAAAGCACCTCCTTGGGGAAAGCATCCCAGGCCATCCTTTCTGTTTAAATTCTTCCTCAATCGCATTGTTTTCTATCCACATACCTTGTATTTCCTTTCCAGCACTTCTCACAACTTAAAAATAATTACTTTTTGCAGGGGCAGTGTTTCTACCCATTTGTTTTCTGTCACTCCCATTAGACTGAAAACCCCATGGGGTCAAGAACGCTGTGGGCTTTTACATGGTGCTGTATTGCAAGTGCCTGGCCGAATGCCTGCAGTCTGTGGGCACTCAGCATTTCGTGAAGGAATAACAGTCTTGATAAATTGTGATGATTTGATTAGTTTGTTTACTTTTCTCTTGTTGTTGTTTCCTGCACTTGACTGTGAGTTCCACGGGAACAAGGTTCCTGTGCCTTTTTTAGGCACCAAACGTCGTGCTTGGCACTTAGGGGTAGCTCAGTGGCTATTTGTAGAATACGTAAATGAATAAAGATATTGAAGTTCTCTAGGATATGAAATTTCTTCTGCCTCAGCTTTATACAGCACTCAGAACGTCTGGATCTACTAGAATCCTTCATTAAGTATTCTGCTATCCCAATATTTTCCAGTATCACTGTTTCTGTTAACAACTCAGGCACCCAACGGGAATAGAAGAGAAGCAATGGGAATTAAATCACTCAAATGAGGCTGCTGCTGGTTAATTTTAGATCCTGAGCATCTGGGTCAGTGCTTAGTTTCATAGCAGGTGTGGAAATGATATCTTCAGTGTCATTTTTAATGATTTTACTAAGGGCTGGGAGCACTTGAAATATTCTTCCGAATGAGATTTGAGAAGTGGACCAGATGGGCATTTTTAAGCAGGCTATATTAACTGTATTCTACTTTTCAGCAAATAAGTCTTCATATTAAGATTGATTACAAATGTACCTTAGTGTCCATATCATATTCAATCAAAAATTATAAGCAATGATTTTTAGAAGAATATGAAATACTCCAGTAAGATGATAGGAATCTAAATGAAATATATAAACATGCCTCAAGTTGACTCTAGTCATTTTGTTTTGCTTTAACCAGGTTAAAGCCTCGGAGTCACGTTCTTTTCCTCTTTCTCCTGGCAGTATCTCATCTTCTACAGGGCTTAATATTCATTATGGATACATGACCTCAGTCTATAAGTAAACGGTCTTATCAGTCATATCCCCAAAATGCTGGTTGGTCAGGCAGGATGGCTAGGTAAGGTTGATCACAAATAAACATGTCAGCATCCACTTACTCCCTGAATCCCAAGGGTGGGTGCTCAGGGGAGTATTTGTCCTCTATCAGTTTTATCCTTCTTGGTCAAAACAGAGCTGAGAAAGAGTAGTACATACTAGACTATAATCTTTGAGCCAGAGGAAATTGAACCAAACCAAGTGGAAAGAATATTCTATTTAGCATTAGCAGGTCAGTTCATGGGGAAACTGTAAAACAGGTGAAGTTCATTATTGGTGAAGCTCCCCTAGAGCAACCCTGGTCTCCCCAGCCCCAGAGGTGAGCCCCTGCCATGGTTTAGACCTTGACACTGAATGCCAGCTGTCTTTGGCTTCCTAGAGACTTGCTCTTGTGCAATGAAACAAGTATGTTCTAGGTCTCATAGTCTCTGGTCAGGCTCTTTTCCCCACCAAAGATGAAAATTAGCTTATTTGATAGATCAAGCTGTCCTCATTTGCTAACAGAAAAAAGTTCGAGAGTCCTCTCAGGTAATGCGGACTCAACAGTGACTTTCTAATGATGAAGACGTTCCTGTGTGACTCAAAGAAGCGAGTCTGATGGTGGGAATTTCAGACCAAGTGGTATATATTTTTATGAATTTTATGGAGCAGTAATATTTCATAAGAGAGGGGAACTGACATAGAGTTGCCCACTTTTTTTGCTGAGTAAGGACATTAAGGAAAACAGAACAACAAAACACATCCATTGACAATCATTTTAGAAAAGAAAGGAATATTATGATAATCAGGAAAAAACAAGAAGCAAACAATCTCAGAATAAAAAAGCAACCTTTAAAGAATTTACCTTTATGAAAAAATGTACTTCATACAGTTTCAGTTATGCTAGATGCTGTACAATGTCATGCCTGAGATAGCAATACTGTATTGTGCACTTGAAAATGTGTTGAGAGTGTAGATCTCCTGTTGTGTTCTCATCACAATAAAAACAAAACCAAACCAAAAAAAGATACACAAATGTATTTCAATGTCCTAATTTTGTAGAAGACTAGTGAAAATGTTGTCCAATGCCAGCATCAGTCTATGGCCAGGCTTTGGGTAGGGCTGAGGTGGGTGCCCACAGTGGCCCAACAAGCCAATCCAGGAATTTTAATAGCTGACACTTGTGGGCAAGTCTCCATATGACCTGCCTATCAGTGCAGTCAAAACCATGAACATGATCCAGAAACACCTTCTGGATTGTAAATCAAAGAACTTGTTTGTACAAAGCCTTTAACTTTGAGGGGTTTTCTGTCTGTAGATTAACAGAAAAAAATGAATAATAGGTAGCCAAAAAAGTGATCTGCATTTTGTTGGAACAGTGATACTTTAAAGTGTAAGATTTAAGGATATACTTATTCACTGTTAAATATAATTGCACACCCAGCAGCTGCCAGGTACAAGGAAAGAGCAATGAGACCCCTGCCTTACAGCCTTAACTTCTAGAAGTGGACACGGGCAAGCAGGACATACGTAGGCAGATAACATCCCTTAAGGACAAGTTCTGAGGTTGCTTTTGTGGATGGATGTGTGATATTTAAGCGAAGTCCAGACTAAAGTGAAGAACTGAGGCTTATAGTAACCTGCGGAAAGAGCATTCCAGGTAGAGGCAACATCCAGTGCAAAGGCCTGAGGAGCAAAGAGGCCAATTTGACGGGAGCACAGTGGGACCAGGAATGCAGCAGGGGGCAGACCACGTGGGGCCTTAGGGACTTCAGGTTTCATAAATGAAATGGGCAGCTATTGGAAGGTTTTGAGCAAGAGAGTGACATGACTTATGGGTCACTAGAGTAGGAAGTGGCAAAAGTGAAAGCTACAGTAGACTATTATAACAATCCATTTGAGACACGATGGTCGTTTGGGCCAAGGCAGTCGTCATAGAAGTGCTGAAAAATGCTCAGATTTAGGATATCTTTTGAAGGCAGAGAGAATAGGACTTACTGATAGAATAGACTGAGAGATTGGATATGGTGGTAATGGTGAGAGAAGATTCAGGCTGGGTTTCAAGATGTTTTATTTGATCAACTGAATAAATGGTGCCATCTACTGAGAATAGGTACCATGGGAACAGCAGGTTGAAGGGGGAATCAGGAACTTATTAGTGGATATATTAAATTTGAGATGTCACTTGAACATCCAGGTAGAGATGTCAGGTTGGCAATTGGATACATGAGTCTAGAGTTCAGGGGAGAAATCAAGCCTAGAGGTAGAAATTTTTAAAAAATTCAGTATATAGAAAACGATTACAGCCTTTGGGTTGGATAAGGTCATCTAGGGAAGTCCAGTTTTCTGGGCAGAAAGTACAAAGCTCCTGAGGCAAGAACATGCTTGGTGAGTTACCAGAAGAGTCAGGTAACTGTCCACTGTGGATGTGAGCAAATGCAGAGAAGACGCTCAAGGATCAAGCCTGGAGAAATGCCAGTATTTAGAGGTCAGGACGAGGCAGAAGATTCAGGAAGGGAGACAGAGACGGAGTGGCCAATGAGGTAAGGGGAAAACCAGAGAGTGAGTCACCAAAGCAGTGTGAATCAAGTCTTTCAAGAATGATTAAGAGCAGTTTATAAATTTACTCTGCCCTCAATTAGCTCTACTGATGGAAGAAGCTGTAGATGCTGTTCTGTTCCCAGTGTTTAGTGGCACCTGTCACAGGATCAGTATTGGTTTGTTTATTTCAGACGTTAAATGTGCCAGTCTTCAGGCTGAATGCATCCTGTAGGTGTGTTTTATTTGAACTTTGGGGTTTAAAGATATTTTAATTGGTTGCCAAGATTTAGAAATTGGGAAACTTCACATCAAAACTTGTATCTCTGGTTCTTTTTAAAAAAATCTCCAGGATTCTCACCAGGCAAGCCACAGCTGTTTGTGGCTGGGTGGCAGCTGCCATCTTTAGAGGGGTTGTGTGCTCTTCAGCTAAATTCCCGCTGTCTCCAGCGAGCCCTGGGTCTCCCCAGCCATGAGTGCTGAGTCATTCATTCATATTACTTGCTGGTTCCTGCAGATTTTGAGTTTGTACCTCTTGTTTAGTTAAAGAGGGGATGAATGAATAAACAAACGAATGAATGAATGTTTACTGACGAGTCACCTGGAGCTGAGAGAGGTGAAATGATGTAAGCTTACATGCAGAAATGCCAGGGCTCAGCTATAGATTCTCAGGCCAGGACTTTTACCTAAAATCTTTGCTTCCAATGTCATTGTATTAAAAACATCCTAAAATAAAAACAAGAGTTTGAATGAAAGAAGTGTACTGACAAAATGCTATTTCCATGTTTGGAAAAAATAGAATATTAAACAAATCGTTTATTAGGATAAATGTAAAGAAATGGCTTCCTAAGAACTGCTACACAGACTAGCAGAAGTTAACATCACTGCCCAAGCAAAGTGAATAACAAACAAATGTAATTATTGAACAATATAATTAAGGTTAAAATTAGTATTTTACTCCATTAGTTTTTTTTTGGAGAAGTAAGTTATGCCATTTTTCTCTGTGAATTATTTTTATCTATTCTTACGTGTTTTAAACACAGACTATTATAATCATAGAATGACAGTTTATCATCATCCCTTCTTTTACTCACTATCAAAAACTGGAGTTTTTTAAGCCTCCTCTCTTTTGCCAGCTCCGGTGATGGCTAGTGGCTATTCAGGGCAGTGCGTGGAGATGGACTCTGAAACCCAATTTGGGATCATTGAATGAGACCACAGTGTTTGATTTCTGATCTTCGGACATGATTGTTATGCATTGAATTCTGTTGTCCCCCTCCACGCCTCCACCCCCACCAAAAGATATATTGAAATCTTAAATAGAATTATCCCTGTCCCTCAGAATGTGACTTGATTTGAAAATAGGGTCATTGTGGATATAATTAGCTAAGATGAGGTCATATTGGAGAAGCAGGGGGCCCTAACCTAATATAACTGGTGTCCTTGTAAGAAGGGGAAATTTGGACACAGACTCAGAGGGAAGATGAGGCAAAAAGTGACACACAGAAAGACAGACACCTGCAGCTGGGGGCAGAGATCAGAGTAATGCTACCATAAGTCAAGGAACGCATGCACGACAAGAAACTGGAAGAGGCAAGGAAGGATCCTCCTGTAGGAGCTGCAGAGGGAGAGTGATCCTGAGGACACTTTGATCAAACTTCCAGCCCCATAACTGGGAGATAATAAATTCCTGTTGTTTTAAGCCACCCAGTCTGTGGTGATTTGTTACTATGGCCCTAGGAAACTAACATAGAGATTATCTTGTCTGACTCTTCATTTTATTTATTTTTTAATATTTAAAAATATTTTTAAAAAATTTATTTATCTATTTATGTTGGCTGCATTGGGTCTTTGTTGCTGCGTGCAGGCTTTCTCTAGTTGCAATGAGCGGGGGCTACTCTTCACTGCAGTGCACGGGCTTCTCATTGCAGTGGCTTCTCTTGTTGCGGAGCACGGGCTCTAGGCATGCAGGCTTCAGTAGTTGTGGCACGTGGGCTCAGTAGTTGTGGCTTGTGGGCTCTAGAGCGAAGTTTTTCCACAGCATGTGGGATCTTCCTGGCCCAGGACTTGAACCCGTGTCCCCTGCATTGGCAGGTGGATTCTTAACCACTGTGCCACCAGGGGAGTCCCTGACTCTTCATTTTAAACTGTGTTAGAATGTAGGTATCTCACTGGCGGAAGCTGTGTCCCTAGGAAAGTGGCATCAGCCATAAATGCCACAGATGTGCTATCCCTAAGGAAGACATTTAGGCAGATGCTGCATTGCTTGAGAATCCTCATTCCTTTGCTTACTGAAGGCATTGAAGCTGATTCCACCTGCTCTTAGACAGGGAGTAATGGCCCTCCTTTTGTCCTGGAAGCTAAAGGTATATCATTCCTTAGCAGAGAATATCTTGAGCATTAGGAAGAATTTGGCGCTAATCTTGGCTCTAGGAAAACTTGGAAAATAATCAAAAAGTATCTTTAATGACCCTCTGGTCTTCTTGTGCCCACCTTAATGTGTCAGACTTCTCCATGAATGAGAGTTCCTTAACTCACAGTCCAGAGATAGCTCTTAGAAGCCAACACAAAACCTTTGAGATCTTGAGATTGTTTTCAGTAGCCTGAGGGTATGACCACTTTTCTGGGTAAAGATTCCATAGTTTTGATTAATTCTTAAAGATGTATACTTCCCTACAACCAGAACATCAGAAAAAAAACAAACAAAACTAAGGGTGCTTGGCATGACGGTCAGGATCAACCTAAGATTTTGTGCCTGGGGAACAAGGCATAAGGATGGAGTGGGATGATGGCTCAGGGTGGAGACAGGATGAAGAATGTGGATTTAGATATGTTGAACTGCAGGGGACAATGGACCATTCACATGGGGTGTTCAGTAGGCATTCGGAGCCACAAAGTTGGCAAGGAAAGGGCACACACGCAGAATTGGGATTGAACAGCACAGAGGTGGGAACTGAATATTTGAGTGCAGGTCCGCTTTCAGAACTGATCACTGAACCTGACCTAGAAAGGACCAACACTGAGTCTCGGAGAGCATCTACGTTAGGGAGCAAGGGGAGGAAGAGGTGGTGTTAGAGGTAAAATAGGCAGGCAGTTTAGACTGCTAAAAGAACGAGGAGCATGCCCTGGGGGAAAAGAGCAGGAGAGACTTCAAAGGAGAGGCTGTAAAAGGAAATATTTAAAGAAAATGGTGAACTCTCATGCAGAGAAGTTCTGTGTCTGAAGTTCACCAATGGCATCAATGATCCCTTTTGAAAAATTGTGGGGATTCTTTCTTAGTTTATGCATACTTTGAATGGTTATGATTGCATTTCTGCTATGTGCCAGGTACCACGTTAGGTGCTGGGGCACAAAGATGAATAAGACACAATCCTGCCTTTGGGAAGCTTACCTGCTTGTACAAGGACACATACTTAGAGGAATCAACTGTATATGGAGGTCTGAATAGTGTCAAGGGAGGCCACAAAGGGGAAGCAGTTGATTTACAAGGGAGAGTAGAAGTCATGATAGGGAAATGGATCTCTTATGCAGGAAGTATAATTGGTGGGTCCAAGAATTCTTAAAGTGTGAAGCTGTCCTGTACATTATCACATCATAATATCTGAAATCGTGCATTTCAGAATCACGTGGGCACACACACACTCCAACACCTTGAACCAAAACCATTTAAAAAATATTTATTTTATTATTTATTTATTTTTGGCTGTGTTGGTCTTTGTTGCTGCATGCGGGCTTTCTCTAGTTGAGGTGAGCGGGGGCTACTCTTCATTGCGGTGCAGGGGCTTCTCATTGCAGTGGCTTCTCTTGTTGCCGAGCACGGGCTCTAGGCGTGCAGGCTTCAGTAGTTGTGGCACAAGGCTTCAGTAATTGTGGCGTGCTCAGTAGCTGTGGCTCATGGACTCTAGAGCGAAGGCTCAGTAGTTGTGGCGCACAGGCTTAGTTGCTCTGAGGCATGTGGGATCTTCCTGGACCCCCAGGGCTCAAACCCATGTCCCCTGCATTGGCAGGCAGATTCTTAACCACTGCGCCACCAGGGAAGTCGAAGAATTAAAAGTTTTAAGAAACTTGCTAAAATCTCAGTTTAATAGTAAATATCTAACCAGAGAAGGGTTGGATTAATAAAATGAAGAGATTGGGGATGACCTGGAAGATGAATTTCTCATCTCTGACCTGATTCCCTATCTTAAAGTTCTTATGTTCTAGTTTTCAATCTACACTGCTTTTTATAGTGAATGCTTCCATTGGTGATAATCATAGAAGCAAATACATACTTTGTTTACTTTTTTGACTACAAACAAAATAAATACTAATATAAAATGTGCTTATGCTGTTATAGTTTATATGAATTGTGATTTATCCATCTATTCATTTCTGTGTAGACAAAATGATTTATAATTTTAAAGTCTAATCTAATAAACTTAGATTAGACAAAAAAGATAAAAAAGAAAGAAAATGGGGTAGTTATTGAGGTAAATCACATATCTATAATTTTTCAAATTTTAATCCTTAAAATAATTCTATTGAGCTATAAATGAATTCTTCTGCTTTTAGTCTATAGACACATTTTCCCTTTAATATATGATTTGAAGTCTTGTATTTCAATTTTCACTTAAAAGTCTTTTTACTTTAAGATGATTTTTTTCCAAAAAACATACCCAGTCCCTTCATACTCAAGAAAAGACTAAGGTCACTATTTTGTAAACTCACAGCACTATGATTTCCCAAATCTTTTTTTAAGTTAAGCTATGTATCTTACCTATATCCATTGATATTAGAACTATCCTAGACAGTTAGGGATTGATAGAATCCATAATCTTAGGGCAAAATCAACCTCAAAGCATTATGGGCTAAGGCATCCCCATTTCCTTCAATTAGATCTTTCATTATAATTCTCCCATTTCTTCAAGCCCAGGCTCCACCAAACTCAGTATTCAGCTCAGGTGCCACAACCTCCAAAAACATTTCTTGAAACAATCAGCTGGAAGCCAGCTCTGCCATCTATGGATCCCCATAGAAGTCTGCCCTCTATCCTTCTCTTAGGGCATGTGTCCCTTTCTGTCTTGCATTGTAGCCATTTGCTGTATTTTCCCTACCAGACAGTGAGATCACCAAGGATACCATCTTGAATCACATTCATTTCTTCTCTGATGTGCTATGTGTTAACTTGCACATAGTAGGTTCTCAAGAAGTACTGCGTGTGTACTTAATAATTTCTGTTAGCCATGACAAATTGTCAAAGAGAGTGAAAAACCTATTAAGTAAAGTATTTTAGGAAACCCTTGGTCAAGAAAGAAAGCCACAAGAGTAGAAAATTCTTCAAGAGGTGAATCAGAATAACTGGCACATAAAAGTGACACATTCAATTTCTTCACCTTTGTATAACCTCCAGAAGATCAAACGTTAATAAAATATTTATCCTCAGTTGTCACAAGCCAGACTTTGATTTAAAACTCTTGGGTACATGAATGTCATGCCAGACCAAAAATACAGCACCATGTATTTTTAATTTAAACATGGATCCGTGAAACATTTATATATATATCTGATATGAAAAAAATTTGAGTGCAAATATCCCAATAGGCACCACAAATAAGAAAACAGGATCTAAAATCGATTGTCAAACGTCTGTAAAAGTACAATGAAAAATATTCCATTTGAAAGTCCAATGTGGCATTGATGTGACACGTAAAATGCATTCTCTTACCTTTAGGGAATCAAAGCAGGCAATTACTCTTCCATTTTCAACCTGGCAACTTTTGGGGGGGTGAGCAAATTTGCATTCTTCATCAGAGCGGGAGCACGTTCCTCTCTGGAACTGTCTGCAGACTTCCAAGGTCAGCCATTTTGTATCTCTGACCGGGGCAACATTCAAAGCCATGATGAGAAAATAATTTGGATCCTGTTCGTTTCTGTTAAATGATGAAATCAAATCAAGTTCCAATGATTCCAAAACTATTGCTGTGAAAAATCCCACATGTAAGTCTGAAGGTAAGTGACAAATTGCTTAAAGAAGCCCAATCCAGGAAACAGGGTGAGGAGAGAATTTATTGGCAGGCGGTCACTCATCAATCAATATGCCCCACTCGAAGACTGCGGGCTGCAATGAAAGCATGCTCAGTGTCATCTCTGGCCACAAACGTCTGAGTCACCTGATCGTTTTGCAGACACAATTGTTTTTAATAAAGTGACTTCAATATCATGGCACTCCTTGGGAGACTATTTAGTTCTGATGCTCGCAGCTATTGATGATGCTGGAAAATAAGCCACTTAGATGTTCAGATCTTAGCAGAATTTTCTCTTTCCTTTCACCTTTTAAAATTCCGAAATCAAGCAATTGGCAAAGCCAGACAATTGAGGTATCTTCATCCACTCGTAAGGTCAGGGTAATGTGTATTTGATAGCAAAACACGGTAACACAAAAGCTCCCGGGCTGTGGTTTCCTGCAAAAGTGACTTCACACAGGCACTTTTAAATCTTGAGCCTGCAAAACACAAATAAAATATCAACTTACACCCAAACTCAATGGAATCAACACTTTAACAAACTATTTGGCTCTTATCTAGAATTCGCGAAAGTGCAGTTTAGAGCTTTGAGCTTTGAATATAGTGAGGAAAGTTATGCATTAAAAAAGAGAGAAAAGAATGCGAAACTGCAACTGTACTGCAGAAATGATCTAGGCAGCAGTCCAAAAGTTAGGAATGACTCAAACAGATGAGTGTGGCAGACACAATAATTAGGCATTCTAAACAATTCAATCTAATGTGCCTAATCGCCAAAACAGTGTATTAGAACTGTGACTTCCAATTAATTTCACATTTAGGCCATTGATTTTATTGTTGGAATTGCTATAACCAATCATTTGGGATGTGACTCTCCTAAATAATAAGGATATTGTCATTCTGGATGAAGTGTGGGCTCCTTACCCTTTACACCCTTTTCTAGTTTACAGAGATTTGAACTTAGAGAGGGAAAGGTAGATCTGATATTTATTCTCAGATCTCTTATACTTTCTCTCTACCTTTTTTTTTTTTTTTTTTTTTTAGCGGTACGCGGGCCTCTCACTGTTGTGGCCTCTCCCACTGCGGAGCACAGGCTCCGGACGCGCAGGCTCAGCGGCCATGGCTCAGGGGCCCAGCCGCTCCGCGGCATGTGGGATCTTCCTGGACCGGGGCTCAAACCCGCGTCCCCTGCATCGGCAGGCGGACTCTCAACCACTGCTCCACCAGGGAAGCCCCTCTCTACCTTTCATACTTGCGTGACGTTAGTGTTCCTTTCTAGGCTGTAAGCACTCAGAGGGTAAGGGCAGTTTGTATATTCCATTTCTGTTTCCCTAGGGCCTTAGTTCATGGCTATTTGGTCCTCAAAAAATATTTCTCGACTGATTTAACTGATGACTGACTCACTGACTAAGTGGATGAATGCCTTTTAGCTGAGTCCAGTTTAGATTTTAATGGAGTCACAATCTGAGAATGTACTGTTCTGTGGAATGCTGCAGCTGAATCACATATCTAACACAACAACAATATAACAAGTCAGTTCAGATTTCTAAGATCAGCACAATTAGTTTCTTTTAATATCTCCAAGGATTATGAAATTATTAAAACATTAAAAATTTAACATTACTGAGTCAAGCATGAATGAAGGATAAATATCAGAAGTTGGTCATTTTTATATATTGGATATGCCATGGGCTACCTTGGATACTGGCTTAGCCTTGATGGCCTTCTAAAAAATTTATAACTAAAAACTTAATGGAGGCTGGAAGTAGGTTATTTAAAATCGTCATGTACCATAGAAATTCAGAGAGCAATAATTCTTGAGCGATTCACAAGTGTTCCCTGAAAAAGTAAGTCTCACAATCAATTCAGTTTAGTTAACTCCAGGCAAACCAAGCTGAACAGGCATCCTTGCAAGAGGGCTTTTTTCGGCCTTGAATGAGTCTCTGATAGGGGAAGAGAAGCAGTGGCGTCTCTCAAGCTTATCTGATTGTGGATCATTTATTTAGCTGGACATCTCCCGGGACTAGTGGGAAATGCTTCTTCATCCCAATACTTCTCTGACTTGTTAGTAGAAGTGTTTGAATGAGTTATAATTGTATGTGCATTTAAGGAAATTGGCAACCTGGAAAGCTATGACACATTCCTAGCTTCCCATTGTGAAATATTTGAGGGGCCAGACAGGCTCCTGCTTGACTTTTTGGCAGGATTGCATTCCCAGCAGCTAACATCAACTATCTTAACTTCAAGAGTTTAAGAAGATGACTTTAATAACCAAATTGCCTCTGGGTCGGGTTTCACCGACCAGCCTGGACCTGCACCCTCATTACCTCAACCCTTACCTCTAAACCCCGTGAGAACAAAGCAAGGGAAGCAAGGGACAAGGAAACATTTCTGCTTGTGTGTTCAGTGGAACTGAGGTGCCAATGATGTGGAGACAAAATGAGGGGCTGGACACCCATAGTTCATATTTGCCAAATATTTTGCAGCGTCCCCGAGTCCCAAGGACCTGGGTCCAATGGGGTCACAGAACAACAAAGATGCAGGAGATGCTCTTCCTCAAAGCAGCACAGTCTTGGCCGATGCTTCACGTGTAGGAAAAGAAACAGGCAAACACATATTCATGCACAGATGGCAAATGAATCATTACTCAAGTCTTCCTAAAAACCACACAGGAACAATGCTCTTAACTCAATCCAGTGAATGTGGTACACTTTTGCTTATACTTTCAGATAAGAAGACATTTTTTTCCCCCCTGGGAGAAACGGAGTGCCATTTCTACTACTATGAAAATCCAACCAGAATTTAGATGGTCAGACCCTATCAAGATGGACTTGCTTTTGAAAACAGAGGAACCAAGTTTCTGACGGCCAGAGTCCTGTGTAAGTCAAAGATGTTCCACAAGGCTCCTCAGGTTGCACCTAGATATATTGCTGTCCTAACCGTTCATGAATCCACTCTTTCTCCCAGCTTCTTCTCTGTTTCTATCCTAAAAGTTACCGAGCTACTGTTACAAAGATATCACCTCTCTTGGGCCATGACAGCCTCCATCTTCTGGAGTGGGTGCAGCAAGCAGCTGTGGGAATGAGGAAGTGAGAATAGATTTAATTTAGGTCAGGGGAGGCCACCGCAAGAGATGGGCAATGATGGGCAAGGATGGAGAAGACCAACCTTTAACATGGTTATCAAGGGACAAGGCTAAATTAACTGACACATAGAGCAAATTACGTATTGGGTCTACTAGACTGGAGGCTCCTGGGAGGCCCACTAGCCACACGTGGCTATTGAGCACTTGAAATACGGCTAGGATCACTGAGGGACTAAATTTAAAATTTTTATTTATTCTTAATTAATGTAAATTTAACTTAAAAACTTATCCTCAGTTTACTTATCGGAAAACTTTTAAGTATGCTTGGACCAACTTGAGTATATGAATCTACTTTTCAGTTGTAAATTTTATGAAATCTAAATACAGATCAAGTATTTCTAATAAAAATCCAGCATCCTAATTGAGATGTGTTCTAAGTATAAAATACACACTGATTTCAAAGACTTAGTGTGAAAAAAAAACCATGAAAACACCTCATTAATATTGCTTCATATTTACTACATGGTGAATTGATAATATTTTTAACCAACTGGATTAAATATTCTTATTAAAATTAAACTCACTTGCTTCTTTTTAGCTCCCCTCCAAAAAATTCAGAATTCTATATGTAGCTTACATTATATTTCTGCTGATGGCGCTGTTGTAGGGGCTTTTGCATTTCTTCTATTAGCCACAGCACTTTCTGGAATGGTGGAAAGTACCCTGTCCTAAGAGCCCGGTTCCAGCCCTTGTTTTGCCAAGCCTCCTTCATATGACCTTAGTAAGTCAATTTCTCTGAGATCCAGTTTCTTCATCTGTAAAATGTTAATGATAGTTCCTACCTACTTTACATGGTTGCCGCCATGGAGGACTGATTACAGAAGAAACATAAAAACACTCTGTGAACAGTCAAGAGCTGTCCCAAAGCAAGGTGATGAAAGGATGAGCCGCTCTATAAATATTTATTGAATAAATCCACTTCCAGGCTTCCTCTCCGCAGTCGTTCCCTATCAATGACTGGGGTCATGCCTGGGGTGGATCTGCTCCAGCCACAGATTCTGAGAGCAGGACGGTACCTTGCAGATTAAAGAGCTGACTGCACGGAGCGCTCGCTCAGGGCCTCTTATCCGGAGCACCCCTCATTTCTCAGACCATCTTATTCTGCAGCCAAAGGGAACCCACAGAGAAGTTTCCCCAAGTACACATCCCACGGTGTCACTACAAAGGCCTGAGCCTGCTGTCTTCCTCCAGCTGCTACCAACCCAGAAGTAGATGAAACACTTTTAGGGCCCGGCGGTCACCCTGGGTGTGATGCCGAGTCCCAATACGCTGGTCGCAGTGATGGGGAGTCCATGTGGCTCGAGGCCTTAGTTGGGGCACAGCTGCTGAGTAAGCTCCCAGCGTCCTGGGCGAGGCGGGAGCAGGGGGGTGGCACTTTCTAGTTCACCTGCCCAGAGGGGTCCCTGTTAAAATGTGTCTGTGTGGAGAGGGCACGTCTTTCTAATTCTCACAAAGCGGCCACGGGTGTCAGCTTTGGACCCATGCGATGCCGGGCACCATTTGCCTTTCCTGGAAGTTTCTGCGCTGCTCTGGGAAGCAAGGTCTCTTGCTCCCATTATTTTCCAGTGTTTTCTGTTTAAGTTTCTCCCAGTGCTTTGCTTTTTTTTTTTTTTTTTTTTTTTTGCGGTATGCGGGCCTCTCACTGTTGTGGCCTCCCCCGTTGCGGAGCACAGGCTCCGGACGCGCAGGCTCCGGACGCGCAGGCTCAGCGGCCATGGCTCATGGGCCCAGCCGCTCCGCGGCATATGGGATCCTCCCAGACCGGGGCACGAACCTGTATCCCCTGCATCGGCAGGCGGACTCTCAACTACTTGCGCCACCAGGGAGGCCCTCCCAGTGCTTTGCTTTTGCTTCTGTTTGCTTCGCTCCTTTTCAGTTGTGCTTCAGCTTTATTTCCAGCTTCACAATCAATCCCATCCCATGAGCTCCTTCCCAGGCAGGACCTGGGCCGAATTCTGAAGCACTTGTTCCCAGTTATTTCTCTGGCCGTTGTAGGTATTCCCTTCCCCTGTCCTCTCCAGGCATTCAGGCACCCCACGATATCTCCCCGTCCTGCCTTTCTAAGCCCCCTCACAGAGGAGGGCATGATCTTGCCCTTGAGGCTCTGCTGGGTCACCAGGCTGGTAGCCCTCACCGGCCCTGCACCCTGGAGCGGGGCTCCGGCCTGACCTCCTTCATTTCCATTTTTAAAATTAATTTTATTTATTTATTTCTTAAATTTTTTGGCCACACCGTGTGGCATGTGGGATCCTACTTCCCCCGACCAGGGATGGAACCCGTGCCCCCTGCACTGGAAGCCGAGAGTCTTAACCACTGGACCGCCAGGGAAGGTCCCTTCATCCCCCTTTTGATGGCCTCTCTGTAGTCCATCTTTTGACACTGCCTGGTAATTATTTTTAAGTAGACATCATTATTCCTTAATTCATGAGAACTGTGAATATTGATTTATCCAACTGTCTCCCCCCAGTATAAGCTCCTGTGTATCTGATAAACTGTTTTTATTTTCAAATCCTCAGGGTTCAGTTCAGTGCTTGGTATCTAGAATATGCTCAACGAATATTTGTCCAATAAATTCCTGACCCTCCTCCAAAGAGCATTTGCATTTTAATATGGACCAAAGTCTAACCTAAAGGAATAAGGCTCTGAATAGAGAGTTTCAGTATTATCCTGTAGGAAAATTCCAGCAAGTGCCAGCGGCTTACCCTGTTGTTGCCAAGTAAGTTGGGGGTGTGGGTAAGGAGCTGACCCAGAGATAAATTATTTGAGCTTCAGAACCCTGAATCTTTAGGCCAGAGGTTTTCAAAGTGTAGTATACATGGGCCAGCAGGCCCAGCAGCCCCTGGGAGCTTATTAAAAATGCAGGTTCTCAGGCCCCAGCCCAGAGGTCCTGGGTCCGAAGTCTTGGGGGTAGGGCCCAGCAATCTGTGTTTTGACAAGCCCTCCAGGGCTGACTCTGAAGCACTCTCAAGTTTGAGAAGCACTGTGGTAAGCATTGCTTGCCGCCCTCCTGCGTGCCAGGCATCCTTTGGGTTGCTGAGGGAACCAAGATGTCTGCCCTGAGTCGATCACAGGGTCTTGGGGTCACCGATTCCCACACAAACAGTTGCGGGAGGGCTGGCCGAGGATTTCTCCCAGTGGCTCTGTTTCCGATCAGCCAAAACAAAATAAAACTAGATGACACAGGAAACACCTGAGAGATTTGTCCCCGCTAAGACTTGACTCTATGAGAATTTGAAAAATAGATTGTCTCATAGCTTGCAGATTTTGTTCAGGATGAAGCAGGCCTTTGATGGGTGTAAATAGGGCTTTGTTTCTAGGGCCCTTGTCTGAGAGAGGACCGTCTTAGGGGGCTGGCGGTCCTTGGTGGCCAGCAGCTTGGTCCTCAGCCGCATGACGCCAGAACTCTCCACAGAGGGGCTGCTGTGTAAAGCCCCAGCGCCAGATATGACCAATATGGAGGTTCGCTGCTGGACTCACCTTCAAAGGAAAGGCAAGATTTAAGTTCAAGGATAAAGAAAGGAGGCTCTGTAGTATTTCCTGAAATGCCAAAGGACTTGCTGTTCAACAGTACAAAATAATCCCAAGCTTTTTTTTTAGGGTCTTCACTTACGTGACACTTCATCTTTCAAAACATATTGAAAACTCTTCTAGGTGTTAGATTTTCAGAAAGCTGTGACTTTTGACTGCAGGAAAGAATTCGCTGTGCACGTTCCTTCCTTGCAGTCACTCTGTGATATCGCAGGGTGAGTTTGGAAAGCACAGTCCTCCACTCTACCACCCTGGCGACCTGCCCCAGGCCACGCCCCTCAGACAAGCCCGGGCTGTGGACCCCAGGTGTCCTCGCCTTGCCAATGCTTTGTAGCCAGTTTGTACATTTCTGAAGGGAAACACATCAATCATGTCCAATCTTGAGACTGAGACTGATTAAAACGTTAAGACCGCCTTAAGGAAAATAGTTGTGCAGCACACAGCTCCTCCAGCCAACTCTTGGTCATCTAAGGTATTTTAGCTGTCTGCCAGACAGCGGCCTCCTAGAGAGCTGATTAAAGGATCCTTGCAAAACAAACCTATTTCTGAGTCAGACAGTCAAGGACTTATTATCCATTAAGTAAGTTATGGGATGCCTTTAATTTTATTTTGCATAAATCTAATTACATAAAGAAACTATGTCTCCTTGAGTTTCCTAACTTCCAATTTGGAGAATCTTGGATTTCCTATTTTTAATCCTTTATTTATTTATTTAATTTTGGTAATTCATTTTCATGAATTTTTCCCTTTTTACATATATATATATATTTTAACATCTTTATTGGAGTATAATTGCTTTACAATGGTAGGTTAGTTTCCGCTTTATAACAAAGTGAATCAGTTATACATATACATATGTTCCCGTATCTCTTCCCTCTTGCGTCTCCCTCCCTCCCACCCTCCCTATCCCACCCCTCTAAGTGGTCACAAAGCACCAAGCTGATCTCCCTGTGCTACACGGCTGCTTCCCACTAGCTATCTATTTTACGTTTGGTAGTGTATATATGTCCATGCCACTCTCTCACTTCGTCCCAGCTTACCCATGTGAATTGGTGTAGCCACTATGGAGAACAGTATGGAGGTTCCTTAAAAAACTCAAAATAGGGCTTCCCTGGTGGCGCAGTGGTTGAGAGTCTGCCTGCCGTTGCAGGGGACGCGGGTTCGTGCCCCGGTCCGGGAAGATCCCACATGCTGCAGAGCGGCTGGGCCCGTGAGCCATGGCCGCTGAGCTTGCGCGTCCAGAGCCTGTGCTCCGCAACGGGAGAGGCCACAGCAGTGAGAGGCCCACGTACCGCAAAAAAAAAAAAAAAAAAAAACCTCAAAATAGAACTACCATACGACCCTGCAATCCCACTACTGGGCATATACCCTGAGAAAACCATAATTCAAGAAGAGTCATGTACCACAGTGTTCATTGCAGCTGTATTTACAATAGCCAGGACATGGAAGCAACCTAAGTGTCCATCGACAGATGAGTGGATAAAGAAGCTGTGGCACATATATACAATGGAATATTAGCCATAGAAAGAAGCGAAATTGAGTTATTTGTAGTGAGGTGGATGGACCTAGAGTCTGTCATACAGAGTGAAGTAAGTCAGAAAGAGAAAAACAAGCACTGTATTTTTAATCTTTCAATTCTTAAAACACATTGTTGAAAAATGATTCTTCCTTCCTGTGAGTGGCTTGACGTCTCCAGCTCTATTTCTGGAGCTTAATTTAAAATATCTCTCCACATGCTCTCTCCCTTGGTCCTTGACTCCCCGTATCCTGCGTGTCAGATGCAAACGCCCGGGCTGGAGAGGGACCCAGAGCAGCACCGGCTGGAGCACTGGGCTAAAAGCCACTTGACCTCCAGGAGTGGGTGTAATCCTGCTCTGTAATCACAGCCACGGAGAAGAGGTCCCCGACTGGGACCTTCCCATGGGAACCCCAGAGGACCAATAGAAATACAGAAATGAAAGCAGTCCCAACGGCCAAGGCAATACAGAACCTCCTTGACTTTTCCAAGAAAAAAAGTGAAGGGAGCAGCAAAAGTGATTGTCCTTAAACAGATTTTTCTTTCTAGACACCTTAAGATTTTTTTTAAATTTATTGGAAATATAAATGAAATAGTGCTTTGCAACTTTGGCATGGGTTAGGGGTAAGAAGAAAGTTTTCTACTCTGGATTCCAGTCAGTCATTCCTCTGTCCCCAATAGCTGTGAAATGTCACCTAAGCTCTCTGAGTCTCAGTTTCCTTGTTTGGAATCATGGAGACTGGAAATACCTAAACCATGAATTGATGTATTGCAACCAAAATATAATTAGTAGTGTATTATAAGGACTCTCTATTTGGTGTCTAACCCTTATCAGCATTAGATAAGGCATCACCTTTCCTTAAATTTGTGTTCATGTACACACACACTCATACACATATACACACACAGGTGGAAATGACTCCTACTCACTGAGCGTTATACATTTCTGTAAAGCAAATGAAGTGTAACTTAAAGAAAGTAGAAAGTCTCTTTCTTTGATGGTGGTACAAAGTACGAAGTCCTTCAGAGAATGTTAGACAAAACTTTGATAGATGCTCTTCAAAAACTAATTCCAAACACTCATTCATTCTAAGCAGGGAAAGAACCACGGCTACCAAGCCTGTCTTCATTTCACATGGTACTTGTTCTTTTGAATATACTTCCAAATACATTTCTATAGAGGAAATTAAACACTGGGGCACCCAAGTCACACAGTAAGTCAGATAAGCCAATGTTTCATGATAACAGAAATAAAAGGAGAAATTCCCCCACTAAAAATTTTCCTCTTGGACCTTGTCTCTTCAAGTACAAGTGAAAATTTCATAAAATCCAGAAATCATTTTAATGCATGAAAATTTCCAGCCCATTTTCATTGTAGTTTCCAGGAACGGGCAGAAAAAGAAATCCCTTCTTCAATTAGAAGAGGAGAGATTTCTAAACATACTCCTGAAACGACATCCAGACATAAATATATTCAACACATATTTGTATTCAGATTATGTTTTTTCACTGCACCTGTGTTTTCTATCTAAACATTTATCATTCAGTTAGGAGCTGCTCTTATTAGAATAAAAGCAATTGTATTAGATACCATTTAAGACTGACAGCACTTACCGGTTTCCTGGATGTCCAGGACCCAGTGGCTGCAGTGAGAACAATTATCGAGCTGCAGGCTGCAACCTAGGCCTGAATGCTAGAGAATTCTTCCCAGAGCTTCCATTTCCTTCCCAGCCACAGCTGCTGGTGGACAGGACTGCTTTTCAGCTGACCTTTTCCCTTTTCTCTCTCTCTCTGTTATCACCAGCCAAATGCCTAGTTCATCTGCCTGTACACATACAAAGACCAATGCCCCCTTCTTTGACAAAATTTTTGTAACATAACTTTTATTACCACCAGATGAAAATCGTAAATAATCTAGCCAACATGTACACATTGAAGAAAACTCAATATATTGTCATAATTGAAATATAACTAAGATATCAAAGGAAGTCGTTATTTATAAAATAAATAATGTGTATTTTAAAATGTCCATGCTTAGGCACAAATATGTTAGAAGACAGAATGAAGTGGTCGGATGTTCACACCTTATTTTGTGTGGCGGGCACAATGCAGACTGACATGGGTGAGACAGGTGACGTGGCTTTTAAAGATGCCAATCAATTCCTGTTAAAGTTCCTAACAAGTTAAAGAACAATCTTGACTCAATTTACACAGTTGTTGTTGTATTCTTGAAAAATTCAGTTATGTTGACTGTCCAAAAAATAAAAAATAAATCAGAAAAACACTCCACGCAAATACATGAAACAGTTAAGATCTTGACCCAGATCCCCCAGAACAGGATTTTTATTCATGTGAATGTCCAGGAGGACACTCAGAACTCATGAGATACAGACGAGTTCTTTACTCCCAGGGAGTCATATTCATTGCAAGATGTCAAAATCCTTTACTTCAGCCCATTATGTTCCAGAGATGTTGCCTGGTCATTAGGACAATGGGGGGGAAAATGCTCCTTTAAATTTCCAAAGTTCTCTGTAAGGAGTGGTGTTGTCCCCATTGAGATATTCTCTGTAGGGTCTTAGGCTGAGTTAGTCTGAGGAAGTAGGCTCAGTTATAAAATATCAGGATCTTTACTCTGGTAGATATTGGGGAGAACTTGAGCTCTAGACAGGACCCCAACTGGAGGATCACTTAGGATGCACTAGAATTAGAAGAGCTCGCAGGTGGTGAAATTGGTTGGCGATTCCAGCAATGGTCCAGGAGCAAAGGAGTGATCCAGGCCCAAAGTTATACTGCAGGGGTGGGAAGGAAAAAGTCGAGGGTGATTCCATATCATGGCTGGGGTAAAATCATCAGAAAAAGATAGATTGGGGGGACTGGGAGTGAGGAGTGCAGGAAAGAGATGTGTCAAAGAGGACCTCAAAATGTGGGTCCTGTGTGGGCAGAAGAACACTGATGCTTTGCCCAGGAGGAAGGATGCTGGGGAGTGGAGGCAAATTGGAAACGGGCCATAGAAGTCGTGGTCATGGATCCATGGTTGGAGTTAATGTTCATGGAAATGATAGCTAAAACCACAGACTGGCTAAAATGGGAGAGAGAGAAAAAAGAGAGAGAGAGAGAAATACATATCAATATTTACATCTGTGTGTATATCTAGGAGAGAAAAAAAGAGTTGGACAGGGTCATGGACATGTTGTTCAGTTATTTCGAGGTGACAGGTGACGCCCCAGGAAAAGAGTAACGAGAGACAAAAGAGCCTCCGAATAGCGCTGCATCCAGGTGCTGGGAGAGAGATTCAGAGTTTCAAGGAGGACCCAGCAGCCAAAAATGTTCAGTGCCACAAGATCAAGGGCATGTGGACAAGTGGTGGTGGCTAGATGCCACAACAAGGAGGTCACCGCTGACTTTCCAGGTGCCAGTTTCTGTGGTACTTGCCCAGGGGGAGGAGGGTGCCCAACCCTGGAGTGTCTGAGGTCGCAAGAACACCGTAGAGCAGCCAGAAGAGTTTTGAAGCCCCTGTGCTCTGCAGGCAGGTGGCCCCCGATCACCTGTGCGCTCCTGGGGAAGTGACCTTTGTGAACCCAAGGTTTGTGCACAGAATTGTAAGAGACCCAGGAGAGTGGCGAGAACCTGCTTCTCCATCATTCTCCCTCCTTTGCTTTCTCTTCTCAGTGGAAGGAGAGAAACACAACAGGAACGTGGGAAAATGCCAGGATGGGGGTGTGGGCCAGAGGAGGCACCAAAGGTAGGGGGGGGATGAGGGCGCTGGCTCCAGGGGAGGCTCTGAGACCCGGGCCGGCAGAAGGCGGGGAGCGGCGGCAACCGCGTGCTTTCCCGTCGGAGGGCAGGCAGGACGGATGGGGCCGCTCTGGTGGCCCCTACGTCTCAGCCGGGGAGGAGATGTTCCACCTGCTGAGACAGGCTGAGGCGGGACCTGGGCTGTTGCCCACAGGAAGAGAGGGAAAGCCGAGGAGTGTCAAGCGGCCCAGGAGGCACCGCCTGAGTGGGACAGCGTGAACCTGTCCTGAAGTGAATGATTTCCCCGTCTATCCTTGGCAACCTGAGAGCAGGGGCAGAGAAAGGACGCAACCGAATTCAAAGGTCCAGGCCTCGGAGGTGGGACAACTTAAAGCAACACAAAGGGTGGAATTCTAACAAGAGGACGTGCAGAGGTGGCTGAAGCCGAGGAGGTGGGTGAAAGGGCCATTCTTGTCTCCTTGCGGAAATTGTATCTGTTATCCTGTGACTGTGTCTGAGTGCATCATGAAGTATCTGTGTGTGTGTGTGTGTGTGTGTGTGTGTGCACGCGCGCGCACGCAGGCATGAGTGATGTCAGAAGTGCGCACGGCTGGACTCCCCAACCAAGAGGTCCTGGATCAGTCGTGGGCTCAGCACATAATAATCACATGTGATCTGCGAGTGAGTGAAAGACCAGTGACTTCCCTTGGGTGCGAGCGAATAGCTGCAGAAGGTGCCGTAGGAAGTGCGCACGTGTCAAGAAGAAAGAGGCAGGTGTTGGAAGAGGCCGGTGGGCAGAGGCAGCTGATAGCTTCCCAGGTTGACAGCACTAACCTGGGGGTGAACAGTGAGATGAGACCCAGGGACTAACTTAAAACAAATATTTATGGAGAAGCATTTGAGATAATGGCTTTCAGGTGAAAGGTAGTAACGATGAGAGCATTCAAAGAGTTTATGCCTCGTGGCCAGTGTTACTTGGAGGAGGAGGCTGCAGATCTGTGGATGGTGAATGGTGGCGGTGAGGAAAGGGCTAGAACACAGGCAGTTTGGCTGCAAAATCCACCAGGCCTCTGCTTCACCATTCTCTCCTCCAGTTTAGAGCTTTCAGCCCACTGGGTGGTGATGACTCCCAAATGTGTATCCCTTCTCTCTCTCTCCTCCTCCTCCCCTCCCTCCCTCCCTCCCTGTCTCTGCTAGCCCACCTCCCATCCATTAGGAAGTTCCACTGGCCCTACCTTTCTAATAGATCCAGAACCTAGGCCTTTCTCTCCACCTCCCCTGCGGGCACCTTCAACTACACCATCATCTCTCCTGTAAGTTGATGCAGTAACCTCCTAACGCTTGCCTCCTGCAGGCCCATCTCATATTATTCTGACGAATCCCTTGCAAACGTAATCAGATCACATCACTTCTCCGCTCAGACGCCTCCAGTGGCTCCCCCCCTCCCGCGTGTGAGAGCCAAGAGCCTTGCGATAGCCCGTACTCACCTCCCGGACCTGCCCACACCTTCGCTGACCTCCTTTCCCCTTGTCCACTCCCCCTGAGCCACCCTTGCCTTTGGCTGGGCTTTGAGCGGCCAAACATGGGCCTGCCTGGGGCTTTGACCTGCTCTTCCCCTGCTGAGAATGTGCCTCTCCCAGATGTTCAGATAGTAGCCTGGGGTAGGCCATTCCTGATGTGATATTGGTTCAGTCCTACCTCCTCACTCCAGCTCACCCTGCTTTATTTCCCTCCAGAGTCCTGATCATTATTTTACACCCACATATTTACCTACTTATCTGTTCACGTTCTCCCCCAACCACAGGGTGATGTCCGTGAGGGCGGGGTCTGTCTGTATCCCTGACATCTAGCGCAACACCAGAAGTTTAGGACATGGTAAGCACACAATCAATATTTGCTGAATGAGTGAGTGGCTGAATGCACAAATACGTGAAAGAATACACTTCACGGCTCACGGTTTGTACTGCCTTTATGGTTTGCTTTGTTCCGTCTTCATGATGTGATTTGTAATATTCCTCACCCATTGTTCTTGTGGTTAGCTCTCTGGGACTCTGATTTCTTAGCTTTAAAAATGGAGAGGGTGCCACCATTTCTAAGGCCACTGCTGTCCTTCAAGTTCTGTGATTGTGCAGTGATTGGCAAGGCTGCTTTAAGGAGAAATGTATTTTTAGGAACTCTTCTGGAAATCTTATCAGCTCGGCTGGGTTTGGCCTAGATTTGTTAGCCGGCTGTTCGAGCCGGGGGATCTAACAGGAACATCAGTGCGGGGGTTGGGGGGGGGCCTCTGGGGAGCTCGTTGTGTTCCTGCGCCAGAGTTCAGATCCAAGGGGGCGTCCAGGCGGGGTGGAGAGGTGGTAGCTCTGTACTCAATACCCGGCAAGGAGCAGCTGTTGAATACTTCAGCCCCAGGCTGCAAAAAGGACACCGATCTAGGTCTTGGGACCCCAGAGGTTTAATTGTTCTTCTTTACATGTTCTCTTCTGAGAAAAGAACAGCACACAGAATGCTATACTGCGCACCCAGAACTCAGCCACACCCCAGCCCTGTCTTCACGGTGTGGTGGTGGGAGCCGCTCTGCTCTCAGACCTCCAGGAGGCTCTCGAATTTTCTGAATGGAAGCAATACTGGCTCCTGAAGGCTGTCAGCCAAAAAAGGTGGCTAAAAGTGGACGTGAATTTATTTCTTGATAAGACTGGGCTCCAAGAGGCCCTGCCCCAGCCGTGGTATTCTCCAGCAAGTTAAGGCACAGTTTGTGAGCCACACGGACCCTCAACACAGGGTACCCTGGGGGGGGTTAACGTATCTCTGAAGGCAAACCAGAGAGAGTGGGTTTTCCTCCTCCCTGGTCCCCTGAGCCAATGGCCATTGCTAGGTCCCATTCTTCTCGAGATTTGTAAGCTGGTGTTGCATACATCACAGAGAGGTTCTGCTGGGAAGAACCTTCCAGCTTTCCATTTTCTTTTCACATCCAACCCCACCCCACTAACTATGGGGAACACAATCATTCTGTCACAGAACCAGATATGGGGTATGTGGATTGGAAGCTCCCAGGGTTCAGAAGACCCCAGAAGGATGCAGAGTGCTACTTGTTTGTTTGAACACTGTGGGAAAGATACCAGCAGGGTCAGGCATGCAGGTGATGGTATTTCATTAATATTTAACCAAATAAAAATTTCCCTGTAGCGTACCATTTGACTTCAGCAGAAAAACAGAGCCCAGGAATTCAGGATCAGGGAGAGGTCAATCTATTAAAAGAGGATTTTAGTTTTGTTGTCATTTCACTGACGCTAGAAGTTAAAAAAAAAATCAACTTCCTGCCACACTTTTAAAAATCGCCATTGACAAGGCACGACTCAAGTCGCAAGTACAAAGCAGGCTACAAAGATGGTGTGTCAACAGTTCCTCTTATCTTTCAGGAGATGGAGCTAGAATCGAGATCAACAACAAATATTTACTGCACTTAAACCGGGAGCTCTGAGTAATAAAGAAGGACAAATCTGGCAACCAAAGGGATATTCTGTAAAAATGTACAGCACTCTGACACAGGGTGTTATCAGGTCCCGTGATTCCTAATTGCTGGAGGCAGGTAGCATCCGCTCACGATTTGTTAAATCAAGCTCAGCCCTCCCGTTCCTTCCTTCTTTTGTTGCCTCTCCGCCCAGACACAGCGCTCCTCCGAGGCTAATCACCACTCTGGCTCTGCTTCCCCGCTGTCGCCAGTTGTCATTATTTCTAAGCGACGTCACCCTGTGCTGTGTCACCATGGCAACAGCGGGCCACCACTTTGAGGCGTGCAACAGGGAAATGAGAAAAGGAAAAATAGTCACGGGCTGAACCGCTCCTGGTCACGAGCAACTTCTGAGGTGGCAAACGTGTTTCTTCCCATTTTATGGAAGGGGAGACTGAGGAAGGGCTCAGGCTCTCCCGCATTCCTGTGAATGGAGGAGCAAAGTGTAAAACCTGATGCCCACACCCATGGAGGTCACTCAGCCATTTCCACAAACCAACGAAAGACAACAGAGAGGGTGGGTGCTTTGGTATTTTGTAGATGAACCAAATGATCCACAGACATCTATTTTAATGTACAAAACACTGTTCTCTTAACTACATCTGTTGCACATTTTTTTCAAACACACAATTCTTATTTAAATGTAAGTAGTATTGCTTTCCCGGGTCTACCGACCTGTGGACTCACTCAGCCAACTGCATTTCTCCTCTGCCAACTGCATTTCTTTCAAAAACATCCATTTTCCTTTAAGAGTTTTTTGAGAGACGTACTGCTGAGTCAGAAAACTAATAACCTGGTATAACCTGTCATACCACCCTCAGGACAAGCTCTCAAGTTACCTGTTCATTATTTTTCAAAATGATTTTATCATCTGCGTTCCCATGTGCATGCTTCAATTGCTCTTCTAATGCTGCTTATTCCTGAAACTGGTCTGTCTTCCTTTTCTAAGAGAACCAATAGCTTTGAATCAAACCAAATCTGACAAGATAAAGTGAGAGAGAGGAAAAAAGGTAGAATCTGAAAAACACCTTCTCTGGTATGCAGATCATCCCATGGTTACCCCCTTATGCTCTTTGCCTATTCCAGTACCTGAAATCTTTTTTTTGGTCATTAACACTATGTATGAAAAAGCAACTTGTCCATGAAGTAATGCTTTTACATTTAAAGTATGATTTTCCTAATGCAGTCTCTTTTTAACAGGGATGAACTTGGAAATAATTTTTATGATGCCAATAAAACTTTATGTGTAGAGGTAAATGATGTTTTGCTTATTGGAATGGGTCTTCTTGGCAGCAATCAGAATGACTTTCTTAGAATTTAACAGAAGTGTGCATCTAAATGAGACATGGATGGTTGACTTAAATCCAGGCTTCTTTTTTTTTTTTAATGATTTTGAAAATCCAGGCTTCTGAGAGTCAAGAGATGCAGCCTACAAAACCATGTGCCCTTGAGCCAGCCTTTAAACTTGAGAGTTCCTTTGCCCCATCAATAGTACGTTGTTTCTAAAACTCTACTGGTCAGCTGTCTATGAAAGCATTGGAAGACTTAACACAGAACACTAGTGTGAAGATTTCATCCCTGGGGTCCTTCCGGAGCCATGGCAGGAAGACGGCAACTGACGGTGAAAACCTTGGTGAAGGCCAGTGATAACCCTGCAGCCCTTGGCAGAGATGATCCTGTTTGCATCGCTTTTCCCAGGAAGAATGACTCAGCAGCAAACATCTATTAGGCCTGGCTCCGCCCTCTTCACTGGGCCCGACACTATAGCCAACTCCCCATCACCTCTGCTAACAGGTATTCCCAGGTCTCATCCAGCTTCGCAAATGCTAGTTCTGATATGTTCAAAGAAAACTGATAATGAAGATCCCTGTCCCCAAGCCAGCAGTTTTAAGAGTTCACTCATATTTGTCTTAAGGTGATGCTTTAGGCTACTCAAAGGTGGCCTTCAGAAAGAGCAGCACTCTGCTCACAAGAGCAGAAAGAAGACGGAGTGTTTGAATGCACAAGGCCATGGGTAGAGTATGGACAAGTTGTGGATAACTGGCTCAGCTCTCCTCATTCCCCACCAAAAAAAAAGTTAGCTCCTCAGGTTCCAGGCAGTTTCCAGAAGGAAAGGGCAACCAGTATTTCTTTTTCCAAAGTGGAAAAGTATAAAAGGTAAAGACCCTCTGAAATGTACCTGACTGCCCTTGGGGGTAGCCTGATTGCCTAATTGTCAGAAAATGCGTAGGGCTGGGAGTCAGAAGAGATGCTAGTTTTTGCACAGTGACACGCTTGCCAGGAGATTTGGGGTGAGTCACAATCCCTCTGCAGGCCTCAGTTTATTCAGTCATAAAAAAAAAGGACCAAGCAGTGGTTTTCCAACTTGGGTGTGAGCAGCTACAGGGCCAAAGGTAAACATATAGCGTAGTTTATGGAAGCATCAGTTTTACTTAAAAAGTTTTAGGGTAAAAGGGGTATGTAATTTAAAATTTTTTATACTAGAGCAGACATATATAGCAGATAGAAGGCAAGATTTAGAAGACTTTAGATAAGTAAGGGGACCTGGTCCGTCAGTCCTTCTAAGCTTCAGGAGACCAACTCCTCTCTCCTCTGCTATCAGGATGCCTCAGTGGAAAAACTTGAGAAATTCTGAACGACAGGGTCTCCAGGGCTGCTTCTACCTTTTACATCTAGGGATTGTGTTTCTTGCCTAGTAGTGAGAGGGATCTTTAGGGAGATACCTGTCGTCTATTGGGGTTTGGTTTGTTACCTGCAGCAGAAACACAAAGTTCATTATAGCTAAAGATTTCATCTGAATCACTAACCCTCCTCAAAGAAAATAATGCTTCTTCCAGCCATTCGCTTGCCTAAAATGAGCATGGGGTATACTCTGGACTTAATGTTACCTTTGGGGCCGGGAAATCTAATATACCAATTAATTTACTACAGCATCAGGTTCAGCCAAAAGCACCTGGGCTGTTCATGTTGCTGAAAAGTGATGTACATTGCATTTCAGTTGTATTTGCTCACATTGGACAAGAGTCAATCTTGTTTTAAGAAATCCATCAAATTAATTATTTTCTTAATGATTTGCACTATGACCAAGGATAATTTGGGAATTAAAAAGAAGATCTGGAATTGCAGATCATTTTATATGCCTACATGTATAAGAATCAAATATTAGGGCTTCCCTGGTGGCGCAGTGGTTGAGAGTCCGCCTGCTGATGCGGGGAACACGGGTTCGTGCCCCGGTCCGGGAAGATCCCACATGCCGTGGAGCAGCTGGGCCCGTGAGCCATGGCTGCTGAGCCTGCGCGTCCGGAGCCTGTGCTCCGCAGCGGGAGGGGCCCCAGCAGTGAGAGGCCCGTGTACCACAAAAAAAAAAAAAAAAAAAAAAGAATCAAATATTAGAGGAAGGAGAGGACTAGGTTTGAAGTCAAAAGAAGTCAAAATGCGAAAGTTCAAATCAAATGTTTAGACTGAAAAAAATATTTTCAAAATAGAGGCCAATGTTTTTCAGAGGGTATTGTGGAAATAAGTTAGAGTAAGAGTGTTACCTAGTTAATAATATTAGTTTTTGTTTTGTTTTGTTTTTCTGTGTGTGGGCCTCTCACTGTCGTGGCCTCTCCCGTTGCAGAGCACAGGCTCTGGACGCGCAGGCCCAGCGGCCATGGCTCACGGGCCCAGCCACTCCGCGGCATGTGGGATCCTCCCGGACCGGGGCATGAACCCGCGTCCCCTGCATCGGCAGGCGGACTCTCAACCACTGTGCCACCAGGGAAGCCCTAGTTTTTCTTCTAATTTAAACTTTTACAACCAAAATTTTCATGAGCTACTTACTCCTTGGTAATTGCTAAGTGTCTTCCTTTTCAATCATAATGTAACAAATTCCTCCATCATGCTTCACAAATTGGAATTAATTTTTTTTAGATTTCTAAGTGTGAATTGTGGTTTATTTTTCAAAGGGAAATCATAAATATTAACAAATTTGGAAATGATTCCGTGTGGTAATAGTTTAATCTAAATATCTAGATGCTACTTACTCAGCAACATTTATCAGCCAAAATTCTATATGCTTGAAAACATTGTATTGGAAAACTCCTAAGAAAATAAGTAGCACATTTTCTAGAATGTAAACTTCCAAAGAACACTATAGGATAATGTCTGTGATAAGTATAATAAGTACGATGTTACTATAAAAAGAAAATTTTTGTGTATCATTATTTCTTAAAGGGAGAATTAGCTAAAGGATTCTTTTTTTTTTAATGAGTGTGAAAATTGGTAGACTTGGAGCACATTTAATTTCCTTGCATTTACTCATATAGCGCCAGTCTTTTCCCGACTGACAGACCTTGATGAGGATATAAGAAAATGGAGAGGGGGAAAGAGGCCTCTGGTAACGAATGAACAAGATCCACAAGTGATGTTTGCTTTTACTCACGTGTCACGGGTGTTTCTATCTCAAAAGATGAAGTTTTAACTCATAAGCATATCATTAGAATGTAATAAGAACTTAATAACTATATACATTTCCACTTGACATCATTTAATCAAGTCATGTACTTTTGGGGGTACACTTATGTGAACAGAACTACACATTCCTAATAATTCTAGGCTGAGACTCTCTAGGGTTGGGATGAGACTTTCATTTCTTTGCTTTAAGCACAGGGTTCAATGAACATTTGTTGAGTAGATAAATGGATGGATGGGTGGAGGGATGAATGAATGGGACAAAACAAAACAAAAATTTTTGGTTCTCCTTATTTTGAATGTATATATCAGTTATATTTTCTATAAAGCAGGAAACTTTTGTGCAATCAGTCTAAATGTACTAGCATGAATTTTGTTTTTAATATCATAAAACTAATATTTATGAGATGTGTAAGGGTCTTAGATTTCAGCTAGCAAGATGACATATCTACTGCTGGTTGTATTATTAGTTGAAAATTCTCTGGGGAAGCTTGCATTCATAGCAGGATATAAAATAAAGAGAAACCTCTGTCACTAACTATTTGTTTCTGAGAATTTTCACAAGATGAGCTGTTCATAATTTTCAGAAAGTCAAGAAATGGTGCAGCCGATACATTAATATGTAACAGGAATATATGGCATAACTATTGGAAAAGAGGAGAAAATGTTATCATCTTCAGATGATGTGACTATATACCCAGAAAATTCAAGAGAATTAAATTTACTTCTCACAAGGAAAAAGTGAGTTCTGTTAAACTGCCAGAAATGAGACAACTAAATAGAGTTAAATGGAACCAATAGTTTTCTTGTTCTCTAGCATAGCAATAATCAGGTAGAACAGAAAAATATATCATTTATAATAGCTACATAAAACATAAAACACCTGCAAATAATGCTAACTGAAAATGTTTTAGACAGACATAAAAATTAACAAACTTACCTGGAGTTGTAAAGTAATATTTGAATGAAATTGAGAGATATTTCTAGATTAGTATTCTTATCATTTAAAAATATTAGTTCTTACAAAATTATAGATTCAACACAATTTTAATAAAATATTAAAAGGATTTTTTGTTGCTGGAAGAGGTCATTATGAGTATGAGAAAGAACTTTAAAATGATTTTGAAATTTGAAGAAGAAATAGATGAGGGCAGACCAGAAATTTCTGAATAAGAATCATAATATATAGAACTGGCCTTAGTAGATGGATACATACACTATTAATCTAAAACTATCAAAAGAGTTTGTTACTGATGAAGAAATAGATAGATAAATCAATGAAATTGACTAAAAGTATCTTTAAAGAGATCCCAGTATACCTAAGAACTTAGGATCCAAGATAATAAGTATACACATGGGAAAAGATGCCTTATTCATATTGAATAAGACTCGTTTAGAAAAATTGAAAAAAACAAGAAAAAAATTAATTTGTAAACTCAACTTGTACTGTCCATCAAAATAAATTCCATGTTGATTTGATTAAAAAAGATAATCTACAAAAAGGCAAAAGAAAATATAGCTGAATCTTTAATCAAGAACAGGCATGCATGCCTTTCTAAGAATAAAACAACCCAACAACAATATATACAAAGAAAACAAAGAAGAACAACAAAAAGGTCGATCTTTAACGGCTTTAATAGGCTATCACTCGAAGCTTCTGACTTCTTAGTTCAGTGTCAGCTTGAGCACAAGTAGCTATCTAACTTCCCCCGCAAAATCCCCAGTGAAATGACTAAAGGTTGGTTTAAAAAATATGGAAAAAAAAAACAACTTTAAGCAGAGTTAGAAATAAGGAAAGTGTGTCAGCCACATGTTTTGAAGCCTGTGCTACTACTAGTTATACTGAAAAACCCCAAATTATGCCCAGGAGCTATAATAAACCAAAAAACAACAGTTCACTGATTTGTCTCCTTTGTGCAGCAGAAATAGCAACAGCAGTGGGGCTTGGCTGAGTTGGATACTTGGCATACAGGCGGAGCAATGGAAAAGTTGGGTAGAGAGAAGTAACCCCTATGACAAGAACCTGAGCAGAGGTGGCATATCCCCGGTGGGCACCCCCGGCCACAACTCTCTCTACCCTATACTGAAGCTGTGCCGCCACTGAACTCTACCAAACTGACATCAAGGCATTTTCTACTTAATATTTGACGAGAGAGTCTATCTACAGTCAGCTGGCAAGGGAGAAACTATACAAAGATTCCTCTGCCCTGTTTGAATAAAAAGAACCAAGCCTGGACAGACTTCTTTTCATTCAAGACGAATAAATGAATTTTTTAAAAAAAGCAAAAATCTAGATATGCAACATAGATCCAATATGAGACCAAAGGAAAGATTCTGCAAACTAAAAAGAGGATCAAGATTGAGCACTCAAGATTTATCATAAAAAAGTGGGAAATATTAAAACAGCATCTTGCTTTGTGTTTTCAGTAAAGTTCAGTAACGCTCCTCCTCTCTTCATGGACTTATGACATAGGAAAGGAAAGATGAGAAGCAAAGACAACAGACTGAATTGGAAAGGGACTGAGAGATATCCAGAAATAAAAATGGTAGTTGATTGACATAAGAAAGGAATCTGAGTAAACCAACATTTCAATAGCAGATTACAAATCTTAATTTTATGCAGTAAAGAGCACTGTCGGTGTACAAAATGTAATCAATGAGGTGGAGAGAACGTAGAGAAACGTACACAACATAGACACAACGTACACAACGTAGACACAACGTACACAACGTAGAGAAAAAGGAAAAAGATTAAAATGATCAGAGCGCTAGTGACGGATATGGAGGTCAGAAAACAAAGATCCAGCTTAAGAATTATTAATGCACCTGGTTGGGGGGGCGGTGCTGGGAGAGAGAGAGGGAGGGAGGGAAACAAAATAGAAGCAATAATTAAAAGATATAGGTAAGAAAGTCTTGGGAGGTTCAAAAAAGAACTGAGAAAGAAGATCCAAAGAGAATTCAGTGTCCTAGGCAAAGCAATGAAAAGTCTGTGAACATCCTGGCAATTGTGAAGATAAAGGAAGATTTCTAAAATGATTACCCTTTCTGCTCAGAAAAGAGTTACCTACAAATGAACCGATTGGCTTCTGACTTCTCCTTTGCAGTACAAAACACTAAAAGTCAGTAGAAACATCTCTGTTGAACTTTGAGGGACAAATTTATTATTCCAAATAATATACTCAATCATATTATATTTCTTGCATGAAAGTGAAAAATATTCTCAAATATGCAAGGGATCAAAAACTACAGCAGTTCCCAGGAATACCACTTTAAGGGATATATCCTAAAGGAACAAAATCAGGCACTGGGATTAAATATTTATGTATCAGGATGTTAATCACAGCATGATTTATGAACACAAACAATTAGAACCAATGTAAATGTTAAGTGATGGGAAATGCTAAATAAATTATGGTACCTTCATATTATTGGACATTAAGCAGCTCTTAAAAAAAACATGTTTTCTAACAATGTAGAATGTCAGGTCCAAACACTTAATCGTGTGATATAAATATTTTATATTTTCTTTTTTAGGAAGCAAATATTTTATTATCAGAAAACAAAACAAAAAACATTCTGAGACAAAAATTCTAAAAATGCCCCCTGGGCTTTTTTGCTTGCAAACATGTCACTTCCTCATTTAAAACTGAAGAATAGGGGCTTCCCTGGTGGCGCAGTGGTTGACAGTCTGCCTGCCGACTCAGGGGACACGGGTTCGTGCCCCGGTCTGGGAAGATCCCACATGCCACGGAGCAACTGGGCCCGTGAGCCAAAATTACTGAGCCTGTGCGTCTGGAGCCTGTGCTCCGCAACAAGAGAGGCCGCGATAGTGAGAGGCCCGCGCACCGCGATGAAGAGTGGCCCCCGCTCGCCACAACTAGAGAAAGCCCTCGCACAGAAACGAAGACCCAACACAGCCAAAAATAAATAAATAAATAAATAAAGCAAACTGTCAACAAGTAAAAATAAACACTAAAACTGAACAATAGGTCAAATGTTACAAGATCTAGGGACAATCATTTAGAAAGTGTGGATACACTTTCCAGCCTGAATAGCCTCAAATGCAAGATAGCAGCAAGATAGGGAAATCACATTATTTTGCTAAGTCTAGACATATTTTCATGATTGTGAACTTTGCCCAGTTAGATGAGATAATAAGCATATCATATGTCATAGTCTGTCGTCCAAGTTGCTCAGCAGAAATTATAATAAGTGTTACTGAAAAATAAGTCACAAAGTAAAATACGGTTTAATATTTAAACAACTTGAGGTTAATTTGAATAATTCAAACTCACAGTGAGTGGGTCATGGTGGAGGAGGCTGGCCAAATGAAAGAATGAACAGAGTGACAATGGCTTGCAAATTGTAGCTTTCTAATAATAGTAAAATTTGCATAACACTTTTCACAGAACTTGGAATAAAAATGTTAACTTATAACTGCTTGTTATTACTTCTAATAACAAGACATAACTAATGCAAAATTAACCACTAAGGCACCAAATGAGACAGTTTTAACATTACATTTAGGCTATGGCTCCATGTTCTCGTCACCTCCTTTGATTTTATAAGATTTTAGAAAAAAAGAGAGGGGATTCTAAGAAAAAAAGAAAGGTATCTGAATTTTATTATTCTTAACAGCAATAATGAACATAGGGTTTCCTTTTGTGTTTTAAATGGTTAAAGATATTAGGCTATGGTTTGGTCTCTTTGGGAACTCATAGCACATATTTTTAGAAGGGTTGGCTAAGGTTTGGAATGAAGCGTGAGTCTGTGGTACGGGGGACCCATAATCACTGTCTCATGCTTTAATCAACTATGCTATTCAACCAGTACAAGAACCTCAAACATGACTATGAAATATTATGAAGAGTAAATTGTTCTGTAAAGAATAAATAATTACACGTTAAATTCAGCAGTAATAAATATGGGAAGGAATATTTGCCGAGAAACATCGTTTCTAGTGCCACATAAAAACATTAAACTAGAATGCGACTGTCTGATGATAAAATATTTTAAGTTGAGAAAGTGTGTTGCAGGATTTGCCATATATGCTTTGATTCAAACTAAATGTGTCCTAGATGTGGGTACACTTAGAGTTTAGGGTAAAAGTTACAAGTAGAGCAATTGGTCAGCAGATCCAAATATTAACTGCTTATAAACTATTAAAAATAAAAATAATGCAACTAAATCAAAATGTGATTAAAATATAGGGGTAAGTGACATTGGCTTTTCTAAAGCTATCTGACTAATGAATGAACCAAAGAAATCATCTAGAGTTCTAAACAGTTTTCATATAAGCAACACCACTGCCTCAAAAACCACGACATTTTACATTTGAATCCACAGATGAGTATCCCAGATTGATTAACTTCAACCGATCAACAAGAGGAACAGATATGAGAGAGATGACGCCTTCCCCGAGAGCTCTGAGAAGAACCATAGTCACGTTTTTCTAGAATGAAAAGCTAGTGGTTTTCTGTCCTAGACCTTAGAACGTATCTCTTCTCTTGTCCCTCTTTCAAAAGACAATTCAATCAAAAGACAATTTCGATTTTTTTTTTTTTGCGGTACGCGGGCCTCTCACTGTTGTGGCCTCTCCTGTTGCGGAGCACAGGCTCCAGATGCGCAGGCTCAGCGGCCATGGCTCACGGGCCCAGCCGCTCCACGGCACGTGGGATCTTCCCGGACCGGGGCACGAACCCACGTCCCCTGCATCGGCAGGCGGACTCTCAACCACTGCGCCACCAGGGAAGCCCGACAATTTCGAATTTTAAAAATCAAGGCAGCATACCATTTTAAAGAAAAAAAAATCTGCCTGTCTTCTGAGGGCTTTTGTATTATTAACATAGAGCCAAGATTCAGGCGCCTGTCCCTCCTGATACTTTTGGACATAAAGAAACGAGTAAAGAGACTGCAGTCTTTAATGAATCCTCTTTTTGAAGAAACATGGTGGGCAATCTTAGAGCTCTCTTCATGTCTTAGTTAAAAGCTTCAATATAATTATTCTCATTAATATCATCAGCTGTCATTTACACAGAATTTTATACAGTGAATAAAGTGCTTCCAGCATGCACTATCTCATTAAATTTCAGACATGGACAATAGGTACTCAAAGGGTTGGTCTGGAGGTTGTGAGCCTGCACAATAAGGAAGATTTCCAATTACTAGTTTCATTATTTAGGCTACTCAACACTTTCTTCCCCAGATTACCAGTAGCAATCTCATTGTGACCCCATAAGTGATTCAGATTCATGATTGCTCCTGTGCTATTTACAGAACAGCAATAAGTATATTAAGAAAATCTACTGGCTTTGCGATAAAGCTGATGGTAACCAGCTCATAAAGTTGATATCTGTGTCCTTCAGCAGGAAGGAAAAATCCCGTCTGGGGGAGCCTGTCCTGTGGTGTGGTTCAGTACAATAGCTCTCTTTTTCTTTACAGGGTCAAAAATTCAGGAAAAGAAATTAATAAAAAGCCTTCTCAGAGGAAAAAAAAAAAAGCCTCTCTCCCTATCACCAAAGCCACTGCCCCCTCCCACCAAAAGACAGAGACAGTGAATTTTAGAAACAGGAGTTTATTCACAGTGCTTAACTAACAGCAGACTTCTTCTGGATTAGAACTGCAACTTACATACTGTATAAAATGTCAGGAGGATATTCTAGTTCCTTACACACGCTGTTGATTTTATTGTATTCTTTACAGTCTCTATCATCCTATAAAAATTTCCCCTTTCTAGGTTTAGATAATTTTCTAACACAAAGAGTAAGCATTTACGTTTTCTTTTTGAAATAAGAAGGCAAAGGGGTTTGCAATAAACATTTGAAGTTCAACAGGGCATTAGCCCACAAATATAGATGTATATATATGAATATGTGTATGTATATGGAGAGAGAAATAATAGTAACCAACATTTACTGAGGGCTCTCAAAATGCTAAAGTTATAAAACTCTTATTAGTCAATACATTAAAACATCACTGCTAAAGTCCTGTTTAAAAGTTAGGATGAGTGGTTATGTTTAGATTCTGAACTCCAAACAGAAATTTCGGCCAGCTTTAGAGGCTGGCTCCAATTTAAGCTGCACATTGAACTAACAGTCTAAATGTTCTAAACCTCACTTTTCTTATCTATAAAATGAGGCAGTATTATGAAGCTCTCAGGGCAGTGAGGAACATTAAATTAGAAAAAAAATTTACGATTTTGAAAGTAATTGTCAAAGTGCCTAGAACATAGCAGGAGCTTTAAAAGAGTTGGTTCCTTGCCTCTGTTCTGTTCATTATGTTACTTAACCTAGAAATGAAAGAAAATTGTGCTGCGCTGTGGACCCGGCCGTGAGTTTCCGATTTTAGTGGAGGGAAATAAGCACTTGTTCACTTTCTTTCAAAAACTGCAAGAGTAATGACTACAAATTAAACTATAACAAAATATCAGACTGTCATTTCAAAGTGTTCATTCCTGAGTTAACTGCTCCTGACCCTACCCCTAATATCACATTCAGGAGAAAGGAGTGAAAGAAGAGTTGCAGAATAATTCTGTTTCCTCAAACTTAGTAAAAATAAAAATGCATTTTACAGAGCCACATTTAGTGAATGCAACTTAATTTTCTTAGAGTTTCAGTGAGTTAGGATTGTTCAATGGCTACCACCCTTGCAGAAAGAACCTTCGATGGCTGGAATTTGGAGACACACAGAAACTGTGTCACCTGCAGCATGGAAGTTACTACCGTTTTGCGGTCTATTCCGGAGCTGACTGTTGTGAGAATTCCAACTTTCTAGCACTTCGGAAGGGCCTACGCCAGGCTAGCAAATGGACGTCACTCAGGTTCCTTTTGGCCACCTTTCCCATCCACAGCAGGCATGACCAATTGATCCCATCCACAGCAGGCATGACCAATTGATCCCAGTGCTTTCCCCTGTGGATCTACACTTGGCACTCAAGAATTTCTCAAAACAAGTTTCTAGGCAGGCAGCCACCACCAACTGATTAGAGTTCCCTTGTGAGTTGGAACCACCCCAAGACTAGGTTAAAGGTTACCTTTGAACTACTTATGAAAAATGGGGGCAGAGGGTGCATGCTTGCTGAATAAATTAACTGTCTTAACGTAATTCTAATGGGAATATTTACCCTACTTAGGAGACCAAACTTCTCAGGCATTTCATTACCATTCATTTAGATATAAATACCTGTAATACTACTTATAAATCATTCTTATCTCTTCATTAATAAGAGCTTCTTAAGAGCCATTATGAGATAAAATAGTCTTGGCCAGTTCACGTTGCTGTATGTCGCCGTAATTAATAAAAGGGTACATCTTTATGAATAGTCTGTAATTCAGGCTCTTCCATAATGAGACTGAAATGAAGTTTTATTATATTTCAATTTCATTTTCTATAGTAGTGGAGAAATGTAAGCCTACCCCAGCGCAGACCTGGGGTGTCTTTCACCCAGATAAGCCTCTGTTTTTATGAGCAGTGTAAAGATGTACCGAGAGCTGATTTCTTCAAAACAAACGCTGTGAAACAAACGTCTGATTCTTTGGCCAGTGTGCATTAGTGGCAAAACAAACAGGCCATTATATCTGTGGCAAAGAATGAGATTGCAAAGTCAATGAGGAACAAGGCACATTATCAGCTGGTCTACATTGTAAAACAAAAGGCACAAAAGCGCTGTTAATACATGAAAAAGCCAAAGTTTCACGGTTCTCAGTGAACTTCAATGGTTGGGGGGATCATCCTGAATTCAAGTTGACTTGTCTCTATTTAGTTTCCATATTTTCCTTACCAGAGGACACGTTTCCCTTTCTGATCATGATCTACTCAGCAGTATTATTGGGTACTGGCCTCTTTTTCTCTTTGTATCTCTCAATTGGTTGCTCTTAAAATTATAGCCTGTGTTTATTCAGGACAGCTAAAAAAAAAGTCAACATGTTTGAAACGCAAGCAAACAAATTCACTGCAAATATTTTTGCAGTGCGGGTTTTTCTTTGGGCATGTGGTAATATTTGAAATAAATTAAACACAACTAAAGAATCACATTGGGGCCTCCCTGGTGGCGCAAGTGGTTGAGAGTCCGCCTGCCGATGCAGGGGATACGGGTTCGTGCCCCGGTCTGGGAGGATCCCATATGCCGCGGAGCGGCTGGGCCCGTGAGCCATGGCCGCTGAGCCTGCGCGTCCGGAGCCTGCGCGTCCGGAGCCTGTGCTCCGCAACGGGGGAGGCCACAACAGTGAGAGGCCCGCATACCGCAAAAAAAAAAAAAAAAAAAGAACCACATTGGAATTTTGCAAGCATTTCCATGACCTAACCTTGTAATGCTAATGCCTTTAAACTATGAGGAATTTTGAAACCACCATTATCCAATGTCATGTGAGATGAATTGTTTGGTTTTTTTATTTCGTCATTTTTAGCCAGTGGGGAGGGCAGGAGATGGTCCACGCTGTGGCCAAAAAGAAGGGTGCGGTTCCTTTTCTTGCCTTTTTGATGGTGTGGGAGACGGTGGTATAGGGAGAACAAGCAGGAATCTGCGGCGAAGTTTTACTTCGACCCTTTTCCCTGCTGTTTCTGATGAATGATAACAAAACAAGATCTAGGCTGGAGGACAAAAATCTCCCTAAATATCTAGCCCTATCCATGCTGAATAAAATAGTCTCGTTTCCGTGCATCTACATCATGCTATGTGCTACCATATTAACTCTTTTTTTTTTTACATCTTTATTGGAGTATAATTGCTTTACAATGGTGTGTTAGTTTCTGCTGTAAAACAAAGTGAAGCAGTTATACCTATACATCTGTTCCCATATCTCTTCCCTCTTGCGTCTCCCTCCCTCCCACCCTCCCTATCCCACCCCTCTAGGTGGTCACAAAGCACCAAGCTGATCTCCCTGTGCTATGCGGCTGCTTCCCACTAGCTATCTATTTTACATTTGGTAGCGTACATATGTCCATGCCACTCTCTCACTTCGTCCCAGCTTACCCTTCCCCCCTCCCCACATTCTCAAGTCCATGCTCTAGTAGGTCTGTGTCTTTATTCCTGTCCTACCCCTAGGTTCTTCATGACAATTTTTTTTCTTAAATTCCATATATATGTGTTAGCATAATTCAAAAAGAGTCATGTACCAAAATGTTCGTTGCAGCTCTATTTACAATAGCCAGGACATGGAAGCAACCTAAGTGCCATATTAACTCTTAATTCATGTGTTTTTCCCTTGAAGGTTAGGAGGAAAGAGGCAAAAACAAAAAAACAAAAAAAACCCCTAAGTGCCTAGTAGTTTTAGTTTATAGATGAGACTTGATAAGCCTCAGAAGCCACGAATTAGAAGGAGCATGCTAATTAGGAGATTGTGACAGCCTTCTCCCCTTTCTTTGCTGGCTGTCATTTGGTGCATCCTACAAGGTCCCTGATCAAATGTCCCTTCTTGGAAAGTCATTCCCTACCCTGTCCCCCATCCCCACGGCCCCAGAGAGCCACTCCCACTCTCCCTGACCACTGTGACCCCCTCTCATGTCCTTGAAGTTGACCTTGTTGTTGTTGAGTCTGGCTTGAACCTGAGCCAACTGAGCCCAGGTGCCAGGCTAACCCATCTTTCTAGCTCAGCACCCAGAACAGCGTCTGGGTACTCACCTAGGGTCTGTTGACAGATTGACTGACTAAATAAATAAATGATCCAAGAGCAGTTCCTAAGAAAATTTAAGGGCCTTAATTTTCCACCCTCCAGAGTGAACTGAAAATCAGTTTCCCTAAGCTGCAGTGAAATTGATGTGTTCAAGGAGCACTGTCTTGTGATCAACTTTCTCTCCTACATCCACTGTCCATGCCTGCTGCTGGCCACTGCTGCAGACAGTCACGTGGGGGAGGATGGAGGAGAGGAGGATTGGGGTGGTGACACTCTGAGCTTGCGCCTAATCTCTGGGGGTCGAGGCGGAAACGGATGGAGACTCCACCACGGGAGCGCATCCACTCAGGCAGGGGGAGGGGGACAGGCCGTGTGTTGGGTGTGGAGCCCTTAGTCTTAGACTAAGAAGACTTAGTCTTCTCTCATTGCTCCTTCCACCAGCACCCTTTCAGAAGATGACGTCAGTGGAAAATGACTCCATAATACATGCCACATAGAGTAGCATCCCCACAGACCCAAGCTTAACTGTACTCAAGCTGTCAATCAAATAACACAAAGGTGAAAAAAAATAACAAGTTCTGCTCATTCCATGCTTTTTAAACAACTCTTAGGTGCCCCACCCCAGGGGCTCCAGGGGCCAGGGAAATTCCTATTTCTTATTATGTTTACTGGAATGAATTATCCTCTTCTAGACCTTGAAGTCCTTGGGAACTGGGAATGTCATATATGTTTCTATGTTCTCTGTGGGGCCCGGGACAAACACCAGGCAGGGCACCAGGCTGTATCCTGCAAAATCAAAAGCTCATGGTCAGGATTGTATTTTGGTTAGAAGACGGCAGGAAGCAAGTCTGTTGATGTTACTATTGTCTAACTGAGGGGCGTGGATGTAAAATCCCTCTGAGCTGATCAAGGGGCCTCATCCTGGTTGGCCTGACCCACCCCAGGGAGCCAACAAGGGCCCCGTAGAGAGGTGGCCCCGCAGGGCACGGGCTATGTCTCAGATGGCTGATGGACCCTGAAGAATGAAGGAACTTTACCCACGTGCCTGCTCCCTGCTCTTTCCTATCTCCAAACGCCCCAAAGCACAAGGAGGACCATAAGAAAATGTCTTTTAGGTTCCCAAGGATACTTTTTGTAATCGAAGTCTCTGGAGGTCCAGGAAAGCGGCTGGTTTTACTAAAGTCCTACCCATTTCACTGCAGCCAACCCTGGGTTGAGAAAGACACCTTCTCCAGGTTGTGGGAACGCAGGCCTTTCCTTGTAGCTTCAGCAGGCATCGGAAGTGTCCTGAATCAGGCAATTTCCTTTCTGTGGAGCCCCATGTGTGTGCACAATAAGAGCTCATTTCCTCCTATTGGCTTTTGTTTAAATGGTTGCCTTTGATATGGGATGTGTTCCGCTCTCCTTCGAAATTATCTAAATCCAGGCATCCTTCTCAACTCAGGAGCCACTCCAGTTGGAGTCAGGCCCAACTGGTTTAACTCTAATGGCCTTTCCCTCCCTCCTGCCTTAGATTAAGCAGTTAAGTGCCTGGGGCCCTTAATCCTAACAGAATTACAGTTAGGGTTCTCCATTGTGTGTGCGTGTGCGTGTGTGTGTGTGTGTGTGTGTGTGTGTATTTTCAAGATAGGCATGCACGTGTATGTCTTAACACCTCAGTGCAATTGCTAGCCACCAATCCTCTTCATTTTGCTTGCTTTCTATAGCATCTGCGGACAGGCACACAGTTGGGTTTTAATCAGTACATTCTGAATGGAGGGAATGAGTCTTTTGAAAATGATTCACAATGAATTTGAAGATTTGCAGATATACTGAGCTGAAACTAAGACTTTTCTATCCCAGAGTATCATAAATTTCTCTTTGCACTCCAACCTCTGTTTTTGAATTTCTTTTTCACTTTTCTGTTATTTCTCCCTGTGTGTTGATCAAATGGACTCTGTACCACACTTCTTTCCTCCTGTTTGTGTGTGACCCAGATCTCATGACCTGGAGCACCAGCAAGCATCTAACTTGTGAGAATACTTCTGCTGTTGATGGCTTCTCAGTGGGGAAAAAAAAAAGGACATGTGACGTTGAGCCTTCCAACACAGGCAACTGGGTTACTACATCCAGGAAGGAAGGAGCAGATGCTTGCAGGAAACACCTTGGAGCAGTCCTTGCTTATTTATTCTCTAAGCAACAAAGAGTCAACCTTTCCTCAGGGACCAAAGGGCCAGAATGGACTGGCAGATGTCAGGAGTGTATCCGGGCCTCAGAGGAAATTCATTCATTCATTCATTCATTCATTTCCAAAAGTTTAAGTTCAGGAATTTAGTCTCCACGTGAGCCAGTTACCATCTGCTTCAATGACCTAAAAGCAGCCTGAGTGGGGACAGAATCAACTTTATCTTTGCCAAAACAGCTCAATGCACGGGCAATCACAGAGCTGGGCTAAGGGCTCCACTTTCACACACATGCTGTGTGAAACTTCTTGAAAGTGGCTCAGTCCTCCTGTTTTCAAAAGCAACAGCATTCCTTCAGTCCAGGGTAACATGCTCCAGTGTCTTACCATCGTTACCAAATATAAGCCTTCCCCAAAGTCTGGTATAGCATTATTTTGTAAACTATAAAGGCTTCTTGCATTTTGCTGAGAAAACAGTGCAGTCTGTGAGTGATAACAAGACTTTAAGAAATTGCAGAAATAGTCATGGTGAAGCCGCTACCCTTTCTGGAATTGTTTAGAGGTTATGTAGCATTAATTGGGGATTAGTCCTCAGTAGCTTCATGTTCACCCAAAGAAAGATACCCAAATATTCTGTATTGAGTGTTTATTCTGTGCTGCAGAGAAAGTTCTTTATATGGGTAGTCTCATGCAATCCTAACCATCACCCCAAGAAGTGAGTATTACTACCCTCATTTTAAAGATGAGAAAGCTGAGATTCAAATACATTTTGTAATTTGCCTGAAGTTGTGCATCTAGTGGCCCAGCCATAATCTGAATGCAGGGTTTGAACTGTCTCTTAACCTCTGTGCCAGGAGGTCTGTTAGTCATTTGTGTTCAAATCACTCTGTGGTTTTACAATCAATGTAGATTCCTGGGCCCTACCCCAGACGTCCCAAGTCAGAATCTCAGAGGCTGAGGCCTAGGAATCTGTCATCAGTTTTATTTTTTTAACAAGCTTCCCAAAAGTTTGTGCAGCCAATGAAACCAGGGTTTGGAGTAACTGGTAAGGGCTTTTGAAACGGGTTCAGAAAGAAAACACAACTTCTTTCTTCTCCTGAGGTTCGAGTTGGGTGGGGCAGCGAATGTAGTGCAGACATACGACCTTGTCCCAGTGGCTACAAGAGCTCATTGTGGCCTGGACTGTGGGCATGTTTATTTTTTACTTAGTTTTCAAGTGGCCCCCAAGCGCAAGTAAATAGGCCAATCCGTTTTGTGAGATGTGCTGTACATTTTGTGCAGCTGAGCATAATCAGAAGTATCTGTCCTACAGCAACTAAGCAACTAAAACTTATTTGCAAAGTCAGGGCCCTCCGGATAACTCCGCAGTTGATGCATTTCACCCTTCGTCTCTCTCTGCCCGTTGCCTTCATCAGCAAAACTTCTGCTGTGAAGTTTCAGTGAAAAAAGAGCCCTAGCTGAAGGGGTCAAGGTTTAGCTGGCCCCCCTCCAGAACTAAATGACAACTTCATACAAATGTGCACAATCTCTGGGGGGAAATGCATTCTCTCTGTGTCTGTGATAGAAACTTCTGGGTGTATTTGGGGGGATGATGGACTATGTATTTCTGTTACTATGACTCGTGGCTAATAATCATCTCTAGAAAGGCCTGCCTCAATTATAAAATACTTTAATCATTCAATCGTGTCCCACAAACATTTATCGAACACCTACTTCTTACCGGACATTGGTTCAAGTTTAAATTGCACAAGGATTACTAAAATAAGGCCTTTAAAAATATTCCACATGTGATATCTCTATTGACAGATTGTTATTTCAGAAAAGAGTGCTAGGCCCCTCTTTTTGCTGAACCCAGTGAGATGAAGGAAAAAGCTAAGGAGAAGGAGTAAATAACAAAGCAACAACCAAATAACATTGCTGTAGCACTTTAGAAAGAAGTGGCAGTCACTGCATTTTAGTTAAGCCTGCAGTGATGCAAAGCTCATCTTTAATTAATAATTGGGGATCAATGCAGTATATTGGCCTCACCCCACGGTGGTTATTTTGAATAGAGCAGGATTCATTTCAAGGCAAAGGCCTCTCGGAGTCTCCCTGGAGAAGCATTTAGACCTCAACTTACACCTTCCTTCAAATATGTCTGACATTTCCCCCTTTTCCTTTTACAGCAGAATCAGACCTGTTCCCTACAGATTTTCACAAATGATTTCTCCCTGGTGGTCTCAGCCCATCTATCCCCTGCAGCCTCTTTGGGCTTCAAGCAGCACCAGGTGCCAACAGCCAGCCCAGCCCACCTTCCGACAAACCTACACAGTCTTATCTTAACCCTGCTTCTCTTCCACTTACTTCATCTCTCCTTTGATTGCTCTAAATATTCCACACCCCCTCCCGGAAGATTTTGACTTTCCACCCTCCTGGTACCTGGCTGTTCAGCTGCCCAGTCACCACTCTCTGGCATTATTTTCCATTATCACCTGGTTTTAGGAAACCGTAATTCAAAACACATTCATACTGTACCATTGATCGGTGTTATTTCTAGGACATAGTAAGTCCCCTACACACGAACCTTCAAGTTGCGAACTTTCAAAGATGCAAACGTGTGCCATCAGCGTCAGGCGTGAGTGACGTTGCAGCTTGCCCTCCATCTCCTGTTGCTGACGATCCTTCAGCTCTACCGTCTCCCACCTCCTCTCCCTCCTCCAGTCAGTAACTCTTCTTGCCTGTGCACTCGATGCCAGCCCCTGGATGCCAGCTGTTGTACTGGACTACTGCAGTTTTCAAGGTGCTGTACTGTAAGATTTTAAATGTTTTATTTTTTGTGTTTGTTTGTGTTTTATGTATTATTTGTGTGAAAAGTATTATAAACCTGTTACAGTACAGCACTATATAGCCAATCGTGTTAGTTGGGTACCCAGGCTACTTTGTTGGACTTATGAATGTGCTCTCAGCACGGAGCTCGTTCGTATGTAGGGGACTTACTGTAGTGAATAGACCGATCTCTTCTCACAGATCCAAAGGCAAAGGGAGACGCCCTGAGGCCCACACACCTGTTCCAAGGAGCACCTGCCCTCTGAAATGCTCTTGACGTTGGATTTCTTTGCCAGAGGGAGTGTGCCTAGGAAATCCCGTTAAATGTAAACCTCCCCCAAGCCTGTGCCATCGACTCTTTTCTAGATCACACTTGCTTCCTTAGGGATCTCAACGCCTTTTATGAGTGCAGATACCGCTCCTCTGTGGATGCATCCCAAATGTACATTTCGCTCTGCACTCCACGGAAGCCACGACCCACACTTCCACGAGGACATTCCAACTTCACTTCAAGCTTCTGATGACCAGAACCAATCTGATTCCCTCCCCCACGCCTTCTGGGGAGCTTCTGTCCTTGGCATCGTGAATGTTCCTGCAATCTCACTTCATGGACTCCCCTCGGCTTCCACAAGTCCTGCCCACGATCTTAGGACGCTGCCCCTGTACCGGTGCATCGCCTCCCGCGACTCTGCATCGCCACTATTCCAGCTCACGCCTCCGTGACTCCTGGGTGCCTGTGGCTCTCGGCTCTAAACTGCGCTCACAGAATCATCTCCCTCAGGCAGTGTCTGACGCCATCACTTATCTGCCCACAAACATTTGGTGGCTCTCGGCTGCACTCTGAATAAAGTTCAAAATCTAGAGCTTGGCATTCAGGGTCCTCCACGCATTTTAGCTCTGCCCCTGCGAGTACTCCCTAGACTTCGCCCCCTGCTCCGCGGACACCTGCACGGGTGCCCCCAAGTGCGTGCACCGTGGTCCTGCCCTGCCTTCACTCGCTGGGTCAGAGGCTGTATCTTCCAGGAAGCCCTCCTTGTCTCACCTGAACAGCAGTTAACCTTCTGCAAAGACACCTTACACCCCGCCCCCCACCTTGTGGCATGGATTACCTTCACCAGGGCGATTTATTTGTACATTTTATCTGTTATTCTAGAGCACAAATTCCATGAGAAAAAAAGGAAATGAGGAAAACTGAAGACCGTGACCTTTCACACAGCATTCTTTTTCTCTGCAAACTTTTCTGTAGCCAAGAAAACTTCACTAAGTAGAACACATTTGCTCTGGCCAAGCAGGTGAAGATAAAATTAACAATGATTCTGTCTCTCCCACGGACACTGGGGCTTTCACAGTGTGCAGGGCACTTCCGGTACCTTGTTTCACCAAATCATCACAAAAAGCCTGAGACGTGTCACGATGATCTTGATTTGTGCCAACCAGGAGATCAAAGTTCCAAGTGTCTTGGTAACTTTTGTTCATCCTAAGCAGGGGAGGCCAGGATTCAAATCCATGTCAACAATGCGCAAGCTGTGGCTTCTGGCCATCCTCAGCCACCCTTATTTATCTTTTGAGACCTGCAGTCCCCCGAAAGGGCAAAGGGCACTGTCATCTGTGGTCTCCAGGGTGTCCCATCCTCCCACTAGTCTTGACTGCCAAATAGGATAAAAAAAACCCCAAAACCTTTTAAGCAAAAGTTTCATATGTTCGTAAAACATAAAAACAGGGAGAGAAAAGTAGATGTTTTGTACACCATGACCAGTGACCTTATTATTACTATCATGATTACCATCATCATTATTATTTAACACTGATGATTTCCTTTCAAGTTTGCATCTGAAGCATGAACTTCCACTGGCCCGGGGGTAGGACGTTATAGGGCTTCATGGTTCCTGTTTTTAGTGGGAATGGGGCCCCACTTCGGAAGCCCGGAAGTTTAGGAGAGAGACAGATAAGGTGGGGCGACGTGAGTGGAAATAAAAGAAGGAAACAGGGGTACCTTCCGACTAGTTCTTCGTTTATCTGATAACAGGCAGTGCCCGGCGGCCAGCTACATTTAAACATTTTTTCTTACAGGCAGGAAAGACTAAAAGACCTAGCCCCTTATCCTAAGGGTCCAGCTCGCTGGATTCCACCAAGCGAACACAGTGGGTAACCCACACCCAGACTGAGAGGTCACGTCTTAGCAGGAACCTGGCTCCCCCGACCCCGGCTCCCCCGACCCCCGGCGTCTCTCTGGGTCATAACCTCCCTTTCCGCAAAGGGTGAGCCCTCTCCTTAGCTAGCCACTACGTCTAACCAGCTGGCTCCAGTTGAAGTTAACCCTTTGTTCTGGCCAGGACAGCGTGTGTGTTTTGAGAAGACTTTTCTGGCAGCCATTGCCATTTCAAAGCGGGAAGAAAAAAACAACAAAGTGTGTGTGAGGGAGTAGTTTTGTGTGTAGGAGAGAAGTGTTTCTAATTTTCAATCCTGAAGACGTGAGGGGAAGAAGGGAGATGTGAAGGAGGGAAATAAGTCAGTAAACGCAGGCTCGCTCTGCTTTCCCCATTCGAAGCTGGAAGCATTCCAGCGACATGCCATTTCCAGAAAGGAAGCAAACGGAATCGCCCTTCCCTACCTGCCTCGGCTTGGCTGGAGCAGGCCGGCTCCTTTTTCCCAAGCCTCCGGATACGGGGCTAGGTCTCTGATGATTATTTCATAGCACAGTGTTCACTAGAAGCCTGATACCGTACTGAACATATGGTTTTGATTTCTTGTTTTTTTGTTTTTTTTTTTCAGTTTTGAACCAGAGAGCAAGATGGAGAGTGTCACAACCCTAACTCCAGGATTTGCTGGTCTTGCCAAACTGTAAGGCGAAACTAACTCCAGACCGATGCCATCCTGCTGTAGCAGCTGCGGTGGGTCGGGGCGGGGCGGGGCGGGGCGGGGGACCCACTGAGGACCAGGGGCTAAAACGCGGCGGCACTGACGCCGGACTGCTGACCTGACAAAGCACGCAGGCCATGTCCGAGCTTCTCTGTTACTTTCCGCACTCATTCTCAAGCTGGAAGGATGGGATCAGAGCATCAAATAAAAATCCACAGCCGCAGAGCAATTAACTCAGGATGCAGCATGCATCTGGCTAAGGGGACGATTGTTAACTCAGGGATCCACAGTGTTTGAACCGCAACCTTCTCCAACTTCACCTCTTGGGTTGTCGGCCCAGCAGTGTTTCCCCAGATCATCACTCCTCTCAATTATTTTTTCTGATCAATTATTTAGTGTGGTCTGGGTTATGGGACATCAATTTTACCCTGAGGGGGAAAAAGTTTCTTGCTCCCTAGTGGTCAGCTGGAAAATGTGTAGGTTTAATTAAAAAGGCAAATTTTCAACAAGGCAAAGAGTGCTGGCTGGGTTTAGAGGACATTAGTGAAACTAGCAGTAAAGAAAAAAAAAAAGGCAGTTTGTGAGAGGGTAGGGGGGCCTGGGGACCTTCAGGTTAATGATCAACCTGGGAATTTTCCTAAGAAAAACTGGAGGCTTATCTCAACTCAAGTTTTAAAGCCTTAGAACAGGCTTTCTCCAGGCTTTCTCTAGATGAAACCCGGCCAGTTAGTCGGGAAATGGTTTACCAGCCTTCCCTGCCTCCCTTTGTTTGCTCAGGGAGGCCCTGAGTAGGCCCCTGCAGAACTGAGGGAGCAAATCCTTCCTGGTTTCTTTCTCCCACTCAGAGGAAGGAGGGCAGGTTAGTGCAGCCTGCTGTTGACTGGAGCTGGGATTAATTAGTTCCTTCGGTGACCTTGGCATCTACTGATGGCAGAGTGTGTCTCTAAGCTGCTGAGGACTGTGCTGAGAGCCACAGAGAAACTCTGGAAGACTCAGAGCTACTGCTAAAACGATTGCCCTTTTGTCGTGCCAGAAGACAAACGCAACAAAACAAAAAGAAACACAAAACGCGTACTTTACTTCTGAAAACTGCCTTAATGTGGTATTCAAATTGTGTGAACATTATCATTTATCTATCTTTCTATCATCTATCTATCAATCAATCTACATCTGTGTATATATACTAATCTATATAGCTATCTATCTGTGTATACATTTATCTATATCTTTATCTACCTATCTCTATCTGTATATATAAATATTAATCTGTCTCTATAACCATCTATTTATACAGTAATCTAAATCTATATCTATAAGTGTATCTTTATTAATCTCTATCTATGCGAGTGTATTATATAGATACATATATATTAATCTATATCTATTTATCTATTTCTTATCTATCTCCCATCTATCTATCCATCTATCCACCTATCTATCATCTATCAATCATCTATCTATCTATCTACCAATCATCTATCTATCTATTTCTTATCTATCTCCCATCTATCTATCCATCTATCCACCTATGTATCTATCTATGTATCTATCTATGTATCTATCTATCTATCTATCTATGGGTGGTTTTGCAAGTCAATGCCCAGGAACTTGCCAGGCATTTCCAGAGGTGCCTAGAGCCTATTGTTGGAACGGAAGACAATTTTCAACCCTTCTGTGCAGTTGGGGAAGCTGTCTGTCCCTCCCTCAATTCACCTCCATCCATCACCTTTTCCCCACTGTGCTCAGGCCTGAACAGAGCTGAGGGAAAATGGAGAACCCCACCCCCTTCTCTACCACAGCTGGTTCAAGGTTCAAGTACAGTAACAATATGGGTTAGCAACGTGACAAAGCTGCCCGAAAAACTGAGTGTCCTCGGTTGCATAAATAAAGTATTTTTTCCTGAAAATAATAGGCAGTGCCAGCTGCTCCTATCAGAGGAAGCTTGTTTGCTATCTTTAAACATGTGAAGGGGCTCGTCTGCCGAAGGGGCATTTGACTTGCTTAGGGGTCAATCCAAAGGCCTGAACAAGGGCTGAGCAGTGAAGGTCATGGGGAGTCACATCTCGTTTCAGCACAGGGAAGAATTCTATAACACAGTGTTATGGTTTGTATGCATCATGGGGTCGTGATTGGCCGGCACATAGAGACGGATGAGCGGCAGTTAGAGTCTGCTTGGCAGGACCGTGGCGGAGGGTAGACACGATTGTGCCAGATAATCTCGCCAATTCCTTCCATCTTGGGATTCCCTTCTGCTTTTCGGCGTCCATTTGTGGGTTTTGTCAGTTGGGTGGCTCTCAGAGGGGCGATCAGAAGCTGGTGGGGTGTGCAAAGCTCCTCTGCCGACCCCGATGGCTCCCCACAGCTCACCCTCCCGATACCGGAGCACCCAGAGGGACAGAGACGCAGCAGGTCACAGGAAGCAAAGAGTTAAAAAGGCCAAAGCTCTGCGTGGGTCCCGGCAGCCCCAGAGGCAGCGAGTCCCTTTGAGCCTGCCTCTTAATTGCAGCTTAGCTGCAACAGGGAACTTTGAAGAAAAGAAACAGGGAAACTCTAGAGATAGGGTTTGTTTTGTTTCCTGAGGGGACGGTCTTTGTGGTGGATGCCAGGAAGCTGATACTTTAGGGTTCAAATGATGGGCTTCCTCAGGAGGCAAATAAAGAGTCCTTTCTACCAGGGAAGAGTAGGGTGTGACTAGAACCCCAGAGACATGGGGCATCTGTGTGCCATTTAGGAGGGGTGCCAGGTACAGCCTTGGCAGAGAGAAGAGAACCCGGGGAAAGAGGTCATGGGTCAGCTCAGGAGCCAGCAGAGCAAGGGAGAAGGAGAGCCTGCAGCGTGATGATGGTCAGGAGATGCAGCCAGAGAGGAGGACCACGCGCCCCTGCAGGAGAATGGGTGACACGCGCGAGCGTAGACGGCCCTGCACGAGAACAGGGAAGTCGATGGCAGGGAAAAGGGATTTCTAAGTCCTCCTAGAGGGTAGCAAACCACAGCCACGCAAAGCATCTCACTTTCGCACAAGCCTCACAGCTGATAATGAGCGTGTTATCAGTTGAAAGTATCTAGAAGACACCTCGGATGAGGTCTTTCTTTAAGCATCTTCCTGCGCACCTAGACACACACACACACACACAGACACACGCACACAGACACAAAGGAGACTCAGGAGTAAGGAAAAGGCCCACTAATCACAACAAATAATGAAGATGATGCTCTAGCTGTCCCTGGAGATTTCCCAGGTCCCTTTGGGAGGAGAAACTCACGGCTAAAACTGAACTCATGCCTGCCCAGGCTGCCAGGAATTGCTTGTTTGTGTTCTATTTAACCGTTTAGTGAATTCTGCTAATAGTACGTGCAAATGAGAGAGAAGTTTTCCTGAAGCAAGCCCCTTTTGTTGCTACCCCCAAGTAAGCACCGTTGGAAAAGGTCTGGGTGTTCGGAGACCTGCCAACTGGAGTTTCACCCCCTGTCACTTGTTCATGTGTGACCCTGGCAAGGAACTCAGCCTCCTGGGACTTTATTTTCTTCGTAGAAAGGTTTAACTGAGTTGATGTACATAAAGCTCTCAGCAGAGGGCTTGGTATATAGTAGACACTCAATAAATACTTGTTTCCTTTCAGTCCTAAAAGGTTATTGGTAAATTAAAAATGCATAAAAATACCAGTCGTCTTGTGTGTGGGCTAAAAGGGCATCTGGGCAGGGAAGACTTTCTCTAAATCCGGTTAGCAGGACCCCTGGTTCTAGGAAAGAGGGGGCCACATGCTGGACATAGAGAAAAATGGAGCTCTCGAGGGCAGGGAAGGCAGACGGACATGAAACAAGATCTAAGACTGTCCACAGTTTCACTGAAGCCACCACCTGAGACAGCTGTCGTTTCTCTTAACGTCTTCACTCATAGCATGAGACTTTAAAACTAGCATGTTTAAACAAATGTGATTTTAATTGCACATAACACTTCCTCTACACCCTTCCTATTATTTGGGGGGAATGAGGGGGAGAATGGCAGTATCCTAAGGGAAATGCCGGGTTTGTCAGAGTTCCCCAAAGTAACCTGCTGAGGCTGTCAGACTCGCAGGCTCCAGCTCTGACCACTGTCTAGAGGGAAAAGTCTATGGCTGATTTTGAACACATATATTTGGTAGGAAAAAATATCTCTGGAGCAGACGTGGAAACAGACACACTAGCCTTCCCTGGAGGCAGTGAGCAAATCTTTTTGGGAATTGGTGAGAGTCTGTGTCCACAGAGAAAACGGCCGTCGCGGGCACGGGGCGCCATCCACAGACCTGCTGCTGTGGCCACAGAGCTGCTGGAAACTGCTGGAAGGCTCACCTTCGTGGCCTCCACCACAGCAGCTTCGGTGCAAGGCTTGCAGGATACGTCGGCTCGACCTCTGTTCCACTCTTGAGCCCGGGAAGCCTGGAAAGGCCTCCTGGATGGAGGAAGCAGGTCCTGGCCCTCAGCCCCACAGAGTCTCCTTTAAAATCATCTCAGACCCAGAGACCCACCGCCATCTACGTTTACACCAGCAAAGCCTCCAGGGCAAGCAACAAGCATCATCTTCATCCAGGAGGAATGCAGAATCTCGGACCCTGCTCCAGATCTACCGAATCAAGACCCTACAGTTTTAATTCGATCCCCAATGGTCTGCTGTACACACGAAAGTTTGAGGAGTGCTGTTCTGGCTTGCTCACTGTAGGCCTGAGGGTACTTTCTCATTTCCTTCAAAGTAGCCCTTACAGCTGAGCTCAGCTGAGACCTGCTAGAGCCAGCAATGAGTGAACCCTAGGTCTTTGACAACAGGTGGACTAGTGTCCAGCAATATCTCCAATCACTCTGGAATGACTGTCCTAACCACTTATATCCTTAAAATGTATATTTTGAGATACAGATGCATACAGCTTTTTTTTTTTTTTTTTTTTTTTTTTTTTTTTTTTTTTTTTTTTTTTGCAGTACGCGGGCCTCTCACTGCTGTGGCCTCTCCCGTTGCGGAGCACAGGCTCCGGACGCGCAGGCTCAGCGGCCATGGCTCACGGGCCCAGCCGCACCACGGCATGTGGGATCTTCCCGGACCAGGGCACGAACCCATGTCCCCTGCATTGGCAGGCGGACTCTCAACCACTGTGCCATCAGGGAAGCCCCAGATGCATACATCTTGATCAACAATTATTGTTGGTTTTAAATGCTTTCTTTAGGTTATTAGTGAAGATTTACTTTTTAAATAGTCAAATATCTGTATCTGTATTTACATGAAAGATCCAGGCAGGAAATTCTCTTTATCTGCCGATACTCTGTGGCTCTCACCATGGCAGTGAGCTGATATTTGCTTCCACGAGGACCACGGACTGAGCACTCATGTCAGAGAGGGTAAGCCCCGGGGGAACCATGCAGCACAGGAGCCATGGAGGCTGTGGCATGGTGTGCAACAGTCTTGGTTACTTATTTCTTGACAGTTTTGCTCCTTTGTGGGTATTTGTTTTCCTGATTCTTTGCTAGCTCTTATTCTCTTCTGGGCCCAGGCAGTCTTCCCCAAGGCTCATCCTTGGTCATCTCCCTGTCTGCATCTATGTTCCCTTCTTCTTGGAGGCAGTGAGCACTCCTGGCCTCAACAATGGCTTCAACACAGGTGTGTCTCAGTTTACATTTGCAGCCTGGTGCCTAAGCTGTTCTCCATTTCATGTTGTCAAATGTCTACGGATGACCCACTTCGATGACCCATCGTTAGCTAAAACACCATTACCAGGACTCAAAGCTCAAAACTCACCCTCCCTCCCTCCCCTGACCCCATTCCCACGATGGGCCCCTTTTTCCATCTACCCCCATTTTCTGTTAGGGTCCCACAGATATTTCTCCTGCCAGAAACTCCAATGTCCTTTTGGCTCTTCTGAGCTCTCACTAGCCCCTATTATTTTTCCTTCAAGACATCTTTTAGATTTGCCCTTATCTCCTCCATCCTCACACGGCCATTCTAAGCCAACTCCTTCCCACACGATGCCTGAAATATTGCAAAAGTTTTCCGGCCAGTGGCATCGCTTGTTACACATTTCCTAACCTCTAACCTGATCTCACAAGTTCAATTCAATCCTTATAAAGCATTAGACATGATGCGGTAGGTGACAAATTAAACTCTTCCACATGGCTCTTTACTTCTTCCATATTCTCACTTCCCCACTCTGTCTAAACTTATTTCCATACTGAAAAAATGCTTATTTTCCAGCATTTAATCCCTATTCTTCAAAGTTCCACACTGGCCCCTACATTACATCATGCTGTTCCTCCCTTCTAGAGATAATCTTCCCTCCTCTATTTTTGACTATTGTCCTCTCCAAACTTTTCAGATCATATATCCTCATCAGGAAAATACTTTCATGCAGGAACAACCATTATAAGCTTAGTTACTTATTTATAAATGTTATACTTGCATAATAATACTAATATGCTACATACATTATCAAACATGTGAAAAGTGACATTTTAAAAGGACGGGTTAAATAACATATAAGATGTAATTTCAACTATTTCCTTTCCTCATGGAAATGATGACCTTGCCCTAGGCTTGGGGTGTCAACATCCCATTGTAGAAACACTGATCTAGAGAAAGTATATCCATAGAGAGCTAGAGGAAGTATCTCTTCCTCTTTGAGGCCTTATCTAGTAGTACTCCAACCCAAAAGGAGTTCCACTTTCCTGAACTCCCAGAGCATTGAAAACTACAAGCAGTAAATCACTGACATAATATATACTTCACCAATACTTTTTAGTTGATTCGGTGAAGCTCGCATCTAGGATGCCCGAAATTGATAGATTTTTAAAAAATAATTCAATATCTTAATTAAAAACATACTGTCTTCCCAAAATTGCTTGGGTTGAGCTCTAGTCCACTATGCAACATCCACTGCAAGAAAACTCCAAGTCAGGCTGCAGTCTCATTTCATTTAAAGACTATTGGATCTCGTTGAATATCATATGCACAGATTCCCACAGTTTGGAGGACCAGCTTTTCCGCTTTTTGGCTAGTGAGGGTTTTTTTTTGTTTGTTTGTTTGTTTGTTTTTTGCGGTTCACGGGCCTCTCAGTGTTGTGGCCTCTCCTGTTGTGCAGCACAGTCTCCGGACGCGCAGGCTCAGCGGCCATGGCTCATGGACCCAGCCACTCTGCGGCATGTGGGATCTTCCCGGACCGGGTCACGAACCCGTGTCCCCTGCATCAGCAGGTGGACTCTCAACCACTGCGCCACCAGGGAAGCCCTGGCTAGAGAGATTTTGAACACATTTCTTAACCTCACTCAAATTTGGTTTTTATTTAATTTATCAGATGGGGACAAATAGGGGACTTTGTGGCCATTAAAAGAGACGATAAGCATAAAAACAGAAATGATATATGAAGTAAGATACTAGTGTTATTACATTCAGTATTTATGTATCATAATGTAAAGTATACAAAGTACATCTGAGATTTCTAAAATAAGCGGCCTCCTACCTTCACCTTGAGCTTTCTTTCTGCAAATAAATTATTTTTATTTTCTCTATTTTATTTGCTCAGCTGAAAACATGGTGCCGCCTCCCTATAGGATTTGGAGGTACGATCGGGCCTGAGTTTAAATCCTGGCTCTGCCAAATACCAGCTGTGGGATCACGGGTGTGTTCCGGAAACTTTCAGAACTTCTATTGACCAGCATTAACTTTGCGGGGCTAACATTAACGTCATGAAGTTCTTTTAAGGTTCGAAATACACAAGATATGTGTGTTAAGCACCTAGTTTATAACACATGCCACTAAAATATTAATTTCTGCCCCAACCCCTTTAACGGGCTTAAGAGAACTCAATGAGGTGCTCTAATGGGTAAATGGACTACTTTGAATTTTGGGTTCCATGTTGACTATGGTTTTTCCCTGACCCGTGAGCCTTTTACAACCCTTTATGAATTTTATGTTCTAGAAGCACCTCCTTGCCAGTCATAGCCAGACTCACATTGCCACTGTGTGCCTGGGTTGGGGCATGAAGCCAGTGTAGGTTGTGTCCCCTAATGACTTCTGAGCAGTCAGAGCTGGGAAAGCGAAGCCAACCAACCTCTCCTGCTCTGCTGCTCCATCCGGACTGCCCACTGTACTAGTTTTTAAGTGTAGCTGTCCAAGAAAGCATCTGGGGACAGGAGAAGGTGACACGCATACGTGTACCAGGAGCACTTGTGTCTCCTGGTTTTCTAAATTCAAATCCAACACTGAAAAAAAAATCAATGAATAAAAGTTTTAAAAATCCGGGTTATAACTCATCTCCGCCAGAAGCTTTACCTAGTACATCCTCACAGGCGTGCTCTAATTTTAGGCTCCCAGGTTTTAACCCTCTGTTTGAACTGTTAATTGAGATAAAGTCTTTGAAAGCCCTCTGTAGAGGGTACAGAACTATACATATGCTAATTATCCTTCTGAAGGCATTTGTGTGCTGAGCTGCTCTTATCTTGTTTGTAAGTGTCTCGTGCCCCAGCTAGTGTGGATTGCAAACAGCTCAGGCCCAGGGACCTGCAGCGTCTTCCGTGCCTCCTCCCTCCTTCTGCTGTCTTCTGAGATGGCTCACTCCCCCAGAGCTCTTCTCTGGCAACCAGCTCGCCTCGATGCTCCTAGACCTTAGAACCTGCCCATCTGCCTGCCAGGACCCATCGCTGAAAAGAATCCTTGAGGCTCCCGTACACCCTCCGTCTCCCCTCCCAGCTCTTCCCAAACTTGGCTCCTTCCCCTGTGGCTTGTCTGTGCCCAGAGAACACACATTAATTTTGATGTTAGGGTGAAAAACAAAGCAAAACAAAAACTTTGTGTTTAAAAAGGGAAATAGAGTTTTTTAAAAAGTAACTGTGCTTTTTAAAAATAGGTGTGTGTGTGGGGGTGGAGTTTAACCCTCCAGGGTCAGGAATCAGGTTTCCTTGCTGGGATGGGGACGGTGAGATCTCAGCCACCCCAAGGCTCAGAAGTGTGGGACAGGGTCTAGGATTTCCTTTTGTTGATTGATGGGTAAGATTTTTTGGACGATGCACTCATATTCCCCAGTCATTTCGGGGCTCTCTCTCAGCTTGCTGAGATGGGGGGGGGGAATGCTCTCAATAGCCTCATATTTTGGATTTGTGGAGGCAGCATTCTCATACGTCTGTTGCTGATCTTACATCATTATATGTTATTTAAACAGTATTATGCTGAGAAATATAGTAGAGGTGAAGAAATTACAGAGTTAAAACTCAAAATTCCTTCTCTTATACCTCCCCCAAACACCAAAACTGTCTCAAACCTAATGTTTGATGGTCAACAATGTTAAATTAATGTTAGCTAATAAAGTGATTATTAAAGTCTTTGAAACTTACAATTCTGCATTGTTTCTTTCTGTCCTACATTTTGCACATACTCAAAGTTAGCTATTAGGTAATTGACTTGTTCTAACCAAATGGCAAAAGCCAGGGGGCCAAGAGGTGTTTAATAAACACTTGTCGACTGATTGATGGAATATACCGACCTAGGATCTCGGAGACAGTGCAGTCTTTGTCAGAGCACTAAGGTAAATCGGTGGGTCCACTTTTATTACCAAGCGTTTCTGCCATTTTGAGGGGGAGCAGCCCAGCCGAAAACTTATCCATCAGCACTGTGGCTCCGGATCACAGAAGAAACCCTGTGGCCTTGCCTTTCACACCTGTGTTCACCCTCAGCAACAGAGCGGGGACCAGCTTCAACTCAACGAAGCTGAGCAATTGGAGGCACGGCCTGATGCAGACCAGCCACGACGCCACCTTGAGCCCCTTGCTATGAATATCATCACAGCTGCAACTAACAGTTTGTGCCCATTAAACAAAACAAAACAAAACCCAAAAAACAACTGAGCCGAGTAAAACTCTGGAGGTAAAAACCAGTATTGCAACTAATTTACAAAGCCCAGCTAAGTCTTCCTGCATCATTCTTCTGAAATAAAGCAAAGCATGAAGCACCAAGTTCCTTGCTCCACCCGGCAGGGGACATCTGTGCCCATCTGGTTTTTTCCAGAAAGTGTGCCTGGGCACATGACATCTTTACTTCTCTTCACAGCCACTTCCTCTCTTTCTTTGCTGGGCCTTCAGGTTGGGCCTCAGGCAGGTTTTATGAGAGGAGCTAACCCCCGGGGGCTTCCGTGCTCACCTGGCCTGCCTTTGGACCTACAGCTTTCTCGACTTTGCTACGGGCTGACATTGATGCCTCACACCTCCTTATCTTTCCATAACGCCCCTCGCCCCCTGCCCACCTGCTCCCCAGAGATACCAGCTTTCTCTGCCTGACACGGCAGTCACAACTGTTTCTGACCTACCAGCTCTCTTGTGCAGCTGTACCTGGAACTACTCAAGACCCCAAACCATGTTTTCACAACCAACATGTCCTGCAGGTGTCCCACTTCTTCATTAATCAGAATCCTTTGCCACTTGCCACGTGGCCAGCCTCCTTCTATGTTGATAATACGTTTTGTCATCTTGGAAAATGTAAACAAATCGGTAGGCCGTCCCCTTTTTTTTTTCTTATTGACGTCTCGTTGACATACAATGCCCAGCTTTTCTCGTTACCGGTAGGGAAATGCAGGAAGAAAGGAAAAGAAAATGCATGCACGCCTGAGCCTTATCAGTCTCCCATAAGGAAATCCCTCAAACTCAACATCTAAATCCGCTTCTCCCAATTCTTGCTTGGAAGCGTGAGTACCTGATCTTGAATCTCTGTGGCACTCCCGGAGCGGGACTGGCTGGTAGCCCTGTGATATTGATTTGTTTTTACCATAGCAACAGCAAATTAAAACAACTAGCAGGGAGAAGGCAGGCTGTTAACCAGTAACGCTACACAACCAGTAGATTTCACAAGCGTATTTGTCTCCTTTCCTCTCATTTTCTCTCTCATTCACTCCACTTGCACCCATGTAATACCAAAGTCAAAGAAAAATAGCACTAAATGCTTTGGGCGCTGCAAGGCCTGTGTCTGAAGGGTCTGGTTTGCACAGTTTCTAGTATATTGCACAAGATCAACGGAGAAAATGCACACAGCTCTGATTTCCTTGGAAATTGTATGCGTTGGTCTAAGGATAAATATCCCTAGAAAACGTACATGAACATGAAGTTGATTGAAGGGTTCTGTATATGTGACTATGTATCTTAACACCCTAAGGCATTTACCAGTTTCATGAACAGGGAGGTTTTATCCCTTTGTACTTTAACTAGCTCACTGTGTCAAGAGACAAACAACTTTTTTTTTTTTTTGGATGCAAGGTCGAGATCTCTCAAAATGCTAGAAGTATGAAGGAAAGTGTAGCAAGTATTATTCAGTTCTATTAAGAGAGAGAAAAATTGAGATGGGTGCTTGCCCAAGGCTACACAACACAAGCAGTCCTAAAGAGGATGCAGACTAGAACTGGGAACTCCCTAGAACTCCAAGCTGTTCTAATGGAAATTCTTTCTGAAAAGGCTCCTTATGAAAAACTAACCATCCCCTGATCGCGACGACCAAGGTTGCCACTTGTGACACGGGATGAACAGCCTGCAGTCCTGGACTGCCCATCCCTGGGTCCATCTGCACGAGGACACGGTGCTCTTTCTATCAGAGCGGCTGTTCCCACCATCACGACCAGCCGCGAACTTGGTGGCATAACCTGGGTCCTACAAAGTGGCTCTGGGGGAGCTGGGAATGGGGCCACGGGGACTGTCCGCCCAGGGGCAGTGCTGGGCTGCACTGAGGGGAAGTGGGACCAGAAGCAGAGCCGTGCTCCACACTCCCTGCCGCTTCCAGTCAGCGCAGCCAGGGTCCTGCAGAAAAACCGCCCTGACCTGCCCGACATGAGGAAGCAGGTAGGAGAAGATGCCCTATTTCTGCTGGAGGTCGGTTTAGAGTTTAGAAAGGACGGGAATATGAAGACCTAACTCAAGACCTGCCAAGTGAGAGTTAGAACGTTCCTGGCCAGGACATAAAAACATATTCCTCTCCACGAGCTTGAATAAAAGAACACACAGCAGAAATAGTTGGGAGATGACGTCAGAAGTTCTGGGCTAGTGTCCTGCACTTCTCCTTGAAAGTAAAAACAGTGGGTCTGGAAGAATCTACGTGGCATTGCCCTTATTTAAATGAGTACTTCTACGGCTTCTTACAAAACAGGCAAGCTAGCTGAAGAAACTTCATCTTATGTACAGGTTATAAGAACCTCTTTATCTTTTTACTTTATTAGCCTCAAAATGCACATATTACTCAATTAACAAATATCTTTCCACGTAACCTTTGTCTTTTCAAAGGCCAGTGATGTTTCCTGAATAACATTCACGGTGGTGATGGTTAGGCAAGTCAGATTTTTTTTTCTTTGCTTCAGTGCTTGCTAACTATTCTAAAAATGTTACACATTTATTGTAAACATATGCTTCTGAGGCCTAACAAAAAAGCACAGTTTCCTCATGCCTGGCAGAAATTTAAAACGGAAAAGGGCAGAAAGAATTCTTTAACAAATATATCCTTTCCTTCTCTTGGGCCAAGTGTGTTAAAAATAAATCTTCTCCATCATTTCTCACTGCTGCTTCTCGGCAAGAAAGTTGATATGGTTCCGGCACAGTGAAAACACAGCTTTAAAAGCTAGCCTGCCCTCATTAAATTATTCTGCTGGCTGTGTGTTCTCATTAAAAATGCATAAAGATCAGATAATTGCAGTAAGCATTATTAACCCAGCTTTACTTTTGAATATAATGGTTCCACTTTTAAGCTGGAAACAAAGGCTCAGACATGCCAGAAAAAGAAATGTAAACATTGAACTACAGTATCAAAAACTTGTCAGAAAGCTACCTCTGGCTGGCTTGTTAAAAAGGTGCTTTTGATACTCAGTTAAAGCCGTGGCATTGTAGAGCTAGGTAGGTCCCTAATTTACAATAAGTAGACCTTTTTTTTTTTTTTGGCTAAACGTCCAATTGATCATTATTTACCATGAAGTTTTTTTTCTTTTTCTTAATTACGAGTCTGTTTTCAAATAATAGGATCAACATAAACTTTATTTATTCGGGAGGTAAGTACGACAGTATGAAAATTTTCTAGAACAAGAAAATAAGAATGCTCCCAAGAATCCAAATGGTTTTTGTTGAGTAACCAATGGATCTATTCTTTGAATAAAAACTCGTTTTATGCCTCACCCCCAAACAGGCAGCATAGATTCACGCTTTGCCATTTCTCTTTCTCGAATCAAAATGTTACGTAAAAACTCCAGGGTCCCCCCTGCAAGTATTACATTTGAACTAGTGGAATCCGGTTTCCCTGGCTTCCCTAAGCAACATACACGGAATGCAGCATACTGCAGCAAACTCTTTAAACATTCAGGAAAAAAAAAAAAGGGGGGGGGATGATTTCCCTACCTTGTTTAGCTGTGCCTCTCCTTTCCTTTTACAGTAACCCCAGGAACATCTGGCGAAATCAAGTGGCCGAGGCTTCTCCGCTGCATCATGAGGAAGAAATTTCCATGTAAATAGTTCTCATTCCCTGTTTATTGTACTCTGAGAGCCGTCTGCCGTATCTGGAAAATTTTGCCTTCAGATGATGAAGCAAAGACAGTCTAAACTCTGTTGCTGTAAAAGCTGCAGCCTTTCCTTCCGACAAAACCCTCCCAGCTGTGAGCAGCCAATCCCCAGCAAGTTCGTCAGCCCTACTCGTCTGAAACTGGCCCTAATAGGATGACTGACACAGCAACACAGCACTTGCAGTGTGTGAAAACAGTGCATCCATACTGATGAAAGAGGAATTTCCCTCTCAGAAGAAAGCAATCAGAGCACCAAGACAAAGTGGCACATAATTGGCAGAGCAGAGAGAGGGGTAGCTCCAGAAAACACCCTTTAAGACAGCCAGCCCAAGGCTTGTGGCTGCATTGTCAATACTTTGGAAAATAGAAAACTCTGCAGATTTAGGAAAAATCCAGGTTGTACATGAAACTGAAGTGGTTACCCCATTGGACAAAGCATGTATTTTTTGAAAAGGAAAACAATTCACTGTCTGCCATGGAAATGAATATACCTTACCAAACGTTTGCATATGATTTCCATCAGTGAGGAAGGACGTGTTAGCCCAAGTGCGTAGTCAAAGTCAAAACACGCTTAAATCTCTCGCACAGTTTTCCTGTATAACATCTGTTACTGCAGTGGTTAATTACTGTAGCCCATATATCTTTCCTCTTAAGTTTTCAGACTCCCCGGGACTTCAGTTAAGGAATTCGGAACAATAAAATTGATATCTGTACTTTACCCTATGTGCTCTTGGCAAGCTCCCCTGAGAGGATTAGGTGTGCCTTAACCTCACCTGAGGTTCCTTGGTACCACTTGATAAATACTGTGCATTGGTCCATATTGTCATTAATGAAGCAACCAGCACAGGAGGATGTTTACTGCTGAACACACACGGCACGTGACCCAAGGGGCGCCATCAGGTGCGACTCCACAAAGGATGGTCTGGAGGTGCTGAAGTTCCCTGAGATAAAGCAGAAGAGGAATGGAAAGCTTAGTAAGGGTTATTTACTTCTTTCCCAGTCAATGGTACTCCGTTTTGAAAAAGTATAAATGGCATTTAGAAAACACAAAAAAGCATACATTTTCCTTCCACTAAACACAATATTTTGAATTTAAAAAAAACTGTGTTATGATTACATGGCTAGACCAAGGTGGGAACAAAGGCCCATTCATCTGAAAGGTTGAACCCAATGCACTGTTGTTTATAAGCGACGGTTTGATGCATCTGTAATGAAGTAACAGTTGGGGTGGAATGTAATGGTTTCTTTTGATTTTGGCAATTGCATTTAAAAGTCACAATGTTTCATATGATTTGTAGGCTCTTTCTTTAATAGAATACCATACTTTATTCCCCTTGAATCTTATACTTACAATTTTTTTTTCATCCCAGTGTAAATCCAAGATATACCTAACTTAGAGTCTTTCATCTACTATAATTTTTCTGGAAATTTAAATGATCTCTGTGGTCAAACAGGTAAACAATTATTTTTAAATATTCTTAATATTATACTGCATGTAAATGGGATATCACAGGTTTATGAATATCCTCTCCCTGATCCCCCTCTGATTATGACTTTAAAACTACCTTTCCCTTAATTTCAATCCTGAAATTTTAGTCTTCTTTGACTCATTCTTCTGTTTCCTTTTTTTTTTAAGCTTAAAATTTTTTTTGTTTATTTTATTTATTTTTGGCTGCATTGGGTCTTTATTGCTGCGTGGGCTTTCTCTAGTTGTGGCGAGCGGGGGCTACTCTTTGTTGCGGTGTACTGTCTTCTCATTGCGGTGGCTTCTCTTGTTGCGGAGCATGGGCTCTAGGCGTGCAAGCTTCAGTAATGGCGGCGCACAGGCTCAGTAGTTGTGGTGCACAGGCTTAGTTGCCCTGCGGCATGTGGGATCTTCCCGGACCAGGGCTTGAACCTGTGTCCTCTGCGTTGGCAGGTGGATTCTTAAACACTGTGCCCCCAGGGAAGCCCATTCTTCTATTTTCATACAGTGAAACTAAATCTGGTTGATTTTTTTCCTTCTAGCTAGTTCACATATCTGACCTATTACCTGACTAATGCAAATGCTAATAAGCTGGCTTCTGGGACTCAAGCCTCCCGTGTTCAAGCTCCCCTGTTGCCAGACAGGTTTTCCTAAGTCATGTACTGTCATGTTCCTTTCATATTCAATTCTTTTCTCTTAAAATCCAAACTACCAACTTACAATGCCCTTCATAATCTGGGCCCTCCCTTTCCACTCAACTTTTTCTACTCTGTTTTTCTAAGTGAACTTTGTGAGGGAGCCTTGCCTGAGTCTCCAGGACCTGGCTCCTACAGCCCATCTTCAGACCTGACTCCCAAGAGCTTCACTGAATAAAGTATTATCCAACCTTTACACCTCAGCTTGCATCCTCTTTCTTCTGCGTTGGCTTCCCTGTTCACATTGTCTTCTCTGATCTTCTCCTTTAAAAGCATTCTGTGCTGTTCATTTTAGCAGACCATTAAACCCTTAGCAATGAGTTGATCTTCCCATCTCAGAAGGCTAGGCTTGCATAGTATATTAAAGAAGGTAATGTATGTAAAGTGTCTACACAGTGGCTGGCACATGATAAATGCTCACTAAATGATGGCTATTCTTATCTTAATTTCTATATTGTTCATTGCATTTAGCAAGATGCCATGCACAAACTTGCTGATTTCATGACTCCTATCTCAAGAATTGATATCATATCCACCCAACTGCACCAGCTAAGAATCTGGCAGTCATTCTTGGCCCTCCTCTCCACAACCACCATATGAAATCTATTATCAGAGCCTGTCAAGCTTAGCACCTAAATAGTTTGAAATGTTTCATTCTGCTCCACCTCCACCAGTGCAACTTTGTCCAAGCTCTCAGTGTCATTCACCATGACTATTGAAATAGCCTCCTGGCTGGTGTCCTACATATATTCTTGATCCTTCCAGTCCCTTTCCTGCACATCAGCCAGAATAATAATTCAAAAACAGAATTTTGAATACTCCACATACATTTGCTATGGACTGAGTTGTGTCCCACCAAATTCATATGTTGAAGCCCTAAGCCCCTATGTGATGGCAGTTGCTGATGAGGCCTTTGGGAGGTAATGAGGTCATGAAGATGGGGCCCACATGATGGGATTAGTGTCCTTAAAAGAAAAGACACCAGGGAGAGAGATCTTTTTGCTCCCTCTCAGCCAAGTGAGCGCACAGCAAGAAGGCAGCCAGGAAGAGGGCGATCACCAGAACCCAACCATGCTGGCATGGTGATTTCAGACTTCCAGCCTCTAGAACCATGAGAAAATAAACTTCTGTTGTTTAAGCCACCCAGTCTATGTGGTATTTTGCTATGGCTGCTTGAGCTGATGAACCTAACCTTTAAACATCTTTGAGTTGCTATTAGGAAGAGATGACAGTTTTCAAAATAGCCTACAAGGTCTTGTGCTACCCAGCCCCTGCCTACCTCTCTAGCCAACCAGAGGCCATTTCTTCAGGGAATGCTTCCCTAACCCCCAAGAGGAGTTCTGGTCCACCTGTTGTTTTCTCTCACAGCCCCATACTCTCTAGAGCAGTGCTTCTCAAATTTAATATGCATGTAAACTCCCCCCACCCAGGGATCTTGTTAAAATGCACATTCTACCTCAGTAGTTCTTAGGTAGATACTGAGCTTTACTAACAAGCTCCCAGGTGATGCTGATGCTGCTGGTCCATGGACTATTCTTTGAGTAGCAAGATTTTATAGATGTTGTTCATTTTGTAGCACTTTTTAACAGGATATAGGGATACATTTCTTTGGTTAATTACTTAAGATCTAGCTTCTCAACCAGCTAGCTTGTCAGTGTCAGTCACCACTGCCTCTTCAACATCTAATCTAGGATGTGCCTGGCACATAAAAAGAGATTCTCAATAACAAATGTGTGTTGAATTAATGAATTGATCAATACAATGCACTGCAGATCCAAGCTGGACTTTTTTCTTTTCCTCCTCCTTCTCCTCCCCTTTTGCTTTGTCGCTAATTCAAACATCCATCCTCTTTTGTCTATTCCTCACCTCTCTGCCTCCAATCTTGCCCCTTACTTCTCACTCTATTCACAACACCACAGCCAAACTCATCCTTTAAAAACACAAATCTTATGGTGCCATGACCTGCACAAAGTCACTTAGTGACTCCCTATTACCTTCAGAATACATCTCTTGCCTAAGACCTGAGTATATTCTCTCACCACTCCTCTTGAACTCACTTCCCTCCTACTTCACATCTAATATTACTAAACTAATTTTAGTTTTATTTCCTAGAATGTATTATGCCCTTTCTAATTTAGAGCCTGGATTCCTTCTGCATGAAACATCTTTTATTCCTTTTACATCCACCTAACGTATTTCCATCCAGCAACATTTAAGGTACACATCACCTCTCCCAGGAAGCCTTCCCTGACCACCAAAGCTTCCCTGGCAATTTGACATTTTATTCTTTATAGCAATTATCACATATCAATTAGCAATTAAATATGTCTTACTTGTTTATGTACCTCACTAGTCTCTATAACAGAAGTGACCATGTCTTTCTTGCCCATCAGTTTATTCCAGTACCTAGAACATACAGTGATATAATAGACATTTGTTAAACAGTTGTTGAATGGTTAATGGATAACTTGAAAATAGCACTAGTAATAAAGTGGCAAAGACAAATTCAGGGTTCAAGAAAAAAAAAACTGATAATGAAGTCAAAGAGACAATGGATTTGGTCTATATATTAAAAAAGTGTTTCTCTAGAGAAGGGAAAGGAGAAATACTACAAAAGCCAAAAAGCACATGGAATTATGATTGTCTCCTTTGTTGGATATACCAAAGTTAGCAAACTTACAGGCAAGAGGAAAATTAATCTTTGATGATGTTTAAAATGGAAGTGATTTCCATAGAAACAAAGCCTTCCTTCAAATGGAAATGGATAGGTGTCCTAGAACAGATGCAAGTGTTGACTTTCCAGAAGAGATGGCTAGAAAGGAGAAGTTTGTTTACAGCAAAAGAGAAATGAGACAGGAAGGCAAGGTGCAGATGGGCCAGGTCTGTGACAATTCAATCTCAGGGTGCATTCCTCTCTCAATAGAATATCTCTACCCTACACTTCCCCACCTAGTTCTTTAGTAGATACTGTTTTTTATTTTCCTCTAGTTATTTTATGTATAAATCGTATTGGAAGTCCTTTGAGGACACAGATCATGCATTTAAGTCCTTTTGCATTTTCTACACTGCCTAGCATGGAGCAATGCTGAATTAATTTTGGTTGGTGGATTTTTATTTATGAATCTGCAGAAAATTTGCATACTTAGAAGGGACTGGTAGTTTTTTTTTTAATACGTGGATTGTCAAAAATGCAGTAGGAAAGAGAAAATTTGTTTATAGTGTTTTCAATCAAATTTATTACAAAAAGTTCAACTGGTTCCTAAATTTTCTCTGTAGGTCCAGGGGCAGTAGACTTGGGGAATAATTAAGACTAACATTTCTGGGTTAAAAAAAATAAATTGCATAAAGCATATAAATAAAATACTGTCTGAGAAATCCTTTGCATAGACATGGCACATAATAAATGCTCAATATATGTTAACTACGACTGTTATTACTGCTGCTGTTATCATCATCGGCATCATCATTTTTAGTTTCTAGAACTCTAGCAAGATTTCACTGAGGAGTCTATGTGGTAATGGACTAAAGTAGAGATTTTCAAACTTGCTTGGTTTGTAGCAGTATTTTTTTCACCATGCTCCTAGGCCAAAAGAAACACCTAATTGTTCTATTTATTAACTAGATCCTAACAACTTAATAAGAGTTTATGTTTTCACAAATTTGTAGCTGATTGAAAAGTTAATACAAAAAGTTTAAAAGAAAAAACAGTATTTTTACTTCATTCTTAAATAACCTTAATTAGTTATTAATGAATTGTGAGTGCCTATTGGGCACTGCCTACAATTCTCAAAGCTTGAAATAAGAGTGAAACACTGCCCTCGTTTCCTGATCCACATTGATTTTTGTGTTGCACTTGCTTTTCTTCTTAGCAATTGCTGAAAGTCCAACTTTGCAAAAATATATGATACCATTGAAAGGAATGTAGTATGTTTCTAATATTGGAATTACATTACTTTGAATTAGTAGTTTGCAGTTTCTGACAAATGTTAAATATTTCTGTGTTTCCCCTGGAAATATAAAATATTCCATGGAACCCCTGTGTGTTCACCGCAGTCTCCCAGGGTGACTCATGGTTCAATTTGGGAACCATGGCACTAAGGCAAGGGTCACGACACGTTGGTCAACATCACCTGTCCCAGTGTTTTTTTCTGGTGTGATGGCTGCATCAGGCTTCCTGTCCTGAGGCCCAAGGGCATTTGGAGTTGCAAAGACAGGGTCAGGACATGTCCAGCCCTGAAACTGAGGTCATCTGAAAACAAGCTTCTGAGTAGTAGGTGAACCTTATGGTCCTCAGAATTTCAGATGCTTGTGGGTCAAATAGAGAAGAACGTGATGGGACAAAGAGGATGCTGATGCTGCCAGCTGTTCATGGGGAGAACTTGCCAGTGACCATTTGCCTTTCAAAATGGTGAATTCTGAAAATAAGTGCAAAGAGGAAGAGACAATGAGTCTTTTTCCTATAATTCCTCTTCATTAAGACCACACACATCTTTTGCAGCTCATCTCCATTGTTCTTCTAGGCTAGCTGGTGGATCACCATGCTTCCCTCGTATTTCCTGTTGTGGCCACCATAACTTGACCCTTCACCTATAAGAAAGGGTGACTAGTCTTAGACCCCGTCTCCACCTCCTTATAGTAAAGTGGTGTGTATGACAGAGAATCCTCCAAACCTGAAATGCTAGAGGGAGCTGGCATGCTCCCCTTGTTGGATTACCTGAAAGACTTTCCCATCCATTGCCTCCTGACCATCTTCTGACTGAAGGGTCAAGCTGGACTGGGGTCTAATAGCAACTGGATGGAAGGAGATCTACTCACTTTGTTCTATTTTCCTTTCTCTTCCATAGCACCTGTCACCTTTCATCATAATATATAATGTACTTGATATTTATTCTTTGTTGTCCATTTCCTCCACTACGATGTAGGCACCCATGGGCAGGGGGCTTTTCCTGTTTTGTTCATTGGTATAGTCCAAGCGCCTACCATATACTTGACATGTGGGACTGATGATAAATATTCATTAAGTAAATGAATAAAATATGAGAGGACTGAAATGTGGCACAGGGTGAGTAGGAAATTGTGCTTGAGACACAGGAAACCATCAAAGCTGGAGTGGCACTTCCTAAGGGCCTTCCAAGGGTCATTAGAGCCACACGTGTGCAAACCAGGGACGAGTCAAGACCAGCTATTGAGGGTGCAACTTTGTGCCACCTGACAGCGTGAGCTCTGGCAGAGTTGGGATGTCATGTTTCTTATGTTCAATGAGCAGCCCAGATCCCTAGAAAGGGTCTTGAATGGAATGGGAATAACCTCCTTTCCAAAAGGCTGAGAAGTGGGTGGTGAGTTTGAGAAAAAGATCTTGGTGAGTTCTTGGGTGAGCCTCTGTGACAGCAGGAGAATGTGAGCTTGTTGACTAGAGAAGACAACGTCGTCCCAGAGCGCCAGTATGGACTAGTTGTGGGAAATGAAGGGTGGCATGTGTGTAAGTGCAGCTTTGATTGCAAGCTTGATTTTAAAAATAAATACAACTGGTTTTGATATAGTACAGTATGACGTTCCTTGATGGAACGCTTTTCAAGGCTCTCATTCCCATCTCCGTCTCTTTCAGTTTCTCCCAGGATAGCCACTCTACTTAGATTCGCTTTTTCACTCATCTGATTAGGATTTATGAAATACTTGCTATACGTTGGTTCCAACTGAGATATGGAAGATATAAAGATGAGGAGGACCTGACCCCAAGGAGCTTGAAGAATTACACAGAGGTTCCCTAAAGCAAGATCTACGGATCTCAAAATGACCCTGAAGAAAAGGGTCACAGCCAAGTAAGTTCAGGAAATGTTGGAATAACTAGTTAAGCATGTGCTTTCATCAAAGGACTTCTCAGAGGTTTAATTCTAGGAATATGCTTTGTGAATCTCCAAGGAAGGATATGTAGTTTGCCATGTTTGAAAATTTATTTTACCACAGACCCTTTTAATTAAAAAACATCTAACTAGTATGGTGTAACATCTAACTATATGGGTGATGCATTTTGGGGAACATTGGCCTAGATAAATCTTTTTTAATTTTTCTTGTCCTGTTCTTTGGGCCATGCCCATATCTGCTTACCTCATTCACCTCAACGTCTTTTATCTGATGCCAGATCTTCCTACTCTATCGAGGTCCTCAACTTTGCTGACAACTTGTGAGGCATCTACCATGTCTCCAGTGCTACTTTTTACTCATTTCTTGGGACCACAGCTACCTGGAAGTCCCTGTGGCTCCAGGATGTCTTGGCTGGACCAGACCTTCACAACCGTCCTTCTTGGTCAAATCTTGGAGACCATCTGCCCAGGCTTTTCTGGCCAGCAGAGGGCCCCTGGTGGCTGTCCAGTGACCTACAGGCAGAACTACCCTTCCAAATCGTAACCCCACCTAAATTCTATGTTTCAACGAAAACACCAGTTTCTGGAAAATGTGTTATTCATCTCTCTCCTCCATCAAATGTCACTCATGACAAGTGCTTCTCAGGATTTCCCATAGTCTCGGGGGCTTGGAGCGGGTAGATACAATTTATTTACATAGCAAATATCAAATATTAACATAATATTTAATATTGTTAATTAACAATATTAATATTGTAATGCTGTTAAATATTTACATAGCAATTACTACGTTGAGCACAACACTATGAAATACATGCTACTATTATCCCAGCCTTACCTTACAGAGGAGAAAAGTCACCTGTGCAGTTAAGGAACCTTTCCGGGGCCACACAGCGAGTCAGTGGTGGAGCCCATTTGTCCCAAGCAGGCTGGCTTCAGAGTGCATTTTCTTTGCCACTACAGCATGCTGCTCTAAGATTAACAGAAAAAAAAAATCATACAGTAAATTAGAAGGTGTCAAGTGTTGTTAAAAAAAGAAAATAAAAAGAAAAAGGAAAAGGAAAAGTAGGACACGGTACAGGGGACCAGACCATCTTACAATAAGTAGGCAGGACAGGCCTCCTTGAGAAAGTGTCCCTTCAGCCAAGATTTGCAGGGTTGGGGGAGTCTGTCATGGATCCCTGGAGAAACCTGCTCCAGCAGAAGATGCAAACTCCAGGGAGAACTCTGGAAGACCTTCATGTAGGAGGGACTTCTGTGTTCACCTGCTCTGGCCTCCACTTGTCGCTGAATCCCACCCCTTGTTTTTTCATAGGTTTTCTGGGCTCTGCCCTGTTCTCTCCGTACTAATGGCATAATCCGTTATTCAGTTGGGCTCAGTCCACAGCCTTAAAACGGTGTCTTCTGTCTCTCTGTCTTCCAACCCAGGACTCCCCTTGCTGCCTTCCCTCTGTCAACAATCTGAAGGTGACAGATCTTTCTTTTCCCTTCTAGATGTTTCCCTATTTTCACTAAATTTAGGTTGATTCATCAAATCATCATCTCATTCAGATAATCCATTTAGATCTCAGTATATATTCTTGATCATCAAAATTTCAAACCTATATAAAGTGTTCCAAATTTTCTTTGAAGAACAGGTGGTATGTTTTGTAATAAAAATTTTGTCTTTAAGAAATAATTTGTGCAAAGAGAAAGCATCTGGCTTTGTTTCATCTGCTACAGAAAAGGGATCATGCCATGGATAGATTCTTTACCAGAAATGGGCAATTATTTAGCCTTCCATCTGGATCAGAGAGAAAAATAGGTTCACCTTAGCAACAGCATTCTGATGATGATGTCATCACCTTACATCATTCCAGTCTCATGTCACTGTGTTCTTTCTCTAAAATCTCAGACCTTTAAATCTCAATGCTTTATAGATCTCTGCACCCAAAAGGCTTAATGAGAAAGGAAGAAATAACCACATTTAAATATTCACTGAGTCATAATCCTGAACTCTGTTAGCAGGTCTCTCGTCTACAGCCAAACAAAATAAGAATTGTTCCTTTTCGACTCACTCCTTTTCGACTCACTCCAATTTTTGCTACAGCTTTGCCTAAGATACCCTTGTATCTCCCGAGTTGTGCTGATGACCACAAGCTCCCTCTCTGTGCCTCCCAGCCTGTTGGATTGCCAGCCTCCCCAACAAGCCTGATCATTTACAAATGGAATTATTTTATTTTGCAAAGGAGCCCAGTCCTGAGGCGACTATGGTGCGATTACAATCATGGATCCTAAGGGCTGGAAGATATCTTACTGTTCATCTAGATCCTAGCCCCTTATTTGAAGGCAAGGAAACACAACGCTTGGCTTTTATTAAAGCAGAAGAGATTTTAACCCACTGGAAGTTTGTATTTCCTCAAAATTTCAGTGAGGATGATTACAGGGTGTCATATTATGCACTGGGTGCATACTTGGCCCCCATTCCCTGCATCTCTGCCCCAGGCGCCTCCCCATGGTCTCCTTCATACACAAAAATTCCTTACACCCAACTGGCTGAATTACAGCAGCCAGAAATCCTTCCTGTACCAGAAACTGGTCTGAGACTCCTCCACTTAGAGTTTAAATATTCACTGTGGTCTCAAAATAAATAACATTTAAAAATTCGCAGTCATGTAGGATCATTTAAGCTATGTTTATTTACAGTCATAAATATTTGTATATATCTACAGGAAAAATTTGCTATCAATGAGTAGAAAACTATCCACATACATGCAACACCTTGGCCAAAGCAGGTGCTCAGCTTTCAAAACCACAAGCTCTGCTACAAACAAAGACTTCCTTCATGAGTTCTCATCACGTATTAACCGTCACGTTCCAGAAGTAATTTCCAAAGTTCTCAGTTTGCTGGATCCCTGACTAAGAAGCACAGATGATATTTTTAATCTATTTTAATCTTAGAGCGTAAACATTTTTAACATAATTAAACATTTATAACTTTGCTTTATATGTACTTTGAGTTACATAACATGGCTGAGCTAATAATTTGGGCCGTCCTTTTAAAAACTCTCTATTCTCGAGATTTCACATTTAAATATAATGAGGAAACCGCCTTTTGGTTAGAAATCAACATTTTCCTTGGAAAGGACTTTTTAACATTGAAAATAGAGAAACAAAAGATTCCCAAACTTCAAGAAAAATGTAAATTTCACCAAATGGGCAATTAGAGCATATTTTTCATCCCGAGTCAACTAATAAGTACTTATTGCCCTAATTATTCTGACACCCAAATACGGATTCTATCGTTCTCAGAGGAGAAAAAAGGGCTGCCTAATTTATCTTTATGTCTTCAATATTGGAAAGATTCTTATTAAGCACTCATTGTACACTCTCTTTTGAAAAGCACTTTACAATCATTTTTCACTTCATACTTGTACTCAATCTGGGAGGTAGGTCACTTTCTTTACCTTCATTTTACAAGTAGAGAAACTGAGATGCCGAAGGTTGCAGGCTTCATCCTCGGTCTCTAAAGAACCTAGTGGCTGAGGTGGGTGGTGAACCCAGATTCTGTATAAAATTTAGGCCCTTCAGTGGCACAAACACTCAGACACGGTCTAATCCTGAAACTTGAGCAAAGATTCATACTCAATTGCCATGTTTTAGCAGGGAGTTTGCAAGTGAAATTTTGGTGGGTTCTCTTGCTCATGAAGAGGAAAATAATAAGGAAAGGGATTGTCTTGAAAACATGAAAATATAGAGTACTTCCTGAAATGTTCTAAATGAAATACCAAGGTTTAATTTTTAAATTCACAATTAAATTACTCAAATCGTATCTTTATGGTATTTTGAATTCATTTCTTGTGTACTTCTAGCTGCTTGGGTAGCTGTTTGATTTTACTGCCCCCAACTTTAAGAACTCTGCTTAATGGACAAACCAGCTACAGCTTGACAAACCAAATAAATATTTTGCAAGAACACATTTTCAGTTAGTTTACTTAGTCCCTGAGGTTAATGTCCAGGGCCACTGTGTATGACCAAAGAGGTTATGCATGGCAGATCTCCAGGGCATTATTCAGGCTGTAGTCAACATTCTGCAGTCGCCATTCATAAAATATGTGCTCCCCTGGAGTTATGCGGTACACAACCTGCTCAACCGTACGTGTCTGCCCAGTTAACATCTTCAGATTAAGACTGGGGTGGTAGACACTAATAGGAGCTGGTCACAGATTTACCACTTTTAGGTAATCTTTGTGTTTCTCCCCTCACTCTTCTAGTCTTCTGTAAATCTTGTGATTATTATTATTATTATTTTTGTGGTACGTGGGCCTCTCACTGTTGTGGCCTCTCCTGTAGCAGAACACAGGCTCCGGACGCGCAGGCTCAGCAGCCATGGCTCACGGGCCCAGCAGCTCCGCGGCATGTGGGATCTTCCCGGACCGGGGCACGAGCCCGTGTCCCCTGCATCGTCAGGCGGACTCTCAACCACTGTGCCACCAGGGAAGCCCTCTTGTCATTATTTTTTCAAATCTTTCTTAAGCCCCTGACCCATATACATCTACAACTGAGACTTCTCTACACTGCTCCTAATAGCCTAAGGACTAATATCTAGGGTTTCTAAATCCCAGGAGATTGATAAAATAAATCCATGAATCAGCTTTTACTTCTACAGTCCTAGGAACAATCTAGTTCTGTTGTACAATCTGGGCCAGGCTGCAGCTTCCTCAAAAAGCTTGAGTTCCAGCTCTACAAAGGGATCAGCGGTATAGGGTTAGTCTCACTGCTCCACTCCCTAAGTCACAGAAACAATCCTCAGCATTGAGTTCTACATCTATTCGTTGGTGCCACCAAAGCCCAAAACTTTCCCCAGTTTTTTCCTGCTCAATACTGGTCTTGTAAGATGATCTGGGGAAATAAAAATGGATTCCTTTTTAGATTTGTTTGAGAAACACTGCACACTACATTGTCCACTTGGAGATTCACATAGTGTGTTAGCATATCAAAGGCTTTGAGAAGTTCTGCAAGAAATAAATCTGTTTAATTTTGTTTATCCCCAAGTTTACTTATTTATTTTTGGTGACTCCTATTAATAACAAAAATGCACTTTGGGAAATATTAGTCTACAGAAGAACAAGTTCTGCAAACATTGCTTCTCAGCATGATTTAAGACTCTTCCCTGGTTTCACCCTCATTGGCTAGCTAGGTTTTAGCATCCATAATAATGTACACAGCACAACCTTGACCATTTACAGGTTCTCCCAAGCACCTCACAGGATTTCACTGTATAATGAGTTGAGCTTCGCAACAGCCTGCATACAAGAAAGAGAAGGAGGGATCTGGGGGCCTAGGGAGACAGCAAGGTAGAGGGAAAGGAACCACAGACAGGTGACCAAGGGAATTCAGGGAAGATCAGCCTGTTACCTGGCCCTGTTTTATTAAATCCATCTTGCATATGGGGAAATTGAGGCTTAGAGAAGTTATATAGCTTGCATTAGCTCACGCTATTTATTCGGTAAACAGTTTTCTCCTGAACCCATATGTCTGACTCCAAACCCCTTGCTCTTCCATTTCATTACCTCTGGTATCATCTTACACTTGCTCATATCGCTACTGTGGAAAAGGCACCATGGTACAGTGGGGAGTGCAGGCTCCAACCAGTCTTCAAGTCCACGTCCCATCCCTCCCACTGATTGGCATGTGACTTTGCCAGGGGTCCCCTGTGCCTCCGATTCGATTCCTCATCTCTGCAATAGGAAATAGTAATCCACATGGGGTTGTTGAGAGGATTAAAGGAATTGGTGTTCAGAAAATACTTTGAATGCTTCCCATCACTATTTGAGTAAATAACAGATGTTGCCAGTTGTTTTTATTATCACTATTCACAGCTTAATTCTCAAATTTTACAAGTTTCATAGCCAAGGCTATGTCAGGAGCTGCTGGAATCAAATGTAAAATAGAGTCCCTCTCTCCTCCCTCTCCCCTGAAGCTGAAGGGGGGCTCAGAGATCTTAATATGTGAAAAATCGCATACTTGTTAGGTGGACTATATGATACCCTCAGTCACTGTGTGGTGAAGAGTGAGAACATTGAGCATTCAACTAGAAAATAGAAAATATCCAAGTGGCTTGTGCTCCGAGGCTCAGAATTGTTATGGATCACGATTCAGACATAGGGGTGAGTTTTGCTGGGTCAAATGCTTTCTTGCTGACTCATGACTGTGGATACAGCTGAGCGAGACAAGGGGATGCTTACTGAGAGCTAAAGCTGTTCTCTAGCTACTCACTGGCTTTTATATTGATTGATCTAATAGCTTTGATCTATAATCTCTAAAATAACTCAGGTTTTTTTTTTCCATACGAATGGAAATGCTATTAATACTTTCCTGACGAGGTAGACGGAGCAATTTATATGGGTTAAAAACAAAGGAAAATACATGTGAACTATTTCCAATATTTCTCCCTTTGTGTTGTCCTTCATCATAAAGGTTGATTACATTTAGAATTAAAATTTAACATTGGCAGTGCATTTACTACATTAATATATTTTGATGACACTTTACTGCAGCAGAGAGATGAATGTCATATTCTATTCGGGTCAGCTATGTAAATCAGCCACATTAATGAGCTTTATTAAATCATCTTAGTAAAAAGCTCCACTGTCTTAACTGTTTACTTAAATCCACATCCAACAAAAAACAGCTGTCACCTTCTGGCAAATCTTATTCTGAGGGAGAGTTTTCTTCTTACAAGAGGGAAATTGATATAAGTTGTAATCCAACCTAAATGTCAGATGTAGTCTTTTAAGAGGATACTCTGTTATCAGATGCAAGACTCATAGATCTCAACTCATTGTTACAGAAGAACATTGACAAAGGGGAGAGTTCAAGGGGAACGCTGGGCTTCTGTCATTTACTTTATATGCAGAACATTACAGAAAGCACTGAATTGCTGTACAGGCAACGGCGTGGACTTGGGGTGTCGACATGTAGCACGTGTGCGAGCTGGTTGAGCTGCAATCCCCTTCCTCCTCCTTCAGAAGAAGAGATTTCCTAAATAAGTTGATACATCATTCAACTGCTACATAATTTAAAAAGTTTTTTTCAACATTCTTAAGAAAGTATAGCTTTTTTTCTTCCTTAAACAGTATATTTAAACAGTTTATGCAAATAAATGCTTCCATAATAAATGTACTTTACATGTTCAGAGAAACAAAGCTAGGAGCTCCTCATGTTGGTAATACTTTGTTAACAGTTTGAGTTGCTTCTATGTACTTAGAATAACAAACTTGTATTCTTTTGATTTTTTTTTTTTGGTTGCGCTGTGTGACTTGTGGGATCTTAGTCCCCCGACCAGGGATCGAACCCATGCCCTTGGCAGTGAAAGCGAGGAGTTCTAACCACTGGACTACCAGGGAATTACCAAAATTGCCTTCTTTTGAATGTATTTTGAAAAATATTTAAATGGATGTTTAATTATTTCAGATAAGCCTTTTCCTAAGATATTTAATAACTGGTCAAGGCATTAAATCCAAGCATAGACCTTAAAACTCTCTCTGCTTACGCTCTGTGACCATGTAACTCACTGCAGCCTGTACTCCACATGTGGAAGAGTAGGGCTTACTGAAGTGAGATGGTTTCATGTTGTGGGCTGTAGGAGGTGGTGATATGGCAGTTCTCTTAGAAAGGGGACATCTGTCACTGCTGTGACTGTCTGGGGTAAATGAGATCCTCAGGCAGGTAGCTGAGACTCAGGAGACAGATGTAGGTAGGCAGAAGAGGGAACTGGTCTTTGCCAGTGAAAAATGAATGAGCAACACCTTGTAGTGACAACTTTTACAGTTTTTTTTAGCATTTCTTTCCCTTATTTATTCACTCAATTAAACAATGACTATGTGTCAGGCAGTGTTCTAGGCACTGGCGATCCATAAAACAAGAAAGCAGACACAAATATATACACACCTTCATAGGGTGGGGGGAGATCCATCATTTTCTAAATAAGTAAGTAAATTACATAATGTGTTAAAAGATGATAAATGCTACGTACAACAGTAAAGCACAGAAAAGGGATAATGAATGCAGATTCAGGTGGTGGTTTACTGTATTGATGGGTTGTCAGGGGAGGCAACCCCAAGCAGGTTGTATTTGATTAGACACTAAGGAAGCAAGCCATAGAGACCCCTAAGAGGTCAGTTTTCAAGGTGGAGGAAAAACAAGCACAAACAGCTTGAAGTAGGGGTGTGCTTACCTGGAGCACATTGGGCTGGCAATGGAAGCTGTCGAGAAGAGATTAGGCTAGTTACAATGTGGGGTTGGGGGGTGACGGCCAGTGGTGCTCCAGTGTAGAGACTCCTATGATATTCTAAAGACTTTGGCTTCTATCATAGAATTATTGAACTGTTTTGCATTTGACAATGTATATGTGAATAACAAGGACCTCTACCCTTAACAATGAAAAAATACCAGGTTTTTGTTTCCAGATCCCTACACTTAGCAGTGTTTAAAATGGGCACTGGCTAAGTACTGACGACGACCCTGAAACCCCGATCTCCCGCCAAAGTTGTCTGCAAAGCAATAGGTCTTGACCTTTTTATGGAAAATGGTCTATATTAAGAATAAAGTACAGCTTCCTTGATTCTGGTTAAAGGCATCTTTCCTAGAGCTTTCCCATCTCCAGAACAGCCCTGGCAGACAAATCCTTCTGGTCTACCCATCACTCTAAGCATGTCACTTCTCCATAAAAAAAAAAAGACAAGAAAATCAGTGGTGGACGAAGTGAGGAAGGAAGACAAGCACAGAAGGAGAAGAGAAGCCAAAGGGAGTCTGCACCAAGCGATTCCTTTGGCGATGAATGGAATCTGCTGGCCACAACAGACCACACATCCAGCCCCAGGCCAAAACCACCTGTGGTGCTCACTTCTCAGCTGAGTGTAAGGTATACAATTGCTCTGATTTTGGTAAAGATTCATCTTTATAATCGAGAACATTTCTTTTCTTTTCCTTTCTGCAGTCAGCAATTGAACCTTTCGACTTCTCTGCCACTCGTCATCTAAAAACTTCAGTGAGTAACTCTTTCTATCTCAGAACCTAGGATAATGGTATTCACATCTTTTATTCATGTCACATTTCTTTTTTAACCGTTGCAGTAGGTGTGGAAGAACAGAAAGCCATGCAGATAAGGCAGCTTTTCAAATAACAACAATCACAGCAATAATATACTAGGTAAAATTTGAGGGATTACAAATGTGCTGGGGTTGTTTTAAGGGTTTTATATGTATTATCTCATTTAATTTTCATAACCCTATGAGGAAGCTACTTGACATGCATTCTATAAATGGAGAGGTAGTAAGTGGCAGATCTGGAATTGAAATCTCCCTCATTTGACTCCCCTCCAGAGCCTATGCTCATCACCTCAATGCTCCAGTGACAGTGTTTTTTCTTTTTCCTAAGTTAACTTTTTGTTGTGAAAACATTCAAACATGAACAGAAGTAGAAGGAATAGTATAATGAGCTCCTAGGTATGCATCACCCAGTTTCGATAATGACCAAATAAGGCTAGTCTTGTTTCATCTATTTTTCCCCCAACACTATTTTACTTTGAAGCAAGTCCAAGACATCCAGATCATTTCATCAATAAACATCTCATTATGTATTTCTAAAAGAGAACTTATAAAAACTATAACCACAATATCATTATCACACCTAAAAGTATTAACAATAATTCATTAAAAACAACAAATACCCAGTCTCAAGCTGTAGTTTAACTACAAGGCCATAATCTTATAAGTATGACAAGATTTGGTACAGATGAAGGAATAAATCCACCAAACCCCTAATGGCATCATTTGTATTCCAGCATTGACACTTACATGTGTTTGAGCAAATGAGGCTACTTTACATGCAAGTTGCTGAGGCCATGTATTTCTCCAAGTGGCATAGCAGAAAGCAACAGGATTTAGAAAATCTAGTTCTCAAGTTTTGGCTCCATGTTTAAGTTTACTACTTATACTCTTAGGGCCTCAGTTTCTTACATATGAAATGAGGAATTTGAACTATCAGTGACTTATAATTTGGAATTCTCAAATTCTAGAACTTTCTGAAGGTTATTTTACATATATATATTCCAAAAGGATTTTATTTCATAAATATGATTTCCTTAGTGGACTGTCTTTCTAAACTTGGGAAGTGGAGTCGTTGGTGTTAAAAAGGAATAATAGGTAAATGACTTCAAATAGCCTCTTCCTCTCTGACACTCAGTATATTTATCTAACTACCCATTCATTTATGCATCCTTCAATCAATGTGCCTACCTATATATCTAGCAAGACATATGTCTAAAAGTAGTCTTTTAATAATATGTAAAATGAAACTATTATTTTTCACAGAACCCAAAACATAGGCAAGCAGGTGAATTATAACATTGTAAGTATGATTGCTTTGTTATGTAATATGGGAAAAAAAGAAATAATTGCAAACTCAGATGAGACTCAGACAGGAGGGCTTATGTGTTTCTAAAGATAAGATGGTCTTTGAAGTTTCACTTTTCTTCTAATGCGCAGATGACTCTGACCGCCCCCAGCCTTGCTTTACTAAGAAGAAAGTGATAGATCATTAAAAGCTCATCACTCAAGGGCTTCAAGGAAGAAGAGGCTTTCAAAGAACTTTCTTTTTTTTTTCTCTTTCTAGTCTATTAGCTTAATGAGCAAGAGAGAGGAAATAATTTCAGAGAGAGAAGAGAGTCTGAGGTCAAAAGTAGGGGGAAAGGGCTAGGGTGGATGAAGAATAATGAACTTCCGTAAACAAAGGTAGAGTTTAAATGAAACAAGTACGGGCATATAGTACTGCAGGACCTTGGGCGGGGGGCTGGGCAGCCTAGGTTCTGGAAGGAACCCACCTCCCTAACGCATCTGGAACTTGTCTCTAGGAACAGAGGGCAGAGAAAAGTGCTTCTTTAGCATGCAGTGATTCAATATGTCTACTTAGTTTAAAACCCTCCACAGCTGCTTCATTCATCTTTAAGTGCTGTCTGCAGGTGCTAGAATATTAAACAAGATACTCAAATACAAGTCATGTTTGAAGGATAAGTAACTTGCAAATTTTAGGGAGATCTGGCCAAAATTTATTTAAAACTCTTTACAGTCAGAATCATAAAAAAATGCACTCCAAGAGGACTTTTTGTTGTTGTCCAATGCCTATTAATATTCTATACAGAGAGATAACATACAAAGCGCAAATATTTTGAGTAGAAATTCTTACAACTGTGGTGGGTCAGCTTGGCTCAGCCGGAACTGTGTTTTCCCAGATTCCTTTGCTTGTACGGTTCTGGGTTAGCGCTGGTCACCGGAGACATTTGATGTGAGAAGGGGAAGTGCAGCTGCAGCCATATTCCCTACACTCTGGAAGTCAGGGCCAGGCTCCAGGCCCCGCGGTAGACCTTGCACATCACTGCTGACCCGCTAGCCAGAGGCAGGGCTGGTGTAGCACAGCATCCGGACTCACCGGACCTCCAGCTCCCGCGAGATCTGCTCCTTCTACTTTTCCGAGGCATGGAGCAGGTGCACGTGCACCTCTGTGCTGAGACACCCTCTTCTCCCGCCACGGCATCGGGGTCGCAGGGGTTGAGACACAGGTGCAGGCCCCAACTGGTCTCAAAGGTTACGGTTGACTTCATAGGGCTCCAGTTCCTCAGTGTCAGCTCCCTGCTCTCAGCCACAACCAGCTTTCTTCCCCACTTGCCAATCTGGCTGATCCCAAGGCTCCATGTTTTTGGCTTAACATGCCAACAGCAGTGAGGGACTGCACCACCAGCCCCCACACTTGCAGACAGGTCTAACCCCTACAACAAATCCCTTATGTCTTACCACGTGTAGCAATTCTGCTTCTTGATCAAACCTTGACTGATGCACTAACCATATGAGGTAGAAAAACAATTCAGAAACGAAAATTCATTCAGTGGTTGAAAGAAAAAATATCCTCCAGAATTCATGTAAAGTCCCCCAAATTGGCAAACCATATAAATATTGCATATAAAATTGTAACTCATATTTCTTCATTCACCAAGATACTTATTAATCAATATTCTGTTCATTAACACTAAAAGATCAAAACCTAAATAATTTAAAATAATAAATCATTCTAATAATTATTATGTAATAATAATTAGTTAATTTAATAAAATAACAAAATAGTTAATTTAATAACTAAATGAATTGTAAATAATAATTCTAGATTACATTATATACTTAATTATATATGCAAACATAAATAATCCTAATAAAAAATTGAACAATTCATTAAATAATTGTTGAATTAAATAATTATTTGACCATTACAGAACTTACAGGAAGATAAATTTGTCAGTTAATGAAATCCAACAATGTAGATTTTTGAGCTTCACTGTATATTTTCACTTTATCAACTATAAATAAATTCTCAGAATTCAAGAAACAAAATCATGGAGAAGTGTCCAGAAACCACCCATTAAGAGTTTAGCAATTTCATGAACTTGCATTGCTTTAGCAATCTCCACTTTGGGATGATATTCCCCATAATGCCATTCTGAATTCCAAATCCACATCCAATGTCTGCTAGATGTATTCCGACAAATAATCCAGTGGAATCTCAACCCCAAACTCAATTTTTCAGCATCTCCTTTCCCCTAGAAAATACACACTTTCTCCTGACTTCCTAATTTCTGTTAACAGCAGAAATTGACATTTGTCATGATTTGTGGCCTCCAAGTATCTTTTAAAAACATTTCCTATGTCTGGGGAATTTTGCACGTGGTTAGTCTCATCCTAGGAGACTCTCTTTCCCCACCTTCCTTGCAGGTCTGGTAAGGTGTCTGACATAATCTATACCCATCAGTTGTAGCCAGGCAAGACTTCCACTTGAAGGAGACTAATGGGACAGAGTAGGTGCCATTTGGAATTCGCTTTCTAGCAAGAGTGGCGGTTGGATGCTTTTGGCTTTCCAGGACAGCAAGGGTAGAGGTTCCGGTTTCTGTTGCCCAGTTCTGAGGTGGGAATTGTGGTATCTTCTCCCCATGGCAATGGTAGGGACTTTGTGGCATGCTTTGTGCACTGTTCCTGTTAAATAGTCTCCAAGCCTGTTTCTTTGTATATTCTGAAGAGTTTACAAGCTAGGTAGGCAGGATTAAACGCTTAATCCAATTAGAGGAGATTCACTTACTTGCAACTAGGAACAACTGGCTGACGCAGACACATAAGAGCAAAACATCAGGGCCTCCCTGGTGGCGCAAGTGGTTGAGAGTCCGCCTGCCGATGCAGGGGATACGGGTTCGTGCCCCGGTCTGGGAGGATCCCATATGCCGCGGAGCGGCTGGGCCTGTGAGCCTGCGCGTCCGGAGCCTGTGCTCCGCAACGGGGGAGGCCACAACAGTGAGAGGCCCGCATACCGCAAAAAAAAAAAAAAAAAAAAAAAAAAAAAAGAGCAAAACATCAGAATCCTCTTCATTTCTAAGCAGTTGCAAGATCTGTGTCCTTTGGCATCTATCTGCAAAATGTCTTTAGAATTTGTCCTCTTCTTTCTCTCCCAAAGTCACTACCCAGTAAGGCTCCGTAAATAGCTAGCAGGGTGTTTCCCATATATCAGAAGAGTCTAAGCTTTTTTTTTTTTTTTTTTTTTGCGGTATGCGGGCCTCTCACTGTTGTGGCCTCTCCCGTTGCGGAGCACAGGCTCCGGATGCGCAGGCCCAGCGGCCATGGCTCACGGGCCCAGCCGCTCCGCAGCATATGGGATCCTTCCAGACCGGGGCACGAACCCGTATCCCCTGCATCGGCAGGCGGACTCTCAACCACTGCGCCACCAGGGAGGCCCGAGTCTAAGCTTTTTATGTGCATCAACTCATTGAAGCTTCATATCGGCTGTGCGATATATGCACCATTTAATGCCTGCGTGAAGCAGGCAAAGAGACTGAGGTCTCAGAGAGATTAACTTGCTAGAATGTTGCAGAGTGTGGTCTGGGAGCCAGATTTATCTCATTCTAAATTCCGTGCTACAGAGGCAACTTGCACGCGGATATCTCAATCCTTCCTTCACACTGATTAGAATGGGTTTGTTCGGATCATCTCATTCCAGCTGCGCCCCTATGCAATGTCTTCAATGATTCCTTGGTGCCTTCAGATAAAGTTCACAGGTATGGCTGCCATATAAGATCCTCAACGGTCTGCTACAACCATCTCCTCTTCATCTTTATCTCACGTTCCCCATGTGTGGCCCTCATGTTCAGAGAGATCAGACCATCCTACTTTTCGCCAGCCACATCCTGTGCTTCCCCACCTCTTATGACTCCTTTCCAGGTCTCTATACCTAGAATGCTTTCTCCAGTTTTTGCTTCTCTAAAAGTGACCACGTGTTGAGATGTGCTTTTCGTGCCTGTGAAACATGACCTATATTCACCCCTTCAAGTCTTCACATTAACTCTAGGAAACAGGCCTTATTACTCATTTCCAGTTAAGAAAATGGAGGGTGAGAAAGGTGAAGAGATTTGCCAAAGGTCACCAAGGCTGTAAGCGGCAAGGTCGGAGTTTGAATCCAGGGATGTCTGATAGGAAGCCTGAGCTTTTAACCGAGGGCCCATCAGCCTTCCATCCTATCTGAATGTGGATCAGAGGTTCCTCAGGCATGAGCCTTCTTCGGTCTTTCCCATCAGAGGTCATCTCTCATCTCCACATGCACAGCTCTTGTCTCATGAGTCTTGGATAGCAGTTACACATTCAGCATTCAACAGTGGTCATCCATGCCCATGCTTAGTTTTTCAGCCAACTCCTATTTCTTAAGTATCTATATGGGGGCAGGCACTGATCTTCATGCTAGGATGCAGCATAATATGCAAACACCTTGCCCCCAATGGAGCTTCTATTCTAGTGGGAAGACATCAGATTAAAGAGTGTATATAATATATGTGAGGAGGCGATAGTTGCTACAGAGAAAAATAAGATCAATTACAATTGTCAAGCAGAGAGGGTTGCTCTTTCCAATAGGAAGAGAAGGGTTTTCTGACAAGGTGCTACTTGAGTAGACATGTGGAAGAGGTAAGGAAGCCAGCTGTCGGAGCTCTGGAGGACAAGTATTCTAGGAAGGGAGACCAGTGCGTACAAAGGCCTGAATCAGAAGGAGGTTTGGCATGTTGTTCCGGGAATAGCAGAGAGACCAGTAGGACCAGTACGCATGAGCAAAGGGGAAAGGGGAGGTCGACAAACCCGAGAGGTAGCAAGGGCAAATCATGTTGGATCTTATGCCAGCAATTTGTAAGGTCTTTTGCTTTTACTCTGAGTCAAAAGGGAAGCCACTGGAAGGTTTTTGAGCAGAGGAGTGATGTGATCTGAGTCCTGCATTGAGGGCCGATGATGGGGGCAGTGGTGGGAGCAGTGGGGTTGATTAGGAAGCTATTGCTGATTGCGGGAGGTGAGAGACAATGATGGCTTGGATCAGGGTGGAGGGTCTGCATATGCTTAGAAGATAAAACCAATGGGTCTTTCTGAAGGATTGTTGTGGAATGTGGTAGAAAAAGAGAAGCCTGGGATGGCTCCAGGGATTTGGGCCCGAGCACCTGGAAGGATGCAGTTGCCATTTACTGAGGAATGGAAGACTGTGGGAGAAGCAGGAGAGCCAAGGGAAGTGAAGGGTTTGGTTAGAGACACGCTCGATGTGAGATACCCATTAGACATTCGGGAGAAGGCAGCTGAACACGAGTCTGAAGTTCCGTGGACAGGGCTGGGCGGGAGATCCCATCTTGGGAGTCTTGTGTGTACTAAGTCTTCCTGACAGCAGGATCTGTGTTTGTTTATCATTTGTATCCAGGTTAGAAGTAGAGGCTCAATACATAGCCACAGTGGAAAAAAAAGAGAAAGAAGAATTAAGGATAAAAAATCAGGCAAATGTTTAAGGAGTTAAAAAAAAACTTAACTAGTTTAATTGGATCTCAATATAATCCAAAGACCCATTAATATTATTCTCTAGAGGAACATTACATTACTGAAATCAAAATTAGGGGAATTATAAATACTTCAAATAAAGTAGTAGTGCATTTGTAGATCAAAGAACGCAAACATATCGTTCATGTGATTTTTATCAAGAGAGTTGAGTATGAGAAAGCAGAGAGAATGAGCACAACAGGCTGGAGAAAAAATGGCTAAACAAAACAAAACGAAAAATATTGCCTGAACAAATGAAAAACTATCTCTAGGGTAAATGAAAAGAAACCACTGTAGCAGCAAACTTTCAAGAGATTAACAATACTATTTTGGGAAAATGAATAAACATAAAGCTGAGCTTGACACACTAATGGAATAAATGTAGAAACTCAAGAACTAGGAATACCAGAATTCATGTTTTAACCAGGGATGGGTAATGGATAATTTCACTTATAAAAACATGAATCTATTGCAGAGGTTATGAATTCATTCTTCAGTTTGTTCTGATTTAGTAAAAGTGTAGGGTATAAGGCAGAATGATTGTGCATGCCAAGAACAATCAGTTTTTTAATAAAAGTTGAAGCATGATATCAAGACCATTTATCTACATGAGAAATATAGTCTATTTGTTACTCAAACTAGAGAAAAACCTCTCGCCAAGCTTACAGATGGGAGAGTTAATACGGGAGGTATCTGACCTCCCAGTCAAGTAGCAGGCTGGATAATCAATGCCTTTTGAGGTTCTGTGACTCTGCTTTTTAATTTGCAGTATCACAAAGCAATTTCCTGGCATTCCACAATCTAGCTCTAGGGGCAAAGTAATTGGTGACCCTTGGTCTGTGCAAACAACCTTAATAACAAAGATCACAAAAGGCACATTAGAGAGACATTCAATTTAAATCGCAAGTTTCTAGGCTGCTGGTTCTCAAAGACGGAGCTTCAGAACCATATGGTGGCCAAGAATATCTTGGAAATGGGTAAGGTTCAGAAGAAAGTATGTGGGCAGGGATCATGGTCATTAGAATTGTAGAATTTAGCTGGTTATTCTGCTTTTGTCTCCCCCGCATCCGCACCTTTCTGTGCCCTGGAATTAATTCTCTATGGACACCCAGGAGGAGGTATCTTCCTGCCTCGTTTTGAGTTGCATTTCTGGAAGTGACTGTGACCCGCCATGGCACCAGCTGCTGTCGTGGGCCCCTCCTCCGTGGCCCCAGCAACACTGTCCCTCGCTTCTCCCCTTCAGACCTGAAGGTGGTAATGGCTTCCCACTGTTGATAATCCCTGGGTGCCTCGACATCTCTTATAGGTTGCTTTTACCCTGCCTTTCTTTACCTTTGTGGACAGTCCCTTCTTTAATAAGTCTTTTGAACCATTTAAATTGGATTCTGCTCCCCTGAATAACACAAGAGTGCTAGGTAATTTCTAAGTGGCAACAAAAAATTGAAGGGTAGGGACTGTAGAGTCTTATAATTCCCAAAACACCTTCTATGGCACTTCAAATGCAACACAATCTTAATATTTCTGTTCAGAGGTTCTTGATGAATTATAGGCTCTGCGCAGGGCTGTCCGCATCCTATGTCAATTGGATCCACCTCCCCCTTAAGACAGTCATTTCTCAGTCTTTGAGGTTTCCCGTCATGTCCACAGGGGATGCACAGAGGAGGAACAGAGTTTCAACCTTGCAAAGCACAAAAAGGTGGTTTATATTTGTTATTGTTTTATGGGACTGATACAGGACACAGGGAGGGAAAGATTAAGGTCAAAATTATTTGAAAATGAATGTTCTCTAGGCTGAAACAAATGAAGCCACTTGTACACGTTTGTCTTGCTGGGACTATGGAATTCCTTGGAGATTATCCTCCACTTACCTTTGACTGATGCTGCCCAGTGTAATGAATCTATAAAATTACATTTGCTGTACCATTAGTGAGAAAAACAACATGCCGCAGATATGAGGCTCTCACAACTAAAATGGATTGTCACCAAGCTACATGTCAATTGGCAATATCAAAAATGTCCAGGATTACCAAGAGTCAACCATTAGTGAAAATGTACCTAAAACATTTTAGTCACTTATCACATCTAATTATCTGATACCAGGTATAATTATGCTATAACGTATCATTTTAGTACCATGACCTACATCATGCTAATTCACCCTATATGCCATATTGAATTTCTAGTCTAAAATTATCAACTTCAGTAAGACTAATAAATGAGTAGTCTAATACAGTTGTTCTAAGAACCTTCCAAGAGGGATATTTATTTATTCATTCATTTACTTATTTGACAGTTTTTTTCTGAGCGCCAATTAGGTGCTATGTAAGGTGCTAGGTTCTGGCAATACAGTGACAAATAATATGTCCCTGAGGCACACACAGTCCAAAGGAGAGCAGGGTTGGAAAGAGACAAATAATTCCAAATAGGGAGCCATGCATAGTGGAAAGTGTGAGCTGACATCTTTGGGGTGGGCTAGGAGGTAACCGAAATCATAGAGGAGATAATGCCTGAGTTCTCTAGGAGGACAAGGACAAGGCAAAATCTTCCAGGTAGAAGTACCATCCTGAGATAGGATGTTCCATTTAGAGGCTGCCTAGAGATTGCTCTGGCTGTTCCTCCAGTAATGGAGAGAGATGTCAGGAGAAGGGCGTGGATGGGTGGGCAGGGGCCTCATGTGTCAAGGGCTTTGATCTGTGCTGTGTAATCTCTGGCGATCACTGAGGTTTGTAATCAGTTTAATTAGTCTGGTCATTTAATTAACAAGTATTTAAGGAACCTACCTGTATACGGGGTATGATGCTAGGCCTTGAGGATATAGGCACGAGCCAAATGGAAAGGGTCCCTAATCCTCATGGAACTTAGATTCTAAAGGAGGTATGGTAGGGCGAACATTGAAAGGAAAACAATTTTAATGGATAAAATAGGTACAAATTGTTATTAACGCTACAGAGGAAATGAGGTGCATGTTGAGAATTGTGGGCCAGAGGAATGGACTTTGGGCGGGGCGTTCAGAGAAGACCTCTCTAAGGAGCTGTTATGGAAGGAAAGGCCTAAAAGCTGAGAAAGAAGCAGTCACACACAGAGCTGGGTGAACGTTCCAGGCAGAAGGATATGATAGGATATTCAGGTAATGTTATGCCCTGAGGTAGGCGAGGAACTGGCACTACTCCAGAAATTAAAAGACCAGTAAGGCTGGAGCATAGCAAGAGAGGACAGGGATCCGAGATAATGTTGGAGGGGTTTCCAGGAGTCAGACCACGGAAGGCCCGAAGTCCAGGGCTAAAGGGCTGGAGGTTCATGGAACATGTCCTAGGAAGGCATTTAAAGGCCGTGAGCAGTGAGGTGACATGATAGAGCCCTGGCTACTAGGTAGAGAGTGGGCTGCAGGCAGACAAGAGGGGAAGCAAGAAAACCAAGCATACGGCAGTTGTTCAGGAAGGAAGTCATGGTGGCTGGGACTTGGGATGGTGGCAGGGGAGACAAGACCTGGGTATACTTTGGAAGTAGCACTGCTCTGTCTTCTGACAACATTGCCGTGCAATATGGTGGCCAGCATTTCATCACAGACGTCTCCTAGCTTTATGACCTGGACGGCCATGTCACTGATGAAGCCATTTACTGAAATGTAAATATGGCTTCGGGCCTTCAGTGGTCTGACTCCTGGTAACCCCTCCAACATCACCTAGGATCACTGTCCTCTCTCGCTATGCTCCAGCCTTACTGGTCTTTTAATTTCTGGAGACTCTGGGTGGAGTGGAAGAGGAAACATAAGACATTTACACTCTAGAAATAAAATCTTACTTGTGGTCTGGTGGATGTACTAAGCTTTGCTGGGTGTGTGGGACTTGGGGGAAGGTAAGGAGACTTCTAGTCACTAGAAGATTTTACGTTCTGAGGTTAAGAAGGCTGAAATAAAACACTGGGGAAATGACTGCCATGGGGACAAAGGCTGCTGAGAAGTGAGGACAGCCAGGGCAAGCAGTGGAAGTGTGGTACCACGGAGGGAGAGCTTCGGGACCTGAGAAGGTATGACGATAGCTCATGAAATGGAGAAACGGTTGAGCCTGGGAGAATGGCCAGCAAGGAGGGAGGGACGCCCAAGGAGGAAGGAGTGGGTGAGTGCCAGGGGTGGCCAGGAGCCCTAGACACAACCTTCTGAGAGGTACCTACAGATTTGGCCATCATCTCATCAGGGACGCTGGCAAGAGCAGCTGAAGGGGGCTGGGTGAAGGCAAAAGTGAACGGTTGGTGAGGAAATGACAGAGTATAGCTGAATCCTTCAAGCAGCCTCATTTTAAAGCCAGCTTGAGTTGGAGTGTTCAAACGTGGAACAAATTGCTGTGTTTGTATATGCTAAGAGGAATGAGCCAGTGGTCAGGGAGCACATGAAAAGCAGGAGGGTTGATTGACAGAGAAAGGCCAAGAAGACAAAGAACTTCTTAATATAGCAACATCCCTCATGGGGAGCATCTACCCTGTAATTTCTAGTCACTTTACCTTGTTAACACATTTAATCCTCACAAGAACCCAAGAGGTAGAAACTGTAATTATCTACATTTTACTGATAAAATAGTTGAAATTCAAATATCTTGCCCACGGTTTCTGAAGCCAAAAAGCACTAAACACCAAGATGCAAACTCCACTCAGCTGCAGGAGCTGCCTCTTAAAACCCTGCACTGTGCTTCCTTCCCACTCTGTCAGCTTTAATCCCAGCAGAAACCAACAAACCCATGTGTTCCTACCAGCTCAATGTCCATCAAACATACCTTTCAGGGTCCTGCCTTCCCACTGTTCCACATCTTGCCCTCAACCATCCCAGGGGCCCTCAGGGTGTGAACCACACCTGGTAGAACCAAATCCAGCTGATTGGGTAGATCTTTCCCCAGGGCTGGCTTGTCTTAAGGAAGACAGTGCTTAGGAGAACTTGTCCATCCCCTGGACAATGGTGCTGCTGTTCCTTTTTAACCCGCTGGGTTCCCCTTCCCTTGCTACCTCTTCCTGACCATCTATGTTCTGTCCAGCCCTCCACACCAGGTGCCTCCCTGCAGCCTTCTCTCAAAGAAGGTCCTGTCCTCTATGTAACCATCCACCTGAAAACCTGTCAGGGCTCTTCAGACTTGGATGGGAAATGGGCGGCAGAGTTATCCCATCCAAATATCCACCAAGTCCCTCTTGATTAAGCTGTCTTGGGACCAAAGCCCAGAATGGTTCTAGTGTTTATTCTTCATCTGCTGGCTTCACCCATGGCTTGTGTCAAGCTTCATGTGAACCTGCTCATTGATACTGGGCATCCATATACACTTTGACTTCACCTCATCTTTATCTTAATTTACTCACTTACCAGTGTCACAGATGACCTACTTGTTTTGGGGTGAAATCTAATAGTATTCCCTAGTACAGTGTTTGCCAAAGTGTGACCCACAGGTTCCTGGGTCTGCCAAAAATCAACTGAATCAGAATCTCTGCAGGCAGAGTAATTCTAACCTCTGGGTAATTCCAACCTCTGGTGTATAATGACTTCCTGGCCCCTTCTCAGGATCCTGGGTTTCCTGCTTACCAAGCCATGGACAGTAAATAGGGCAGCTCATCTGAGCAGGTGCCCATGAGCCTGTTCAGATTCAGCTATTCTTGGGCGCCCTTGTCTATGCTGACGGGCTCAATTCCATCTGTTTTCCAACTGGCCTAACCTTGGGAGTATTAATTATTTTCTTAAGCTCTAGTGTACACCAAGCCTTCAATTCCAAGTTATTTAGTCTCACTTCTGCCTCTCATTGTTTGCACTTGACATCTGCCATGTGAGCCAGGTCTGAGCTTATTTTCTCTAGTGACAGTTCAGGTCCAACCCAGGGTCATATCCATACCAGTAGCAAAAATTATGCTGGAAAAATACGGATGGGGTCAGATCAAAGCTAAATTAAGCAGTTGGTACATTGTGAAAGCATGAACAATGAAGATTTCTTTTCCTGAATAAATATCAGGTCTGCCTCCGTTACTGAAGATGTTAATTTCTCATATTGTTTTCTTTCATTTGAGAATGTGAATGTTAAGCTTGAAAAGGCCAACCAAGCTGTCATAGTAACGAGGTTAACCATGGGCCAGGTGATTTCTGGTTTTTCGATCTTATAGTTAAGGACTGCCCGTCTTACATGTCTATAGCAGGGAATAAAACTTAGGAAATGCATCATAGTCACTCCCTGACCCATAAACACTTAAATTATGAATGTTCTATATATAGGAACATCCTGTGCTGAGTCCCAAAGCGTGGGTAGAACATTTTCTTCTTCTCCTTTGAGACGCCATGGCAGATGCATCGAGGAAGGTCCCTTCTCATCCTGTGCCAGGTGCCCAGCACAGCTGCAGAGGGAGTCCCCTTCCCCAGGGGACTCTTCTCATTGGCAGGGGGGTGTCTTTTGCAACTGTTCTGAAAATGAGAATGTGTACTCACAGCATCTTGAGTTCCCATTCATGAGTACGTTTTCCCACAAGAATGGTGAATAGATTAAAACCGTGCTAGTCCACGAGATTCCTTTTAATCCAAAACATAGCAGAATTATTCCTCTTACATTTTGCCCACACTGTGATTCAATAGGCGTTGGTGGGCTGACTGACACATATAACATGTTTTTCTGTGGGACTTGAATTATAAATTTCAATCAGTAGAAACTTATACGTGAACTTCTAGAACACAATCTTCATGTAAACTGAAAAATGCTCCTACAGAGGGTTCAGGTGACAACTCTTTTATCAGAGCTAGTCATTCCATTGTGCCATATACAATAGCATGACTTGATTTTAGGCATTTTGATTCCCAAGTAAACAAAAAAATTTTTCAATTTCATCTGACTTATTTTTAATGAAAGTACACATCTCTCATTAAAACTTTGTGTTACTCTCCATAATCAAAGCAACAGATATTTTAACCAAGAGATGATAAGTTACAGTAAAAGATGAAACCAGTCTGTGATTTATGAATGTGTAATCTGTTTGCAAAGGGATGTTAGGAGCAGAAGTATTCTAGTGACACCATAAATTCAGATTCAGGCTGCAGACTCTGTCAGATGGGCCTCTGAAGACCAACAATCAGTGCAGATGATAAGCATTCACCACATTGGTTGTCACCCCCGTATAGGAGTCAGTCCTTCGTAACTCATAACGTCCTTTCATACACACCATCTCCTTGGACATGCAAAAGGCAGATGTTTCCTTTCTAGTGGTGAGAACATCAGTCCCAGAGAAAGCAAATGACTCGCCCAAATCCAGTAGATGTATGTGGACAAACTCAAAGCTCTTCTACCTGTAAGCCCATTGTTCTTTTACTCTTTTGAACTTTTGTTTTAGGATAAATAAATATGTGATACAAAATAAACATGACTTTTCAAGGCTTATCATGAGCAATTACGGGAAATTAACTTTACTTCACTATTTTCATTATCTTCATTTAAAAAACTCACATTCTGTCTTCTTTCCTCTATTATTCTAGAGAACAAACAAAATGATAGATATGAAACAATGAACAAACTGTGAAGTGCCATCCAAAGGAAAGGGAGGATAATTATGCTGGTCTTCATAAAATGTCTTTATTTCACTGCTGGTGATTGTTTCTTTTTTTTTTTTCATTTATTTGCACAGGACAAGGGAACTGGAAAATTTATTCAGAACATTCTCAGGATCAGCGAGGCCACAGGTTGGTTTCAGGAAGGACTGAGCTTCAGCTCCTGTCACCTACTGTGGCCAGTTGGATTTGCTTTCTGTCATGCTACAGAGCACATGGAAACCAAGCAAGGGATCTGCTGCGGCAGGTGGCCAGAGCCCCAGGCCATCGTATATACTGCTGACATGCGTGGTTTGAACTCCTTTGCCCAAACACAGACTAAATGATAAAATACATAGCAGCCTGGGCTATCTGGTAATTTTCTCCGTCATCTTTGTAATCAAGCATGATTGAAGAAGCACGAGGGAGCAGGTGGCCCACACAGCATCACCAGCTGCACCTGCTGTGCATGTGGTTTCAAAGGTAAACATCGATAACCATTTGCTGAAAATTGGCTAAAAGTCCTTATCTGTCCCCTTAAGTTGTGATCATCTTAATTTCATTTTGCATACGTGGGTTGTGTAGATATGCTGCTAGCTGATCCAGGAAGACTAGAATAAGTATATATGTATGCTTGCATGCATCCATGCATACATATGTGCATGCATGCATACAGACACACTTGCAGACATACAGATACATATATACACACACGTATATACATATAAATATATGTACATGCATATGTGTACACATTTCTGCTGATACATGTATACATATATGTATGTGTGTATACACACCCATATAGAGACGTGTGTCCTTCCCCACAGAAACAAAGAACTATTCTGTTTCTTCTACCAAGATATTCAGTTTCATCTTAACAAAGCCAAACTGCTCTGATTCCACCTTGAACTAACTTCCACCCTCCCTCCCTCCTTCTTTCCTTCCTTCCTTCCTTCCTTGCCTCCTTCCTTCCTTTTCCTCTGCAATAGGTATTGACTGAGTTCTATCATGTACCAAGTACCTGTAAAACAAGATAGAAAGCACAATCCCTTCCTGCAACAGTGAGAGACCCAGGCAACTAAACTGACCCCTGGAATTCAGTGGATGGAGTTTTGATGAGGTGAGTACAAGGGGCTTGGAGCACATTGCCTACTTTGGAGTGTTAAAATATGGCTTCCTAGGTCAAGGAGTGCAGCAGTTGTTTAAAGGACAAGATTCATTAGCAGACGGCGATAGGAGAGTCCCAGAGGGAGAGATGAGCCTGTGTGGGCAATGGTGTGGAGGCCTGGGACAGCACGGCTTTTTCAGCAATTTCAGGTGATGTTGGCTGAGAGTGAAGAAGTCAGTGAGGCCTGGGTTGGGGGAAGTGGGATGGGGTGAGACACTGAGAGACAGCCAGAGAGACTGACAGGAATCGAGCAATGGAGAACTTTGGGTGCCACAATGAGGAGATTAGAATGCGTGCTCAAGGAAGCCCTGGTCCACGGCCCAAAGGAAATCAGGGTGTGTTTAGTGAAAAATAAGGCGTCAAAGATATGTATTATGTTTGCCTCCCTTTTCTTTTTCTTTTGGCTTGGTTTTCACATGTATTCGTGTTCTGGGGAAATTATACGTGCATCAGCTGCATGCAGATGCTTGGTTCCCTCAATCAGTTGATTCAGAAAGCTATAAGAAACAGTGGATCCAGTTAAGGAGAAACCATTGTACATTTCAATGTGTGTGTAGCAGATGTGAATTCTGTGATCTAAACAGAATACAGGAGGAGAGAAAAGTGTGTGTGTCCCCCAGTAAATTTCACCACTCGGAGTTGATGGGTATGATTATGGCCCCAGGAGTGATGATAATTCCCGATATTTGAGCATGACTCTAGTCATCTTAGAGTGCACTTATGTCCACTGTCAGGACGTTATTTGGGGAAGCATCCTGTGAGGAGTCTTGAACATAGGTTTCCAGCCCCACCAGGCAGGGAAGAGAGCCGGGATCTGGTGAGGTGATGGAATTACGCTGTCTCTTTGAGGATGGTTGCAGGGGAGCCATTTGTCAGCCCAAGTGACTCCTAAGGATCCTCTCACCTTTTGTAGTTTCATTTTAAGGACAATTACTCTGTGGGTGAATTTAGGGAAAATATTCCCTCTGCAACCTAAAGCAGCCTTGCTCTAAGCATGAATCTGTCAGAGGTGGCAAAGAAAAACAAAATTGTTCCCCAGAAGATCTAGTAAATCAAGGGCTACATCAATTCTCCACGGACTAGGGACAAATATCTTCGTCCTGTGTGCATTTAAGGAAAGATATTGTGTCAGTTTCCTTTTTTTTTTTTTTTTTAAGCTGCATACTGCATGGTGTGAGGGTTCCTAAAGCCAGAAGGAGACAGATAGGTTTGGCTTTCTAATTACATTAGGGAGTCTTATGCGTGGCTCTGGGCTCTGATTCCTTATGTTTGCTGTCACAGCACAAATAGGAGATTGCTTCTCCTATTTTTGAACCTTTTAGCTTCTCTGTTTCATTTCTCCCCCTCTGGCACAGACCAAAGCCTTTGAGTTACTTGCTACTTAGACAAAATCCTGAAAGAATATGAACCAAATGTAAACAGTAACTAAATCTCAGGGGTGGATTTAAGATGGCACTTATTTTATATATCTTAGTTTATACTTACCTTCACTTTTTGGCAATGAGAACGTATATTTTTATAAAGAGAAAAACAATAAGGCTGGAGCCAATTTGGAAACATAAAAATTATAAACCTTCTAGTCTACACTCCAAAAAGCACATGGCTTGTACATCTCCATGTCACTTGCACTTTCTAAGCAGTCATCTGTTAGTAAAAATTTGATAGGATCTCTAAGACTGTCATCCCCAGTAGGACAAAATGCACAGGACAGGGAATCCTTTGGAGATTGACTTCTCAGTCTTCCAACTGAGCGTGAAAATAAGGCAGTGGAGGTCAATGGGTCTCTACAAGATGAAGGCACTGAGAGAACACTTGGGGAGCCCCTGGGATCCAATTTCAATACATCTATATCTTAACCCAGAAGCCCTTTCTGAGCACGGGCAATGTCAAGTGTGGTATGCTACCCCTGCCCGCATATGATCAAAATATCAATGCCTATATCATGATGTACAATGATCATTTTAAATGCTATTATCAGGGTAAACTGAAAACAGGAATAACCTCTTTCTATAATACAAACCTAATTTGCTGTGACCTCCAGAAGAATTTAGAAGTACCCATAGTTGGCGAAGAAAGAGCCTGCTATTATACTGCTAAAGACCCTGTGCAGTTTTCTAGTTAGTAAGGGGAACATGCATTGCCTATGGGGAGATATTCACTCTGGCCTGTTTTATTAATTGACAAACCAGTTTTCATACTATATTTGTTTTTATATTCATATTATATGCATTTTTTATTAATGGCTAATGATAGCTAAATTATACTAAAATAATAAAGTCTACTATAATTATGGTCCTTGATGAATGTTAAGCTATAAGTATTCCAAAGTAAACAACTGACGAGCTCTCTACATTGGGGCATAGGGTGGCATACACTTCATAGGGAGAAGGAGGAATCCACAATAGCTTTGAGGTTTGAGGATGAGATGATTGGGTGTTGCCAATAACCAGGACTAGGAATGCAAGAGAAGGGTTAGGACTTGGGGAAATTGTGAGTTCACTTTTTGACATATTGAGTTTAAGTATCTATGGGTACATCCTGGTAGACATGCCCAATAAGTTATTGAACATATGAGTCCAGAGCTAGGACTAGGAATAACCAGGACTAGGAATGCAAGAGAAGGGTTAGGACTTGGGGAAATAGTGAGTTCACTTTTTGACATATTGAGTTTAAGTATCTATGGGTACATCCTGGTAGACATGCCCAATAATTTATTGAATATATGAGTCCAGAGCTCAGGAAAGTTCTGGGATAATGATAAATTGTCCATGTCTTATGGATCTGAAAACCCTTTTCTAATCTCCCCTTTTAGACAAGTGTTGACCTCAGAGTGCTATTCTCAGCCTAGGATTTTAGATACTGAGGCCAGACACTGAAGAGATGAAAGTTGACTTATCAAGAGGGAGCATCCAGGTAAAAAGTCAACCCAGTTCACTAATCCAAATCCAAAGGGGCAGGGTAGAGAGGAAAAACCCAAGACCTGGGCAAAAGTAGCAAAATGAGGAGAACCAGTGAACTTGCAGGTGGGTGGTAGAGTTTAGAAGGAGACCCTCAGTCACTAGAACAAAGCCATGGTATTTTGTATGGAGCTCCTGGAGTTCGGGCCTTGAGTATGGAAGGGGACTGTATTAGTTTCCTATGGCTGCTGTAACAAACGACCACAAACTTAGTGGCTTAAAACAACACAAATTTATTACCTTACAATTCTGGAGGTTGGAAGTCCAAAATGGGTTTTGCACACTAAAATCAAGGTGTTGGCAGATCTGCATTCCTTCTGGAGGTTCCAGGGGAAAAGTCTCTCTCCTTGCCTTTTCCAGCTTCTAAAAGCTGCCCACCTTCTTGGTTCATGGCCCATTCCATCTTCAAAGTACATTACCCCAATCTCTGCTCTCATGATTAAAAGCATGAAAGACAGGCAGGAACACAGAAAATAATTGAGATAACACATATGAAATGCGAAAATAGACCAAAAGGAAATACATCAAATGGGTAATTGTTTCATTAGAAGCATGGGAATACAGATCGTACTTTTGTCCTTTAATTCTCAAGCATTCTGTAATAAAACATTAATTTAAAACTGCTTTTAAAAAGTGACATACCAAAGAATTCTGAACAGTCTGACTCAGGGAAGAGATGGAGGAATAAGTCATTAATGCCAAATACAGAAAAGAGGTGAAATGCGGGCAATGGAGGAATTACAGAATTGGGGAGTCAGACGGTCACTGGTGATGGCTGGGGGAGAGCAGTTCCCAGGTGAGGTGGGAATGCAGACAAGACGGTGAGGGATTCTATTGGAGACCATCAGGGCAGCAGCTGGAGGTCACTGGTTAAGGAGGGAAAGATGACAGCAAAACTTCTTGGAAGCCAGGGACCAGGAAAGCAAGTTGTTTTGTTTTGGTTTTGGTTGTTTTTGTTGTCATCGTTTTTAAGAGAAGAGAGGAGATTCTCAATTCTGACCAAAGCACCAGGCAGAGCCGTGTAACAAGAGCTAGGCTATATTGAATGTACACTTTAAATTTTCCTAGATGACACTCTCTATATCTTGCAGGACAGAGAAGCAGTGCCTGGTAGTGTTATGAATAGGAGAATAGTCTTTTCTCTCTCTAACTATGGGAAAGATATTTCCATTTGATGAGCCTTGGTTTCTTCATTTTAACCTGCATGGTTTGGATCAGATGGTCTCTAATGATCATTTAAGCTGTAATATTTTATATCCATCTCTGAAATCTCTAGCTCATTTAAAAAGCCTTAGTTTCACCCTCTTATGAGAATGATTAGGCACAATAGTGAAGAAAAGAGACTGGGGGTTTGATTTCATATCAAACTGTCTGATTCCTATACAGTCCAAACAATTAGTTCAGTCACCTAGAAGCACTTTTATGCAAGCAATTCAACAACTGAAAAAAAATGGTAACGCCAGAAAGGGTAAGACAGTAAATTCTCCCTCTTACCAACATCAGAAGGCAGGTAAACACAATCCACCTAGGCAAGGATCAGAAATTACCATTAAAATTTCAATATTTTTCCTTTCACATCCTTAAAAAAATACCATTAAGAGGAAAATTAAAGGGGGAAAGGAAGGCATGCACTAGAGAATGCACAGTTACCTTCCAGTCAGATCAGGCCAAGGTGCTTTCTGAGAGGTACCCAACTGCGGGTGTGAAATTGTCAAACACCAGGTGTTTGCCACTATGTATTTAGGAGAAACACAAATGGGTATCTGAGCAGAGAGGGAATCCCACTGGGTATTTGGCAGGGTATGATGGCAGATTGAGAAGGGCTCAGAAAAAGGTAGAAGGAGAGATCAGTGAGGTGATGAGAAGGCATTTGCCAACATGCATCTCCCAAATAGAAAAAGGCTAGTCTCAGGCAATAAATAAAGGGAAGGAATTTTACAGGTACACTGGAAACAGAAAGAATCTTCTTAAGTTTTGTGTACGTAAGAATAGAGGTAACTAGAGCTCAAGGACATAGTTGCTGAATTTTGAGTACCTTCCTTCCTGAGGGCTGTCATGCATACTCTTTGCCTGGACAAGCAGGAGCCAGATTCTCTGGCCCAGGCAGCAGTCTTAGAAGGTGGGGCTTTGCAGAATAGTGAGCAAAAGGCTCTGAGATTCAGGGCATCCTTCAAGGGAACCTGGTGACCTCATATCTGATGACAGCAGGTGAGGAAGCAAGCAAATCTGGAAGCAGGGAGAAGACGTTCTGCTTAAGGGTCAGTCCAGAGAGGAACCTAAGAAATAACCTGGAAATTGAGTTACAGGGACTGAGAGAGGTTTTCTGAACACATTTGCATGTCAAATAGAAAAAGCAGAAGCTCTGGAGGGATGAGGAGATAAGGAGCGACCAGAGGGACACAGAGAGTAGGAGGAATTGTGGTAGGTAAGCCAAAAGAGAAGTCGGTAGCATGGTCAAACAAGGAAAATAAATTCATGGGGTTGAGCAAGAGATCAGGAAGGCCGGGGGATGATGAAGTGGCCAGTGAGAAATGGAGACAGTGAGAACAATCACTGCTAAAGAAGCTGGTCTGTGAAGAAAGGGAAATGGAGCAGAAAGGAAGAAGCCAAAATGTCAAGGGAGGTTTATGGTGTTTTTTGTTTTAAGATGGGAGAGACTGGTACATGCTTAAATGTTTGTGAATCACTGATTGCTCTTCCTTATTGTGTAAGTGATTAGGTCTTAAATTATATATAGGGGGAAGGGTAAGCTGTGACAAAGCGAAAAGCGGCATGGACATATATACACTACCAAACGTAAGGTAGATAACTAGTGGGAAGCAGTCGCATAGCACAGGGAGATCAGCTCGGTGCTTTGTGACCGCCTGGAGGGGTGGGATAGGGAGGGTGGGAGGGAGACGCAAAAGGGAGGGGATATGGGAACATATGTATATGTATAACTGATTAAATTTGTTATAAAGAAAAAAAAAGAATAGCCTTCAACCAAAAAAATTATATATATATATATATGTATTCAAAACAATACATGTACAAAATTTTAAAAAGTCAGATGGCTCAAAGGTTAATAAAATGACTATAATTCCCCTGTCTCAACCTTGATCTCCAAGACTTACTTCATAGAAACATGCTCAGTGTTTTTAGCTGTTCATGTTGATATTTGCCATTGTATTTCTAAGTAATGATCGTTTTGGACATTTCTATTGACTTCCTACTATGAAAGATGAGGTGGAAGTACTCTTAGAGAAAACCTATGTACCCACAGACATATGTTTTTCCCTTATTTTCCCAAAATGGTTATATAACAATTTTTTATTTAAATATTCAGTGTTTACTATATAATTATTATTCATGTTGAGCCACAAAGTACACTATTATTGCTTTTTCTTTCTTGTACAGTTTGTTTTTCATTAAATTTCTTTGTGCTGATCATTAATTCTTCCCCAACCTCTCCAAGAGAATTGTACATTCCTCCTAGTATAGTCAAACACATAAATAAATCAGGTCCATTTTCATAGCTGTTATTGTTACTGAAACCTCTCTTACTGTCAACCTCTGTTTTTCTGCTCCAATCCACCCCACTTGCTGTCATCCTGGCATTTTCTTTGTCAGAATCCTGTGGATCAATTTCCACAGCCTCTTCCTCTGTCGGAGCCCCTTGTTTCCTAGATTCTATGTCTTTGGCTTTCTTGGTTTACTCTGTCATTTTGGTAGTGCAAATTCTCCAGTATCTTTCTAAGAACAAATGCACAAGAGGTAACTTTTTGAGATTTCAAATGTCTGGAAGTGGGAGTAATCTGTGCTTATACTTAATTAATAGTTTGTCTTGGAGAATTCTAGGTGGAAAATCATTTTCCACCAGAATTTGGACCTTGTTCCATTTTCTTCTAGCTCTCACTATTGTAAATGGGAATTCTGATGCCATTCCAATTCTTGATCCTTGATATGTAACATATTTTATCTTTATGGAAGTTTTTAATTTTTTTATTTTATTTTTGGCTCGTTGGGTCTTCGTTGCTGCACGCAGGCTTTTCTCTAGTTGCAGCAAGCGGGGGCTATTCTTCGCTGTGGTGTGCAGGCTTCTCATTGTGGTGGCTTCTCTTGTTGGGAGCACGGGCTCTAGGAGTGTGGGCTTCAGTAGTTGTGGCTCATGGGCTCTAGAGTGCAGGCTCAGTAGTTGTGGTGCACGGGCTTAGTTGCTCCTTGGCATGTGGGATCTTCCTGGACCAGGGCTCGAACCCGTGTCTCCTGCATTGGCAGGTGGATTCTTAACCACTGCACCACCAGAGAAGCCCCTATGGAAGTTTTTGAGATTATCTTTTTATCCTTAGTATTCTGAGGTTTAATGATAATGTGTCTTGTTTATATTTTCAATCCTTGTGTTCTTTCAGGAATATTCTACAAACACTTTTTTTAATTTTGGAAAAATATTTGTTATTTCTTTGACAATTTTTTTCTCTTCTTTCTTTGTCTCCTATTTCTGAAACATTGGACCTAATGAATTGATCCTCTATTTTCTTATTTTCTTTTCAATTTTCCTTTTCTTTTTCACCTTTTTGTTCTACTTTACCTTGAACTTTATCCTCCAAACCTTCTGAGTTATTGATTTATATTTTAGAATATATATTTTAGAAATAATGATTTCTAAGTTTCAAAAGCTTCTACTTATTCTTCAGATGTTCCATTTTGATGATATCCTGTTGTTTTTTCATGGCTGCAATAGCTTCTCTTATTTCTCTGATAAGTATACTACATATTTTTATTTTTTTTGCCCCCTGCTCCACATGCATCTCTCAAAGTTTGTTTATTCTTTATTGTTTTTTTGTATCTGCCTCTCAAGTTAGTCAATTTTCTCAATTGTCTGGAGATCTGACTTTTGGTACATTTTCATTATTGATTGATTACTGGTTCGTACTCATTATTTATGGGCTTATATTCATATTTAGGTATAAAAACCTAAATACCTAAAAAAGCTGGAGGGATGTCTACTTCTGTAGTGGCAGAGTAGTTCATTGCAGAATAATCCTCTATAAAATACAACTAAAAACATATGACAATATACATAAAACATCTGATGACAGGTATCACAAGGCTACCAAATCATCCAGGACTTGAGAGACCAAGATCTGTGAGAGAAGAGGAACAGTTTGAGGTGGGTCTTACATTCTTTGGGACTTTTCCCTTCAAAACACTTGCAAATTCTTATGCAGCACAAGCTGAACTTCTTACTGATGCTGTTTACTCTCTTGCCAGTGCATTCCTGATGGCATAGGTGACTGTTGTATCCTCTGAACCCTCTTGAGGATTCTCCTCAAGAGGGACTTTGGGCCTCATGTAGTATGTCTATTCCAGCAGGCCTACCTTTCTCCACCTTTTATGCCTTCCTCTGCCATCTGCCAGAGAAATCCAGGCATTTCAATTTTCCTCAGTGTGAGGCAAGCATGTACAGACTTGCCTAACAGTGAGTTTGCTCCAACCCCTGGGATCCTAGCCAGAGTATTTAATCCCATGTTCTAAGAAAGTGCCCTCAAATCAATGTATTCTTGCTTATACACCTTTATATTCTGGCCCCCTTGATCAATTACTCTTAAAATCTAATCCCAGGGGTACACTGCTAGTTCCTCCTAGTACATACTAGCTAATTCTTTCAGTTTCTTAGTGAGTAATCTCTTTCCTCCTTTATCAGACACAGTACATTCCCAGCAAAGTTATGTTGGGATTTAACTCTAGTTATCCACCTGCACTTCTTTGGCTGCTACAGAGAGTCCTTTTCTCGACAGAAGAATTCTATAGTCTACTTCCTGAAGACCCACATCTTGTTACCAGTAATCTGTGAGTTGACGGGAGAAGGGACTGAGAATATCATTATCAGTTTATGGACTTTCACTGAATTTTCTTGTTTTCAAGGTGAATGACTCACTACCTCTTTCCACTGGTTGCAGTGTTTCTGAGACTGGAGAGTCTCTGCTTCCAAAAGTGTTCCAAAACACAAACCTTCTAATGTGAGCTAGGGGAGGGTGATTAATTGGTTGCAAAGTGGGTGGTGAGATTTAGGAGTTTGCTTCTTCTATAACCAATCCTGTTTTCAACCATACCTTATAAACCTGCCTTCTGAGTTACCATACCTCACACCTCCTATCCCTCAGTGTGTGCTGGGGTTTACAGCACAAATCAATCTGCTTCTTGTTGGTATTTCTCTATGTAGACACACAGTTTTCAGCTATTTTTCCTTTGCTAAGTCAATGACCATTTATACATCCTCTTTCCAGCTTCAAAACTTGCTTAACATTTCTCATCCACTGTAGATTTCTGTCCTGCTTTTCTTTGTCCTATTGGGTCTACACAATTTATGTTCCTTTATTCTTATAGATTTAGGGACGAGAGTGGAGGTAAAGAATATATGAAACTTACTTTCTTTACCTAGAAGCGCTAAGACCAGAGCATGTGTAAATTCTGATGGAAGGCCTCAATCAGTCGAGAATTCAAGAGTTAAGAGGGATAATCAATGACCTGAGAGCCTTCAGGAGGAAGGAGAGAACGGGATCTAGAGATGAAGTGATAATTTTAGTCCAGGGAAGGGCCAACTCTTCCACGTGACCAGAAGAAAATCAGAAAGAACTGGGTACAGACTGTGATAGCTCTTTGACTATAGAGTTGGGATATGAGGCTGTTCCCCACTGAATGCCCTCCTGTTTGTTTCCTCTTATAAACCTATCTTCTTTCATGCCCGCTGCCCACCCACCAGTATTATTCCGGGAGCAATTTAGATTAATCACATTTCCACTCTATCTAAGACAAATCTCCCTTTTCTATGTGTTTTATACATAATAGAGAAAAGCAAATTTTTAAAATTTACTTTCTTAAAGGCACTGCCTCTAAAGCCCCATGTGTACAAAAACATGCAGCATTTGGCCCTTGTCTTTAAAGAATTTTAAACTAGTGAGATAGATGATATAGAAAGGCAATTTTAACATACTGTGGTAAATTTTTATGGCACAGGCATATAGAGAATGCTCTGGAAGCATACAGGAGGGCCCCTAAATCAACTTGGAAATCAGGCAAGATCTCTGGAGGAATTGAGGTCTCAGCTAAGTGTCAGATGATGTTAGACCAGCCAGGCACAGATGGGAGGGGCAGACGTTCCAGAAATAGGTGATGGAATAGCTAGTGTATGGTGGTGAGGAATATCCAGCTGCATGTAGGGAAACTATAAGGCAGGGGGGCAAGTGAGAGGCTGAGGGTGACCTGAGAGGATGCTAGAAGGTGCAAGGGCCAGATTGTGGGGTCCTTTGGTGCTGCTTCAAGGAATTAAAGAAGAGCAACATGGTCTGACTTGGATATTGACACAATCTGATTAGGCCGTAAGGACTAAGGAGAGAGCAGGGCAGGCTGGCCATTGGCAGTGAGGGCCTGAACCAGGTGGGTGAGCGCAGGAATTGAGAAGAATAAAGGGCAGTAACCGCAGCCAAAAGACGAGGCTGGAATTGTTACTCTGCCAATCATTTGTACATGATGTCATTCAGCCCCATTCCTGCAGAGCAGAGCCACACTCTGCCCTGTGGTTAATTCTGAGCTCTAGAGAGGATGGTCCCGTGAAGCACCTGACGTGCTGCTTGGCACACAGAACGTGGTTTCATCCCCTTTCCTCACTCTGTGTTTTTAAGTAACCTCCAGTTTTCCCTACTGTCTTGCTTTTGGTAGCTATCTGAGGCCAATTGTCATGATAAGTAAACATGCCCAGTGGACCCTCTTGCTTTAAACTAGTATGCGCCCCGGCCCATCCATCCATTGTGACATTGCTTTTATAGACAGGGGCATGCATGCACACGCGCACACGCACACACACACACACACACACACACACCCCGCATCCCTCTCCTCCCTCACTTCTCTACCATAGTCACCATCTCCCATGGCTCCCATCCTCCATTTGCTGGGCCAAGAATCCCAAAGAGTTTTGAGGATATGAGGAAGTTCAAGATGTATCAAAGAGTTCATGAAATGTATTTGAGTGCCTAGTCTGTGATACCCAACAAGAAAACTCCTTGCCTCTCGGCAGGTTTGGAAGAGGTGAGAGAGTTGGAAGGCTTTTAGTCACACACTGACCTTCTCAACCATTTGGAGGCAGCATGTTCCAGGGCTCTTAACTGACGGCAGTGAGGTAACTAACAGGTGTGAGAGTCATTGTTTTATTTTGCCGATGGAATAGCATGGCGATCTCATTTCTCATTCTCATGGTGCAGCCCTAGGAAAAATTGACAACAAATTCTGCTTTGATCATGCTGTCTTCGTGTATGTCACCTTCCCTGATGCCTCAGGAGCATGAGCTCCTAAGCCACGTCTGGTGGAAAATTTGCCATCTCTTCTAGATTCGATGCAGATCCAAGAATCCATCTTCCCCCAGTGGGACAGGTGTTCTCACAAATATCTGGGATTTATGGGTACTCTTCTGCAGCAGAAATCATTTCACCTTTTGAGGTAACCTTTACAGAATCATAAAATCAATCCGTTTTATTTGACATCCAAATCAGAGCTCTGCCCTAAATAAATTGCTAACACTTTATGTAGAGAACAGAACAGAGACTAGGACTGTGTTCAGGGCTAGGCAGAAAGGCACTGAAACAGCAGCAGGACGATTTAGAGTTCACAGCTGACCAAGTGTCAGGCAGTGCCCTGAGCGCCCCACGCCTTGGGTTTCTGTCTGTGATGCTGGATGCCACCAAAATAAGCTCTCCTCCTTCATCCTGGAATGGACCAATGAAAGTGAAACGCCCGCAGGTTGATTCTTTTTCCTGTCCTGTTTGGCTTGGTGTCCAAGAAATCTGTATAGATTTGTCTGGTGGGGAAAAAAGGGGACAATTCTCGATGTGTTCTCTGTCGGCAGGATCTATTTGACATGGTAAATTTTCAAACTGTAAATGATTCATATGGTGAAGAAAGGGTTTTAAGGATACAAATTGTGTATGGGTGTAGTGTACAGTATGTACACGTGGATACATTTATGTAGCTTCAATGAAAATTTTTACACTTCTAATGATTTTGCAAAAGTATCTTCAAAGGTATTTGTTAAGCTGAGAAGCTAATATAATGTAGTGGTTATCAGCAAGGCCTCTGGTAGGTTGTCATATTTCAAATTCTGACTCTATAAGTTGCAAGCTGTGTGCAAAGATCTTTGGGCAAGATCCTTAACCACTGTAGGTTTCAGGTTCCCCAACTATAATAATGGCACCTACCTTATTCATGAGTATTAAATGAGATAATATATAAGCAGTACTAGTGCCTGCCTCATGATGAGTGTAAGTGCTATGTATTTACTATTATTATAATTAAGTGAGCATGGTTGGACCCTTTTAAAAATCCTAGAATTGGAGTGAAGAGACAGTCCTATGTAATGTTTGAGATCAGACGAACCTGTTTGGGTTTCAGCATTTCCACTGTGCAACCTTGAGCAAGTTCCTCACTCTCTCCAGTGATAATTATGTCCTATAATGATTACTGGGAGTTTTATTTATTTATTTATTTTTAAAATTTATTTATTATTTAATTTTGGCTGCGCTGGGTCTTCATTGCTGCACGCGGGCCCTCCCCAGCTGCGGCGAGCGGGGGCCACTCCTCGTCGTGGTGCGCGGGCTTCTCACTGCGGTGGCCTCTCTTGTTGAGGAGCACGGGCTCTAGGAGCGCAGGCTTCAGTAGTTGTGGCACTCAGGCTCAGTCGTTGTGGCTCGTGGGCTCTGGAGTGCAGGCCCAGTAGTTGCAGTGCACAGGCCTAGTTGTTCCGCGGCATGTGGGATCCTCCCGGACTAGGGCTCGAACCCACGTCTCCTGCATCGGCAGGCGGATTCCCAACCACTGCGCCACCAGGGAAGTCCCTACTGGGCGTTTTAAATGAGATAGCACGTGTACCGCACCGAGCATAATGACTGGTTCGTGGTTGGTTCTCAATAAATGGGAGTGATAATCATAATTCACACACACACAGGCTTTAAATATCATCACAAAGCCACGTGTAACTCTTAACGGTCTCCTAGTACATAGGATTTAGGATTTAGGCTGATCTCAGGTAAATAAGGAAATTGACATCCTAGTCACAGAAAAGTATCCCAGATGAAAGGGGTCAGGATAACCCTATAATGTATAGCGTCCGAATGACCAGAAGAGCCACTGTTAAAATTACGAGAACTTGAGCCTTGGAGTTCTAATGATTTAGGTAGTCGTGGTTAGGATGTGGTTGCAGTGGAAGTAAAGAACAATCAGACGCTTCTTTTTTACTTTTTAATAAAAATTTATTTATTTAATTAATTTAAAAAAATTTTTTGGCTGCGTTGGGTCTTCATTGCTGCACACAGGCTTTCTCTAGTTGTGGCGAGCGGGGGCTACTCTTCGTCACAGTGTGCGGGCTTCTCATTGCGGTGGCTTCTCTTGTTGCAGAGCACGGGTTCTAGGCGCGCGGGCTTCAGTAGTTGTGGCACGTGGGCTCAGTAGTTGTGGCTCGTGGGCTCTAGAGTGCAGGCTCAGTAGTTGTGGCACACAGGCTTAGTTGCTCTGCGGCGTGTGGGATCTTCCTGGACCAGGGCTTGAACCTGTGTCTCCAGCATTGGCAGGCAGATTCTTAACCACTGCACCACCAGGGAAGCCCAGACACTTCTTATATTAGCAATCGGATTTCTTTTCCAAAACGTGCTCAATTGAAATCGTCTCTTTGGGATTAAAGTCATGAAACTGAATGCACCATGTGAGCTTCACGCTGAAGGGCCACATCAATGTAGCAGCACTGTAGGGAAACAACCTTCCAGAACACCGCAAAGTCAGGGCCGAGTACACTGGGGAGCATCTTTTAAGCCTCTGCTCTGGATGAGATTTGGGAAGAGTGGCCCCAGTCGTAACTGGGAGGAGGGCAGGCTGAAGGAGTAGTGTGAAAGGAAGACCGTTAGGCCTGTTATTAGGAGTTCTCACTTGACCTTTGCACATACACAACTATAAAAGCCAGGAAAGATGGAGAACTTTAAATGCAAAAGACAATTGCAGGGTCATTTTGCATTCATGATTTCATTTAGGGACACAAGCTTTCAAAATACAATAAAAAGTTTGGCTTTGGCCAGGTTGAGTTTTCTCAGAAAACGATGAAAGCAGGGAAATCTTGTTTTTGCAAAATCTCCAACCTAATTTATCTCTTCTTGAGGACATTTGAGGAAGCACACAAACATTGATAGGCAGACATGAAGCCATCAGGCTCTGTGTGTATGTGTGTGTGTGTGTGTGTGTGTGTGTGTGTGTATTAAGCCTTTACTATTTTTTTTTTCAGAGCAGTTTTAGGTTCACAGTAAAATTAAAGGGAAAGTACAGAGACTTCCCATATACTCCCTACCCCTAAACATGTATAGCCTCCCCCATTATCAACATCCTCCAGAAGAGCGGTGCATTTGTTGTAGCTGATGAACTTAACACTGACACATCATTATCTCCCAAAGTACATAGTTTACATTAGGGTTCCCTCTTGGTGTTGTGTATGCGACAGGTTTTGACAAATGTATAATGACTGTACCCACCATTATGGTATCATACACGGTAGTTTACTGCCCTAAAAATCCTCTGTGCTCACCTATTTATCCCTCCCCTGTCACCAACCCTTGGCAACTACTGAACTTTTTACTGTCTTCATAATTTTGCCTTTTCTAGAGTGTCATATTGTTGAAATCATACAGTATACAGCCTTTTCAGATTGACTACTTTCACTTAGTAATATGCACTTAACTTTCAAGTCTTTTAATGGCTTGATGGCTTATTTCTTTTTAGCACTGGATAATATTCCATTGGCTGGATGTACCACAGATTATCTACTCACCTATTGAAGGATATCTTGGCTGCTTGCAAGTTTTTGCAATTATGAATAAAGCTGCTATACACGTTCACGTGCAGGTTTTTATGTGGACGTAAGTTTTCAACTCCTTCAGGTAAATACCGAGGAGTACAATTGTGGATTTTATGGTAAGAGTATGTTTAGTTTTGTCAAGAAAGCACCAAATTGTCTGCCCAAGTGTCTGCAGCATTTTGTACTCCCCACCAGCCATGTATGAAAGCTTCTGTCGCTCCACACCCTTGTCCACATCTGCTCACACCAGTGTTTTAGATTTTGGTCATTCTAATAGGAAAAAAAAAAAGAGTTCTTTGTATGTTTTGGATAACAGTCCTTTATCAGATGTGCTTTTGCAGATATTTTCTCCCGTTCTGTGGCTTGTCTTCTCATTCTCTTGACATAGTCTTAAGCAGAACAGTAATTTTATTGAAGTCCAGCTTATGAATTATTTCTTTCATAGATTGTGTTTTTGGTGTTGTAGCTGAAAAGGCATCACCATACTCAAGGTCATCAAGGTTTTCTCCTATGCTACCTTCTAGGAGTTTTATAGGTTTTCATTTTACATTTAGGTGTGTGATACATTCTGTTAATTTTTGTAAGGGGTTTAAAATCTGTGTCTACATACATATTTTTGCATGTGCATGTCTAGTTGCTCCAGCATCATTTGTTGAAAAGACTATCTTTGCCCCATTTATTGCCTGTTGGTCCTTTGTCAAATATCAGATGGCTGTATTTATGAGGGTCAATTTCTTTTTTTTCCAGAAAAACAATGTATTTTTATTAATTTACTGCTTGATAGTCATCTATAATACTTTTTTAAAACATCTTTATTGGACTATAATTGCTTTACAATCGTGTGCTAGCTTCTGCTTTATAACAAAGTGAATCAGTTATACATATACATATATCCCCATATCTCTTCCCTCTTGCGTCTCCTCCCTCCCACCCTCCTTATCCCACCCCTCTAGGTGGTCACAAAGCACCGAGCTGATCTCCCTGTGCTATGCAGCTGCTTCCCACTAGCTATCTATTTTACGTTTGGTAGTGTATATATGTCCATGCCACTCTCTCACTTTGTCACAGCTTACCCTTCCCCCTCCCCATATCCTCAAGTCTATTCTCTAGTAGGTCTGCATCTTTATTCCCGTCTTGCCCCTAGGTTCTTCATGACCATTTTTTGTTTGTTTTTTAGATTCCATATATATATGTGTTAGCATACGGTATTTGTTTTTCTCTTTCTGACTTACTTCACTCTGTATGACAGACTCTAGGTCCATCCACCTCACTACAAATAACTCAGTTTCGTTTCTTTTTATGGCTGAGTAATATTCCATTGTATATATGTGCCACGTCTTCTTTATCCATTCATCTGTCAATGGACACTTACATTAATTCCATGTCCTGGCTATTGTAAATTGAGCTGCAATGAACATTGTGGTACATGACTCTTTTTGAATTATGGTTTGCTCAGAGTATATGCCCACTAGTGGGATTTCTGGGTCTTATGGTAGTTCTATTTTTATTTTCTTAAGGAACCTCCATACTGTTCTCCATAGTGGCTGTATCCATTTACATTCCCACCAACAGTGCAAGAAGGTTCCCTTTTCTGCACACCCTCTCCAGCATTTATTGTTTGTAGATATTTTGATGATGGCCAGTCTGACTGGTGTGAGATGATACCTCACTGTAGTTTTCACTTACATTTCTCTAATGATTAGTGATGTTGAGCATCCTTTCATGTGTTTGTTGGCAATCTGTATATCTTCTTTGGAGAAATGTCTATTTAGGTCTTCTGCCCATTTTTGGATTGGGTTGTTTGTTTTTTTGATATTGAGCTGCATGAGCTGCTTATAAATTTTGGAGATTAATACTTTGTCAGTTGCTTCATTTGCAAATATTTTCTCCCATTCGGAGGGTTGTCTTTTCATCTTGTTTATGGTTTCCTTTGCTGTGCAAAAGCTTTTAAGTTTCATTAGGTCCCATTTGTTTATTTTTGTTTTTATTTGCATTTCTCTAGGAGGTGGGTCAAAAAGGATCTTGCTGTGATTTATGTCATAGTGTGTTCTGCCTATGTTTTCCTCTAAGAGTTTGATAGTGTCTGGCCTTACATTTAGGTCTTTAATCCATTTTGAGTTTACTTTATAATACTTTTTGATTCCAGTGTTGTTGGCAGCATAGTTTTTGATGATGTCTTTATATGGCAATGATTTTGTCATAATTTCTACAGAGAAAAGAAAGACGACCAGTCTCTCTTTTAACATAGTTGGTTGGAATTTATTTTCTATTATTTTGGTTGGGATATATAATGCATATGACTTTACAAAGATATATACTTACTATTTGTAATAATGCACAGGTTTTATCCTATAACCTTAAAATTCATAAATTTCTGTTTTGTGCAATTCCCAGGCAAAAAAAAAAAGGATGGCATAGTGTATTTCTCATTGTCAAAAAAAAATGCATTATCAATATATTTCTGAGAGGAGGGAATTTCTGTGTTTTGTTTTTTTTTCTGCATTGGGTCTTTGTGTTGTGTGTGGGCTTTCTCTAGTTATGGCGAGCAGGGTCTACTCTTCATTGTGGTGAGCGGGCTTCTCATTGTGGTGGCTTCTCTTGTTGTGGAGCACTGGCTCTAGGTGCATGGGCTTCAGTAGTTGTGGCAAGTGGGCTCAGCAGTTGTGGCTCCCGGGCTCTAGAGCACAGGCTCACTAGCTGTGGTGCATGGGCTTAGTTGCTCTGTGGCATGTGGGATCTTCCTGGACCAGAGCTCAAACCCATGCCCCCTGCATTGGCAGGTGGATTCTTAACCACTGTGCCACCAGTGAAGCCCAGAATTTCTGTTTAAAGTAGGTATTAATGAGAATCTTTTACTAGAAATTGTATATATGTAATTACTGATAGAATCGTCCTCAAACAAGCTTCCAGCTCTTCTCAAACCTTGTTTCTCCTCCATTATCCACATATTTCAAGTGCTGGATGCCGTTGGACATGCTGATATCACAATATTACCTCTGGCCTCGTGATGATAATGATAGGCTGTCACAGTGAGTGGTAAGAACATACATAGAAGCCATTTTTACACTAGAACAGCTAGCAATAATAGCCCTACATCAACTGAGTTTGAATTGTATAAATTTTTCTCACTAAACCCAAACTAAATGTATCACCAACTCAGTTTCCCCTTTGGATCACAAAATTCCCAAGGCCACTTTATTTATTTTTATTAGGTAAATACTATTTTAAAAAATTTTTATTGGAGTATAGTTGATTTACAATGTTGTGTTAGTTTCAAGTGTACAGCAAAGTGAATCCGTTATACATACACATATATCCACACTTATTCAGATTCCTTTCCCACATACACCATTACAGAGTATTGAGTAGAATTCCCTGTGTTATACAGTAGGTCCTTATTGGTTATCTATTTTATATATAATAGTGTGTATATGTCAATCCCAATCTCCCAATTTATCCCCCTCCTTCCCCCTTGGTAACTATAAGTTTGTTTTCTACATCTGTAACTCTATTTCTGTTTTGTAGGTAAGTTATGAGGGTCTATTTCTGAGCTCTATATTCTGCTCCATTAATCTGTTTGTCTACTCTTTTACCAGTACCACCCTGTCCTGATACTGTAGATTTACAGTAAGTCTTGAAGCTGGGTAGCATCAGTCTTCTGACTTTGTGCTTCTCCTTCAATATTGTTTTAGTTACTCTGAGTCTTTTGCCTTTCCATATAAACTTTAGAATCAGTTGTCAATACCCACAAAATAACTTGCTGGGATTTTGATTGGGATTGCAATGAATCTATAGACAAAATTGAGAAAAATTGACAATATTGAGTCTTCCTATCCACGAACATGGAATATCTATCAATTTATTCAATTCTTTGATTTTGCTCATCAGAGTTTCATACTTTTCCTCATATAGATTTTAAACATATTTTGCTAGGTTTACATCTAAGTATTTCATTTGGGGGGATGCTAATGTAAATAGTATTATGTTTTTAATTTCAAATTTCACTTGTTTTTTGCTTCTCTATAGGAAAGTGATGAGCTTTAACTTTGTATCTTGCAACCCTGCTATAACTGTTTATTAGTTCCAGGAGATTTTTATTTATGCTTTTGGATATTCCACATAGACAACCACGTCATCCATGAACAGAGCCAGTTTTATATTTTTCTTCCCAATTGGCATAAGTTTTATTTCCTTTTCTTCTCTTGTTGCAGTAGCTAGAACTTCTAGTATGATGTTGAAAAGGAGTGGTGAAAGGGGACATCCTTGCCTTGTACCTTATCTAAGTGGGAAATCTTCCAGTCTTTCACCATCAAGTATGATAATAGCTGTAGGATTTTTGTAGATATTCTGTATCAAGTTGAGGAAGTTCCCCTCTGTTCTTAGTTTACTGAGAGTTTTTATCATGGAAACCATCATTTTCTGAAGCCCTTTTTGCTCACTACTGAATCTCTAGTGTCCAGCAGAGTGTGTGACACCTTACTGCATTATATCAATAGTTGACCCTTGAACAATGCAGGAGTTGGGGTGCTGACCCCCTCCCAGCATAGCTGAAAATCTGCATATAACTTTACAGTTGACTCTCTGTACACCTGGTTCCATATCCACTGCTTCAGCTAACTGTGGATGATGTAGTACTGGAGTGCTATTTATTGAAAAAAATCTGTGTGTAAGTGGACACGCAGAGTTCAAAATCTGTGTTATTCAAGTGTCAACTGTATTTTGTTTACAATTAATTAGGGGATAGGAATGAAAGGAAATGAAACCACCTTAGATAATTACCCTCTCTGTTTCATTTGACAAAATAGTGTCTCATAATAACTACAAGAACACGGTTGTCAAGTAAGAGTTATCTGCAATTATGGAGCATTCAGCAATCTGACCTGGATACATTTACGACAAGTCATTGGTTGCTGAAATGGCCATTTACAGGGATGCTGCATGGAGGGCAGCTTGAGAAGAATCCAGAAATAAGAAGTCATGTGGCTGAAGGGAGAGTAGATAAACTTTGCCTTCTCAGGATGCAGCTTACCTCTAAGCTCCAGCACTTTCTGTGTTTGGTGATTTAGGACAAATCCTTTCACCTGTCCGAGCTTCAGTAACCTCCTTTGTGACATGGTAAGAATGGAAAAAAGCTCCCCAAGAGGCTGCTGGGAAATCAAATGAGACAGTGCAAGAGAAAGAACTTTGCAAATTGCTTGAGTGCCATAGAAATGTTGTTTAGTTTATTGTTTCTGTAAAGTATGACCTGGTAGTCCTTGAGAAAACACTGTACCACATACTGTTCTAAATAAATGTTGATAGAAAATTGGGGCTCTGAGCTGCATGTGTTGGCATGATATTTGTAGTCCTGCATTAGGTTTATGCAATTCATAAAATGCTTATGATGTGCCTACTATGTGCCAGTCACTGTCTAAGCACAGTTTAAGTCACTGTTTAAGCACAGGGGATGCATCAGAAAATAAAACATACAAAAGTCCAGACCTCGTGGAGCTTACTTTCTGCACAGGCAGAGGAAAACAAACAAAGTTAAAAATCATATAGAATATTAGAAAATGGCAAGTTCAGTGGGGGAAAAATAAAGTAGGAAAGGGAGCTAGGGATGGGGAATGCAATATTTATATAACACTTCTAGTCTCTTTCATTTACATAATATCTGTTCTTTCTTTGTTGTTCTTCATTTGTTGACAATTCTGGAAAGCCACAGGGGAAATAAAAGTTAATTGGGGAATTATTTGCGTTTGATGAGTTTTGAAGCTGCTCTTTTTAAGCTTCTGGACCACAGTTGTTGTTTTTCTTTTATTTAAAGTATACACCAACAAAAAATTTGGGCCATCTTTTTCCCCGTGCCACAATGTATGCTAATGTGGCAAGAAATTAGTCAATTTAAAATTTGACAAATATATAGGTTAAGGGACGAAGAAAACATACACTTTTGGGGACATGATAGAAGGCGTTCATTCCTCAGACCTCATGTTCTATTTTCAAAATGATCTCTACACATAGGAATACAAGGAACTCTAGAAGTATAGGAAAAATGTTGCTCCCAAGGTCATGTTTATGATCCATGTAGAATGAAGACCTTTAAGTTGAATACCCAGCTTTATGATTAAGTATAAAATTTGTCTATAACTTGTCTAAATATATTAAATAAGCTGATTTATGAAAATATAAAATATAATAAGAGAGTCTAATTTGAAAACAGTGAAGTACAGCCTCATAAATAAATAAAAAGAGTTCATTCTCTAGAGGTTTTTGTTTTGGTTTGGGTTTTTTTTTCTTTTCTTTTCCCTCTCGTTTTGGTGTTTGTTTGTTTGTTTTCATTTTAATGCTTTATTCCCTTTACTTTGTAGGTTTTCCTATAAGAATTTCTACTTTCTGTTTCCCATTTCTAAGATCCACCTTTTAAAAAAAAAGCAACTCATTAACTGGTCTTCCCATGTTTGGACAATGATGTGGAGCATGTAGGTGAATTGTGGAGCATGTAGGTGAATGCTACAATTTAGAGGTAAATCTGAGAGCAATTCAACTGGCTTATCTCTTTCAACATGCTCCTACGCCCATGTGTACTCCCCTACACATGTTCTGTTTGATTTGTCTTGTTATTTTGGTTATTGACCTCAATTCCTGGGATTTCAAACTGAATGATTCTTTGCTGTTTTATTCCATTAATTATTATTTTTAATACAGGGAGGTAGCCCCCCCAATATTTTAATACTCATTTATTCATTGGTTCCACAAATGTTATTGGGCATTTGCTTTGTGCTGTGTAGCATTCAAGGCATTCCTCTTATCTAAACTTTGTAATGGGAATGGAGTCCAATGGGTAGATCTGAGTAGAAGAAGACCCTTAGGTTGTTGAGGTACCCCCACTCTTGCTGCTGCAGAGTCAGAATTAACCAGAAGAGGAAAGAATTGAGGCACATGTGTGTCCTAAGCCTTATCTACCTGCATCGTTCACACCTGAAATTAAGATGGAGAGGAAAGGCATCCACTACTGTAAGAATATGAACACATTAAAAGACCCTCTGAAAGGCTTTTCTGAGTTCGTGTGATTCACGTGCTGCCCGATAGCTTATTTAATTTGGGAGGAAACATCCTAAACAATACATCTCCTAAGTTAAAAAAAAAAACAACATGCCTGCCCCTCTCTTTAACCAACATGGAGTACCATTTTCACACTCTAAAGATATTCATGTCTTGCACTGTGTCTTCTCCACTCCCCTTAGATCTTTAACAAACTGTTACTTTGTGTTTACCTGGCAACTATCCACTAGGATTAGAAAGGGTTGCTAATTACTTGTCTTAAAACATTGATAAACAGTAGCCATAGAGGGGGCAAAGCACATTTTTAAGGATGGAGGAATTCTACCCCAAATAATAAGTTACAGCTCCCAGGTTTGGGAACAGACTTCAGGGCTCTTGATACCCAAAGGTGGACTCCAAATGTCATGGACAGTGTGAATTATATGAAGAGAAAATACAAAATTAGACAGGGTGGTATATTTTTAAAAGCATAAATGTATTACTAGGTGTTCAAGTTCAAGATTCTGATAAGATCATCCCTCCTGGGGCAGTGTCTTGGTGCTGGTGAGTTGCTGGTACGCAGATGAATGTCTTTTATGTGTCCCTACTAGCGAGGATTTGTCACCCATTACTTCCTATAGTTTGTATCATCAAAACATTTTTTAAATTTTTCTAGAAATAAATCTATATTACAATGTTGAATATGCTTTTCAAAACTACTCATGCCCCAAAACCTTCCAACTGAAGTTCTGATTCACCCTCCTTTCTTCTGAATAATTAATTCAGAACCAAAGGACTCACAAAAGACATTAGAAAAATGATGTCAGGAAGATTTTTTTTTTTTTTGAGAAAAAGTAGCTCATCTTGGGTCAGTGCTTTAGATAATAGAGTTTAACTGTGTCACAGATAGAGAAGAAATGTAATAGCAAAGCCCCAATTAAATTAAAGTGACATTTCCCCTTTTAAGGGATTATTATAAAAAACATTCATTTCTCCTCATTTCCCTCAGACTATATTTTTGCATAGGCCCTTAGCATTTGTTTTGGAAATAGAGTTTATTTTCTTTTTCTAAGTCTGGTAACATAAAGAGAATGATTCTCCCCCGGAGGCCTGCGCTAGACCTTTGTTTGTGGCCCAGGAGACACAGTCATTGGTGGTATCGCATCAGGTGAAAAATCAGAACTGGGGCTGCCTGGAACTAAGTGGCATTCTTCCCCTTGGCATTATTTAGAAACAGGGAAAATTAATCACCTGCTTTCTAATTGTAAAAATTTGTCTAAGTTTGGCTCTCTCTAAAAGAAAAAGACTATAAAAATTGCTGCAATCCTTTCAAAGTCCCTGTCCTTCAGCCAGGGACCGCACTTTATAATTTACAAATTTAAATATCTGGTATCTGGACAGGACCTCCATTTGTCCTCTCATCCAGCCCACAGAAGTTACAGCCTGGAGGCTAAAAGGGAGGGTGGAGCCAGCCCAGGAAAACTGTAGACTGGCACTTGCCCTGTTGTGTGATGGTGCTCTTTCTGCTTGGCGCCTTGTTCCTCCTCAAACCTGTAAGGACAGGGGCTTCTCTGGTGGCACAGTGGTTAAGAATCTGCCTGCCAATGCAGGAGACACAGGTTCGAGCCCTGGTCCAGGAAGATCACACATGCTGCGGAGCAGCTAAGCCCGTGCACCACAACTACTGAGCCTGAGCTCTAGAGCCCGCGAGCCATGACTACTGAGCCCATGAGCCACAACTACTGAAGCCCCCGCGCCTAGAGCCTGTGCTCTGCAACAAGAGAAGCCACTGCAATGAGAAGCCCGCGCACGGCAACGAAGAGTAGCCCCCACTCGCCACGACTAGAGAAAGCCCGTGCGCAGCAACGAAGACCCAACACAGCCAAAAAAAAAAAACCCGTAAAGACAGAGCTCGTTCTTTGCTGTGGTTCGTTGGCATTGGGTGGTTGTTCGTGGTGTGGTCTACAAACCTAATTATTCTGCAGCGGACGGTGGGCTCATGCTCAGGCTGGCAAAGGAAATGATCTTCTGTGTTGTCACTTCCTCTTCCCCTGAACATCTAAATCTCCCACCTAGGAAGCCCGAACTTCTCAAGACCTGCGGTCTTTGCCATCTTTCCCCAAATGCCCTTACTTTCCAATCTCCCCGTCCAAACTAAAGTCTTCTCTGGTCACCCACATCTTGGCTAGGTATGGAGAATAAACCTGTTTTATGTTAGACCTTAAAAATAATAAAAATATAACTTTGCACAGGTTTACACTTTTGTGAGCAATATGCAAAGATGAGTAAATTCACTCCACCCAGTCTGAGCCGGTGGGGAGAAGCTGGGCTGCAGCACCATTTCCTTTTCCTTCCTTAACGACTGTCCTGACTTCCTCCTGAGGATAGTGAAAGAAGAGTGAGTAGCACCAGATCCCCAGCTATGGGAGGGTTTAGGACCTGCCCTTCCCAGTTGCACAATTTCCCTAAGCCACATGCAGCAGGAACTTCGGTTGTAAGACAAAGAAACCTATGCATACGAATGCACACGTATCAAAAGTAACAGGTGTTAAGTGGAAAATACACTCATTTCTCCACACAGGAGCATTCTCTATGCAAGAATTCACGTATATGAGCCTCTGCTTATGTACAGAACATTGCCACTTATCCAAGGTTGGAGCCCAGTAAGCATTGTTTCTTGTTCTTCCACCATACTTTTCATTCTTAGAGGTGGCTTCATGTAGATCTCAACTGGATGTACTCCTCAGACCCTGTCTCCCTGTGTTAAAATACAGAGCTTTTACCTTTTAAAATATCACTCAGTATATTTTAAAAAATGGATCCCAAACAATGCAAATATATCTACCGGTTCCAAGTAATTTTCACAGCTTGGGGCAACTGAAGACATGGCAAGCACTTGTTTGTTAACTGCTATTAAGTTCCCAGTTCTATCAGGCATGTTAATATTCCATCAGTGTAATGATAGAATCCACGGTCACCTCAAATATGCTATTCTGTTATAAATACGTATTTTAGATATTTCCAAGGTGATTCTTAAGCTTACTTGCTCATTCATAAAAATGTTATGGCTACAATCTTAATTATAATGAAAACTCATAATTATTTATGCAGTTTTTGCCTGAAACTTTTAGAATCCAGGATGTTACTAGAGTAGCTGAACCTTCCAACATCCTCTGGGAGTTTCTGACCTTAAGTCCAACACTGGCATGGAACCCACCCAGAGACTACCTTCACCCTCTATGGTGAGGTCCAGCTTAGCTGCAAAAGGAGTCAAGATGATGAGTATAATGAACAAGCCATGAGAACAGAGCCAAATATGAAAACGTCTCTAGAGGTGGGTGGGCAAAAGAAGATGCTGGGTTCTTAAAAACTAAAGAGTATGAAGTCCAACTGGATTAATTTTCCTTTCGATGCCCAATGCCACTGGAATTAATCTGCATTGGCTTCAGTGAAAGACAACATCATAACCAGTGCTTCTCAAACTTTACTGTGCATATGATTCACCTGGGGATTGTATTAAAAAGAAGATGGAGGGCTTGAGATTCCTTATTTCTAAAATCTTCCAGGTGATGTTGTCTATAGACCACAATTTGATCATCAAGGACTAACCAGCATCTTCCCACAAACCACAGTAAATCCCACCTTCAATCTCAGACAAAACTTTGCATGGCATTCTCCAACTCCATTGAAAAATTAAGTGTGAATTGCTTCTTTTCACTTTTGCCTAAACAGTGGTGTCAGAAAAAAATAGGTTTTAAAGAAGTAAACAATTGTGGAGTGAAATGAAATGTCTCTCTTCAGCAAGACGTAAAGCCGATCTCTGGCTACATCCATGCTAATAAGAGCAAGTTGGAAAGCTGAGATTCCTGATTCTCATTCCAAGGTGTTTATCCTTGAGAATGAAAAGTCAATGCCAATAACTATGGTTAGCTTGGCTGTAATGACGCAGAGGGGCAGCCACCCAGGCTGCAGAAGGAGCGTGAACACTGCAGGCAGTGGATGTTGGCCAACCAGGGCTGCACAGCTTACCAGTACCCATCTGATGCATGCCCTGAGAGCAAGTGGGGAAGCACTTCCATGCTCAGAGAATAAATGGGGGGCTGAGAACCGGCTTAAATGCTTTATTATTACCTCAGAAATTACATTCCATAAATGAAATGGTCCAAACGCTGCCTTGAGTTACTCCCCTGCAAAGCCAAGAGAGCTTAGTGCAGGGATCCAAAAGAGAATTGATGGAACCGATATTTTTAATTTTCAAAAGATGCCTTTATAGTTGGCCCTAGACCTTTTAAGCATATTTATAGGCTCACCTGCCTGATTTTGTCGGTCTCTGTGTGTGTTTTCAGGTGCCTGACAATCCAGTACCTGAAGTTAGTGCTTCCTCATTTTCCACACGGTTTTCAAAGACCTATGAAGTGCAAACTAAATGCAGTTAGACAGAAACAAAGATATGACTGCCCCTTACTTCTAGTAAGTGGAAGTCATCCTGCTGTGGTGGACCTACCTTTATTCTTACCTTGAAGCCATGATTCCTTTCAATGAAAACAATCTGAGATTTATTAGGGGGTTTCTTTTTGCCTTTGGCAGCAAGCATAGAAGCAGCTAGCTCAGCAAGGTGAGCTAAATGCAATTTGGAATTTCCTTACAACTCAGCTTAAATCACACAATCCGACTGAGAGACACCAGTTTAATTCCAGAAGGCTCTTTCACCCCAGAGTTAATGTTATAGAAATTTGTTCCCAAACAGCTATACTGGCTTTTAAACATAAGAAAATAACTTCCTTTCCAGCAAATATAATGTCTTTGGATTTAGACAAGGGTGAGAATGAGAGGAACAGAACTTGATTTTAGACAGAAAAGTTATTACACGAATATGTATAAAGTAGATAACTAATAACCTGCTGTATAAAAAAATAAATTAAATAAAATACAAAAATTCAAAAAAAAGAGAAAAGTTATTTAAAACCTGGATCTAAAAATACATATATTAGCCATTGCTAAAGAGAGCAACTTGGAATGAGAGCATGGAAAATGTGTTTCCAAGTCAAATAAAAATAGCTGAAAAATATCCTGAAGTCCATGGGTGTAATTAGTCCCATGGTTCCCTGAAATCTAAACCAAGGAAACAAGGAACTCTAAAAATGAGCCCTTTTCAAAAGTATGGCCCCTGGGAGTCTAGGCTCATCTCAAATTTGTACTTATGGAAGCTGAACGGGCTGGAATATTCATGTCCTGACTGTAAGAGAAGCCATAGAATCAGATCTACCCAAAGGATTTCTTTTTTGAAATCAACGCAACCTATTTACACAGTCTGCAATGTATGGTCCCTCTACTCTTAGAATCACCTTTGTAATAAGCCAAGGTGAATTACAGGTGAATCAGCTTATTCATCCTTCTTCCTTCCTTCCTTCCTTCCACCATTTATTCATTCAAGAAACAGTTATGCAGTACCAATCATGTGGCAAGTACTGTGCTAAGCATTAGGGATAAAAGCAGACTAAGACACACTTCTATTCTGCCTTCCCTGTTACTTCCAGACAGATTTCATCACTCCCTCTTTTGCATTGCTGATGCTAATCCATATGCTTAAAAACTCAACTGGGTGAAAAATAGGGTTAAAATCCTCTTGTGAAAACTTAACTAATTTTCTTATGAGAATGAGAAGGTCGGTCCATCTCCAGTCTACTTTTTTTTTCTTTTATGACTGTGGGTCCTGGAGGAGGAAATTCTGCCTGTTTCACTAATCAAGTTTCTCCAGCTTCGAGACATATTAGGCACAAATATTGAATGAATGAAAGAAGGAGGGAATGCCTTTGATTCCTGAGCACACTGTATAGTCTGGCACGGAGTAGTTGTCCTCCATAAATATTTACTATGTGAGACTGAATTCACAGAGTCAACATCCAGCAAATGAAGCAGACATAGAAATTAATCATTAGAGTTTGGTTAAGTCTCTTCTACATAGAAGTATGTCAAGGGGTAGTCACAGTGTACGGGAGAAATTTATAGGTACAATTTACCTGAAATCTAGCATATTGGCAAGTTTTGCAGGCATTAGGAAACTTCATGGTAAGGTGGACATGGTCAAGTCATTGGCCACTTTGTTGTCAGTCCTTTGTGAAAGGACACCAGACCTCTGGGGTTGGGTGTAATACTTCATGGTTTGCTTCTGCCAGGAGTACACACTATCCTTTGTCCTGATCATTCAGAGAATATTCAGGTAGTCATAGACAGTTCTAGTTTTATTAAAGGTGTTATTTTCTCTGAATATCATCATTTTCTTTCTTGCTTTATATTTACTGTTTAATCAAAATTATCTGTGCTCATGGGATTAAAATAAAATTTTTTTCTACAAGGCTCTTTTCACCTGCCTCCCGACTACTTTAACTTTTAACTACTTCTATTTGATTATTTCTTTTGATTATACTTATATTTATCTAAATAATGTGCTCATACTGTTTCTGTTACTTTTTCTTGGTTCTCTGCGGAAGACTAGAATTTAGGTTTTTCAGCCCCCATCCTCAGAGTGCACACACACGTGCGCACACACACACACACACATTCCCCTCCCAATATTCTTCTCATATAGTTAGATTGCAATGTTGATTTGGATCTGTATATTGTCTTTTATGTTACTGTAATGTTGGAGAACACTATTCACATCTAAGTCGTGATAAACTATTACATTTCCTTTCTTTTATTCATTTTCATGTCTGCAGAGTTAGTAACTGTTCTGATTGATTGATTGATTGGGGGGGAATTGCTTAATTTTCTAGGTACCTATTACTAATTAATCCCTAGACTCTTTACCATAAATGTAAATCTCCTCTTAGCCACACACATTTGGTAAGTCATTGGTTCTTCTTTTCTGAGGCATCGCTCCAGAGCCTTCTGACTTCCTGCTCCAATTCAGAGTTAATGTTCTCTTTATTTGCTGTTGAGATGTCTTCCTGGGATCTCTCTTCACCATCATCTTGGCTATTTCTTTGGCTACTCTTTGTGTTTGATTATTTGTTTCCTGGATCCAATGCCTTTTTATTGACATACTCCTTTGTTTTAGAAGATTCTTTCTTCCAGTAGCTTCCTGAGAAAAGGTACAAGGGAGGAAACTTTTTGGACCTTGAATGTCTGACAGTGTCTTTATTTTATCCTCTCAATTGATGGTGGGCTGGGTATAGAATACTAGATTGGAAATCATGCCCCTCAAAATTTTGAAGGCTTGTGTTGATCGTTTATCTCTACTTTCTCGTATGGTATTGAGAAGTTCAATGCTATTCTGAATCTTGATCATTTGTTTTTACTTTCTGAAAGCTTTATGAAAATGTTTCTTTGCATCTAATGTTCTGAAATTTAGTGATGACATGCATGCACTTGGGCCTTTTCTATTCATTTTGCTCACACTTGGTAATCCCTTTAATGTGGAAACTCACATACTTACGTTCTGGAAATTTTATTTGTAACCTTTCTTAGATTATTTTCTCCTCTCTGTTTTCACTTTCTTTCTTTATGAAACTCTTGTCATTTGGTTTTGAGCCTCTTGGATTAATTATCTATTTTAAAATATTTTTCTCTCATTGTTCACTTATTTGTCTTTTCTCCTTTCTAGAGGGTTTCCCAAACTTTATCTTTCAACTTCTCTGTTGAGATTTTCCTGCTTTCCTATCATACTTGAAAAAAAATTTAAGATTCCTTTCTTAAATGTTCCAGAATGTTTCTTTATAAAGGCTTCCTTTTCTTGTTTCATGAATGTAATAATTCACCTCCATCTTTTTGAAGTGTTCTTCTTTCTACATTGTCTTTTTTTATTCCAAATTCCTTTTTTACTCTTTCTTCTTTTTTTCACTTCTGACTTTCAAGTTGACATATTTCCTATTGCCACTGTTCATCTTTCACTCTCTGCTCACATATGAGTGGGTCGATAAAGTGCCATTGACAGCTCTTTGCAGGGAGGTCTTGCTGTCAGGTGAAACTCATTATAGAGCAATCTTGTTGGTCATTTTATGAGGGCACTGATGGCCGTAAGAATTTCCAGGTCCCTCTTATCTCTTACCAACTACTCAGATTCTCCAAGGGAAATAAAATTGCAATATACTATCTATAATGTATTATCCTGACTGCCTGAATATAGGCATCAAATCGTGAAGAGGATGAAGGTAGAGGTTATTTCATGACTATGTGTGTAAAATTCCACTTATTTTCTCTATTTTGAGCATTCTTAGTGGTCCTGTAGCCAGCTTGCCCCAATTCACAAAAAGTTGATTATATGCATCTCTTCCCAATACCACAACCATAGACATTCTGTTGTTAGCTTGAAATTAGCTTTGGTGGGAGTATTTCTGCCTCTGAAGTTGGCAAAGACTACAAATCGTCTCCCCCTCTATGCCCCCGAACCCTGAGTGGATTGTTAACATAACCAGTGCTCCATGGAGCACACTAAGCCTGCCCCCAGCTGTGTCTTGTCTTTCCCCATGCCAGAACTCCTCTGGTTTACCCCTCTAAAAATACACTCTAAGTCTCCTGCCAGGGTTGGGGGAAGGAAACATATTCATGAGGTTGTGCAGAGCAAGAGAGAGAGCGGGAATCTGGTATCTAATTGCCTCTCGGATTTTCAAACCACTCTCCTGCTTTCCACCCTCTCTTCACCCGCTCTTTGAAAAGCACCCGGCACGCCCAGGCCTGAGTTTCTGAAGCACCAGGTTACTTCTTGTCTTTACCTGCTGCTGGCTGAGGTTTAGGCTTTCTGGGATCGGCCCAGTCAGTGGCCACTCATCCATCTGTTTTCCAGTGTGCAAAATTAGGTTCTTGTTTTCTCCTCTTTGTTTAGGGTTTATACCATTTTTTATTTTTCTTTTTTAACCTTTTATAGTCCATTTAGTGGTTTGAGGGAGGAGCAAAGTAAACGCAAACTCAATCTGCCTTGTTTTTAATTTCAAAGTCAAACTGAAGAGTTTATGGTGTTTTAGGGGCAGGCCAAGAGTCAGAGTGGTCCTGAAACACTCCTCCTACCCTGGGCCCACCCAGAAGTACCTCTCAGGACCATGGGCAGCCCCACAGCCAAGGTGGCCTTTCTTGGGCTCCAGTGAATAATACGCAGGTCAGAATTGTTTGGGGCAGAGTAGAACTGCATTAAGTGAGGATGGAGTGACCCTGTATTTGTTAAGTATTTGCTTGATGCTATTCAGGGCTTTGCCAACTGTTACAAACGTGGTAACCCTGACTTTCTGAAAATTCCCTCTTATTGGTCTTTGTAAAACACATACATATTTTCTCTTGGAAAAGTTTCCAAGTACCAGGGCAACCTGAAGAGATCCTGTGGATTTGAGCCGTTACCTGTCGGTCTACAAATTGGTTAGGATTTATCTGGCAATTGAGTAATAACTAATCTTGCTCCTGTTTCGTGCAGCCTGAAGGTTCACACCATTCATCTTGTTAAATTCAGTTTTTCAGCTCCAAGAGGTAAGGAGGCATCTCAACATGAATAACTCCAGAGAACAAATGGCATTTCTGGGCAGATTACTTAACAAAAACGTGTCCTGGACAAGGATAAAGCCTTGCTGATTCCTTTCATTCTGTTCCTGTTGGACCTAGCAGTGGTGAGTGTTGGATGGCTGATTATTGTGGATTGAAACACTTTCCCACTTTTGGTTACAAGCTTGGCAACAATTTCTGAGACAAACACTGCTGTGACAGCAGGCAACCATGTAGCGCCAAAGTACAATCGGAAACATGCTCCAAAGTGTTGGCCCAGACTCCTGAGAGACCTTGTGTCTGGTAACTGGTGTGCAATATGGTGGGAGCACCTCAGGCCAGTTATTTCCACGCACTTCCTGATTTCACATCTGAGAGAACAATTTCCCTGCTGAGACGAGAGAGAAAGGGATCCATCCCCTCAAGATTTATTTTTCAGGGACTCCCCTGGTTGTCCAGTGGTTAAGACTTCACACTCCCAATGCAGGGGGCCTGGCTTCGATCCCTGCTAAGGGACCTAGATCCTGCAATGCCACGGCAAAAGATCCCACATGCTGCAACTAAGACCTGGTACAGCGAAATAAATAACTAAATATCTTACAAGAAGATTTACCTGTCAAGTGTGGGAACAGAGCTGATAAATGATTTGCATACGCATGTGGAGGTAGAAATGTGTGGATTCTAACCGCTGCTCCACCAGTCTCTAGCCATTTGTATTTGGGCAACTGTCCTTTCCTAAACTTCATCTTCTGGAAACTGAAGTGACAATTAGAACTACCTGGGGAAGTTACTGGGAGGGGCAGGTGAAAAGCCGTGGCCTGCAGGCTGGCTCGTGAGCTCCCTAAGTGTTTGCTGCTGTGGGATTGTTCCTGTGAGTGGCCTGCCTGCCCCCAGCAGCTGAGAGTCCTTCGAGGCGACTGCTTTTGAAGGTATGGATCAAGGGGCAGGTTCTGGTCTCTGCGCAAGAGCCAGGCTGCTCCCGGAGAAAGCAGAGAATGACTGAGTTGAAACTGAGGAAGACACAGAGTTGACATTAAATATTTACTGAGCGTCCAGAGTGCACCCCAAAGCAGACACATTTATCTCCAGGAACGTTTCACTTAAGACAAGGCATTAAACATCCATCTGAAGCCTGAACATGTCCTCATTTAAGCGCTAATGAGAAGGTACCATAGGAAGCATAATATTACACTCTCTCCTGCCTGCCAGGGATGCATCTTGCCCCATTACTTTCTCTGCCCTCTGTTTTACACCCACACAGTTCAGAGCCCACGCCCTGCATCTCCAGGATAAAGCAGCTCAGCCACAGTGTGTCTTGGCTTGAGCACAGACAGGTTTCGTCAACTCCCTATATACAGCAAACAGATTTTGTGGAAAGTTCCCAAGTCGGAAGCTGGGTTTGAGTCTTTGCTCATCTCTAGGCATTTTTCGTTTGTTTTGAATCATGAAGCCTCCTGTGTGTGTGCACAAGTGTGTGTACAAGTGTGTGTGTGCTGGTGCACACGAGTGCGTGTATATCTCTACTAAGAACGGACCTAATTAGTTCACTTTTACCTTTAATAATAGTGATTATCACTACAGGAAATCACTTTGGATTCAATCACATCCTATGGAAGACACTCACTAACTCTGAACATATCAGGTATAAGGCATGTACATTAGCATAAAAATCTTGAGAATTTCCATGGAAGACAGTAGGTAATAAAGTCATATTGATCTATATCTTATATGATGCTGCACCTTTGTAGGATCATAGACTTTTCTTTTTCTTTTGAAAATAGACTTTATTTTAGAGCTGTTTTAAGTTCACAGCAATACTGAACCAAAGATGCAGAGATTTTCCATAGACCCCCTGCCCCACCCATGTACAGCCTCCCCGATTAGCAACATCTCCACCAGAGTGGACATTTGTTACAACTGATGAACCTACCCCGACACATCATCATCACCCAAACCCCATAGTTCATCTTAGGGCTCACTCTTGCTGTTTGTTGTACAGTCTATACGTTTTGACAGATGTATAATGGCTTGTGTCCAGGGTTTATCTTAACAGTCCTTTGGGCTTTACCAGATTGAAAGAATAGGACATGAATGTAGAGATTTTCCTTCCCAGGTTCCACAGACAGAATTGTCTCAGCTAAGAACATTTTCTAATGATACAGCAAGGCTCCAACTTAAAAAATTTGTTGTTTTCTTCACAGAATTCTCAAATGAACATTGTCAATAAATGACTATGTTTTCGGGGACAGAGCCTGCATGGTTATTCTTTTCCCTGTAACTAGGGCTGCTCAGCATCTCTGCTTCTCAACCATTTACCCTCAACCATGCTGACTCCTATTCTGTCCAAGGTCAAGCTCACACAGCGGCAGTTTAGGCCGACTGGAGCCTTGACCCACGCCTGACTTGCAGTCATTTCTCTCCCTTTTCTAGTTCCCTCCTGTAGCTGCTCAGAGCCAGGGTGTCTTCAGTGTTCCCTTCCCCCTCCCCCCTGCTCCCCGCATGGTGCAGCTTTGTGTCACTGCCTCTGAATTCTGCCGTCTGCCCAGTCACCTCCTTCCTCACTCACTCTCATGAGTCTACAAAGATGTCTTCAGACTATGATTTTTTCGTTTTTCTCATCAAAACCGTGCCCTGGACATCAGATGAAACAATCTCTGCTATCCTTCCTTGGGTACCCAAATGGATGCTGATTTTAATGCTGTTTCTTTTCTCTAGATCTTGAGGGCAGACAAAGCTCTAGTTTTCATTGGCTCCGTTATATTTTTACAGTACCAAGCAGCTCCTGAACTATAACCAATGTGAGAAATGGCCTATTTCATTTGCAAGCTAAAAAGTCAGGTACATATGAGCCTTTCTTTATTTAGTTAGTGGGGGGAACATCATTCTAGATTGTCCATGTGGGACCATTCCTAGCTGCTGGTGGGCTATTGTTTTGTACTCAGCCAAAGTTACAGTACTGGGCAGGGAGGCGTGGTTATGGAAACAGAGCTGGGGACAACTGCCAACATGAACATGTATTATATAAACACAGCTCAAATTACTTTCATAGAGTCTGGATTTAGAAATCTCACCAATCCACAGGTGAGAAATATTCCTGCAAGGATCAAAGTCTGGAATACTAAAAAGGGAATGGACAGTGCCGTCAGCACTCAGAGTACATCAGGCATTTCTCATGCTTCATGCAACTTGCCTACTTTGCAAGCAACCAAAGAAGCAGGAGAGCCAACCGTAGTAGTTCATGTAACGTTTCAAATTTCCAGATGTTGTTCTTGTCTCTGCTCCTGTTTGGACAACTGCCATTGTGTTCCGCTTCCAGTAGAATCTAGTGTCCAACACTCTCCTCCAGATGCTGCTGCTTTCTACCTCCTGTTTACCAAAGTATCCAAAACAAGTAGGGGTCTACTGTGGTGCACAGAACAGCAGGAATCCCCCTCAGTCCTGCTGCAGACCCAAGAGTGACCTTTCCACTGAGAGGTGGTCAGTGTGTCTTTCTGATCCAAACCAGAAGTGGCCTCGAAGGCTTCATTTTGGTCTCATGCACTTCATCCCCAGAAGTCAATAACCCCTCTGATTGTTGGGGACTGGCCAAGGTGCCCTGGGAACAACATATATCCTAGGCATCCCTGGCAACTATTCCTGGCTTTGGGTAGGATGGGAGATTAGCCATGCATGCTAATGAAAATGCTAGAATATGGCTTGGGATTCTGAACAGGGAAAAGGCTTTCTGTAAAGTCAGAGTTTCAGGCAATTTCCTGCTCCAGTCACTCTCTAAACATAAAGGGTACTCCTTCTACAGGACCCTCCCTCTAGGTCTTTCATTACCCACTGGCCATTCTTAAGTACCCCCCCCCCCGACTCCGATTAAGTGAGATCTCTAGCCAACAGCACTCTTCCATTAAGAAGTCATATTTTTAAACTGCAAACCTCATTTCATTCTGAATGAAGTGTTAATTTTATACAGGGTGTTGGGTGGAATACGAGAAGTGTGTGACATTTTGTCCATGATAGACTGGATCTGTTGTTAGAAAACTCTTTTCTTTTGAAATGAGAACACCTTCTTCAAATAAAATCTTAGGTAGAAGCCAGCTATATACATCAGATAAAAGCGCACCTGCGGTCTTCCCTGGTGGCGCAGTGGTTGAGAGTCTGCCTGCCGATGCAGGGCACACAGGTTCGTGCCCCGGTCTGGAAAGATCCCACATGCTGCGGAGCGGCTGGGCCTGTGAGCCATGGCCGCTGAGTCTGCACATCCGGAGCCTGTGCTCCGCAACGGGAGAGGTCACAACAGTGAGAGGCCCGCGTACTGCAAAAAAAAAAAAAAAAAAGAGAGAGAGGAGTGTCGTGGTGTTAAATGCATAATCTCTGGTGTATCACAACGATAGTCCTGTAGGCAGAAGAGAAGGCTGTGTCAGGACTCTACAGCTGCGGGGCCCTAGTTCAGGTTCCTCCTTCACTAAAAGATGCAGTCCTAGGGGACACTGGTCTTTCCCAGCGGTTGGTGCTAAAGTCATGCTGCTTAGAGCTTGCTTGGAGCACACTCTCCCTTTCCCCATTCTGCATGACTCCATAGTAATATCACTTAAACCAACTCTCTTCCTCCACAGCCATCCTTTAGTAGCCCCCAGATAAGTCAGAGTAAAACCACTATACTTTACAAATTATAGTAAAGAATCAAAGCAAAAATACAGGGGCGAGGGTTTACTTAGTATCAATTGTCATAAGCATGAATCCTAGGAAACAGCTACATTGTAAAATTACAAGGCAATCTCTAGGGTAAAGCCACATCTTAGCTATCCATAAAACATTACCTGGGAGTTGAAGAAAAGCAAGTACGCTTTATTTGAGTATAAATGTTATGCATTTACACTGCTTAGTCAGATAGCTCTGGGGACCAGAAAACCAGAAGCCAATATGCCTGCTATCCCCAACCTGCTGAAGAGTCATGTGTAGTTTTGCATCTTAGACTTCCTTCCTGGGTAGCATAGGGCCACTGAGGAATTTGTGAGGTGGAAGGAAGGTTCTTCAACAAATTCTATTGTGTTACCTTCAGGCTGTGACTCAAATCAGCTAAAGTCTGTGTGGTATGATGAGACACAAATTGGTCTAACATTGGGAGTGTTTACATGTAAATGGATGCTTCTATGAGGTGATAAAGGACACACATTAGGAAAGCTTCTCACGTGTCTCCCTCAATGTTTACTATGTTGACACAATTTTACAACTAGAGGATTATTCCTTTGAGAACAAAGGTTTTTTTTTGTTTTGTTTTGTTGTTTTTTTAGTTTTCAGAAGAACCAATAAAAAAAAACATACCTGGGAGGAAAAACACTAATTTTTAAGCCCTTGTTGACTAACACTATATTGCAAAGCTAATTGGCAGCATGAATCTGGACCAGGTAGCTACCTGGGAATTGGGACATGAAGAGTCCTTGGCCCTGAGCAGAGGTGGTTGGTGCTTCTTGGGAAACCAGAAGGACCAAAGACAAGATTGACTACCTTCTCAGTTTTCCTGAGGAACAGCTCTGATTTTTCTCAAGGCAAACTAGAAAATTTTCTGTGATACAGAAACAAAGCTAAGTTTTCCAAAGCTGTGTGTTAGTCCTTGGGCCACTAGATATATCCCAGATTTCCCTTTAGGGTAAGTCAATTCTCCAGGGAGTGTGCCTTCAAGTTGTTGGTTTTAAGATGGAAGACGGGAAGCTGATGTGGGGTTTGGCTGGGAGGAGAAGCTCAGAGGGAAGCTACGGGTGGGCACGACCCACGCTGAGCCAGCCATTGACTATTTCAAGTCCATGGGATGTGTAGGGAGCTGTGTCTGGCTTGGTCATCTCTAGGTCCTGAGGAACTGTGAGACCTGAGAACAGCTGAGTTTTCATAGCAGTTCCAAACACTTTCAAAGACGTAACCGTGGTGGGAATTGTTTTTAAGGGGCTAGAGACAAAGCCCTTGCATTCAGCATTTGATGATTCTATATACAGTTAAAAATCAGAGATGAATATATTATTTCAATAAGATAAGCCAAGTTCCATTCTTGGTAGGAAATCAAGGACTACTAATTAATGAATTAAAAATGCACAATTATTAATACCTTACCTTTACTAAACTTTTCTATCAAATCAACCACTTTCTACTGTTTTGTTTACAATTAATAATAAATAGTAAAGTAATAATATGCATTAGTTCTCATTAAATGAGAAAGATAACATCCCTTGGGCTTTTACGTCTCTTGCTCTGCTTCCTCTTTTCCCCTTTGTCAATGTTCTGTCTAGAATTTACTTAATTTTTTCTTTGTTTTGTAAATTAACTTCTCTGGCTCAGTTCCTTAGGTGAAAAACACTGGCAACGCCTTATTTTAGGGAACCGGATATTCTGAGATATAAAAGCCCCACGAAAAGGCGACCAAGCGCTGGCTGCCTCTGTTGGAGTGGAGGCCCCGTGGTTCCTCAGTCACAGATCCTCAGCCTCTGCACAAGGCTGCTTTCCATCTGCCTCAGAACAAAAAAAAACAGCCCCAGGTGATGTAGTAGCTAAGGACTCCAGTTTTGCACCGGAGTGCCTCATGTCCCGGGGAACCTGAGTCATTCTGTACTTAGCATAATCATTGCTTTCCCTGTGCTCCATCCCCACCCCCATCAAAGCTTTGAGGACTTTGAAGTACATTAAATGATCTATAGAATGTAAGGAGGAGTGACACTGTGTGTGTAAATTGCAGTGGGCACAGAAGCTTCAAATGAATTGTAAGCATAATGTATTTACATTTTAAGACAGGAGAAAAAGATACAAGAATACGTGTGTTACTTTTAAATGAAGGATATCAGCATAGAAGGTAATTGAAAGAATACTAATATGTATGATTGCCTCTAAGTAAACACTATTTCCTCAAAGGAACGGACACAGTTGGGTTTGAGGGCATTTTTCTACTCATATGAAGATGGTTTTGCATTTCAGATTTTTTAAAATCACTGAACATACATCATGTCATCAGACCCATTCCATTAAATGTCATCTTAGGAGCAAGCTCATGAGAGTATGCAGCCATGAGACTGCAGCTGGAAATTGAATCTAAATGTCAGATGTAGGACAGGTATAAAGGACAATTTTGATCATCACTTGGGGTCAAAATGATTACCTTTGGGTTCTTTTCCTATAATAGTCCTTTTTCAGAGAGATTATGGTTTATCTGTTTGCTCTAAATAAAGCATATTATTTTTCATAAGAGAAAAAAACTGAGTTTGTATGATCTAAAGATGGTAAAGTATAGCCAGTATATCAGAAGTAAATATATTCTCTTTATAGGAGACAAGGCAAAAGCCTTTCCAGACATTATTTTTATAAGAATCTGCCAAAGAGAGAAAAAGAATGAGATGGACACAGGGAGTGTTTCTCAGAAGCTAAACTAAAAAGAAAAATCTTAAGAGAGATAAACATTATGTCATGTTTCTGAAACTTCCTGATCATCCTTAAAGTAGACCATCTGTCCTTGATGACAGAACTCACTGGATGAGACCTTGAGGAATGTAACTCATTATAAAATTTCTGAAACAATGAATTTGTTTCCCTGTATTCCAACTTTGTAGCAAATCTGTTACCCAGATGTAAATTTAGAAACATCAGAGCTCTTGGCTCCCTGAAGGAAGAATTTCAATTGAGGAAAGGCATTATAGACTCTAACAAAAGAAGAATCCTCAAAACCTAAATTACCCCAAACAAACCAGGGGTGGACATAAATGAAGTGGATGAAGAATTCGGCCATAGGGGAAGGTGAGCTGCTCTTACCACTGGGAGGAAAATACTGTGACAGCTAACAGAAATGAAACTCACCAATTGACCCAAATGCTAGGCAGATGGTGTGGCTTTGACAAGCGATTCACCTTTTGCAAGCATCTTCCTAAGTGTCACTTAGTACATGAACAATTTCAAATTTGACATTCACCAAAGGTGTACGTGTATGCGTTTGTGTGTGAATCTGTAGGTTTATCACCAACTCTCGACAAAGAGGCAGATGGTACCAGTTTAAAAAAAAAAAGTTGTCAAACAGAGACCTGCAGTATAAATCATGATAAAATCCTTAAGCAGAGTAAAAACAGGATGAGTTGGAAAAATTCAACAAGAAAAGCTTCAGAAAGGACAGGTGAAATTGTGGAAGGCATCAGGAAGTGGCACCAACTTGGAAAAATTAAGCAGGAAGAGTGCTAAACAACAGATTTCTCTTCTACCATAAGAAGAGCAAGAGAATGGGTCCAGTCTCTACGTAAGAAAATTGATGAATGTAACACCTCTTGTGAAGACAGGAGAGGTAAGAGGGGAAGAGGAGGAGACAACAGAGGGCAGAACAGGAAACAGCATCCTCCCTCCGAGCTGTAGAGGCTGCTACTCCTTGCTCTGAAGGGGCTGACCATTGGCATTGTCCCATATCTGCCCTGTGGAGGGCCATGCAGCCCTCTGGCTGTGGGTGTCCTCAGGGACTCAGACAAGGTTCCCTCTATGTGCTTCCTAAGCTGGACCACACCACACAAGAAGGCTCTTTCCTCTCTACTCCAATAGCCGCCTGAGGGCACTTGAGCACAGTGGTTTGGGACTCAAAAAGACTCACCAAAATGAATCTGACATATTCACACTATGCCTGCCTAATAGCCATTGTACATGTGGCAATTATCCCATAAATAGGTCTTATAAATCACTACGTTGCTTTTACACTGCCAAACCAAGGTGGTAATTTTCCATTTCATTAGATTTATCATAGTCACGATAGTATAGTGAAACCATACACCCATCACCAAGACTGAACAATTATTAACATTCTGCCACATGTACTTTATTATTTTCTGATGTCCCATTTAAAGTAAATTTCAGGCATGGTAACAACATGTTACTCCTGAAGACGTCCGCAGCATCTCTAAAAACTGAAGACGTTTTCCTATATAATCATCATCCCTTTGCTACACCTACCAAAATTAACAATAATACCTGCATGTTATGCAGTCCTTGTTCCTTATTCAAATTTCCCTCATTGTCTCCCAAATGTGTTTTATGACTCATTTATTCAAAGCCTCATCCAATCAAGGTCCACAAATTGTGTTTGGTTGTTCCATTTCTTAATTCTCTGAATCTTGCAGAGCTCCACCACACCTCCTACCCATACATTTTTATTTCCACGTTATTGACCAGCAGAGGTAACTGGCAGGGGTCCCATGGAATGCTCTGCCTTCTGGATTTGTCTCGTTACTTGCTCCTTGAGTCATTTACCCTGGTTTCTAACCCCTATGTTTTCTGTAAGCTGGAAGTTAGATAAAACCCAGTTCAAACATTTCTGGCAAAAATGACTTCATTGATGATGCTGCCTGCTTCAGAGCATAGTGCAGCAGGATCCACATGTTGTCCCACTTTTTGTGATGTGAAGATGGCTCACCAGGTTAAGGTATGGTAATCTGAGCTCTGGCAAAAGCCCACTCTTTAACAGCCAAAACTGCTGGATAAATTGCCCCCAGCAGGCTTTTCTGTGCTTGCACCACACCTAAGCCTAGGCTGAAGTCTCCCTCAGGAAGTCCTTTCCAAGCCTCACTGTCCTTCCCTTTCTTGGACCTGACCCATTGGGCTAGACCCTGAGACTTATTCTCTGTGTCCTGTGCTTGCTGTGTGATTGGCAAGAATAAGTGATAGATTTAAAGCACCTCATCTGCCAAGACAGTTATATTTAAGAATAAACTAACTAATCTTTGGTTGGCTGGGAGGAGGGAGGACAGGAAGCAGGAAAGAGAACACAAAGGAGTGGAAATTTTATGGGAAACGAAGAGATGAAGAGACAAAATAAAAATAGGAATTGGGGGGAGACTTCTTCTTTAAACTCATAGAGTGATATAGCCTGGTCCCTGAGCATTTAGACCTAGATCAGGAGACTGGGATTCACACTCCAGCTCTCCTACTGTCTGACTCTGTGCTCTTGGGTACCTAGTTTAACATCACTGGGCCCTGTTTCCTCAACAATAACTACCGGTAATAAGGGCACTTCCCTGGTAGGGTTTCTGGGCAAATCAATGTGTACCAAGCACACAGTACCAGGCACACAGTAAGAGGAGATCAATGTGTAGAGGTAGCTACTATTACTAAATCCTGTAATGAGTTTAGCAACCATTTGCTTGTCCTTTATTTTTTCATTAAACTCTCACAGGAGAAGGGTGAGGGAAAGCCATCAGAAGCTGTAGTTGTATGAGAGTCAGGAACATTGGTTGAAAATTCCTCAAGCCCAACCTGACCCAAGGATGGGTTAGGGATGGGGGTAGAAATGGAAACTCTCTTTCCCCTCAGTGCCACGGGGCGGGGGTCTTCTCAGATGCAGAAGTTTCTCCTACTCTTCTCTACCACGTGGCCACAGAGTTGAAGAGATTTAAGGGGCCAGAAGCTCATTCTGCACCTCCAAGTTCCTTAGGGGACATGATCTGAATTCAGCAGGTATAAGGGCGATATGGTTTAATGGGTAGTTTATGGTGCAAACTGACATCAACCGACCTAAGGATCAGCCAAGATAGGGGCAGGAAAACAGAACATCACCAAATGCCAGGGAGACGCATCAGTGCATCCAGCGTGGGGTGCTCAGTGGACCAGGCACAAGGCAGAAGGCTTTCCCATCCTCCGAAGCATGCATTTTCTCATCTGCAACCACTGGTTCAGTGGGTGCCTCTCAGAGAAGAAATCTCGTGCTCATTCGGGACTTTCATAATGCGGGGCTTCATTACAATAATCAAGGCACTCTGCATTCCGTAAAAGGGAAAAGCGATGAATTCTTCCACTTGCAGATTTACCCTGACAGGAATTAATGTGGAAGTTTCCCATTTTATTGAGCCACCCACAAAAGGGAGCGGAGAAAGCCTGAATTCCTCTAAAAGCTCATGTGCAAGCAAAACAACCCAGATAAACACACCTCAGCTAGAAGATCAATTCTCCCAAGTTCCATTTTTAACTTTTAGCGCAGGGACATCTTGTCAGGACCCTGATCCCCTTGGGTTGGGGCAGGTTCTACAGGGTTTAGGCATCAGCTCCCAGAGGAAGGAGTCGCTCACTCAGCCTGCACTTACTGGGCGCTGACTCCACTGCAACCTTTGTGCCCATCCTACACAAGGGACTCCAGGAGCTCTGCAAGGCAGAGGCATCGTGAGATATTGCCCCCGGCTCCCCAACAAGTGGGGAGAAGGACCGAGCTCAGAGGAGAGAGAGGAGGATGCTGCAAGCGATGAACTCGTCCCCGCCTTCCCCTCCGCACCTACAGCAGAAGGGGAAGGACCCACCTGTCATCTCTCTAGCAACTCATCACACCAGTGTGACCAGGGGTCATGTGGAGGAATGGACAGCATCCCACAGCTGGGAGCCCTGCGCTCCCCTCCTCGTGAACGCAAGAGGGTGTGTACTGTGCACTGAAAAGGCTGTTCCCACTGAAGTCATTGCCAGGGAACGCTTGTCAAGTTTTAAAAACAATTACTATGTATTCTTGTCTCTTTTAGGGTTTGGGTCATGTTCTAGAGCCTCCTGGAAGGCTTAAGAGGTCCTACAGGGCATAAGAGTATGCTCGTTTGGCTTTCTGTCATCTCTCCACCACCTAAGCATAGTACTGGGCTCATGGAAGGTGCTCAAGTATTTCTTGCTGGATTGAACAGAAATAGTCATTAATAAGCAGTTAAAGATTCTATAATACCTTCTGTTCATTGACTACTTATCGTGTGCCAGCACATATATGTACCTTAATTTCTTCAGACTGACTTCTCTCAATAACCATGAGGTAGTTACCATCCTCATTGAAACGTGAGAAGAAATGAGTACCGCAGAGGTTTCATACAGGTAGAGAGTGGTGGAGCTGAGATTTCAATACAGGCCCATCTAGCCCCAAAGCTCAAATTTTAAACACGATGAAAAGAAAAGGAAAAGGGAGAAAGAAAGAAAGAAAAAGTTAGGAAAATGTCACTCTGGCCTTCAAGAGATTTATAATCTCACTAGAGGGCTGAGATACATTCCCATGGAATAATTAAATAACAATGCAACACAGAACACAATAAATTGCCTAAAATAGGCCCTTAGGTTCAGTTAGCAGATGCCAGGAGGGGTCAGAGCTGGTGCAGATGGACGCTTGTGGAATGGCTGTTGCAGCAGTGGGGTTTGAGGTGGGATTTGGAAGACGGCCAGGCTCTCAGCAGTTGGTGGTTTAAGGAGGGGACTTTGGTGGGATGAGAAAGAGGAAGAAGGGCTTCCCTGGTGGCACAGTGGTAGAGAGTCCGCCTGCCAATGCAGGGGACACGGGTTCGTGCCCTGGTCTGGGAAGATCCCACATGCCGCGGAGCGGCTGGGCCCGTGAGCCATGGCCGCTGAGCCTGCGCATCCGGAGCCTGTGCTCCACAACAGGAGAGGCCACAGCAGTGAGAGGCCCACATACCGCAAAAAAAAAAAAAAAAAAAAGACAGTAGAACCACACTAGCAGATAGTTGGCAGCTGGCCCCGCTCAGGTGTGATGTGCCCTGGGTGAGGAGTGGCAAGGGAAAAGGTGGTGAGCGGAGGGGCTGCAAAGCTTGGTAGATCTTAAAGGGTAAGATGAGGCATTTCTTAGGCAGCCAAGGCAAGCAAGTAGCATGGTGAGACCAGTGTTTCAAGAAGGCTTGTCCAGAGGTGTTGGGCAGACTTCACTCTAGACAGGGGTCTGGAGATGAAGCAAGCACCTTCCAGTGTTTCAGTCCCCAGAAGGACTGAGGGAAAATACAATGTCTTCCTTCTTTTAGCCATTCCCAGTGGTTGTGGACAGCTCCACGGAGAAGGCACAGGCATTTGCCGGGGCTGGGACCAGAGTTAGAGATGGGTAAATATTTGCTTTGTTTCAGCTGGAGAAGATGGGTTTTTAATAAAGAGGCCACATGACTCACGTCACAGAGTGTACTGACAATTCAGGAAAAAGCCACTTCAGACAATGCCAAATGGCAGGCAGTGTCTCTGGATGTGCTCTCAGGAAGGACCCCCTCTGTCTCACACACATGCACACAGAGATACACATACCTATCTGTGCACACACACATATTTTCTCCTCCCAACAGCACCACCCTGTCCTTTGGTGCCACTAGGGGCCTGATAGAGTGCCTTGAGGACCCCTGGGTCTGGTTGCCGCAGTCACCCCAGAGCCCTTGCAGGTCCATCAGTGCCATGTGTTGGACACTCACTAGAGGAGGCTGGTGGCCAACCACACGGTACTCCACGACGCTGTCACCATGAACCCCGCCACGGTTTCCGCAGAGAGCAGAATTCCGAGATGGCCCCATGATCTCTGAGTCCCGGTATCACACCCTATGTAATCCCCTCCCCTCAGGTGTACGTGGGACCTGGACGTGCTTGTCATCAATGGAATACGGCAAAGTAATGGGACATCGCTCCTGTAATTATGTCCCATAACTGTATATACACGACTTGCTCGCAGACAAGCAGAGACTCTCTCTGGCTGGCTTTGCAGAGTGAGATGCTGTGCTGTGAAGGACCTGTGAGGGGGCCAGATGGTATCAACCTTGATGGTCCCCAGCAGACAGCCAGTGAGAAAATGGGCACTTCAGTCCTATAACAGTGAGGAGATAAATTCTGCCAGCAACGTGAGTGAGCCTGCAAGAAAATCCTGCCCTCTTTGAGCCTCCATATGAGAACACAGCCTGGCTGACACCTTAACTGTAGCCTTCTGAGACCCTGAGCAGAGGATTCAACCACGCTGTGCCAGGACCTGTGACTTAACAGAATTTGTGAGCTGATAGATATGCATTGTTTTAGGCCATTAAGTTTGTGGTAATTCGTTATGCAGTGAAGGATAGCTAATCCAGCCTTCGTTTTCCTATCTCCTGAGAGAGCCATGGTGATACATGGGGAGCCAGAGACTCTTCTAAAACAAGCTGGAAGGAAGGAGCATGGTACAGAGTTAAACAGCAGGAGGTGGCGTTAACGGGCTGTGTAATCTTGTCCAGTCATCTTCATTCTCTGGGGCCCAGTTCTCTCCTCTTTCATTGGATAGGATCAGCTGAGAGAGTCTTGACGTTTTCACCCAACTTTAATAGATTCTTATTTACAGGATTGATGAATGAACGTGTTTCATGTTTGTTGAGCATCTGTTGATGTGGTGTGCTACATATTGTTACGATTCATCTCATTTAAATTTCACAAAAGAACCACGCTCGGGTTATTATTACAATGGCTTGCAAAGGTAAGTAAACCGAGGCTCAGAGAAGTTTAATAATTTGCACAAGATCACATGGCTTGAATGTGGTAGAGCAGGGAATCAGACTTAGGATATTTTCACTGTGTTATGCTGGACCAGAGCCCAAGAGAAAGTCTATTCAACTATTTAACTGGAAGCAGCCAGGGAACCAGAAGAGCAGAGAAGCCTTAGGAAGGGACTTGGCGTTGTAATAATCAAGTAGGGGGCCATGTGAGTGGTAACGCAGTCTGACAGCTAAGACTGAATAGATTCCAAGGGAGGGCCTTGAAAAAGTTAAATCATCAGGAAAGTTCATCAGAGGTCATTTTAGAGTGGAGAGAAGGGAGAAATTAGGAACTTAGGAGGATATCTTCCAATATACACTAAACACTGATGGCTCCAAATTGCTTTTTGTGGCCCCGACATCTCTCTCTGACTCCAGACTTGTCTCTGCAACCCTGCTGGTTGTCTCAATTTCCAGCTCAACACACCTCAAAACCGCAGTCATCCTGCCTGGTGTCACCTTCATTCTGGGTCCACAACTGTGGTTCAGTGATTTACAATTTACCCATATGGCTTTCTTCCCCAGCAGCTCCCTTTGTCTATTCCTTACTTCTGGGTGGTCACCTAGACCTATGGATTTCACATCCTAAGTGTCTTGAATCGTTGTTCCCCTCATCGCCCTAACTCAAATTTCCATCACGTCTCTGCTGGGCTCTTTCAGTAGCCTCCTAACTTAGCTCCCTGTTCTCCTGGCCACCCCCTCTACCCTTTCCCTACAAAAGTCCATCTTCCACACTACTTTCAAGGTGAACTTTCAAAAATGCAAGTCACTGCCATATTTAAAGTCTTTTAAAGTCTCTCCAGCACGAATTGGATGCATTTCGACTCCTTGCTATGGCGCCCAAGACACTTATTTCTGGCTTCTGCCTCCGTCTTCCACCTCATCTCCTACCATTCCTCCTCTGTGCACTGAACTCTAGTCTTACCATATCTGTAGTTTACCCCCTGTCTGGGTCAATCCCTGCAATGTCCTTCTATGTTTTGTCTACCTACTCATCATTCGAAGGCTCAACTCAAGTGTCTCATCCTCTATGCAGCCTTTTTGTAGCTTCTCCCAGAGCAGCCATGTGGCACAACTCCACGTATTACCTATAGGGTACCCAAGGGCTGCCATTCACAGAGAAAATCTTGTACATGATCCTCCTGGAAAGGCGCAGTAGAGCAGCCACATGCTGCCCTAAGGGAACTCGATCACCCTCCCAGTAGGAATAGGTCTGATACCATATTTGTCTCCTCCTCCAGACATTAAGGTAAGCTCTTAACATGTAAGGGCCATGTCTTACTCATCTTTGAATTCCTAACGCCCAATACACTGTCCCACACATTGCAAGCTTTCAATACGTCTTTGCTGGATGATTGGACAGTTGGATAAAGTCTTTCAATGTCAGCATGTAAAAGGACAAGAACTTAAAACTAGACATTCAAATTGAGAATTCAAAAGAAGGAACAGGTTTCTTGGGCCAGCTTAAGTTAATCCCTTCTGGCTATACCCACCAAAAAGAACAATGCCAGCCAATTGACTGGAATGCCATCAGTCTGACTATATTGGTGCAGAAAAATAGAGCCAGTTCTTTCCAACTGTTTTTGATATGCACACAAGCTAATTTTGCTCTTGATGAAAAGTTTCAGTGGGCCTGATTCCAGCCACATGGAATGGATTTTTTTCTTTTTCTTTTTTTTTTTGTCAACTTAGGAGAAAATTGGCCATTTTGGCACAATTTAAAATGTGTCTGTGGAAGGTAAATTGGTGTCTTAGTAGCTTTCTGGGGAAATGTAGGTAAATATTTAGTAGTAGCTAAAATATCCAAATCTAGGACTGTAGGAAAACTTCATTTTATTTACACATTAAGAAATGAGGGTTCCCATCCCATTCTGTTTCTTCTAGCTGAACAGCCGGGTGCATGGTTTTAGATTGCAGTAGAGTCTGAGACTCTCCAGGGATTTTAACTCAGCCACGTAACCAGAAGCACAGGCAGCAACATATTGGGAAATTGATGATAGTGTTTAGCCTTTCCCAGTTATTTATGGGCCACTTTGGGGTGTGTGTGTGTGTGTGTGTGTGTGTGTGTGTGTGTGTGTGTGTGTTCATTCCAATGCCTCAGAGCTGTTCTGGTCTAGAAATTCTACTACCATGTGTTCTGGCTCAAAGTAGACCTCCTGTCTGGGTAGAACTTCATAACTGAACAGGATATACAGCTTCTCCTTCATTTCAGAACCCAAGACAAAGCTTCTCCAATGTCTCAGTTGTCAGACTCAGAAAAAAGAAACAGAATTCACGGTATAGCTCCAGTCTGGATCATTAGGAATTAAAAGACAATTAAGACATGGCCTTTATTCTCAAGGAGCTTACCATAAATATTGGCAAACTGTTTTCCCCACTTTATTCTGACATATTCTGACAAATCTCCAGGATGGGGATTTGGAATCTTCAAGGATAGCCTGGGTTCCAGCCTCATAGGCCAGTGTGTATCTGAGAAACATACACTAGGCTGAGAATTTCTGGAGTTGAGGGTTTTCAGGTCAGGAGCATCTCCATTGAAGGAAATATCTTTTAAGGAAAATATTACATTACACACTGGGTATGCCCCTTGCCCAGGGATTCACAGGTCAGGATTAACTCTCAGAAATCCCCAAGCCCCTTTATATCTCTTTGTAAAGACTGACAGTGCCAATACAACCACAGTTGACAGGTCATACTGACATGGCCATTTAAGCTAAAGTAGCTGGGTCTTTGGGGGAGAGGTCAAAATAATTATGCTATTAAATACAAGCTAAAGTAATTGACAGGTATGGTCAGTGGCTTTGGGTACATGGTAGAGAATACTGTATGCTGAAATAAAACATTGTTCAAACTTCTGACTGCATCAAGCATCAGACTGCTGGTTGGACAAATTAAACCTGGTTGATGTTATTACCTGAGATAAAGTTGAGCGTTTTGGAGCCTGTGAGCTGTGGTGTTATTGAATGCAGGGAGAACCAAGGTGGATGTAAAGATAATCCTTCAAAGAGACACCATAATTTCCCAATGAAACACGGATGCCTATATGTTCTACAGGTATAGTGGCCAACACTGACTGGGTAATCTGCAGACAGCACCACGTTGGGAAATTCTACTAACCATTGGCCCCAGTTGCCTAAACACATGTTTAAAAAGGGCTGAGCTCACAAACTATTGTATGTTGCATAGCCTTCAGAAAGATCCTGATATATTGGCAAGTATTTAGGACTGGAAGATGGAAAAAGTAGGATTTTAACTTGGTTCTGGTGTTAATTACCTAGGGGAATTTGGGGTGAGTTATTTCAGTTCTCTGGGTCTCATGTTTTCTCATCCTGGGGCAGAAGTCTTGTACAATGACTTCCAAGATGCCTCTCAGCTTTCAATTTCATTATTAGCTGATTTTCTTTACCCCTGCATTCTGTATTCATTATCCCTTATGTCAATATAGACAAGCCAAAAGGCTGAATCTTACTGCTCCAGGCCAGCAAAAAGCAGTATAGGAAGGATAAGAGGTTACCGATATATAAGGTAAGACCTTGAGGGTAAAGACCATGTCTTAATCATCTTTTTGCTGAATGCCCAGCACAGTGCCCCCTACATTCTAGAAGTCTGAAAAAGTTAGCATGCGGAACGACGATTCCTAGTTAGAACTGTGGCTGGGAATTGGTTGCATAGGCCAGGATGACATTTCCCAGCCTCTCTCGAATTTAAGTGGAGTCATATGACTAGTTTTCCCCAACTGAATGTGAACTCTGTTGATAAGTGTCCCTCTCAAGACAAGTGGCTGCACCTTTTCCACTCTCTTTAAGAGACTTCCGTGCTGAAGATGACAGAGTTCCTGGGTTCCCGAACGTCCCCCTACTCCAGCAAACTGTTCTGAAAGGGAGAAACACACTTCTGTGACATTAAGCCATGGAAGTCTAGGGGTTGATTTGCTATGACAGGGGTTTTTACTTTAATGAGTACACACAGAGAGTAACAATTGCTTGAATGCCAAAGCACATTAGACTTGCAAGAGATAAGCTGAGGGAAGGAGGAAGAGAGAGAGAAAGAGATGATGATGGGAAGGAGAGGGAAAGGGAAAAGGAAGAGTTGGTTTTGTGTTGAAGAGAGTTTTGTTTGGAAGGTTGAAAGGTCAGGCTTGTAGGACTCAGACCATAGAGTTTGTACAATAAGTCTAAAACAGGGAAGTACCGAGGATGTTCTATAAACACGATATAAGCCGTTCCTTCTGCATAGAAAGGGCTGGGGTTTGAACCAAGAGGAGTGTTGCCTGGAAGAGCATTGGAATTGGATCAGTGTCCCTGAGTAGCTTCGGTCCAGCCCCATTAGTCAAAACCGTGTTCGGGCGAAGGGTCAGATGGGAGGTTAGAAATACCCCATAGGTTAAGAGGGACTCCATAACCCTCAGGGCCTATGCCCACCATCTATCGGAGCCCTGGAAGATTTGGAACACTTTGCATTATGCTCTGAGCAAACATGGTGCCCTTGCACGCTTACGTAAAGAGGGCCTGGGATATTCTCATTGATTCTTCTCCATTAAGTGTAGAGAAAGGCAGCCAAGATGCCAAGAGGGTCAGTGGTCCACAGAGGTCTGGGATCAGGCTAAGAAGGGATACATGGACCCCATGGTTGGGGTTGCAGCAGAACTATGGACTCAGCAGCAGATACAAGTACAGGGCACCAGGGACCAGCCACCCCAGTAGGTGCAGTGGTCTTCACACAAAGCCCTGGCTGTACAGGACCCCCCAGGATGAGCTAGAAGAGAGGACTCCTACCAGAGCTCCCTTCCCGAGGTTGGTGGTGCACATCCACCCTGATCTCCCAGAGGAGAAGAAAACACAGAGGGCTTCAACAGACTGAATTTAAACTAAGGGTTTCATCTGGAAACTCTAGTCTTAAGCTGAACTGTCCTTAAGAGGCAAGCGTTTCCCCTCCAGCAGTGGAAATGAAGGCTCATGAGGGAATTTAATGCAGTTACAGAAAAATAAATTTACATTGCTCCACGTCCAACTTACACTGCGTCCCTTTTATACCCATTAAGTGTACCCACTATCCTTCTAGAGATAACACAGACCTGGTTAAAAAGCCAAGGTTACTGCCTTATTCTGAAGTCTAGGAGAAGTTATTTGGAATTTGATGGCCTTTTCGTACGGAAAATACCAACCAGAGGTTTGAGGGGTAAGAGTCAGGATCTCTCTTTCAATGACAAGGAGACTGAGGCTGAGAGAGGCTTGATAACTTGCCCCAAAACAGAATGAATAAGTGGCGTGACTACTATTTGAACCCTGTTGGGCTCCAGAGCCACCTCCCATATGCCCCCTCAAGCCCCACACCCCTCCCTCTACACACAGTGGTTCCTGACTTCAGTCTTGTGGCAAGGTTCTAGACTTAGAAGCCTTTCACCTGCGGGGCCATCACCTCCCTGGCTGGGCACAGGGGACTCCTTAACACCTGTCCATGGCTCCACGGGGAGGGGGCCAGCTGTCCTCCTCTCCACGACCAGAGCAGACCTGGTTGTGCCCCCAAATCTGTCTCCTGACTCCTGATTGCAGGGCATGGAATTTTCTTGCTTTCCTGCTGGAACAGGAAGGCTGGGTAGAACCCAGAGCCATCGGGACCCAGTGCTAATGTCCACTCGCTCATCACCTGAGACCAGAGACGGGCCAAGAGCCAGACCTGTTGGGGTGACCGTCTGTCTCAGTTTGCCGGGGGCTAAGGGGGGCTGGGGAGTTCCTGGAACACAGGACTTCGGGTTAAAACCAGGAAGCTGGGCTTCCCTGGTGGCACAGTGGTTGAGAGTCCGCCTGCCAATGCAGGGCACATGGGTTCGTGCCCCAGTCCGGGAAGATCCCACATGCCGCGGAGCGGCTGGGCCCGTGAGCCATGGCCGCTGAGTCTGCGCGTCTGGAGCCTGTGCTCTGCAACGGGAGAGGCCACAACAGTGAGAAGCCCGCGTACCGCCAAAAAACCCCAAAGAAACAAAAAACCCAGGAAGCTCCCAGGCAAACCTGGATGAGTTGGGTACCCTACCCTCAGCAGAAAGGCCAGGCCAGGGGGACGGAAGAGCAGAGACCCTTCTGCTGGCTGGAGCGTGGACGGCGGGGCCTTGGAGCCCTTCTGGAAGTGCCGAGTTACATAATAAGATGAAGATGGATATGATTCATCACTGCCTCAAGTGGAAGAACATACACACACCTAAATATACTTTACAAGTGGCTCTTCTTGATGTTATTGCACAACCAAATTAGCTCCTTAAAAAAAAAAAAAAAACACCCACTTTAAAGCACAACAGATGATTTGTACTTATGCTCCAAAACAGAAAAATTGGCTCTGGTGGCAGAAACGGCGGAGGCAAACAGGATGGGATTTGGTTTCAGTTCTAAGAGAATTGTGCTTAGTACTGTACGTCACCCCACGTGCCCGGGCAACACCTGAGATGCGAGTCCTGATGCAGCTTCCTATGTCAAATGCTGGCCGTTCACGCGTGCAGGGGATTCGCAAGCAGGCTAAGTGCACCTTAATCCCTGCACCGCCAGGAAAAGATCGATAATGACTAAGGGAGGGAGAGGGGGCGTAGGCAGGGCTCCTGAAAGCTTGCATCTGGAATGGCAGAAATCTTGACTGTGTTTAGGGATAACTGATTCGTCCCAGGAGAAGCAGCTCAGAGAGGAGGATTGTAACCGTCAACGGGACTGAGGTTTCAAACATCTAGAACTGGGAACGGGGCCTGGCTCAGGGAGTCCCGGAGTACTGCCCTGCTGGGTTTATTTTGGAAGTCTGTTTTGAATTTACAGCACTGCCTCTTTAGGAGGGTATTTTAAGACGCTCTGCCGCTCCACGAGGGCTCCAAGTAGCTTTTGTTTCTGTGCTCACACAGATGAGGATCTAAACTAATTGAGAGAGTGACCCAAATTTGTGAGTATCACAGATCTCACACTTGGCCTGAATTCTGCACCCTTTGCTTGGATCTACAGTCATGTCCGTTTGCAAGTCGCTCTGGAACTGTTGCAAGCAATCCGTCACCCCCATATGAAATGTCAGGGAATAAATTGTTAGTTCCCGCTCCTAAGTGGTGATGTCGCAAGGTCCCAAGAAGAATTTCAAGGGCTCAACTTGGCCAGAGGCTTTTGTTAATATCAACACAGCATAGCAAAACAATTACTGTTTTCTTCCTTTGTTCAGTCATGGCACAGTGCAGCTTGTGCTCAGATATCTTCCTTCAACGGAAATAATTTGGACGTCCTAGCGTTGATCTACCCAAGGTTGTAAGGGTAGGAGATTTGCCTTATAATTGTGGAATGTTTTCATTTTTATTCCTCCACGTCTAGTTTTCTAGCCAAGAGCACTTCAAGTTGTCATCAGAATTTACTGAAGAAAATAAAAGGGAAAAAGTCCCCCTGCCCCTCGGGCTCCCGGCCATGCCTTCTCCCACCCTCTGTACAGAGAAAGGGGAGGAGCTGTTCAAGGTAATGAATGGAAGTGCAGGTGCTGACCGGGGGCCTGTCAGAGAAGCTTTGTTTCAAATGGGCATTTTCCATTCAGTTTATACATTTCTTTCTCTCGTTCCTTATCCCCAGCTTTCAATCTCCTTCATGATTAATAGATACGCCAGAAAGCTTCTGATTCTCTCTTTGGGAATTATGCTTGTAACAAAGGCTAATGTGCAAAAAAAGCAAGTTGCTGAGCAAGGGAAGCTTAGGAGCAGGGAGAGAGGAACTGGGAGGTGGCACAGCACAGGCAGGGAGGTGACACGGCACAGGCAGGGAGGTGGCACGGCACAGGCAGGCCGGTGTCCGGCCAAGCCTGGCAGCTGGTGGGAACAGAAGGCTTCAGATGGACACGTCCAGGTCCGGGCTGCAGACAGGCACTTACCTGCACTGCGTCAGGCTTCACGCTGCCAAGCAGGAGTTTGCCTGGAGTCCAATCTCCAGGTCGACTCAGCTGCTTTCCAAACCCAAACCCAAAGTTCTTCGCCCTGGCCCGCTATGGATTTTTTCTTAGGCACAATTCAAATAGGGGTTTGGGAATGGTATGTTATTCAGTTGCACTGGGGGTAGGAAAAGAGAGAGTGAATCAACCACTGAATGGAGGTGAAAAGGAAAGAGAAAGGAAGAAAGAATGAAAATTGAATATTTCTAGAGCCTTACTATTCAAAGCGTGGTCCATTGGCCAGAGGCATGAACATCTGCCAGGAGCTTATTAGAAACGCATAATCTCAAGTTTCAACCCTGATCTAGTAAAAAGGAATCTGCACCTGAACATTCCTGCTGCTTCACATGACAAGAGAATGTGAGAAGTGTTGACCTGAGATATCACTTGAGCTTTAAAAGATCTCCAACAGCAATTCGGCATCCCCGAGATCCTGGGTCAGCTCGTCTGCGGTAGGGCACAGGCCTCAGTAGTTTTTTAAAGCTCCTCAGGTGATTTGAATGGGTCTCCAGAGTTGAGAACCAACAGTTCCACAGTAGAGCGAAGGTTCTCAAAGTGAGGTCTCCAGACCAGCAACATCAGCATCACCTGGGAACCTGTTAGAAATGTGTATTCTTGGGCCCCGCCCAGACCTACTGAATCAGAAACTTTGGGGGTGGGAGCCAGCAATCAGTGTTTTAACAAACTCTCCAAATATTTATCCAGAACCACTGCCGTAGAAGGATCCAAAACGGGAATAAGAGCTGCAAATATATTCAACTCTACTACTCAAAACTCCCCAGAAATATCCATTATCTCTGGTAGGGAGTACAGACTTTTCCAATGATATGCCAAATTCTCCATGAATTAATCCAACATGACTTTCTAAACGTCTCTCCCATAATTCCCTTTAACACCTGCTGCTAAAATGAATGCTTTGGATTCTAGGGTCCCTTCCAGCTATAAAACTTCATGATTCTATGCTTCCAAAGCTATAACTTTAGCCAAGTTCATTGTCTCCCTGAATATGGCACCCTAGATGCTCAACCTTCTTTGACTACATAAGTCTCTCTTTCTTCCCATCTTCCCAGGTCAGATGCTGCTTACTCTTTAAGGCCATGTACAAACGCTACCTCATCCACGAATTGGTTCCCCAGCCAGAAGGAACCTCTCTCCCCACATTTCTTATATCATGGCTCATTGCATTCACTTCATTGTTTTCTGTTAGTCATTTGCCCGATGCTTTGGCTCTCAGCCATATTTACTCTTCCTTGAAACAGAACAGTGGTTTATTCTTCCTTAACTACTCCCAGCTTCTAGCACTGCCCTCTGGACACAGGAAGTAGCACATAAATACTGATTGCATTGAAATGAATGGGGTTGAGGGCTCTCAGGAGAATTTGGACATAAGATGAATCATGACAGGTTTTCAAATACAGTAAACAAGCATAGAATTCCAAACCAGAAAGAGCAACAAGAGCACAGATGTCATGAGTCTGACAAAGGTGAAACAGTTCCAGAGATTTGGTTTCAAAATAAGTCTAAGTCACATCCTCAACTACAATCCGTACAAAGAAATTATGTCGAATATTACACTGGCTGGCATGGATTAGTCATTCAAAAATTATTTCGTTGGATAAATTTTTGGATGAATATTGATAGAAAATTTTCTAGCAAAAAGCCCTAGAAAACTAAAAATGCTTTCATTTTGAAGACATATATATATCTATATCTATATCTATAAAACATGTATATATACATACATATATGATACCCTTTATTGAAATTTAATTTGGCTTAACCTTCTGCTAGACACATTACAAATTTTATCTCATAATCTTCATAATCCTAAGAGGGAGATATTTTTATTCACCCTTCCCTGGGTAAACTTAGGCTCCAAGAGGTTAAATAACTTCCTCAAGGGCATCTGGTTAGATAAGAGACAGGAAAGGACCCACTCTCAGACTCTGTAAGTCGAGAACTTTTACTCTCTTCAGTATATAAAGATGCTTGGTATTTCAAAGATCCCCGAAGACTTATTCATCCTATTGTGACTATGTAGGCTGTGTGTCTATGCCTCCTTTTATATCCATCATTGACTATATACATTTGGATGGGAAGGCAACCAACATAACTTCATAGAAGTGATTCCTAATGAGCTGCCCTTGTTAAAGCAGAGATTAAAGTAGAGAGGAATAAGGAGGATGAGGTTGAGGAAGGAGCAGAACCCATGTTCTAAGTAGAGTGTGATGGATCTGCATCTGTGTGTCTGCTATTCCTCTAAGAACACTACAGAGAGAGGATTTGAATTGCACCTGGTGAAATAACACACACACAGGCATCAGTAACCCATAGCCACACGCCAAGGGGCTTCACAGTGGTCTGTTGCAGGTGTTGCCACTGATGCACTGAGGGAATCTGCAAAATACGTGATGATTTTGCCCCCCTAACCTCCCTTCATAAACAGAGCCACCAGCTCATACAAAGTGCCGTCTCATTTGCTCAGGCCCTGGGACCCATCTCCCTACACAATCATCTTCCTTCTTGCCTCTCGGTATTCCACATTTAAAAACGACCCCACTTCTCCTCAATCTCCCACCTTTATCCAGGAATGCCAATTTGTCACTGAGTGATAAAGTCACTTTATACTATGGAGTGGATGACTGATAGACATTCCGTACTTGGGAATGCATCTGAAAAAAAAAAAAAAAAAAGACACGTGACCGTAAATGAGTTTTCAATTGGTTCAACATGTGGAATTATTTTGAAAGGTAACCTGGAAAGTATATATCTTTTGTGGGTGCTGTTCCCTGGATTCTTTCTTATCTAATCCTTGTTTTCCAGGGCAGAAAATTCATGGCCTTCTACAAGGCAGGAGACTCTTGATCTCACTCAGTTCTCTGTGATGGGAGTTTTGTTCTTAGATAAACCGAATCAAACTCATCAATATGTAAACTGAGCTCAGAGAGGCTAGGGTCAAAGTCAAGCACAATATAAGAACAGAGAGGAACCAGGGATGTTTAGGAAAGAAGAGCTCAGTGCCACAAAGGAGAGATGAAACGGAGCACTGGAGTCAACGCCACCACAAACAGAAGTTGTCATGGAAACCCCGTTGGAAAGCAGGCAGTTGGATTTTGGAAATTGGATAAAGCAAGACTTGATGGCAGGAGAGAGGGGGAAAGTCTGAAGCCCCAGAATGAAGTCAGACACTGAAGAGGAATGGGGTCCTCACGCTACCAGTGTGCCCATGAAAGCGCACATCCCTGGAGCATGACGGATCTGAGGCCAATCTGTCTAGCCAGGAGGTCTATGAGTAAACGTGTTAGAATCTTCCGTTTGTGGCGCTACAGAGCTCATGACTCATCCTGCAGACCAATGTGATGGGTGGGTGGAATCTCGTTTACATGATTTCCAAGAAGAATAGGTGGTGTGTCCATATCTAATGTTTAGCAAAAACGATTTCTCCACTCAGATATTGAGTAGAGGCAGGTAAAACGATTGCTGCTATGGTTTCTTGGACTAAGTATTCTCTTTTGAATATGGACATGAGGGTTGTACAGGCATACCAAAGATTGATTTCTTTGTTTTCTGGCTGAAACGAAATCTGAAATTATATGATTACATGGACTTCTAACATTGGCACTCGTAATGCACATGGATTGGTTTTCCATAAATTACCTCTTAAAGAAGAGTCTGTAGTACTAAATGCACACATGTGGTTACAAAAATTTTCCAGAGAGGAAAAGCAGAGAGGGTGCCAGAGAAAAGAAAGAACTCTTTCAGCAACACACAGCAACTACAGAAGGCTGATTCAAAAGCAGGGTATATGTGTATGTTTTCGTACCTGAAAATGGAAAAAGAGATTATTCAGGACAGCAAATTGTATGTGTGAAGAAAAAGTAAAACAAGTTGTCATAATGTCATATTTAGGGAAAAAAGCGCAGGTGACTTCAATATAATGAAGATCTGTCATGAGTAGTTCTGACCAGGCTAACTGGTCTATGCTTCTATGTTAAATAATATCACGCCCTTTCATTTTGACCGTAGTGACTTCCTTTTGCCTTTGTGAGTTATATCCTAACTTGAAGTTGGGTAAAACAAGGACTTGAAGCGCAACTATAGGGATAGAAACATGCTATACTTTTAAGCAACTGATATGTTATTATAATACTATACCCATGACAGGCTTGATTGAAGGACATGCTGGGACTTCAAGAAGAGACAAGCAGTAGAAAGAAAGAAACTAGGACAAAACAGGGATAATGCAGGACCCAGGCCATGGAAGCAAACTTGACTGCATGAGTTGTCACCTGGAGAGATGGGGCAAACATTCAACCGTTCACCAACACTGACTGGAGCCAAAAAGTAAGTAAAGCATGAGAGCAGAAGTTTCCAGGCAGTAATGAACATCAAAGTCAGGCCATGTCAGTCCTTTAGTTCCAGACGGGTTGTCTAATTTGGAGCCCAAGTTCAAGAGGTAGAGTAGATAAGGGCCCAGAGTTAAGTTCCCTGATACGAACTTAATGTATTTCCAGCAGCATTTAGAAAATACAAGCCAAGTGGGCTTAGTTCTTTTTTTTTTATTAATTAATTAATTAATTATTATTATTATTTTTGGCTGAGTTGGGTCTTTGTTGCTGTACGCGGGCTTTCTCTAGTTGCGGCAAGCGGGGGCTACTCTTCGTTGCGGTGCGCGGGCTTCTCACGGTAGTGGCTTCTCTTGCTGCGGAGCATGGGCTTTAGGCATGCAGGTTTCAGTAGTTGTGGCACTCAGGCTCAGTAGTTGTGGCACATGGGCTTCGTTGCTCCTTGGCATGTGGGATCTTCCTGGACCAGGGCTCGAACCTGTGTTCCCTGCATTGGCAGGTGGATTCTTAACCACAACACCACCAGGGAAGCCCAAGTGGGCTTAATTCTTGCAGAGGATTCAGAATAAAACTCAGGAACTGCAGCAGAAGTGGAATCTATAGATTTATGCAACCACATGTGGGACAGAAGCTTGTATCTCAGTGAGCTCAAAGCTGAGGCTTGGCTTAAACTCATGTCCAAATCATTGGCCACATGATTTGTGTTAGTCAAGGTTTGATCAGGAGAATAGAACCTACTCCAGATATTTTCAGAAGAAATGATTAAATGCAGGGTGTTAAAGGCTTGCAAAACTTTTAGGAGGCTAATGGAACAAAAGGTAATGAAAACTGCTTTTAGAATTTAGGGAATGAGGAAGTGCAGGAATTTCAGGAAACGTTGACTAATGATCTCAGATGCCTGAACTCAGTGCTCAGCACTACAGGTGACCTGCAGAAGCAGTCCTGGAAGCCTCACCTAGGTCTTCTGGGGAAGCCTCTAAACCTGCCTGTAGCTGCTCCAGGAACTGTTGAGGTCAAATTCTCTCCTGCCTTTGAATCTTGTTTGAGATTTTCTTTTTGGAACAATCTATGTGGGAAACCTCTGGAAAGCCTTCTGGGAAATATAGTTTCCAGATTTTATGGCTCATGCTCTTTGTGAGAACAGAGAAGGGGGAAAGAGATGATCTGGCCCAAGCCCTAAGTGAGGACACTAACAACAACCCGTTTGCTAATGGGGGTGTGATCCTGAAAGGAGTCCCTGAAACGGGGTCTGACTGACCAATGAACTTGGTAGGGCTGAGTCTGGGTGGAATTGATGCCAGGCAGCAAGGTCCAGCAGATTCTGTAGAGGTAGCCGAGTGCTGCGGAAGAGCTTGGAAGGATGGCCTGAAGAGGGTGTGGAACCATAGGGGAACACGGCAGGTTGGGGGAACATGGCAGGTCCAACGTCAGGACTTCCAGGAGCGGCACCCTCCACATTCCGCTTGAGAATTTTCACTGGAGGATGGAGCACAAATGGGAAACAGACAGCACACTTGACTGGGAGCAGCCAAGTTAGGAGGAAGATTCTAGAGTAACCCAGCCATGCAAGTGATAGTGACTGAAAATGTTTTATGAATAAAACATAATTCCAAATGAAGCAAAAGTTGCAATGGCCCAAATTAGGGCAATGGTGTTGCAACAGGAAAGTAAAAGGCAGCAAGGAAGTTGATAGGACCTGACAACTCAGTGGGGAGCAGAGAGAGAAAAGAGGCCAAAGAAGACTCCCTGGCTTGTGGTCTGGGTAACCTTGTGGATGGCGCTACTAAGTGAGGTACAGAACACAGACTAAAAATTGGATTTGAGTAGTTTTGTTTTGGGTCTGCTTAGTGTGAAGCATGTTAGAATGTTAATGGACAGTTCCAGTAATTGACTGAAGATGGGACTGTGGTCCTAGTAGACCAACAAGATAAGTCTCACGTGCAGATGCGAGTAGCAATAACCTACATGTGTAATTTTGGAAATTCACTTGTCCTATTCCCTAACCCAGTTTGATGTCTGAAATCCGACTATTAGCACTTCACACCATTAGCTTAAAGTTAAAACCCTTTAGACTTCTGTGCTTGTGTGCCCCCTGCAGCATGGGAGACTGGGATTGCCACCTTCATCACGACTTAGCCTGAAGATGGTCCTGAGCATTTATATGTCCCAGTTACTACTGCTTTCAGATCTAAGGGTGTGGCCAGAAAGAACTAGAAATAGGGAGACTTTCCAATCCTACACAATGCAGTGATAGTCAGAGAGACATGGAGTTTTCGTAGATAGAACATCCCTGCAATTTCTCTTCTGTCTTCATAGGCTCCTTTCCTGCTTTAGAATTTTTATTTCTTTATTAATAACTTGAATGCTGAAATCTCAGGAAATGCCATGCCTATTTCTCCCATCATGAGGAACTCATCAGATAGGATCATGAGTCCATAAAGCTTGAATGGTGCATCTCCATTAAACCATGATTTACATTGTAAAACAGATGAATAAAAATGGAAACACTCTGTTGGAAGGAAAATGTATAAAAGAATCTTTTAGGGCTATCGAAATTACATGAAATAATATTGTGAGAAAACCCAGAGAGAAAGAAAATAAGAGACGGAGAAAGGTATTGACTGAGAAAAGCAGAACTGAAAACCTGCAAGCCTGTTAAGTGGTGTGACTCATAGCTCCCAGTTTTCGGTAGAGAGCTGAAGCTAGAGAACATTCGGAGCTGCAGACAAACACTTAAATTAGGTGTCCTGGGAGAGCAAGGGCTGCCACTGCAAAGGCCTGTCCTGCAGCTCATACGAGGTCATTATTCGTATGTTAATTGTTAGAGCTCCCAAGAGCTCCTCCCAGCCAAAAGCCACAGGTTTTACAAACAGTTTCAGGTAGACCCAAAAGTTGTTCATTTCAATTTATTCCAAAGAGTTCAAGAAAACAATCACATGTCAAGAACTATGTCATATGTTCTATAGGATTCTGATTGTTTCAAATCATTAAAAGGTGGGAAGAAACGGAAAGTAGTGATTCCTAGTGCTCTCCATAGCTATAGGATGGTAGGGGACCTAGAACTTTCCGCAGTCCCTCAATCAGGCTGGCATTGCTTTTACAGGAAGACCTTTGGCCAAAAAACAGTTTGGAAACCACTGGCTTAAAGGACTGGTATGTCTGACAAATTAGATGTTAGATGGAAACAAGATACAGAAAGGCACGTGAGAAAAGATCAGCGGTCATATTCCCCTGAAGAGGGCTTACGTCAAGGGTGTGCTGGAGCCAGCTAGTGTGTACCAGCTCACAAGAAACAATCATGCCCATATATGTCTTCCCAACTCTGCATTCAGTGACTTCACCTTAGCAGCTAGAAATTGGCCAAGGGGGAAGTATTTACACCACTGAAATTGGCAAACGGCACAAATCAGTCTTTTCTCTTTCTCCTTAGAGAGCCAGCTAGAAACTACTTATCAGCATACCACTGGAACTTAATCCAAAGGTAATTTGGCTAGCAAAACAGCCACAGCCCTGTGAGCCTCTGACCAATGGCCTTCTGCGTACGGTCAAGTTAGAGACTATGTGGAACTTTGTAGAATCTGGGAAGAGGGGAAGGAGTTCTTCTGGGAGAATACACCTTTGTCATGCAATCATAGACATGACCCTAGACCAGGAATCTGACAGTCGATATGGAAAAGGCTGTGTGGAAGGCACTGCTCGCGAGTGGACTGGGGAACCCTTCTCACTTGACCAAGGACTCCAGATAGAGACACTGGTTGGGAAGGCCCAGGAAGCTGGGGCTCAGGAGGACTGGCGGACATGGCATTCTGACAGCTAATGTCTGCGTCCACTGGAGTCCAAACGGAAGAAAAATGGGCTCCGACAACACAAGGCTCAGACACCACAGAGAATGTCCCTAGAGGAGTGTCAGCAAGCTCTCGGCTGAGTTCTGAGTGACGTGGCAGAAGCTCTCTCTCAGAGGTGCTGGGTGGATCCCACCTGTCTGTGAGTCTGCCGTTCCCGCTGGCTGAAACAAAGGTAGGGACATCTCTTCTGCTCTCTTCGTGGGCCCTAAGACTCATCTGGCAGGATGTGTTATTAGCCCTGAAGTGGCTTCCGACAGGCTGGAGGAAGAGTGGAAGCTGTCTAAGACAGAAGAAGAAAGGCCCTGGAAGACCAGGGCAGGGAAGCTTCCTTCCACTTTGAGGGAGAAGTCGTTTTGTTTGAACGAATCTGGGACAAGCTGGCCTTTGCCTGAAAAACCAGCCCTCTGCTGAGTCCTTTTGAGCCGTATGTGTTGAAGACGCAGGGATCAGCTCAGGCCATCAACACATGCTGCACTGTAGGGCCGTGGAGTAAGCTTCCTATTCGAACCAGCTGCCTGGCAGTGGTGTGTCATTGTCACTGGGCAGCCTGAGAGTGCAGGCAACGGTGCTTGTTCATCTCAATCCTGTGACCCAAGTTCAAAGGCAATGTCCCCCCAAGAAGGCTGAGAGCAGGCACGTTTTTCTTAGAGGGTGCCACACTTCCCCGATGGCTTAATCTGGAAGTGTAAACCTTGCTTCCTCAAGAAAACACTGACTTGGAGCTTTCCTGGTGGTGCAGTGGTTAAGCATCTGCCTGCCAATGCAGGGGACACGGGTTCGAGCCCTGGTCCAGAAAGATCCCACATCCTGCGGAGCAACTAAGCCTGTGCACCACAACTACTGAGCCTGAGCTCTAGAGCCCGCGAGCCACAACTACTGAACCCACGTGCCACAACTACTGAAGCCTGTGTGCCTAGAGCCCGTGATCTGCAACAAGAGAAGCCACCATGATGAGAAGCCCACGCACCGCAACGAAGAGTAGACCCCGCTCACCACAACTAGAGAAAGCCCACGCACAGCAACAAAGACCCAACACAGCCAAAAATAAATTAAAAATAAAAATAAATAAATGTATTAAATAAAAAAGAAAACACTGACTTCATTATAAAAAGGATCAGAATACATGAGGACAGCTTTAAGAGCCGATATTCAAAATAGTTACCAAGTATGATATGGACATGGGCCAATCAGCACAGATGCTAACCTCAGTGCTGGGATCCTGGAGACCTGCGGGCCAGCCTTAACCCCTTAGGTCCTGGACTGTGAGGAGGTCTGGAGGGTCCTGGAGCTGGAGCCCAGGTCGCTGGGCAGCAGGAGGACACCCTGGGAGGAAGGGGAAACACCAAGCACTAAAGAAATATTGCAATGTCTTAACAACCTGTTGAGCTGCTCCTGTATATCTGGCTATGAAAAATCTGACTCTCCAGGGTCAAAGGGGAAAGGTCACTTCCAGTTGTGTTTCAGTTTATATCGTTGGTAAGCAAGTGCCTGACCCTGTGAGCTTTGAGTTGGAAAGCAGGAGTCCGGGATTTATATTTCTCACATACACGTTACATTTCAAGTAGGTTCTTAATTTTCATCTCTCTCTTTAACTTTTCTATTTTTTAAGAGCACCCTTTGAATGTCACTTGGATGACATTTATTTATTATCTTCTCCAAACCTGCTGCGACACTGGTACCTTTAGTCACAATACTGATCCATGCTTAACGTTCTATATTTAGCAACTCTCTCAGAAGAGCTAAGTCTGCATTTAGCCCTAAATAGCTACAAATAAGGGAGTAGCAGCCCTTCAAAAACCTTTGTAGGAAGTGTCATGCCAGGGGTGGTATGACATCCAGGGAGCTACAGGTGTGTAGAACAGCTCTAGGGAAATCCAGGCAGGCGCTGATTACAGGAACCGAGCTGTGTACTGGGAAGCAAATTCCCCCCTTTCTTCGAGATGGGTTGTAAGAAAACATTGCAGCGTGTTTGTCTGTCTGCCCAGCCCTAGTTAGTGAAAAATGATTGCTCTTTACTTCTTGTTACCATGCTCAGATGATGCTATGGCAACCAGGCTGCATAAAAGGGAGGGGGGAGGTAGGTGCTGCTTAGCAACTTGAAGATTTTTAAAAGGCAAGTACTCATTTTAACAGCAACAGTTTTTAAAATGCCAGTTGTGAGGCGAGAACAGAGAAGAACATTAGAGAAAGCAAATGGTAATGAAACAGGAGAGGAGTTAAACAAAAAAAAAAGAGAGAGAGAGAGAGAGAGACATCTGCATGACACCTTCTCAGAGCTCTTTCACGTGCATCCTCACAGAAATCCTGGGAGCCTGGCAGGGTCCCTGTCCACTGAAAGCGAAACTGAGGCTCACAGGGCTGAGGGGCATCCTAGGGGGTCACCTAGTGAGTTAGGGGCGAGGCTGGTACTAACGTGCAGACAAGCCTGATTCTCCAAATTGCACACTCTTTATCACACCAGGTTTTAACAAAAAGATTCAGATGATCTGAGAAGAGGAAAAAAAATAAAAATAAAACCCATGAGGGCTTCCCTGGTGGCGCAGTGGTTGAGAGTCCGCCTGCTGATGCAGGGGACACGGGTTCGTGCCCCGGTCCGGGAAGATCCCACATGCCTCGGAGCGGCTGGGCCCATGAGCCATGGTCGCTGAGGCTGTGTGTCCGGAGCCTGTGCTCCGCAACGGGAGAGGCCACAGCAGTGAGAGGCCCACGTACCGCAAAAAAAAATAAAACCGAAACAAACAAAAAATATAAAACCCCATGAAACTGTCAACAATGTGAAAAGAGACAGGCAACTGTTTTTCAGGTAGAAGCTCAACAAAAAGGACAAAAGTACATTTAAATGTATTCAGAGGATTCAGTTCAAACTAAGAGGTGGCATTTATTTACTTGCTTATTTGGGTCACAAAGTGGGGACCAGCAGACAGTGTTGAATTGCGGCGTCCCTTGAATGAACTGGAGTTTGCTTGCTTCTGGAAACTAGAGCATCTGGGGGGATTCCTGGACATTGCAAGGATTCAAGCAGAGAAGGTGGAGACGGAGGGAGGGGAAATGGAGGAGAGTGGGGAAGACTTGCTCTGACTTAGGAAGAGACTGTCCAAGTGGCAGAACAGGCCTGAAAATAGACGATCACGTTGTTTCGACCAGGACCGTGTAACCAGAGAGGGTTCAAGCACCTACCCCGTCCTCACGGACCAACACAACAGATCACAGCTCCTCTGCCACGCCAGCCCTCCACTCTGGGAAACAAAGTACTAGATGGTTTGAAAACCAGACAGGCCTCCAACGTGGAGTGACTGTGGCGTTCAGCCTGATCGCAGTGTCCAGTGACAAGGACAGCGATGAGAAGACAATGGGTCGGGCTCATGAGCGTTCTCTGAGGCAGAACGACTTTCTGTACATTACGCCCTTTCCTTAATATCCAAGGGCTTAGAGATGCCCCTCAAGACTGAAGGGCTGGATCAGGACCTCGCTGGCGGAAGGTGTGCCCTCGTTTGGGGCGCTCTGTGGGCCGTGTAGATGGGGGCGTGAGGGGATGAAACAAGCTGCTGGCTGAGTTTCCTGCTTGTCACTGGTTTCCTCCACGAGCATTTCTGGAGGCCTGCCGTGTGCTGGGCCCCAGCGCGGCCCCCTGCCTGTTCCCCTCACTCTCATGACCTCGTCTGCCCTGGGAGGGGAGGACCCACAGCTCTGAGGGCCTCAGGCCTCCCAGAAGAGGCCACCGTTTCCTTCCAGCTGAATAACACAGTGCTGACAAGACAAGTGCTGTTTTGGGTTCCAGCCGTCACAACCAAGCTACCTGCTGGCTCTTCTAGGCGTTGTTTCCGCTTGCTCTTAATTGAATGGATGCAGAGGCAACAAGAAATAGTAAACGGACTGCTTTCTCCTGTCCTCGTGGTAACCCAAAGGGTCTAGGTGATTCGTAAGGCTCCTAACCAACCATATGTCACCAAGGATCAGTTCTAAAGGGCCAAGTGTTTGAAGGGTGTGGGATTAGTGGGGCGGGACTGATCTTCCTCATGACACAATAAATATGGAATAAGTCAACTTCTGGGTTCTAGTCTAATTTTGCCATTGGCTTCCCCATCCAGCTTTTCGTCATCCCCGTCCCCCTGCTGAGTTTCTTAACAGCCCCGAACATACTTCCCTGAATCCATTCATACTGTCCATCAATCCATGCTAAGCCCTCCCACACAGGGCGACACACATTCCATCTCGGACGCCGCAAATGGTGACAAGTTACAACTGACATTTGTATGGTATTTTCAAATATACAACTCATTTTCAAATTCATTGTCTCATTTATAGAAAAACAGCTTTAGTTGTTTAGATAGCAGCATCCCCATTTTATAGATAATAAGAATCAGAGAGAAGCGGTTTAGCTGGACTCCTCCAGTGTAAACTCAGCCGGGTGACTAGTAGAAAGCTAGTAAGGTTTGGGATAAGGTCCGACTCCAAATCTGCTCCTTAAGGATTTGGAAAACTCTTTCTCTTGTGGCTTATGTTAATTAAACCTAAACCTGACTTTTAGAGCAAAGCAAAACAAATACGTTCTCTTTTTCAAATACTGGTCCTCCAAATATTTGAAGCCAGCTGCTGGCTGCCCTCCAGGGCCTTGCTTCTCACATTTGACAGTGCACAGAATTCACCCGGGGAGCTTGTGAAGCATCAGGTTCTTATGAAGCAGATCTAGGTTGGGGTCTGAGACCCTCATTCCTAACAGGCTGCATCGCCTCCCAAATCAGTTGCTCAAAGCAGAAAAAAATCTTATAAAATTAAGCAGGCTTTCCATATTCTTGTTTCCTGTTCCCCTGCATTTATAAAAGCTCCTAACTTACATCGAGCACTTAATAAATGTCCAATATGTTTGGAGAGAAAGGAGGCAGACACCGTAAAATCAAATACCTCCCCGCCTTCGTCATCCCAGCCCCATCCTTGGTTTAGAAAGAGCCTGTGCCTCTTACACGTTACTCAATTCCTCCGAATGACACAGTCATCGTCTGTAAATCGGGAATAACTGTGATAATGGCTATCAGGTGCCTTGCACGGTGCCTGGTGCAGGGGGGCAGGAAGATGCCTAATAAATGCAGGGATTACCCCTCAAACAAAACCGAACCAACGAAAGCAGAAACTTAAAAAAAAAATTGCCAAAACATCGTGTCCTCCCTGAAATGAGACAGGAAAAATGCTCCACTGAAAAGAACACGCTGCAAGGATTGATAGCTCGTTAGGCCTCTCCGGAAGGGAAACAGCAGGGCTGGCAGGGCGCAAACAAGGCTGCCAGGGGCCCGGGCCGTGCTCTGCTGCCCTCTGCTGGCCGGAACGCCCGCCCGCGCCGGCGTGTCTGGTCGCATCACCACGGCTTCCCAGGGGACCTGTATCCTCAGCCAGCAGGTTATGCAACACCAGACTGCAACCAGAGCACGACTGACAAAAGGAAATCACTGACCTCCTGGCGCTTCGATTAAATCGAAATGATAAGAGAAGGAGAGGGCAAGAAAATAGCAAGTGCCTTCCCAACACCACCGAGCAACGTGCTTGAATGTGGTCTGTTCAGGAGCCCTTAGAAGCAGGGGGACCACTCCTGTTTTGTAGATGAGGAACCTGAGGCTCAGGGGAGACTGGGGACATTACAGAAGGGAGCATAACTAGGGAGAGCCCCAGCCAGGTTTGCAATGAGGGCCTTTCTGACTTCAGGATACGCCTGTCTTTCATTCCTTAGCTGTGGGGTGGGACCACATACTCAGTCGTGTTGGGTCTTGGTGCTCCTCATTTTCCAAATGCAGGATGACTGAGGTGAACTTTGAGTCCCTCTCAGCTCTCACATTCTGAGTACAAGCTTTTGTTACTATTTGCTCTTGTGAAGTAGGAGTAGACTATGGGACCATCTCCCCCACAAGGGCACCATGCGTTTCTCATCAAGCACAGCTACCAGAGACTAGCTCCCAACTCCTACCCTGTAGCCCTCAGCATGCCAGGTCCCCGGACCTATTCTCCAGAAGCTACCTGGCTTCTATCCTCCTCCAAATTATGTCAAAGACTTTAGAGCTGTGTTCTCAAAACAGGCCTTCAAATTTTAAAAATCTGACCATTGGTGAAATTTACCAAAGAGTCAGCCTTGCCCTCCCAAGATGCACGGCTTATGTTGCTGAGAAAGGAACACTGCAAACTGAGCTGGTTCAGACCATGCCTGGCAGGGTCCAGGAGACGTGAACATTTTTATATTCTCTGGTCTGAGTTCCTGAGGCCCCATTTCATAAGCTGGTGGTACCTTTAAAATGTTTTTTATCTGCTTTATTGAGGTAAGATCGACATCCAAAAAGCTGTAGATATTTAATGTATACAACTTGATGTATCTGGAGGTAAGTATATGCGAAAGAATCATTATAATCAATGCCATAAACTTATCCATCACCTCCAAAGATTGCCTCCCCCTCTGTTTTTGTGTTTTGTTTCGTTTTGTTTTTTTTTTATCATTGGCCATTTTCTTCAGGCATCCTTTCTTTCAGTCTGAATCAGTCCTCAAGGAGTTTTAGTTTGGTTCTGTACTGGTACGAAGTGGGTGGACATTTCAGTCCTGACTAGTTTGGATATTGACTTATGACATTCTTCTAGTTCATTGTGATCTTCAGCTCATAAAATATTTTAAGGATTGCTTTTTTATCGACATGGGGCTGTGAAGCATCTCTGCCTCTCAGACAATTGAGTGGAAAATTTCAAAACAAACAAACTGGAAGGCACCTTAGAGATTACATGATCCCATTCTCTTATTTTATGGATGACAGTCTGAGCTATTTGTCCAAATAAGGATAGGTCTCTAGAAACAATAAAAGGAGATGGACCAAGCATCTTTTCCAGGATTTCGGATGACACCTTGTATATAGTGGGAGGAAGCAACCAGGAAAGCTGAGTCAATTCAGAATCAAGGCAGCCATCAGAAAGTTCGGATTCAGCCTGATTATGATATTCACCAGCTAAAAAAGTCAGATCTGGTGCCCAAAATAAATTAGCTTCTTTTCCAGATCTCTCCATCTGAACATGGCACCTGGAGGGCTACTCTAGTTTCATGAAAACACTGTACCTCACATTATCTGAGAAGGCCCAAATGATGTCCACTCTTGAACTGATGATAAAATACCAATCAAACACTAATCAAACCCACTTAGTCAGAGGCGGCCAAGTTGCAGTCAGAGATGATATCTGGCAGAGTTTCCAGACTGAGAGCACATGCCAAGCATAATTGAACATGAGTATGATAAACAATGATGAGCCTCTGACAGACTGCTATGCTGTCAGGACAATGTTCCCAGCCGTTCTGGAGTTATGGTGCGATGCGGGGAGATCCAGCTGCATGCTCCAAATGCCGTCATCCCAGCTTAGAGAAAACCCCTGCTCTTATTCCCTTAAAAATAAATACATAAATAACCACTCCATTCTGGTTTTCTGTTTGTTTATCGGGAGTTTTTTTGTCCCATGCACTATTTTCCCTATTAACACTGAATTTCTGTGGCTTGTCTTTTATTTCATACCAGGTGGAGAAATAAAACTATACAGGAATGCACAGCCCCTGCAGGGTGCTTGGAAGTGAGGGGGCGGGGCAGGGGCGTTCTTGAAGCCCCAGGATGAACTTGGCCCACGTTCCAGGAACATATTTGTAACTCACAGCTTTTATTTTTTGTGGGGGAAGGAGAAAAAGATGACACTGATGAATTACGGAGTACCAAGTACATTTTACATGGATTTTTAAGACAAGGCACAAGATTTTAAGGAAATTCCTTGTTTGTAGCTGATGGCTTCTAGCTCTTGACCCCTGAGCTCTTGGGGGTCCACGTATGAAAAATATAAGGGTAGACATTTAGTCCCATCTACAATTTTTGCCTTGGAAATACGCTTATTACGACTGCTACCAGGACTACTTCTACTACTTACTAGTCTTACTATTAGTACAACTACTACTTCTACTATTACTACTGCTCATAATGACATGCACGCCCATTTTCTTCTATTTTAAAATTTGGAGAAATCCCAGGTCTCCAGGAGGATAGGACTGCTGCTAAGTTCTGTAGAGCCTGAAAATATGATGCTTCCTTCGACTTCCCTCCTAAAGACACGTCTACATAAGAACTCATAATAGCTAAAAATAATAATGAGTAATACAGGCCAATCTGCCAACATAGTGGCCATGGGTGCTTGCAAGCTTGTTCAAACCCACCATAGACGTCCCATGCTAAGGTTTGCGTGACACACTGGGGTAAGTCGATGAGGCTGTGCATGGCCAGCAGCCTTGGGCAGGGGTCCAGCTGCTCCAGGTCTTCTCACGCTGGACTGAGGGCACCGACGTCACACCTGTAACCCATCTGTGGCACACCAGAGCGAGATCTAATTTACCCTCCTCATGACAGCAAACAATTTTAACCGTTTTTCAGTTAAGAAAACAGAAGACTTCTCTTTGGACTGATTAATCACAGATGTGAAGGAGCTTTCATTGGGAGAAGTCTGCATGTGACGGCGATCACACAGAAGTCTCTTGTTTTCTCTTCTGGGTTCTGAGATGCCACTTGCTGGTGTTTCCCAAAGGGCTCAGGCTGGGTCTGCTCTTAACTGGAAAAGAACGTCATTTGTTCATTCATTCAACAAACACTTATTGAATTCCCCCCACGTGACTGAACAACCAGGACATGTTTCCTCCCTCCGTGGAGCTTTTCACTTAGAGAAGGACACGGATACACAAGCGATGTGAAGTAGAAGAAATAAAGAGTGGTACGTGGCACATGAAAACAGAGTGGAGGCCTGACTTTGGGAATCAGGAAAGACTTCTGGAAGGAAGTGCCGTGCCCAAGCTAAGAGCTGGCAGAATTAGGCAAGTTAGATGACTTGGTGGTGAGAAGGTTGCAGGCAAAGAGGGCAGGGGTTGGAGACCACTGGGGATGCTAAGGGTGGGAGATCAGGAAGACAGAGGAAGGAGGTAAAGACTGGGGTTCTGGCAAGGGTGGGAACCAGAATCTGCATCATCAGGGTCATCCCAGCCCAGAGCAGCAGGGTCCATCCTCACTGCTCTTGGCTGGATAGGTCAGGCCCAGCTCGCCACTGTCACTTAATTTAACTAGGGGCTGTTCTACAGATACACTCCCAGTTGTTGGGATTAGGAGACTTCATGTGAATAAACATGTCTACTGGTAGCAGGATTAATGTTGGCCACCTTCCCCCCAAGCCAGCCATCCAGGCGAGGCCCATGCCTCCAGGTTGTCACCCAGGCTAGACCAAGGGGGAGAGGAAGGTGTGTTATCCAAGCAGAAACACGCTTCCAGAGAAGCAATGCACGTGGATAGGGCTATGGTGCTCCCTTTTTTGCTTTCTGAAACGTATTTCTAGATCTTCATGATCTCAAAAACTTTATCACAAAGTGGATATATGCGTGCGTGTGTGCGTGCGTATGTGTGTGTGTACATTTATGTGACGTGGCCTTCCAGTGTTGGGAAGTATTGGGACCAGAGTCTCAAGAAGTCTGAACATCCCTGCTCCTGTATATTCAGATTTGACTCCATGAAACCAAAACAGAAACCTGAAGGCTAAATAGAGAAAATCCAGCTTGAACTGGAGAGGCTGCATGCACAAAGCCATCCAGACATTGGTAGACTCTGGGTGCCACAGCCTGGCCCCTGCCTGATGCTGGGGGGAGCCACAGTCTCACTCTTCTCTAAATTCAACTTTTTCACAGCCAACACGAACTTATTTATGAATGCCTGTTTCCCTTTTCTTCTGGTCTTCCATAAATATTTTTTGAGAACATCCTATGCCCCAGATACTATGTGGGCAGCTGGAGACCACCTCATACATTGCTGGTGGGGATGTTCACAGTGGTGCAGCTGCTGTGGAAGGGGTCTGGCAGGCAATAAGTTTGACTACATTAGAATGAAGAACTATTGTTCACCAAAAACACTACAGAGACCAAGAGAAACCACTAGCTGGCACACATACACACACACTCACACACAAGCCTACCTATAACGGGAGAAAGACTTGGTATCCAGAATATACAAAAAGCACCCATGAATCAATACGAAAATGACAAATAATGAAGCAAAATGGACACAAGGTTTTGACCAAAGGGGAAACATAAATATCCAATTAAAATCTGAAAAAAATTACAAGCTTTTTTGTAATAATGGAAATGTAAATTAAAACCACAATGAACTACATTTTCCTGCTATCAGATTGATAAATCTTCAAATGCCTGATCAATTCCAAGTGTTGGTGAGGATGGTGAGCTGGCAAGAGTTCATGGTACAAACAATCTGGGAAACAATTTGACATTAGTTAGGCCTTTGGAGACATATATCCCCTAAAATCCAGCCTTTTCACCCTCATATGTGAGAGGTAAGAAAAATTCTTGAATACTTGCATCAAGGACACATAAAAATAGTCATAGAAGCCTCTTCTGTAATAGGTAACACTAGAAACACCAAAACCAGTAGTGGAATGAGTAGATAAGTGTGATGTATTCTTACAGTAGAATATTAGACAGCAGTGAAAAATCACAGCTACATGCATCGACATAAATGAATCTTAGAACTTAACGTTGATTTCCAACACCAAATAATAAAGAAATATATGCAGTTGATTCAATTTATATAAAGGTCAAAAATAGGCAAACCTAAAGAATTTATGCAACATAGATGGTGACACAGAAAAGGAGGATAATTGGATCCTCTTTTTACTCTTTTCCCCCCTTGGAGGTCCTAAAATGGGCATTCATTACCTATACAATAAGAAAAAAAATATTTGATGAATATTCCTCCAGAGGTGTCACTAGTAGGAGGACTTGCTCCTCCTGCTGTTCCATCTCTCAGGGCCCCTCTTCTGCCCCTGACACTGTACGCCATACTAAGACCTCTTACCCTCCATGAAGTTTCTTTCTTTTGGCCTCTACACGAGGCTTTAGGATCTTGGAAAAATCTCAGTTTACACAGGACTTAACTGAGAGGAAGTGAGAAAAGACATGTGAAGTCACTCGCCCCTCTGATTTGGGGAATGGTGTAGGAATGAGCAAGGAGATCTCTTCCTGGCACAGAAACATGGATACACTCAGCGGTTAAGTTCAAGAGGACCCCAGTGGTTTCTGAAACTCATGCATGTGAATCACAAGAGAACACTTTGAAAATGGGGACACTGCTTGTGCTTCCAACTACACTTTCCATTTTTTCTGGTTCTATCAGGGTCTGTTTTGCATATCAAAAGCTTGTCCTGTTGCTTCAGAGGCAGGAACTCTAGGAAGCTTAAACTAATCTTGCCTTGAAACTTAACAGTTTGATTCTTTACTTAGCACTGATATATATCCACATCAGCTCATAATGAAAGTTGTTGCATTATATAAGAAATGGGAACCCTTCACCCTTCTGTATCTTTGATCTTAATATAGTTTTGGAGGGTTTTTCAGATATTTAAATACATTTATTTTTAGTTATTTTAAGCACATCTTAAGGAATGCCTTTAATTTTTAAAAAAACATTTTTTATTATTGCAGAAGTTAAAGTATTAAGGAAATGTGTGTGTGTGGATTAGGGGTTCACAACTGGGAGTGAACATGCTCCCCAGGGAACATTGGTAATGTCTGGAGACAATTTTGGTGGTCCCCACTGGGGAAGGAGTGCTACTGGCATCTAGTGGGTAAAAGCCAGAGATGCTGCTAAACATCCAACAATGCACATAACGGGTCCTTGCAACAAAGAATATTCCAGCCGCAAATATCAGTAGGACAGACGTTGAGAATTGCTGGTCTTTTTTATTCTTTGGCCGCACCGCACAACTTGAAAGATCTTTAGTTCCCTGACCAGGGATTGCACCTGAGCCCTCGACAGTGAAAGTGTGGACCCCTAACCACTGGCTAACCAGGGAATTCCCTGAGAATCTCTGGTCTTGATAGAGCTGATTGGTGTGCATGAGGTTTTTTTTCCTTCTGGTTTTTATTGTTTGTAAGAGACCCATTTTTTTTAACACCTTTATTGGAGTATAATTGCTTTACAATGTTGTGTTAGTTTCTGCTGTATAACAAAGTGAATCAGCTATACGTATACATATATCCCCATATCTCCTCCCTCTTACGTCTCCCTCCCACCCTCCCTATACCCTCTAGGTGGTCACACAGCACCGAGCTGATCTCCCTGTACTATGCGACTGCTTCCCACTCGCTATCTGTTTTACATTTGGTGGTATATATACGTCCATGCCACTCTCTCACTTTGTCCCAGCTTACCCTTCCCCTCCCCGTGTCCTCAAGTCCATTCTCTAGTGGGTCTGTGTCTTTATTCCCGTCCTGCCCCTAGGTTCTTCATAACCCTTTTCTTTTCTTTTTTTTTTTTTAGATTCCATATATAAGTGTTAGCATATGGTATTTGTTTTTCTCTTTCTGACTTACTTCACTCTGTATGACAGACTCTAGGTCCATCCACCTCACTACAAATAACTCAATTTCGTTTCTTTTTATGGCTGAGTAATACTCCATTGTATATATGTGCCACGTCTTCTTTATCCATTCATCTGTTGATGGACACTTACATTAATTCCATGTCCTGGCTATTGTAAATTGAGCTGCAATGAACATTGTGGTACATGACTCTTTTTGAATTATGGTTTGCTCAGGGTATATGCCCACTAGTGGGATTTCTGGGTCTTATGGTAGTTCTATTTTTACTTTCTTAAGAAACCTCCATACTGTTCTCCATAGTGGCTGTATCCATTTACATTCCCACCAACAGTGCAAGAGGGTTCCCTTTTCTCCACACCCTCTCCAGCATTTATTATTTGTAGATATTTTGATGATGGCCAGTCTGACTGGTGTGAGATGATACCTCACTGTAGTTTTCACTTACATTTCTCTAATGATTAGTGATGTTGAGCATCCTTTCATGTGTTTGTTGGCAATCTGTATATCTTCTTTGGAGAAATGTCTATTTAGGTCTTCTGCCCATTTTTGGATTGGGTTGTTTGTGTTTTTGATATTGAGCTGCATGAGCTGCTTGTACATTTTGGAGATTAATCCTTTGTCAGTTGCTTCATTTGCAAAAATTTCCTCCCATTTTGAGGGTTGTCTTTTCATCTTGCTTATGTTTTCCTTTGCTGTGCAAAAGCTTTTAAGTTTCATTAGGTCCCATTTGTTTATTTTTGTTTTTATTTGCATTTCTCTAGGAGGTGGGTCAAAAAGGATCTTGCTGTGATTTATGTCATAGAGTGTTCTGCCTATGTTTTCCTTTAAGAGTTTGATAGTGTCTGGTCTTACATTTAGGTCTTTAATCCATTTTGAGTTTATTTTTGTGTATGGTGTTAGGAAGTGTTCTAACTTCATTCTTTTACATGTAGTTGTCCAGTTTTCCCAGCATCACTTATTGACTGTCTTTTCTCCATTGTATATTCTTGCCTCCTTTATCAAAGATAAGGTGAGCATATGTGTGTGAGTTTATCTCTGGGCTTTCTATCCTGTTCCATTGATCTATACTTCTGTTTTTGTGCCAGTACCATACTGTTTTGATTACTGTAGCTTTGTGGTATAGTCTGAAGTCAGGGAGCCTGATTCCTCCAGCTCCATTTTTCATTCTCAAGATTGCTTTTGCTATTCGGGGTCTTTTGTGTTTCCATACAAATTGTGAAATTTTTTGTTCTACTTCTGTGAAAATTGCCATTGGTAGTTTGATAGGGATTGCATTGAATCTGTAGATTGCTTGGGGTAGTATAGTCATTTTCACAATGTTGATTCTTCCAATCCAAAGACATAGTATATCTCTCCATCTGTTTGTATAATCTTTAATTTCTTTCATCAGTGCCTTATAATTTTCTGCATACAGGTCTTTTGTCTCCTTAGGTAGGTTTATTCTTAGATATTTTATTCTTTTTGTTGCAATGGTAAATGGGAGTGTTTTCCTAATTTCACTTTCAGATTTTTCATCATTAGTGTATAGGAATGCAAAAGATTTCTGTGAATTAATTTTGTGTCCTGCTACTTTACCAAATTCATGGATTAGCTCTAGTAGTTTTCTGGTAGCATTTTTAGGTTTCTCTATGTATAGTATCATGTCATCTGCTAATGGTGACAGTTTTACTTCTTCTTTTCCGATTTGGATTCCTTTTATTTCTTTTTCTTCTCTGATTGCTGTGGCTAAAACTTCCAAAACTATGTTGAAAAATAGTGGTGAGAGTGAGCAACCTTGTCTCGTTCTTGATCTTAGAGGAAATGGTTTCATGTTTTCAACACTGAGAATGATGTTTGTTGTGGGTTTGTCATACATGGCCTTTATTATATTGAGGTAAGTTCCCTCTGTGCCTATGTTCTGGAGAGTTTTTATCATAAATGGGTGTTGAATTTTGTCAAAAGCTTTTTCTGCGTCTAATGAGATGATCATCTGGTTTTTATCCTTCAGTTTGTTAATATGGTGTATCACATTGATTGATTTGCATATAATGAGGAATCCTTGCATTCCTGGGATAAACCCCACTTGATCATGGTGTATGATCTGTTTAATGTGCTGTTGGATTCTGTTTGCTAGTATTTTATTGAGGATTTTTACATCTATGTTGATCAGTGATATTGGCCTGTAGTTTCCTTTTTTTGTGATATCTTTGCCTGGTTTTGGTGTCAGGGTGATGGTGGCCTTATTTAATGAGTTTGGGAGTTTTCCTCCCTCTGCTATATTTTGGAAGAGTTTGCAAAGGATAGGTGTTAGCTCTTCTCTAAATGTGTGATAGAATTTGCCTGTGAAGCCAACTGGTCCTGGGTTTTTGTTTCTTGGAAGATTTTTAATCACAGTTTCAATTTCAGTGCTTGTGATTGGTCTGTTGATATTTTCCATTTCTTCCTGGTTCAGTCTCAGAACGTTGTGCTTTTCTAAGAATTTTTCCATTTCTTCCAGGTTGTCCATTTTATTGGCATAGAGTTGCTTGTAGTAATCTCTCATGATCCTTTGTATTTCTGCAGTGTCAGTTGTTACTTCTCCTTTTTCATTTCTAATTCTGTTGATTTGAGTCTTTTCTCTTTTTTTCTTGATGAGTCTTGTTAATGATTTATCAATTTTGTTTATCTTCTCAAAGAACTGGCTTCTAGTTTTATTGATTTTTGCCATTGCACCCTTCATTTCTTTTTCATTTATTTCTGTTCTGATTTTTACGATTTCTTTCTTTCTACTAACTTTGGGTTATTTTGTTCTTTTTTCTCTAATTGCTTTAGGTGTAAGGTTAGATTGTTTATTTCAGATTTTTCTTGTTTCTTGAGGTAGGATTGTATTTCTAATAACTTCCCTCTTAGAACTGCTTTTGCTGCATCCCATAGGTTTTGGGTCATCATGCTTTCATTGCCATTTGTTTCTAGGTATTTTTTGATTTCCTCATTGATTTCTTCAGTGATCTCTTGTTTATTTAGTAGTGTATTGTTTAGCCTCTATGTGTTTGTATTTTTTACAGTTTTTTTTTCCTGTAATTGATACCTAATGTCATAGCGTTGTGTTCAGAAATAATACTTGATAAGATTTCAATTTTCTTAAATTTCCCAAGGCTTGATTTGTGATCCAAGATATGATCTATCCTGGAGAATGTTCCATAAGCACTTGAGAAGAAAGTGTATTCTGTTGTTTTTGGATGGAATGTCCTATAAGTATCAATTAAGTCCACGTTGTTTAATGTGTCATTTAAAGCTTGTTTTTCCTTATTTATTTTCATTGTGGATGATCTGTCCATTGGTGAAAGTGGGGTGTTAAAGTCCCCTACTATTATTTTGTTACTGTTGATTTCCCCTTTTATGGCTGTTAGCATTTGCCTTATGTATTGAGGTGCTCCTATGTTGGGTGCACAAATATTTACAACTGTTATATCTTCTTCTTGGATTGATCCCTTGATCATTATGTAGTGTCCTTCTTTGTCTTGTAATAGTCTTTATTTTAAAGTCTATTTTGCCTTTTGCTTTATATGAGAATTGCTACTCCAGCTTTCATTTGATTTCCGTTTGCATGGAATATCTTTTTCCATTCCCTCACTTTCAGCCTGTATGTGTCCCTAGGTCTGAAGTGGGTTTCTTAGAGACAGCATATATACAGGTCTTGTTTTTGTATCCATTCAGTGAGTCTATATTTTTTAGTTGGAGCATTTAATCCTTTTACATTTAAGGTAATTATCGATATGTATGTTCCTATTACCATTTTTTAAATTGTTTTGGGTTTGTTATTGTAGGTCTTTTCCTTCTCTTGTGTTTCCTGCCTAGAGGAGTTCCTTTAGCACTTGTTGTAAAGCTGGTTTGGCAGTGCTGAATTCTCTTAGCTTTTGCTTGTCTGTAAAGTTTTTGATTTCTCCATGGAATCTGAATGAGATCCTGGTGGGTAGAGTAATCTTAGTTGTAGTTTTCCCCCTTTTATCACTTTAAATATGTCCTGCCACTCCCTTCTGGCTTGCAGAGTTTCTGCTGAAAGATCAGCTGTTAACCTTATGGGGATTCCCTTGTATGTTATTTGTTGCTTTTCCCTTGCTGCTTTTAATTTTTTTCTTTGTATTTAATTTTTGATAGTTTGATTAATATGTGTCTTAGCATGTTTCTCCTAGGATTAATCCTATATGGGACTCTCTACATTTCCTGGACTTGGTTGACTCTTTCCTTTTCCATGTTAGGGAAGTTTTCAACTATAATCTCTTCAAATATTTTCTCAGTCCCTTTCTTTTTCTCTTCTTCTTCTGTGACCCCTATAATTAGAATGTTGGTGCATTTAATGTTGTCCCAGAGGTCTCTGAGACTGTCCTCAATTCTTTTCATTCTTTTTTCTTTATTCTGCTCTGCAGTAGTTATCTCCACTATTTTATCTTCCAGGTCACTTGTCCGTTCTTCTGCCTCAGTTATTCTGCTATTGATTCCTTCTAGAGAATTTTTAATTTCACTTATTACATTGTTCATCATTGTTTGTTTGGTCTTTAGTTCTTCTAGGTCCTTGTTAAATGTTTCTTGTATTTTCTCCATTCTATTTTCAAGATTTTGAATCATCTTTACTGTCATTACTCTGAATTATTTTTCAGGTAGACTTCCTGTTTCCTCTTCATTAGCTTGGTCTGGTGGGTTTTTACCTTGCTTCATCTGCTGCATATTTGTGTGTCTTCTCATTTTGCTTAACTTACTGTGTTTGGGGTCTCCTTTTCACAGGCTGCAGGTTCGTAGTTCCTGTTGTTTTTGGTGTCTGCTCTCAGTGGGTAAGGTTGGTTTAGTGGCTTGTGTAGGCTTCCTGGTGGAGGGGACTGGTGTTTGTGTTCTGGTGGATGAGGCTGGATCTTGTCTTTCTGGTGGGCAGGACCGTGTCCAGTGGTGTGTTTTTGGGTATCTGTGAACTTAATATGATTTTAGGCAGTATCTCTGCTAACAGGTGGGGTTGTGTTCCTGTCTTGCTAGTTGCTTATCATGGGGTGTCCAGCACTGGAGTTTGCTGGTTGTTGAGTGGAGCTGGGTCTTAGTGTTGAGATGGAGATCTCTGGGAGAGCTCTTGCTTATTGATATTACATGGGGCTGGGAGGTCTCTGGTGGTCCAATGTCCTGAACTTAGCTCTCCCACTCAGAGGCTCAGACCTGACACCCAGCCAGAGCACCAAGACCCTGTCAGCCACATGGCTGCTAGTATTGGAGGGTCTCCTGCAGAGGCGGAGGTGGGTGTGTCTCACCGCAGTGACAAGGACACTGGCAGCAGAATTTCTGGGAATTACTCCTTGGCGTGAGCCCTTCCAGAGTCCGTTTTGGTTTGTTTTGAATATTAGTGTCTGTTTTATGCTTTTAGGTTCCCTTCTACATAACAGACCTTTTGTTGTGGTTGTGGTTAGCCAAGTGGGTCAAGACTATGTTTCTGAACAATCAAAATATCTCTTTACCTAGTAGAACACCCTATGTGAGAATTTTTCCTTTTGTCCTACACTACTTCACCTGTTGTCTTAGCTGGGTAACCAAATTTAGCTGCATTAACTCTCTAGGAGTCATAGAGCTAAATGTGTTTCATTTTATATCACTGATGAAATTTAATTCAATGACCTAGTGTGTATCAATGTCCCAGTGATTAAGGATTTCTCCTTTTTCCTTCAAAATCTAAACATTTCCATTTCCCAAAGCAATCTAGTTGTGTTAATTTTGGATAATGCATGGAAAATATTCCAATTAAAAATAACCCAAAATCCATGTGAGTGTTAGTTCTCAGGCTATAAGTAAACTAATCAGAGACCACAGCAGCTTCAGAAAGACAGTTATACTCTATGTAGCCTAAAATCAATTCTTTTATTTTAATTAACTCTTTTAGGGGGTCTGGTAGAATATTCACCTGGGTCTCAGTGAGTTGAATAATGCAGATCATGGAAAATAGCACCAGAAAGACTTTAAGGCATTGTTTTGTACCACAGCCTCCATGTTAATCCTAATAAAAATAGTATATGAAAGATTCACAGGACAGATTTTTAAAACAGTGCAGATTTCCAGGCTTCACCTTGAGAGCCTCAGATTAGTAAGTCTGGGATTGGAGCCCAGAATACATAATAAGCCCCCCAAGGTGCTCCGAAGCAGGGTGAGAAGCCATGGTTTAGAACAGCATGCTTAGGCTTCCTTGCTTGCCTGTCAGTAAGTTATTAAAGGCATTTCTCTTTCATGTCTGTCCTTTACTGCAGAGATAAGTAATAATGATTTAAAAGAAGTAACCTTGATTAACCACTGCAGTGGAAACGTTTGGCCTCCACACCATCTTTTTTGCCAAGGTAAAATAAAATTAGATGCTGCATGTGAAAATGCTTTATAAATTGTACAGGGGAAAATAAGCCTATTTTCATGCACTCAGCAAATAGCTTATATGTTGCCTCTCACAAGACAAGGTGTTTAGAGGCATGACTAAGCAGAGCAAGCTACAGAATACCAGGATGTGACTCTGCATTGTTCTCTCTCATTTAAACCTTCGAAAACAAGGAGTGGTCACAGGAGACTGACTGCTGATGCTCAACAGCATGAGAGGAGCCCCCAATTGAAAGGAGTTTTGAATCCTTGCAGTCTGTCAAAGTGGAAGGTCATCATTCTGCAGAAGACTCAGCAGAAATATGCAAACTTGCTAAGAGTACAACAGCAGATTTTTCCAAGAAGACTCACACATTTGGATTTAGAATCTTCTAGAAGGCTTGGGGGGCCTGGCCTGGCCACTTACTATCTTCAGTTACACTCAGAAAATTACTACCTGTCTGACCTTGACAAGATCCTTAAATTCTCGAATATTCCTTCCCCCTTTTGTGGCAATGAGGACTATTGTTTTTACCTGAGACAGTTGCTATGAGGATTAAAAGAAATAATGTGTGATAAGAAACATCTACACAATGCAGCACCTGTTTCCCTCTGCTTGAGACTATGTACCAGAGCACAGAATCGAGCAAGGCTCACAAAGGACTGGGAAGCCACGTAGTACCTCAAATCCAATTTATTATTACACATCATAGCCAACTGTCATGGGAGCTTGACAGAGGGGGACTGAATACATGTAGTGCTAAAGGTCTAGATGTTGTACTTGAAGTCATATTCAATCTATCTAGTCCATCTCGGTGAGTCCTCCTGCTCTACCCTTCAACACCCACAGACACACAGACACACACATGCACACACACACACAAACACGCGGGGGGAGAAAGGAGAGAGATGGAGCGGGCTTTGGTCTCATTCTCCCCAGCAAAGTCATTCCACTTTTGCAGTAGTGATCATTCTATCTTGGAAGTCTCAATTATCATCTTTTATCATCTTTTAGCTTCACCGAGAGGTCACGGCATCCTAAAACTTGTCAATAAAAACCTGAACAGGACTGTACCAGTGGTCAACTTCACTCATTCAGTCAATTATCATAGCTGCCCTGGAATTAGGAAGGCTTCATGTGTGTTGTAAATCACACATTTTTCTTGCCTGAGGGTGTGCTTTATTGGCAAAGGACAGTTGGAGTAAAGTGAAGAGTGGCACAAAGCAGCAAACGAGCTGGATGAAGATTCCCATAGAAATCTTGTGATTAATCTTGCCAATTAATATGTGTCCATGAGCTCTGCCTGTGTAGGAGGGGGCTCTTCCCACCAGGAATCAGAACTGTAGCATTTTTTTAAAACTACCTTCAGAAATAGTTTAAAATCAATAGGAAAATTGAGTCTCCTGATTCTACTTGCACCTCTTTTTAAAACCATTTATGAGACTACCTAGCTTCAGCCATCTTAATCCTCTGACATGGCTCCAAATGCCAGTTTAAAAAGCCATGTTCACCTTTACAGAATTAAGATCTGTAAGCTTTGGGCTTCCCTGGTGGCGTGGTGGTTGACAGTCTGCCTGCCGATGCAGGGGATGCGGGTTTGTGCCCCGGTCCGGGAAGATCCCACATGCTGGGGAGCGGCTGGGCCCATGAGCCATGGCCGCTGAGCCTGCACGTCCGGAGCCTGTGCTCCACAATGGGAGAGGCCACAACAGTGAGACGCCCACACACCACAAAACAAACAAATAAACAAACAAAACAAAAACAAAAACAAAGGATCTGTAAGCTTTGAATATATTAAAAGAATGTGCCATAGGCTCTCAAATAAATTCTCAAAAAGGAGTATTAAAAAAGTTTTAAAATTAGAATATGTGTGTAATCTTCAAGTTAATTGCTTTGAAATGTAACATTTATGTGGAAGGGATATTTGATCTGCTTGCTTAAAGGTATCAGTTACATAACTTTTTTTTTTTAATAGAAGAATCAGTTCTATCTCTCCAAAGACACAACATCAGCGATTCTTTCTCTGAGAAGCACATAGCCGTTGAGTATATTCTAGGGGACTGTTTTAGGTGAATTCAGGTATTGAAAGGCCACTTCAGCATGGCTTCTTTCTTTCCAGAGAATAAAAATGTTCAGTGTTGGATGGTGTCTGAGTGCAAAGGAATTCAAAGAAGGGAAAGAGGGGTAAGGAAAGCTTCAAGGAGATTGAGATGGACCTGGAAAGATGGCTTGAGTTGATATCAACAAGGGGCTGAAGAAGGACAGCCCCACAAAATCGTGGAGGTGGGAGGGCTCATGAATAGGCCCACCTGCTGGTGTGGCCTTTGCACACTGGGGGATAGTGAGGAATGAAGGTAGGATTGGGTCGAATTGTAAAACGCCTTTAAAGGTGGGAAGAGGAGTTGTGAATTTAATACGTTAGGGAAGAAAAAGTCATTATAGACATTGGAGCAGGAGAAGTATCAGGATAAAAGAAATGTTTTCAGAAAATTAAACTAAAAATGACATCTAGAGGTTTAGAGTAAGAAGTGGAGAAATCTATTTTAGTAATACAGGTATGAGAAGTCTAGACTAGAATAAGCAAATTGCTCACAGGTTCCATATATTTATATTTATCCTATTTTCCTCAGAATTTCTATAACAGTTATCCCTACTATTTATGTGCCCCTTATGTACTACCTGTGTAATAGTCATCTCTTTTGGCATTTCAAGAGATCACATGCCTCTTCTGCTAGATTACATATGGGGACCGTATTATATATTTATACTTTTTAATGCACTGATATTCCCTTAAAATGGTTTATCCACAGTTGGTAAAGAAGAAAATCAAAAAATCATTTATGTTGATTAAATCAGAAGAATTTTTTTAAAATCTTAATAAGAGATAAGTTAGGGGAGATGGTCAAAGGTTATCTCCCAATTTTCTAACCTAGGAGATTAAAATAACAATGATATACTTAGAAAATGGTTTGTTGTAGGGAAAGTTGATGAGTTATGTTTTAGCTGTGTTGATAAGTGTAGAAATATGATTTGTAGAAATATCACGTCAGCTTTTGGAAACAAAGAATATAAGTGAGAAATCATCTATACTTTTACTTATCACTGTCTCTTCTTATGACATCATCCTATTATGACATTATTGATTACCTATTCTGTTTCAAACAAATGTTTTATCTCTGTAAATATGGTGAATGCAGGATCCATATCTAGTTTACCTTTGTAAATAAAGCACAACTTTATCTACCTCAAAATACTTAGCATAGTGAATTGTACATGATAGATTATCAATAAACATTAGTTCTATGAATGAGCAGATTGACGAATGTTTATCAGGGTTTCTCGACCTCAGCTGTACTAACATTTTGGGCTGGTTAGTTCTTTGTTGTGGTGCTGACCTGTGTATAGAAGGTCGTTTAGCACCATCTCTAGCTCCTGTCTACTAGATGCCAATCATATCCTCACTCCCCAGGTTCTGACAATTAAAAATGTATCCAGATATTGATAAATGTTGTCCCCTGGGGGTGACATTGGCCCTGGTTGGAGAACCACTGGTTGAGATAGATGCTGGATTACGTATATCAATTTAGGAGTCATTTGATTAAAGATTATGCTTTGAGTCTTGGTTCCAATAAGAAATGGAACATTGAGAAGAAATGGCTGGTGGCTAAGAACAAAGCTTTGTAATGAGTATGAAATTAGGGTTGGGGGCTCGTAAGGGGGTTTCCAAACAAATTGCTAATTCCATGATACATCTACCTATACCTTGTACTCAGTGTCAGCCAGCACTGTCCAATAGAAATATGTGAGCCACAAATGTAATTTTAAATTTCTTAGTAGTTCTATTTTAAAAAGTAAAAATAAATGGATGAAATTAATTTTAATAATTAGTAATTTCATTTATTTATGTATGTCCAGAATATTACTACATCAACATGTAATCAATATGTAAAAACTATTAATGAGCTACTTTGCATTTTTTTGTATGAAGTCTTTGAGATGTGGTGTGTACTTTACACTTACAGCACACAATTTGATTGTCTATTTCAAGTGCTCTATGGCCACATGTGACTACGGGCTACCACGTTGGATGGATCAGGACAATTCAGTCAATTTAAATAAATGTTTATTTGTCCCTTTAATTTACATTATTATCCTTTTCATAGAGGAAGCTACAAGGGCTAGTGATGTATCTGAAAATTTTTATGTTTACTTTGTAAACAGCAGGTGTCACTTTTTTGGCATAGAGGTCTGTGAATTTTGATAAACACATGGAGGCATGTGACCATCCCCACAGTCATATACAGAACAGTTTTCTTACCCCAATAATTCCCTTGTGCTGTTCTTTTGTAGTCAATTTCTCCCCCACCTTTACTTCCAATTTTTTCTTTTCTTTTTTTTTTTTAGGAGTAAGATTTTCCCCTATTACCAACAACAACTATATGTATGTATATATGGAAGAAAAAATAGAGGGGAAACAGAAACACAGTAGAGAAGATAGAACCCCACTACCCTGGGCATTGGGAATGTACTGTTTCCAAAGCTCATTGCTCCAAGTACAATAAGCCCTGCTTTACTTGTAGTCACAGGAGCCTACTCAGATGGGGGCCATGTGTGCTCCCTTCCCCCACCTTCATCTGTCATTCCTCTGCAGGTTACTGGAATAGGAAGGTCTCTCCCAGAACACTGCATGACAGATGACAGATTACTCCACGGGAGACCCAGAAGAGGAACACAGGCAAGCCCTCCACAGGTTGGGGGAGACCCCCCATTGCCAGCTAGATATTCCTGACACTCCAGTTTATGGATTCTCAGCTATCTCCATCTTTCCATGGCCTCTTTGCTTTACTAAGGAGAGAAACTCATGAAAAATAGCCCTTTAGTGCAGGTGCAGCTCCTGTAGTGGACAGGCCTGGGCTGCTGCTCTCATCAAAGCGTAGATGACCTGGGTTGTGCCAGACACCATGAGAGCAGGTAACCTTGGGCCAACTGACAGCAGTGGCCCTGGCTTTGCCATGCCTCTCAGCAGTCCATTCTGTTCACAAAGCCCAGGAAGCAGATGGGAAGAGACATGTGGAAGCACCTCCCTCACATGTATGTCACCATTGGCACCGAGGTTGGGCAGGAGAACGTTGCCTGCTTGCTTGATGTCGTTCCAGGAGCATATGCCTACAGTGTCGTCCTTAGAATCATGCTACAGAAATTGAATTCTGCAAGCCACTCACACACCCACAAACACACACAGACACACAATACACACACGCAAGCACATTACCCTAGTTCACATGGTTGAACGTTTATCTTTGCAATTGTATCAATGCAATTATGGTTCTTAGGGCACCTATTCTTGGACAGCTCCTTAGTATCATCTATATTTTATATACTTCTCCTATTACTTCTTTTTATCTCCCACCCTCCCTCACGTAAAGTTTTGAAAAAAAAAATCAAGAGATTGCACCCACTCTTCCTCATATAAACATAAAGTTTTGAAAAAAATCAAGAGATTACAATGACATAAAGGAAGACACTGACCTAAATATATATGCATTAATTGACCAAGTTCTTTGAGTAATTATCTTGTAGAATTTAAGTGGGAAAGCATTTCTATCAGAACCAAAAAATCCTTTTAACCTCATACCTCATCCCTTCCACAATCTTCCAGTAACATGCTTATACCGGAAAACCTGGGGACCATCTGAAAGCCTGCTTGTGTTCAGTGGATGGCTATCAATTAGTTTATCCAAGTCATTTCAGCTTTACCGTGCAGTTCAGCAAAGTCAAGTATCCTCTTTGGCATGTACTTAAAAAGGGGGAATGTCCTGTGGTCACTGGGACTTTATAGACAAAGAAGAAACAGAGGGAAGTAGTGGCAGAGGGAAGAAAGACTATGTGTTCACAGATTCTCATTTCATTTTCCTCCTGGGCATGTGGGAAGGCCACCTTTTCCCAGTCTGTCCTGACAAGTGAATTCTGGCTAGGACATGTGGACTGGAAGTGACACATGCCCCATCCAGATCTAGCCCAGAAAACCACCTACCAAAATCTCCATGCACTCTCCTTGTGGGCCGGCCAGACACGAGACATCCCATGAAGTCTCAGAGGCCCCTGGAGATGGTGGAGCCATTCAATAGAAGGAGCCTGGATTTCTGCTTGAGCAGAGCCTCTACCTCTAGTCCTCAAACCACACTGGACTGTGAGATGGGTAAGAAATAAAACTCTGTGAGTCACTGAGCTTCTGGAGTTGTCTGTAACAGTGTTTTTCGTTTCCTACAGTTACCAAACACCTGACTCCCAGCTGTCCTCACCTCTGGTCTCAAGATAGGTTCATCGTGCCAGGTGCTCCTTCACTGGGATGTAGCTATGAAGGATATGATGTTTATGACTCTTCGGGGACCAGGGATTGTCTACTGCCCGATCCAATTTTACTACTGTTCAATTTACTACTGTCTACTGTTCGACTTTTGTTTGCTTAGTTTGGTCTCCAGGGGAAATCACTAGTGATAAATTGGATCTCCTAACATCACCTGGGTAAGCAGCAGTTACACACTTGTTGGAGCCTGATTGGTGGTGAGCTGTCAATGTTTAACAATTGGTTCTCTGAAAAAAATCACAGGCATATATATATATACACACACACATACACACACTATATATATATATATATACACACACACAAACTATATATATATATATACACACACCATATATATATATACACTAGTCTATTATTAATTTTACTGATAATAATTTGTAGCACACAAGTTACAAAAAATAAAATGTATAATACTTTTTAGTGTACATTTTATACAGCCAATTGATTCTCATGGAATGCTTTCATCGATTTTTGCCAAACTCTTGCATCCATGGCAACCTATTATTGCAATTCAATCATGATTTGACAGTTATATACCAACCTGCTAATTCTTTTCCTGATACATTTATTGTTATTAAATCTGATACATAGTCTACTATTTCTCAGCCTCAAACAAATTACATTCAGTAAAATGAAACTTCTTTCAACTTCAGCACTGCCTATATGGGAACTTCACTCATTTGTCAATTACTGAGCAACTTTTTTTGCTGAATTGGTTAATAGTTTTTGACTCCAAGAATATTTTTACAAGTTTTTATGCTAGTCACAATGTAATGGCTGTATGTTTGACCTGTATTATTGTCTCCATTAGTTTCTTAAATCTAGATTAGGGGTCGGCAAAAATTTTCTGTAAAGGGCCAGATAGTTAAAACTTTAGGATTTGCGGGCCAGATGGTCACTCTCACCACTACTCAACCCTGTCACTGTACAAAAGTAGTTGTAGACAACACGTAAACAACTGGGCATGGCTGTTTTCCAATAAAACTTTATAAAAACAGACCATAGGCTGAATTTGCCCCACTGGCTTTAGTTTGCCAAACCCTAAATCAGTGCTTGATATGTAGCATTTGCCAGTTTGTTTGGAGTAAGTACTCCCACCATGGTCAGTTTCAGACTACTGCTGTGACGTCACTGAATGCAGAGTTGTGAAGAGAGGCGCAGTAGCAGAACACTGTGGGATATTTCCACCAAACAGATACAGTAGAGATAACAAGACCATCAATAATACTAAAGTGTAATATAATTAGGAAGTGACACTGGGTATTTATCACCTTTGTTCTTAATGCAATTAAACTGTAAGACTATATAATTTGATTTTTAATAATGGCTGCATTTAACAACTCGCTTACAAAATTCCTGAATATTTATTAATCAGATCTCACAAGACAGTATGAAATGTTTCCAACACAGCAGTTGATCCTGAACAGTTTCTCTTCTCCATGGCTGCTGGATCAGAGTAGGGGCATATCTCCCACTGATTTATTTTCTCCTGAGGCGCAGTTAGAGTTGTTGGCAAGTAAATATTATTGAAACAGTTATCCTGCTCAAAAGATAACCTTGTCAACACTTAAAACTCAAAGCACCCATCAATTCTTACTCACATCTTCAAAATTATTACAGATTTGTTGCACATTTTAAACCAAAACATGCTCAATGTTTTCCTTAAACACAGTGTGACTTTAAACTATCTGTACTTAAAAGGGTAGATATGATAGATTATGACATTGCATGAAAAATCCTTATGCACAGCCTTTTACCCTTTCTATACATCCATCTCGAGATGAGGAAATCAAAAACTCAAATGTAAATTCACTACAGCAAAAGAGATCCTTATCCTGAAGGTCTATGCATGAGGCAACATGGCTAAATTGAAAAGGATACCATTAGAATCAGAAAAACATAGGTTCAAATCCCTGCTTTGATATGTGCTCACAATGTGATCTAAAGTAAAATTTCTAACCATTTTAAAGTCTCATTCTCCTATTCTGTAAAGTTGATCATGAGATTGTTACACGGCTTAAATGAGGGAAAAAATGATATGAAGTACCCCAGTGTTCATGTCTTACAAAGCACTCAGTAAATGGTAGCTATTAGTGTTATTCACTGAAATGTTCATCCCACCCCATTATGTTTTCTAATCATGAAGCTGATGATCACAATAGCTACTTAAATGCCAATGATTATTCACACTTTCAATTGTTCAAAATTTGGACGGGGGCCCTGTATTTCAGACACATATGCATCCATCATGCATTGGGTACCAGCAGTTGTGCTGAATGTTCACAATTTTTCAGATCTACAAGGTTGAATTGGCAGTTACCAATTACCCATGTGGTAAACTGAGCTGCTTCTGCTTTTCAGCTACATATAAGAAGCCAAAAGTGGCATGCTACCATTGAAAAGAACGTAGTGGTTTACCATCTCAATGATTTGTCCCTACTTGGTAAGGCTATCTAAGGTGGCTCGCCATAGCTGAGTGGAGGCATTCAGCTTCAAATTAGCTTTACCTTTCCCATTCTGTCTGACGAATGGGTCACACTAGATATTAAGATTGAAGCATCTGTTGCCTTTTACACTTCTATAGGGGCACCCTAAACTATCTCCACAAATGTTCAAATAACTCTTTAGGAAGATTTCTCTTATTAACTTTAATATGGGGAAAACATGATGCCATCATATGCACTTGAGGGTTCTAACCCAGTACTTAAGGAGCAGATAGGCATCTGTTGGTATTGCCAGTATTGTCTTTCCCCAATAATCTCTTTATCTCCTACAGCTCTTAATGGTGATGACACAGCCACATTAAAATTTTGATTCACTATTGCACTTCAAATCTTCCCAGGTTCCCACTGAAATGTCCAAAAATATAGAGGTGATCCCGGACTTCCAATACAATCATCTGATCTTATTATTTTATCACAATTTAGACAACCCTGCAGTGAGCAAAACTCATATTCTTGACCATTTAAGAGTGGCTGGTGACATCAAGCTTATGTCATCATAGCGATAAACTTGATACATTTGGTGAAAGTATTTTCTTCACCATACTTAGCACCCATAGTTGAAAAATAACTATGTGCTCATTTGCTTTGATTTCTTTTAACAGGCTAAATAAAACAGTCATCAGACCCAATATTGGTCTAAGAGCTTTCTGAAAGGAAGGCATAAGTGACTTTCTTTCTTTATAATTCTTTTCTTATTTCCTTTTTTCTTTCAAGCAATATGTACTTAAACATGACCTCTATTGGCTATATTTTGATAATCACATACCTTAAAGAAAAATATCTTAATTAAGCTGAGTTGTATTTTGCTCTCTGTATATTTTAATTCTCCAACTTCAAGCACATAGCAAAGCCCTTAATATTTTCTTGCCTAAGGAATTTTTGAAGAGCTGAAAGCAAAAGCCCTCAGCTCTTCCTGCACTGCGTGAAAACCTAAACACAGAGAAGAGGTTATATTGGGCTTCCCAGAGGGAACTGGAGGAAATGCAGTACTTAAGAGAGAACATGGGCGAGCTGCACAGAGGAAATATTCTTTAGCAATGGGCTTTGTGAGACATTATCAGAAATGTTTAGTGTGGGCAAAGATGGGCTGGCAGTTTGGGGAAGAAGACTCGTTTTCTTTCTTTCTTTCTTTTTAAACATCTTTATAGAAGTATAATTGCTTTACAATGGTGCGTTAGTTTCTGCTTTATAACAAAGTGAATCAACTATACATATACATATATCCCCATATATCCTCCCTCTTGCGTCTCCCTCCCACCCTCCCTATCCTACCCCTCTAGGTGGTCACAAAGCACCGAGCTGATCTCGCTGTGAGAAGACTGGTTTTCATAGCCCCAGAGATGATTAGGATGGAGCAAGGGCTCACTGAGTCCCAGGAGTCCCTAAATGAGAGCAGGGCAGTGGCAAACACAGACAAGAAACTCCTCAACAAGCAGTGGAATTCTCTTCTGAACAGCTCTCTTCACAGGCAAATGAAACTCTACCTAGGCAAAAAGATAGATGATAGATGATAGATGATAGATGATAGATAGATAAGATAGATAAATAGATAGATAGGCAGATTTTTCCCCTTCTTTAAGGATAAAAAGATTTGAATATATAAATATATATTCAATATATTCAATACATATTCATTTTCAAGACAACTTATTTAAGCTCCACATACTTGATGTATATAAGCATCTGAAAGGATAGGAAAACAAAGAAAATATTATACAGAAAAAAAAATCCTGTGGTTCAAAAGAAGGCATACATCTGAGTTATCAGAGGAAACAGTCTATGATGAAACAGATTATGCACCAAGCAAAATCCAGGAGAAAACTGTTTTTAAAATCTAATTTATATTCTCAATATGATTCCCTAAGATATTATATAAATGAAAAAAAATCAAGAGCAGGGAAGATTACTTTCAGGGGAAACTGTTATACTAAAAGTGACATATATAGCAGATGCCCTAAAGAACAGAATGAATAGTAAGTGAAGAAATCAGATAAATAGCTCAAAAAATCCCCCTAGAGCAAAAAACAAAACCCACGAGTAATGACTATAAGAAAAATATAAAAGGCAAAGAGAATAGATCCAGAAGATGTAATAAAAATAAAATAGGACAGTACATTTCATACATTTTCCCACAGAGAAACAGCAACAGAAAATAAACATATTTGTAAACTTCTGTAGTGGGGAGTGGACAGGTGGGTGGAAAATGAGGAAGGAGAGGTTCTGACAAGGGGTGGAATATCTAGTGATCCACAGTGAGCATAGCATGTATTTTAAGCTTTTTACTTTATCTTTATAATTATTGCAAATTTAACTTTTATTCCCCAATATATTAAATTTTGTTTATTTAACATCATGAGGGGAAAAAGAAATGTTTCTTAGCACTTTCTGCTACTTGTATTGGCTGCTGAAAAGAACTAAAAAAATTGGATGAACTTTTAAAGTATATTATTGAAAGTTCTAAATAAAGAATAAATTAATAAGTACCTCCAAAGTTAAGGAGGCATGGAAGTCTCTTGCCTTGAGGATTTGGCAATCCCAATATATTAGAATCTTATTTTTGATGGGATTCTAAGTTGGAAGAGATGGAAAAGACATCCCAGGGTCTGTACAAAATGGGGCATGCTGTAGGAAATTCTCTGCAACCAACTTACTCTACTCTCCCCCCAAAATAACCTGTAAGATTCCCAATGGCCATACATGCAAGGGTGATGGCAAATCAAAATGGCAAAGTTCATGGGGGAATTTCGTATTGGTTTCAAATCCTTTGGTTATATGGGTAATATAAAGTCTTGAATTTTGTTTAAGGATGTCATGGAATTATAGTGACCCCAGGCAACTTGAAGAAGTAAAAGTAAATTTACGGGCTTCCCTGGTGGCGCAGTGGTTGAGAGTCCGCCTGCCGATGCAGGGGACACGGGTTCGTGCCCCGATCCCGGAAGATCCCACATGCCGCGGAGCGGCTGGGCCCGCGAGCCATGGCCGCGGAGCCTGTGTGTCCGGAGCCTGTGCTCCGCAACGGGAGAGGCCACAACAGTGAGAGGCCCGCGTACAGCAAAAAAAAAAAAAAAAAGTAAATTTACTTCTTTCTGGAGGGACACCCCTTTACTGTATTCCTCAAATAATTCCTATAAATAACTTTTCACATGCAATGTAACACACAGCTCAAGATAACCGAATACCCAAGAAAATTAGTCTTCAAGATAACTGGGTACCTAAGAAAATTAGCTTCAAATACACCCTTCATTATAAGCTCCTCCATCCCTCCTTCTTCATTCTCAAGGTTTACACTGGATGCCACATGTTCCAGAAGGTGGTATGAAATGGCAAAAGGCTGCCTAATTCACATTGAACACTGAGGGATTAAGACATGAACCATTACTATTTTAAGCCTCTGAGATTTAAGGGTTTGTCTGTTGTAGCAGCAAACCTTAATTATCATGACTAATACCCATATATATAGAAAGAAGCCTGTACTCTTATGTACTAAAATACTAATTATGATTGATTTTGAGTGAATTTTCATTTTTCTTTTCCTTAGCTATTACTATTATTTTAAAACAAACAAACAAAAAAACCTTTGAGTGATCTTCCCTTGCAGACTTGGGGTTAAAAACAATACAGGTGTTCAGTGCTGTACTAGGATTTTTCTAACCAAATAGATGTAAAGGTCATATTAACTACTTACATTTCAAATAATATGTATGTTTACATTAAAAATCTCAGTGGATCAAAAGTAACTTCTTATTGATCAGCAGGACAGACTGCTACTGACTGTTAGTCGATAACTATATCCCTAAGTAAGAAGTAATAGTTAAGTCAAAATCAAGAATAGCTAATATTTATTGAACAATTACTATGAGCCCAGCACATCTACTAACTCATTTAATGCTCACAATCACCTTGTGAGATGGATACTACTGTTATCTCCAGTTTCCAGAGGAGATGGAAGAACAGAGAGATGCAGTCACTTGCCCATGATCTCAGCCTGTCCCAGCTGCAGTGAGGATTGCAGATCTGGTGGTTTGTGTCAATCTTGGTGTCCTCAGCCCCACACTACATTAGACCCTACAAAGCACTCCTCTAAATGAATCTCAGGAGGAAATATGTTTTAAGATGTAAGTCCCTAAAGACAGACCAGTGTGAAGCAGGTCTGTTTCTAATTGACAAAAGTGATATTAAAGAGGGCAGGGAGGCTAAAGGCACAGGGCTAAAGTGCAAAGTACTGCTAGATCACCAAGTCCTGATGAGACAAAATGGTTGTTTCAGCTTTTCTAAGTGTGATAATTAATTTATGTATCAACTTGAGTGGGCCAAGGGACACCCAGATATCTGATTAAACATTATTTCTAGGTGTTTCTGGAAGAGATCAGCATTTGAATTTGTGGACTAAGTGAAGCAGATGGCCCTCCGCAAAGTGGGTCAGCATCACCCAATTCATTGAGGGCCTGAAGAGAACAAAAGGGTGGAGGGCAATTGAATTCACCTTCTCTCCACCTGACTGAGCTGAGGCGTCATCTGTTGCTCTTGGTACTTTTGGTTCTCAGATCTTCAGACTTGGACTGGAATCTGTGCCCTCAGCTCTCTGGCTTGTAGGCCTTCCTTTGAACTACACCACTGGTTTTCCTGGGTCTCTGGCTTGCAGATGGCAGACTGTGGGACTTTTCCTCTTCCATGATTGCATGAGTCAATACTTGATAATAATTCTCGTTATATACACATGAACACACACACATATGTCCTATTGGTTCTGTTTCACAAGAACCCTAATAAACTATGCATATCTTGTTTATTCCCATGATGTTACCAGGCCGAGATGGTTGCAAAGATACCCCACATAAATTTCAAGCCAAACAATGGACAAGATGGGGCTTAGCCATAGCCTAAGGATGAGAAGTCAGGGAAGGTCCATCTAACTTCCATCCTAGGAAGCCATGATGCTCATTGTCAAAGTTGGCTACATTGGGAGCAAGAATAGAAGGTTGGGGTCAGGGATGGAGAGAGTGATACCAAGTCTATTCCATAATAGTTAGGACCCCTCATTTGATAAATAACTGTATTAAGAGTGCTATCAGTGTAATTCAGTCATGAGAGGAAACTCATAAGTATTAAAATATGAACTATTGGGGACTTCCCTGTTGGTGCCGTGGTTAAGAATCTGCCTGCCAATGAAGGGGACACGGGTTCGATCCCTGGTCCAGGAAGATCCCACATACCGCGGAGCAACTAAGCCCGTGAGCCACAACTACTGAACCCACACACCACAACTACCAAAGCCTGCGTGCTCTAGGGCCCACGTGCCACAGCTACTGAGCCCGCATGCTGCAACTACTGAAGCCTGTGCCCCTAGAGCCCGTGCTCCACAACAAGAGAAGCCACCTCAATGAGAAGCCTGCGCACTGCAACGAAAAGTAGCTCCCACTCGCCGCAACTAGAGAAAGCCCATGCGCAGCAACAAAGACCCAAAGCAGCCAAAAATAAATAAATATAAAAAAAGGACTGTTGGTAATATTTTAATAAACCTGCTGATTCTGCACAAAGCAGTCCCCTGTGAAACCTAGAGACTCTCAAGATAAGCCTTGGTAGCCATTGACTAGATAAATCCCCTTTGCTTCTGAGCTGTTACATGAATTGCCCACAAGAAGCTGCTCAGTTCCAAGTGTTGTCACCTCCACCAGCGACCTTGATTTGGGGCCTGTGTCTGAAGACACTGTTGTTTGCCTGCTCCATGGCCTCTCTAATTACCCTGGCCTGACTTGGCCAGTTGGTAGTCACATCACTTGCTTTTTGCCTCACATCAATTACTCTGGGGAACAACCGCAAATCTCTCTGATATGCTCCACCCCACCCCCAAACTCTAATAATGTGAATTTTGAGTATATTCAAGACCTATATTTTAAGTTAAATCATCCCACTGCTATCTCCCAATTTTTATAAAATTTAGTTTCAGGTAGAAAATTGTATTATGAGAATTTTCCCATTAAACGTGTTTCTCCATTAAACATTTTGAAAAGACTAAAAAGAAATACCCCCTAATATGATAAAATTGGTAACATCTGAGTGATAAAATTACAGATGGTTACCCCAGATTTTATTAAATGTTAGATTACTTTAGTAATGGTAAGTTTGAATAAATAAGAAGGCAACCTGGTTCTTTCACAGAAAGTTTTATAATTGTTAATGAATGAATTCTTAAGATTATATTTTTATATATGCTTATACACACAAAAATGTGTTATATGTATATGAGTATGTGTATGTCTGCAAGTGTATATATTGATATATATGTGCTTATATATGCATACATATATACATATCAAGTCTTAGAGCTAGAAGGACCTTAAAAAATAATCTTGCTTCCTTCACAAAATCTAAAATTATCTGCTGTGGCCTGTGGTCATTTTAAACCTATTTATATTTTAATTTTTGTATTAATCAGCTGGTTTGCTGGGAATTGCAGAGAAGCAGGGAGTCATTGGATATTAGAGTCAGAGGAAACTTAATAGCTTCAATTCAGGCCCCTGCCAGGAAAATGATGAATTTATAATCATTAATAAGAGGTGACTAAGGAAATCAAGCCCAATTTTATTAACAGGTGTATCTTGGGAATAATTATGTCTGAGCCAGAAGCCCATTTCAAAATTACTCTCTTCTTCTAAGTAGAGTTTCACGTTCAGTCCCTTGCTATGTTTTTGCAATGCCAAACTGACAACTGAACCATTTCAGTCAAAATGTCAAAATATCATTCATTTCGTTGGTCAACATGATACCAAACCATCACATTAAGAGATTTGTTTGCCCTAAATTGAACATGTTTTGGTATCTACTGGCATAGTCTTTCTACATGAATATTTAGGACTTTCTCCTTCAGATGGCCTACCCTCCAAAGTATTATCCAGGTCAGTTTTAACTCATATAGATACCCCAACTCAAAAATCAATTAGTCAATTTCAGATAGATTGAAGACTGACTTAACTGTAAGAGATAAAATAGTAAAGCTTCCAAAAGATAATATGGGGGAATATTTTCATGACCCTGAGATAGGCAAAGATTTCTCAACAGTACACAAAAAAGGACTAATCAGAAGGTAAAGATGAATAAATTGAAATTTCTCATCTAAAGACATCATTTAGAGTGAAAAGGCAAGCCACAACAAGGATAAGACAATTATTTTCAGTGACAGAGAGCTCATATCCAAAATATTTAAGTCACTTCTAGGTATTAATAAGAAATGAATAGATGACTTGAACAAAATATGGACAAAAGATTTGAACAGATACCTTACAAAGAAGGATATCTATCCAAAAGGCCAGTAAACATGGAAAGTTATTCAGTGTCATTAATCATCAGAAAAATGCAAGTTAAAAACTAAAACACGGTAGCATCGTACATGTAGCAGACTGGCTATAATAATTGGATGACCTGACATTACCAAGTGTTGGTAAGAATGTGGAACAACAGGAATTCAGGCACACTGTGCATGGTGAGGGGGGTAAATTGATACAGTGCTTCTTAGCAGTACCTAGTAAAGCTGAATATCAGTACACCCTATAACCCAGCAATTCCACTCCTATATATGCTGACACATATACCAAAAAAAGACACTTACAAAAATCACCATAACAACAATATTCATAATAACCATCAACTGGAAATAATACAAATGTCCAGGAGTAGTAAAACGGATAGATGAATTGTGGCATATTCATATAATGTAATACTACAAGGCAATGAAAGAATAAATGACAGCTATACACAGTGTCTGGATAAATCTCACAAAGATGTTGAGAAAATAAACCAAACACACACAAAGATACAGTATGGTTCTATTTATATAAAGTTCAATTCTACATTACACATCAATAAGCAATATTTACAAACAAACTAACACAAGCAATATGCCCAGGTATGTTATAGGCTTGGTCTCAATACAAACCACTTAAAAAGCATGAGTCACATAAATACAGAACAGACGTATTACTTAGGTCTATAACTCATTAATGAGGGAACCAGCTAAAAGGTAAAGCTGACTCAAATAAGCATTAGAAGAACAGGATTATAAAATCCACCAGGAAAGACATACTGAAATAACTTTCTGAGTCACAGACAAATCATTCAATGTCCAACAGGGTAATCAAAGTAACCTTTATGATTATCAGCTCTATCAGACTGAAATATGCTCCAGTATGACACTGAAAGCACCCTGAGCTATCCTTTGTGGGTATTGGTGCTATTAAGCATTTGATTGATCGTGTTGAAGTACTGTATGAAAGGAAGTGAAGACTGAAGAAATAAATATTTAAATATTTGGAATTACTATAGGTAGTCAAAAATAAAGTTGAAATTTTGTAAACATGGATTCACATTCCAAATTTCCTACAATTCCTTCTGGGCCATCTGCTTGTATATCTGAATGAGTGATATACCAGTAAAAAATGGTACTTGATAAGAGGGTAGGGAAAAATATGAACTTCTTGCTTTGCTGAGAAATAAACATGAACTAAGTGGGCTATGAGGTTTTTGTGGAGACAAGTGGCTGATGAGAGTAAAAACCATGCAGATCCCTCACGTCTCTGCATCCACAATAACTTCCGTGAAATGTCCGAGGATGTCATGTCACTTAAATTGTTTTTAATTTATAAAATTATGTTACCCTTCCTGTGTGGTCTCAAGTCATTCAGTACTCAACAGACAGAATTCTTTCAATGTGGCAGGCACGGTTCAAACGTTGGGTGGCAGGAGTCAATGCATAAGAAGTGAGTGGATACAGTTTGGATATATTTTGGTGGTAGAGGATGATTTTCTAATGGGTTGAAAATAGGTGGATAGGAGGAGAGACATGGATCAAGTGATCCTGGGGTTTTCTCCTAAGAAGTTAGAAGAATGGTGTTGCAGTTTACCAAGATGGTAGAAAAATGTGGGAAGATCAGACATAGGTTGAGAAATGTGAAGCTCCCATTTGGACTCATTAGGTTGAAAATGCTTCTTAGACATCCACTGTGGTGATACTGATCAAGCAGGTACATATATGAGCCTCGAACTTAGGAAGAGGTCTAGCCTGAAGATACAGACATAGGTAGTTTTAAAGGACTGGATGAGATCATCATGCAGGTATATATGGGCAGAGACAAGGACTTTGGAGTGAACCTTGGGGGTCCAAAGTTTAGGCATCTGGATGATGAGGAGTAATGAAGCAAAGGAAACAAAGAAGGGACCAGAGAGGTAGCAGGAGAACCAAGAGAGAGCGGGTCCTGGAATAGGAATAGCAGGACAGGCAGAGTTTTAAGACAGCTGCAAGCAGGTTGATTGAGGACAGGTCAAAGTTCTCTCCTGCTTGCTTCTAACTTTCAGTAAAATAGGAAGAAAGGTTATCTGCTAAGAGTTAGGATGGGGCAAAGATACATAGGATTTGGAGAGAGAAAAAGTATAAAAGAGTCTATGAGAGCAGGAGAGTGAACTAAGGATGGCTGTGGTCCTAAAGGTACCCTGAAGGTTATGGTCTTGAATAGAATGGGATGTAACAACGTGGTTTTGTGTTTTTCTCCAGCCACTGCCAGATGCTTCGGTGAAGATGAGGAGAAGGCAGGGAGCTGGATTTACCCAGGGACTGGCCTTTCCCAAATGACTACAGCAAAGGGAGAGAGAGAGAAGGGAGCTGAGGGTATGTGCAAAGCGTATATGATGGACCATGGAAGCTAAGCTGGGAAAGGACAGTGACTCTATGAGGGGTGGAGGGGGGGTGGAAAGGTCAGAGGGTCAACGGATTATAAATCCCAGTGGGTGGTTACGTTTTTGCATTGGGGTGTATGAGGGAGTGAGCTGGCACAGGATAAGGGGGTGATCTCAAAGTAGGGTGGTGAAATTGAGGTCAGGAAGGGACACAGCACTTAGCAAAGGGCTAGAATACACTCTGGGAGTAGAGGGCAAGGAGAGGGCACAGGACCCAGTCACCGGAGAAGAGGAAGCCAAAGAGCTGCGACCACAGGGGGCTGGGAGGGTCATTATGTTGACCGATCAGGAACTACTGCAGGACCAGTAGCGGGTCACAAACTACAGTTTCCTATCAGAGAGGAGGGCCCAGGTCAACGTATAAGGAAACTTCATCCAGGTGGAGGACTTGGTGGTGGGGTCTGATACATGGGCATTCAGGATGAAGGGGGGGGGATGGTCTGAAAGCAACAGCGAAGAGGCCAGGCCCAGGGCTGAGAGGACAGAGGAAGAGGAAACCACCAGAGGGGCTGTGGGCAATGCACCATCCTCAGGGGAGACTGCCACATCTCCTTAGGATGACAGATTGAGAACACAGTGGCTTTTGCTACTGAGTCACCTGTTCAGAGGGCATAGTGGAGGGCAGGGGTCTGTGATGGGGTCAGGTCAGGGGGCCCCATAGGAATGGGGGTCCAGATGTTGAAGAAGAACATGTGATCTTGGGGCTCAGGACACAACGGGCTTGGTGCTGGTCTCTGCCCCTCTTTGGTGAGGCTGAGGGCTTGAGAGAGGCATCGAGTTAGAAGGCTCTGGGCCACTCTTCACTCTGCCCGGCGCAGGGTTGCAGGCTAATGGAGCAGTGGAGTTAGAGGAATTGATGATTGATGATCCCTTCCTCTAAGAGAAGTAAAAATAGGCCTACTAAGTTTTCGAAAGAAGCATTAAGAGCTGAGAAAGAGGAAGAGCAGGTATCTGCCCCAAACTCTACCACTGTCACTAACATTTCTAGATCAGGTGGAAGTTTAATCAGCTCGCAGCACAATAAGCCCATGTCGTCACTGACTAGAATGTCCATCAGGCAATAAAAGAGACAAGACTCCTTTCTGCTGGGGGCTGAGAATACGGATGGGAATTTTAAACCTTTCCTGTTTGTATGAAAAATCAGGGCACGGGTGAATAAGACTTTGGACACTGACCATTGGTCAAGGGGCGTCCATTGGCAAATGGATCCACCTGTTGTGTTTTCAACACATCACAAGACATGTGGAGAATAAATATCCTGGTTATCCAGCAGCAAGGGAGTTCTTATGGATGGCGAAGAAGAAAGGACACCAAATTCAGATGTGCCCATGGCTGCTGTTATGGAAAGTAAAACAGTTTGAAGCATAATGGGAAGTGGTGAAAAATGGAAACTCAGCCAAGAACAGAAAACTGCACTTTAAGTGGATAATGGATAATGGAGACCACTACTGTCCTAAGATGCTCTCCTCCAAACAGAGTTACCTTTTAAGTGATTTGATTTCACCACTAAATTGTTTGCCCGTAAGATAAGTGGTCAATTAAGGCAGAGAGGGAGTTGCATTTGAAGAGATTAATGTTTCAGGCTTTTAGATCCCATGCAGAAAAGAAAAAAATTAGGAATCAACTCTTTCTTTTACCTGCCAGAATGATGCTTCCTCTCCTCCAAGTAATTGCTGCTGGGAGAGTCCAGCCTTCCTGCATTAGCATTCAACCTGGACCACTTTCCTTAAAGATGATTAGTGGTAGGGCAGCTTTGGAGAAGGCCTGAAATGGATTCACAGTGTTGCCTGACATGGAAGGCACACTTTGCCCCAGAAAAATCAGAGGGTAATTTGTCTATAATACTTCTTGGCTGGCTGGAAATGTCTACTTGGTTTTTAAACCATAGGTCAGGTTCCCCAGGTCCTGGCATCTCATCTCTAGAAAGCAAGGTCAGTTTTAATGGTGGAAATTAGAATGAAGGAGAGAGGATGTGATTCAAGGTGACAGGAAGTAGCTGTTTAAATATCTATAATGTTTACCTTCCCCTGATGGTTTCCCAGGCATTCCTGTTTATTCTGGGGAGTGGGCTGGAAATATTCCCACCGGTGGGGAGAATTGGAAGACACCGCTGCACACAAGAGTGCAGATATTAAATTCCACTTAAACACTGGATGTCTCCAAATTGTTCTGGGCACAGCTACCCCTGCTCCCTTGTCTGGGGAGCTCATTTTGTGGAAGGTTCCAAAGAACCATTGATTGTAGTGGCTTTTCCTTGTGCTCATCCCTTATCAAGGTGAAAGGCCAAAAGCAAATGAACATTAGTGATGCTATGCACCACCCATCAGGTTTCTATAGTGCTGGAGGAGGGCGAGTGGGCATGATGAACACAGGTTCTGAGAACTGTCCAGATGCTGAGTGAGCAGGTGATTTACTCCTGCAGAAAGCCAGGAAGAGATGACTAAAGCGAGCAGGACCCAGGAGATCGGTGACTAAATGATTTCCTAATGACCTGAGACGGTGCCTTCCTCCGTACCTAACATAATAGCAGGGATGCCCTTTGGACTGGGGAGAGAATCTGGATCATTAACCCTAGCTGGATGACATTTTTTTCCTAGTTAGATGACTTTTAAGAGGAAAGAGGATGGAAGCTATGGGGAACTGCAGATAGTTGGGAAATTCATTTTTACTGATACGGAGGCATCACTGATTTACATTTGTGGTTTCTTGAATCATGGAACACGTCCTTGCAAAACATAAAGTTTTGGACTCTCTCACACTCCAAGGTATGTGCATGTGTGTACATATACACATATCAGATTTGACACACAATTTCAGAGAAGTTTTGTGCTCCTAAACTCACCCATTAAGCCCAGTTTAGGAAATTCTGCCTTATATAGAGTATGAGGGAAATGCTCTAAGAACAAAATTCCCCTTTCCAGAAAGTTTAAATATATTTAATTAAGGGGTGGTGGTGGAGTGAGTATTCCTCATGAAAACAAATAGGTAAATATGAGTTTTTAACCTCTGAAGTTAAATTCCTGAATATTTGCTTTTACTTTCTCTTCCAGGTTTCCCTTGTCAATTTGCCACTTTCATAATTAAATATGGGTAAAACTAGGACATCTATTAACAAAATATGTATTTAGCATTTATAATATTCAAACCAATATGCTAAGAGCCCTGCCAAGTATGTAGAGATGAACAAGGCACGTTCTAGATGCTCAAAGAGAGCCTGAAAATGCTGTAGAAATGAGATCTTTTCAGAAGCAACTCTGATACTACATAGAATGTGGCTACAAGACAGGAATCCAAGAAGATCAAAGGGGGAGGTTCATTTCTGGATGACATAAGCTGGGAAAGTTTCATAAATGACATGCAATTTAAACTGATGTTAAAAGTTGTTTTCAAACTATTTTATCCTGAACCTTCAGTGAGAAATACATTTCATATCACAATGTAGCACACATAGTCATATATCTATCTGAAATTAAAAATTCACAAAGAGATATTTTCTCTTATTGTGGGTCAATATACTCTGTTATGTCCTGTTCTCCTCTATTCTACTGTTCTCCACTTATTTTCATTTAGCCAAAAATCATGATTGGAACCCATGAAGTTTATTTCACAACCCAACTGTTGTCAACAATTTGATACACACTGCCTTAATGGATAGAAGGGGTGGGGATACTTTACATGATTAATAACAATTGATATTTTCAGAAATCCTATGCTGGGTACCATTAGCATCCCTAATGAGGAAACTGGGATTTGGAGAGATTAAGTAACATGTTGGAGATCATGCAGCTCTTTGGTAGTGCAATAGGAGCTGAACCCAGCTCAGTCTGACTGTGTAAAAGCCCGAGATCATGAAAAGGCACAGAGGGAGGAAACAGTGTTTGGGGCCATGTTCATTTTGGCTGTAGTGCAGGGGATAAGTAGGAAAGTTGGGAGAGATGATTATAAAAAGGAATCAGAACATTATTTTTAAAAAATAATTTAAGTAAAATTCTTCTTTGTCTTTAATTCCTTGTCTCATTCTCAAAATCCTCCTGGAACATCTCCCTGCAACCTTAGTTTAATTTTCCCATGCTTGATTTGTAGTTACATCCATTAAGAAAGACAATTTGACTCATAGGAGATAGTTGAAAACTTATGTGCTTTAATGCTTAGGAAAACAGAAGAAAAAAATATGACAAGGAGCCTGTTCTCAAAAAATCTTACTGGGCAGACAGACCTTCCAAAGGTGAAATAAATATAGGTATATTAAACATACGCACGTAAAGTGAAACATTATTTTTAAAAATAAAATGTATAGGCTATATTACAGGTACAGTCTGGTAGTCAAGAAAGGGAGAAAACAGTTTTAGTTGGCTGCTGGAAGGCTTTCGGAAGTAGACGGGATTTAGAAGGGCAATATAGGAGGAAGGCATTCCAGGTAAGGTGATGACAAGATGAAACCCAGAGAGCACTTGGGTAATGGATAGGGGTAGGGGTGGCAGGCAGAGCTAGAAAGGGGGTGAGTGGTGGAAGGAACTGTAAGCAATTAGAAGGGTGGTGAAGAGAGTCAAGGCTGGGCCCAGGCTGCTGAGGACCATCAATGTAGTCTTCATTAAATTATCATCTTCTGTAACTAATAGTAAATGTAGACTATACATCTGATATATCTAAAGTGAGAATTTCATTCTTATAACAGTAGAGACAAAAAGTCAAGGATTAAAATCAAAACCCAACACCTAACTTGTGCTTATCGTTGGAAAAGTTATATATTGCATCTTTTAAGTTATCATTAGTATTATTTAGATGAGAGCACCCACATCTTGAACTGATATGGGGACACTTCAGAGTTAATATACAGTGATTGCTGTATTTACAATCTGAAGAAATAATGAAACCCTCTCATTTTATTCCCCCAATATTTCACTAAATACCTTCTAAAGTAATGGAAGGCATATATAATACTTTCAAAAGAAAGTACAGGACTTTGGATAGCTGGGTTTGGGTTTTAATTATGACTATTACTGCAACGTTCATGATACCACAGATAACAATCCCCTTTCTACTCCAAAAGTAAGCATTTTGTTCTGTGTTAAAATGTGCTGGATTATTTGCCTTTTTAAAAATATATTGCCTGCTCAATAGAAAATAGATCTCAAAATATCCTTTTTGATTATTTGTGCTTTACATTCGACCTCAATATCATAGGAAGAATAATTCATGAAATAGATTCTACTTTGGCTGGTTATTTGCAGAAAGCAAAGGAATTTAAAAAGGTATCTTTAATACCATCCAAATTCTAAGACAACATCCTCAGTTTCAATTGGAAATATGTTTCCAATAGCCCAGTACCCTCCTTCCAGAACTGGTCTAGTAGAAAAGAGGCAAAGAGGGTTCTTAGCTAATATTAAAGCACTAATTTGGTTACCAGTTGGGGAGAGGGGTGTGTGTACGTGTGTGTGTGTGTGTGCACGCGTGTGTGTGTGATTTTGAAGAAAGTAACTACCCAGACCTTATTTTATTTATTTTATATGAATACAGCTAAAAATGGTTGACCATCAAGTATTATACTTATTCTCAAAATCTGCACCTGTCTGAAACACAATCAGTTCTTGTTTTATGGTAGTTATGATTTACAAAGTCCCTGTGAATACTGAATTCGTGAATACTGAATCATTGTTCCTAGGAGAAATACAGGGTTATGTTCCCTTGAGCCCCTGGTAACATTTTTTTTAATAGTTTCCATTTTATTTTTTCTCTTCATATATACGTTAAGCTTTATGGGCTAAGATGTACATCTCCTTTGTGTCTATAGCAGATACCCCAAAGTCATATAGAGAGGGTAGCTTAATAAGTATTGCTGAAGACTGACCAGATTTTATTAAAGAAAGCTATAGTAAGCCTCTGGTAACCTTTTTGTCAACTGATTAATATATAACTGTGTTTTATGTGTGTTTCTGTTTAAAGACATCTTATTTTAATATATATTACTGATTCATTAACATAGAACTTAGCCAATAGCACTATCACGCATGCCTGAACAAAGATTACTAACTTGAAGGGGTGTCCAATATACCTCAATACTGAAAACTGGAAGTTAAAGAATAATGTGTTTAGTGTATTCTTTTCTTGTAAAAACAAAAAAATGTGTATGTATGTGTGTTTGTGTTTGCACAAGCATGCAGAACAGAGTTGAAATATAATAGCACCAGGCTGTTAACATTATTTAGGGCAGTAAAGGGGGGGAATGGGGAGAAGAATATTAACTTTTTCTTTATGCATCCTATATTTTTTACATGACACATAAAATAAACATGTTTTACTAACGTGTTTAAAATAAATTAAAATGTGTTTTATAAAATTCAATTCCAATTTATTTATTTTTAAAGAATAAGAGTGTTAATAAAATTAATAAACCGCTGGCTCTCTTTAGTTAGGCAGAAGAAACCATAAATTAATCTGAGGAGGCATTATATCTGTGACTACTAATGAGGGGTTTTTAATGGTTTAAATTAAATTAGAATTAAACTAAAATAATGCTAACAGATTCTCAAATCTTGGTAAAAGTTCAGTTTTATAGAAAATATAAATGATCAAAATGACTTGAGAAAAAATAGAAAACCTGGAAAAATAATAACTTAAAAAATAAAAAATTATCAAAGAATTACTTCTCCAAAGCGACTAGGCTCTGATGATTTTAACAGCCAATGCTTTTAAACACATGATTTCAATACCATAAAAACAGTAGAGGGAAGGAAAAACCTATAAAACTACTTTATTCATTCCACTGAAATAGAAATACATATGTGTGTGTGTGTCAAACACACACACACATTATAAAAAAGAATGCATCTATCACCTTGCTGGGAAAGAAGTGTGAAACTAGCATTGAACAACGTTTGGAAGAAAAAGCAGACTGGATCGGAAGGGCATGGAAACCAGAGAAAGAAAAATATCACACATGGAAAAGAAATGTATCGACTAAAACCATATTTTCCCTCCTTGAAGCCCTCAGGCCACTTAAACTTGGAAGGGCTCATGCAATTCATAGAGCAAAATTTGACTTTGAGTTTCAACCTGAAAAATGCAACAATTTTAATCCTGTGTGCATTGAATAATATACATTAATAAAATTTACAGAACTAATAATAAATAATAAAATAAATAAATAAATACTAAAAAAAGTGACAGAAGTATAAGGAGAGATTGACAAACCTGCCAAAACAATGGAAAACTTTTCACCTCAAATAATTGATAGACCACAGACCAAAAAACAAAGCAAAACAAAAAATCAGAAGAGACACACAGGATTTAAACAACACAACTAATAAATGCAATCTAACAGATATTTTGATAATACTCACCCACATATCTGTCAGTCAGGAGCGAATCAAGAAAAGAGAAGCCACCTTAAGTCTTTAAGAGAGGGGTGAGGGGATTTAGTGCAAGAAATTGGTAACAGATGTGATGGAAGAGTTGCAGTGACAGATGCGTGTAGTCGAGCCAAGAGATGAGCAACAGCAGGAAGCCACCACCATGCCAAAGCTGGGATCAGTAATAATACACAGCTTTCTCAAGCAGCTTTACCATAATTATTTGGGGAAGGATTTGGGGTCAGGGTTTGGTTTGCTTTTGCTTTTTTAAGAGATCTCTTCCCTTGCCCCTGGAAGAAGAGGTTTTAAGGCTCCTCTTCACTGCTGCTGGAGGCTGAGGTCCAGGGAGAGAGCAACTTAATAAAGAGCACATGGTGGTCCAAGTCCACTTCTTTACTTTCTAAAAAAACAAAAATACCTAAATATATTATATAAGGATCGTTCTCTGACACAAATCTGCAGACTGAAGCAGCAACATACTGTGTTCCAAAAAAACTGTTACGCAGAAAGCTTAACACAGAGGCACATCCTGGTGAAGCGGCTGAACTGCAAAGATGAAGGAGGGGCTTCCCTGGTGGCGCCGTGGTTGAGAGTCTGCCTGCCGATGCAGGGGACGCCGGTTCGTGCCCCGGTCCGGGAAGATCCCGCGTGCCGCAGAGCCGCTGGGCCCGTGAGCCATGGCCGCTGAGCCTGCACGTCCGGAGCCTGTGCTCCGCAACGGAAGAGGCCACAACAGTGAGAGGCCCGCGTACCGCAAAAAAAAAAAAGATGAAGGATTTCTTCAGGCATCCAGACAACAGTATCATACCACCAAAATAGAGAAAGCTGTCAGGCTGACCTCCAGCTCTCCATGATGATGCTGAGTTCCAGAAGACGTCGGTGCTGTGTTCTCAAGGAAAGAGTAACTGAGAACAAGCATCGCAACAAGGATGGACCTAGAGATTGTCACACTGAGTGAAGTAAGTCAGACAGAGAAAGACACATATCATATGGTATCTTTTATACGTGGAATCTTAAAAAAATGGTACAAATGAACCTATTTACAAAACAGAAATAGAGTCACAGATGTGGAAAACAAACTTATGGTTACCAAGAGGGAAAGTGGGCGTGGGATAAATTGGGAGATTGGGATTGACATATACACACTACTATCTATACGTAGAATAGATAACTAATAAGAACCTACTGTAGAGCACAGGGAACTCTACTCAGTACTCTGTAATGACCTATATGGGAATAGAAACTAAAAAAGAGTGGATATATGTGCATGTATAACTGATTCACTTTGCTGTACAGCAGAAACTAACACAACACTGTAAAGACACTATACTCCAATCAAAAATTAATAATAAAAAAAAAGAACTAGCATCACCAAATACCTTGTCTTTCAAGCCAACAGCTACATATTTTGAGGGGTCCCAAAGCAAAATGAAAATGTGGGGTCCCTTATTTAAAAGAATATTAAGAACTTCAAGACTGTGACAGCACAGCGTTAAGCCAAGCACGGGGTCCTTCTCAGTGCGGGACCCTTACAGGCCTTGCTTTCCAGTATAGAGGAAACACTCAGGCCTACATACAAAGTACAGTGTGAACCCTCTTCAGCAAATTCCAGAGTGAAGTAAAACAAAGAAGTTAGAAATGAAGAGACTGCACTGGTGGTGAGCAGTGAATTTATCTCTATGTAAAACAAATACTAAACAACTTTGGGAATTATGGTTACAGAATATAAATATTTGACAATTAGAGGAAGGAGGAAATTGCTAATGCACTTATCTAGCCCTGCAGGTAATCAGCTGATACTGCCTAAAATTGTATTATGTATTTAATGAGACATAATGACTCCACACTCTCAAGATTTTATTTAGTACCTTTTCTTAATTTTAGAGAGATCTTTTGTTGGGAAATATCTCATGGAATGAAGAAACGTTTATGTAAAGCTTAAGGGATCTCCCTGGTTTTATTCAGTTTCTTTTTCTTCTATTAAATTCAGATCAATTACATTTAATATTGTTTATTGAAAAATATATGACTGTTTTATGAAAGTCCAAATGTTAATGATTATTCATAGATGATGGGATCTGAGTAGTTAACTTTCATCTTTGTCTTTTCTGCAATAATTGAATTCTCTGTAAGTGGCATGTGTAAACAAAAGCTAAATTTATTTTGATTTTATTTTAAAAATTTAGTCAGGGCTTCCCTGGTGGTGCAGTGGTTGAGAATCCGCCTTCCGATGCAGGGGACACGGGTTCGTGTCCCGGCCCGGGAAGATCCCACATGCCGCGGAGCAGCTGAGCCCATGAGCCATGGCCGCTGAGCCTGCGCGTCCAGAGCCTGTGCTCCGCAACGGGAGAGGCCACAACAGTGAGAGGCCCGCGTACTGCAAAATAAATAAATAAATAAAAAAAAATTAAAAAATAAATAAATAAATAAATTTAGTCAAATATTCTCCCAACAAAAATCTCCAGGCCAGAGGATTTTATTGGTAAGGTCTAAAACTTCAAGAAACAAAGTTGCTACATTTAGGTTGTTTCAAAGCCCAGAGAGCTAGAAAATTCCCAACTCATTCTACAATATATCACAGACACCAAAGAAGACAATTTATTACCAAAAACTATACAGCAATCATTTTGAATATAAATATAAATTGCTTGGAATATAAATGAATGTAATAATGCTAAATAAAATACTTCCAGCAGGCTGGACCCCTTCTGGTCTGTGTGTGCATGTGTGGTTGTGTGTAGCTGGGAGCTTTGTCACTAAGTTGGACGTTGAGACCAAAGCCTCCTTTTGCCTGGAAGTGATGTGATGGAGGTGCTCTCTGCACCCACGCTGACACACTGAAGAACCTCTGTTGGACTGAGGGACATGGAGAGTCATGAGCAACAAGGAAGTCTCAGAGATGGGCAGAGCCTAGACCGGGCTCCAACTGTGGAGTCTTAATTATCACAATGCTTCTTCAGAGCAGGGATACTGCCCTGCGTTCCTGAAGATGGTGAATCAAGGAGGGGGGTGGGAGTAGTCCACCCAGAGTGCAGGCAAATAAGAGAGTGCATTCTGCAGACTGTTTGAAAAACTATAATAAAAACAGCTTCAGCTACAGGTTAGTCTGCTTTTTATTATCGCCATATGTTTCCAGTCCTACACAATGTCAGTGATCAAATGTTCATTTGTGAAAAAATCAGCTCCTTTCGGAACTAATTTTATACACGTGTACATTTTAATTATCCTTCATTTAATAAATATGGCATTTTACGTGGAATTTAAGTCCGAGATCTCCAAGTCAGCCATAAACATGTAGAATTAGCTACCTAGGACTTTTTCATAGTAAGTTTCTAATGGTCTGGAAATTTTGAGCTTGTTTCAGGAATAAGCTGTATGAACAACCCCAGTAGTGATATATATCCCTATGTCTAAACAGCAAATTATAAATAAATAACGATACACAATGATTATGAAGACAAAGAAACAAAACGCTATTTCAATTCTATCAATCATGTGATCTCTTGGATTTTTTTGGGGGGGGGATTTAAAACTGTGAAACAGAGAACTCATTGAAAGGTGTAATATCTTTGGTAAGTGAACATTTTAATTCACATCTGAAATAAACGCACTTTTCTTCATGATTATTACTAAAGATAATTTTCTAGTACAGAGATGGCGTGATAAAAAGGAATCTCTCTCAGTGTGAAACACTTGCCTGATACTGAAACCCCTGTTACAATGGTGACATGACAGAGAAATTACAGCAATAGCAGGGGAAGACAGGGGAGAAGAAAAGTCTCCAAGGCATGGAGCACATTTCCTGTTCTCCATATCTCAGGTGACAGAAGTCAGTATTGAGCCCTCTAGACTGAATAAGAGCCCCAGATTATTATAAGAAGGGGATCCCAGGGAAAAAAGAATGAATTTCTCTTGATTAGTTGGATAGAGGCTGGTGTTCTTGTTAACTGGATTTTCTGTGAAGACTTCTGCTTCAGCCATAATACAGTAACTGGAAATGAACTTGCTTTCCCACTGTAACCAAGTAGAAAACCAGACAAAATGAGTAAGGCGTCTATGTTCGGAGACTGGACAGCAAGCAGTGCAGAGCTGTGATTGCTGCAATTAGGGAAACAAATGATGTGAGCCTCAGCTTTCTTCTTGGAAAGACTTTCTGAATAACAATGCAGAGAGCCAGGATTGGGAGGGTGGTTCTAAACCAGAGCACAGGGGTCCCTCTGAGGTGAGGCAACAGAGCTGGGAGTTTGGGAAAGAAGAAGCATCTGGAATTTGTGGGGAAAGTACAGAGAGGAAAGGGCTACATAGAATAAAAGCCCATGAAGAGGTTTTTTTCCCAGTGTCTCAGGATGAATATGAAGTTTTGGATGCATCGAAAATGCTATGAGCTGACCAAAGAACTACCAGGGAGCTTTAATCTGAAGAAGTCTCAGAGCTCACAGAGTGAGAGAACTTCCGGTGTCAACCAGCTAGGGTGGAAAGCTGCACACCCAGGCATTCAATAAAGACACCAGAAGAGTCAAGCCTTAGTGGTGGGACTTAGCTGGACCAAGAGGAAAGACTGCTTTAAATGTACCCTATCAAAACACAAAAGTAAGCCTCAAAACTATCAGTTGATCCACAAGTAACCTAAGCAAAGTGCAAAATTCTTCACAGGCAGATAGCAAAACCCAGAACTCAGCAATATAAAGTCCACTATGCCCAGCATCCAATACAAAAGTACTTTGTAATTAAATTCTTCCCATAGAAAATGGCTTCACTGTTGAATTCTATCAATCATTTAAGGAAAAAAGTAATACCAAAATTTCACAGACTCTTCAGAAAAAAGATGCATTTTATGAGGCATACTGGCACAAACCCAAAAGAGCTTATAAGAAAACTGCAGACTGATATTCCTCTTGAAAATAGTCACAAAGGCCTTAAGAAAATAATAGAAAAGCAAATCCAGCAATAAATTATATTAGCAGAATATATATGCATTATATTATACATAAATACACACATATATGTATATATAATGCATATATATAACTCACACCACTTTTATATATTAAATTTTTATAGATTAATTGAGCTATATTGATGTATATGATGCCTCATTTACAATTATAAAATATAAATAGAACAAGTTAATTGGAAAAAATTGCAAATTCTATATTTGTTAAGGGATTTGTATCTAGTTTATATAAATAACTAACGACTCAATAATAAAAAGACAACTCAACTAAAGAATGAGCAAAGGATCTGAATAGTCATTTCTCCAAAGAAAAAAATGCAAATAACCAATAAGCATATGAAAAATGTTCAGCATTGTTAATCACTAGGAAAAAGAAAATCAAAACCATATTGAGATACCACTTCACACCCTCTAGGATGGATGTAATTAAAAAGTTAAATAATAACAAGTGTTGGTGAGGACATGGAGAAATCAGAACAAAACTATTACACTTATACTTTATACCCTGCTGTGGGAATGTAAAATGCTGCAGACACTTTGAAAAACAGTCTGGCAGTTCCCCAAAAGCTTAAAGACAGACTATCATTTGACCCAGCAGTTCCATTTCTAGGTATATGCCCAAGAGAAATGAATGCATATGTTCACAAAAAATCTGGTATACAAATATTTATAGCAACATTATTCATAATATCCAAGAAGGTAGAAACACCCAAATGTCCATCAACTAATGAATAAGATAAACCAAATATGGTATACTTATACAGTTGAATTTTGGAGGGTACACTCATGTTCATAGCAGCATTTATTCATAACAGTCAAAAAGTGGAAACAATCCAAACATCCATCAATGAATGAATGAATAAACAAAATGTAGTATATTCATACAATGGATTTGGCCAAGAAAAGGAACTAAGTAGTTATATGCCACCACTTGGATGAACCCTGAAAACATGATGCCAGTCACAAAAGGCAACACATTGTATGATTCTGTTCATATGAAAGTCCAGAACAGGGAAATCTTTAGAGAAGGTGGATTAGTCATTGTTTAGGGCTGGGGGAGGGAATGAGGGGATGGTGGGTTAGTGGGGTGATAGCTAAAGGGTATGGGGTTTCTTTTTGAGGTGATGAAAAGTCAGTTCTAAAACTGACTGTGGCGATGGTTGCATATCTGTGAATATACTAAAAACCACTGAATTGTACACTTTAAAGAGGTGAACTGTATGGTATGAAATTATGTCTCAGTAAAGCTGTTTTTTAAAAAGTCTGTTTTCTGAAGTCTGTTATTGGAACTGGGGCATGTGTTGTCAGAGAAATAACACTCTACCTGCAAGTGTCAGGTTCCTACACCACCTGCAAAGGACTCTAGCCGAGAAACAGCTGCGCCCCTGAGAAGCCAACATTGTACCCTGAACTGCAGCCTAAATCTTTGTTTTTATGAGAAATCATATGAGGTCAGAAGTCAAGAAGCTGGGGACACCCTGACCTAGACTCCTTCCCAGGATGACAGCTGCCTGTATAGACGGGCACTGGGGGCTCAGAGGTGCCCCAGGAAGCGGCCTGGGTGAGCTTCTGGGCCTGCAGTGCCCTCCTCCCTCACTGGGCAGCCTCCCAGAAGCTGGAACCAGGAGCCTCAAGGGCACCTCCCACGGTGTGTCCGGGCCACGACTGACCTCTGGAAGGCCACACTGCGAGTGTCCATTTGGGTGGAGACGATGGACGGTGAGGCTACTGGCCACGTGTTCCTCTCTGGGCCTCAGGGCAGCGAGCAGTGCTTGTAGCACCTGCGGGGGATGCGGGGAGCCCAAGCATCTCCGTGGGCACCGCCTGCGGGTCATGGTCATATCCATCCCCCAGGCTCCTGCCTCCTGGCCCTTGAAGAAGAAGCTTCTCAGCCTGAGCTGCCAGGTCTCGTGCTCAGAGCCCAGGAGACTGGGGGATGGATATGACCCAGTGGTCACATCCACACATGGTCCACATCACCGGGCACATCCTGGACAGGAGGGGCACCCAGCTGGTGAACCTGCACTTCATCTCTTTCTAGCAATCTGGGGTCTGGCGGAGTCTGTTGAGCAATTCTAGAATTCCAGCCGGCCTCTGCGCGGTCCTCTGAGTCCCATTACTGGAGCATCAGATGCAGCATCTCAGGGTCCCCAGGGCTGACCACCTCCTGCAGGAATGCCCGGACACATTGCCACGTGTCCAAGTGAAACTGAGGGTAATTCTCAGTTAAATCCATCGTGTCACCGCCAAAGCCCACTAAGGATGCAGAGGGAGGGTGGTAAACAAATAAGATAGGTCTAACCTCTTCTTTTGAGCTTAGCCTACTTTCACTTGCTTCTAGAGGGCTGGGTGCAGAGGCCTTGCACCTAACATGTCAGATTAGAGTTCCCAAAACAGAACCGCTGCACCCATCACCTCGGCCCAGGGAGCCATGTACAAGAGCGCTGAGCATGGCACCTCAATTCAAGATGGTGGCAGCGGCAGACCATGTGCAGAGATGCTGTGCACGACACTGCGATCTGAAGCTTGAGCAGCACAGCTCCGCCCAGCCTGCAAGATCTCCGCCCCCTCCCCTGCTGACGAGACCCCTATAACGCAGCCCTGCGCTGGCCTGAGGCGGAGAGCCTGTGCTCTAGAGCGGGAGCTCCTACCTCCATTCTTTGATCACAGACTAAAGCTTTCCTTTGCTTCTGAACCGAACTGGGTCTCATTCTATTGGTGCCAGCGACACCAGAAGAAGTACACTTGTTGGGGCCTGACTCTGCAGGGTAGGTAACAATTAGACTTTAACCTGCCTTCCCTGAGCAAGCTCGCTTTAATTGTGGCTACGAAAGACTTGCAAGTTCTCCAAGCCTCGTGCAGCCTAGACAATGTTTGCCTGGGTTGTTTTCTAGGAACTTGGAGTCTTCTGGGTCCAGTTCGAGCTGGAGCCCCTTAAGACTGGTTAGGACCACCCACCCTCCAACTGGGCACGTGTGAGTGTCCAGTGACCTTTTGACATCAGAGGGCCCCAAACTCCACCCTCAGCAAACGGGGCCATTTTCATCAACCCCTCCTCCCCCAAAGACTCATACCCTTTCGCTATCTAGTGTCCTCGCTCGGCTGCCTCGTGAACAAACGTTTTCTCTACCTCAGGAGTCTCAGCGCTGGGCTTGCTGCGGGTCAAGCAGACCAACCCGGCTCCGTAATGGAAGGAGGACTCTCAGGGACTCCAGGCTCCCCAGGACACGGCCAGCCCAGGAAGGTAGGCCCCCCGGGGCCCTCTAGTTAAATGTCACGCTGGCAGGCAGCTGTGCAGCACTGCCTCCAGCCCACAGTGCTGGTTCACCCATACCAGGAGGTGCAGCGGGAAGGCGGCCCCAGGGGTGGGCAGGCAGGGGAAGCTCGGCTCGCAGTGGAATATTATTTGACTGTAAAAAGGAGTGAAGTAATGACACATACTACAACATGGATGACTCTTGTAGATGTTACACTAAGTGAAAGAAAGCAGTCACGAAAGACGACATACCGTATGAGTCTATGTATATGAAATGTCCAGAACAGGCAAATCTGTAGAGGCAGAAAGTAAATTAGTGGTTGATTAAGGATTGGGGGAATGAGATGGTTGGGGTAGGCTTGGTAGCTAAAAGGTATGGGTTTTTGGGGGGTGGTGATGAAAATATTCTAAAATGGATTGTGGTGATAGTTGCATAACTCTGTGAATATAGTAAAAACCACTGACTTAAATGGGTGAATTGTATGGTATGTGAATTATATCTCAGTAAAGATGTAATAAACAAATATCAAAAAAAAGAGTGGGTAAGAATGTGGAAAAAAATGAGAAGCTTCAGATGCTATGGATGTGTAAATTGGGACAGTCACTATGGGAAAGCAGTTTTGTAGCACGTAGTAAAATGAAAAATCACATACTCTATGACCCAGAAATTCCACTTTTATGTGTGTGATCTGGAGCAGCACTACTCAATCTGTGTTTAGATAAAGGGCTTGCACCAGAATATAAATCAATGCATCACTTCCTTTCTCTCAAAAGTTCTTGTTGTGAAATGTCAAATGAACTAAAAAGTGTGCTTTGTGACGCAGTTGACCTTTTCTGTCACAGACTCCCTATCTTGCCAAGGACTATAATAATTTGTGGGTGAATGGCCAGGGTGTGGACACACTTTAAGCAGCACCAGTCTGGAGAAACTTGCTCATGTGCACAAAGAAATATTACAAACAATTAGAGCAGTCATGGTAGTGAAAAACTAGAAACCATCTAATAATCAATAGTGAATGAATAAATAAATTGTGGAATATTGATTCAATTAAATACCATATAGTTACTGAAGGAAGTTAATACATACTTATATATGAATAGGTCTCAAAGTGTGGAATTTTGAATATATAAAGAATATAGTGTCACTTATATTCATAAAAAATCCCACATAAATCAATGCTCTTTTATGTTCCTGGAAGCTTAAAATCATTTTTTTGATGGATGAGAAGATATATAGTAAATTCATGACAACAGCTAAATTGGAGAGGAAAGGAGAGAATTCAGGCTGTGAATAGAGAGCAAAGTGACTTCAATTGTATCCATAATACTTTATTATATTTACCTTTTTAAAAAAAGATTTGAATCAAATATGTCAAAAATGTTAACAGCTTTCAGTATTGACTGGTAGGTTCATGGATACTTGATATGTGTTATTTGTACCTTTCTGTATTTTTACATTTCTCAAGAAAAACAACACAATAAGGTGGCTATACTTTTAGTAAATTATGGCTGCATGTTACCCAGATATCTGCTCCAGTTATATTGAGAAACTGGAAGTGTGAAACTCCACCATCTGTTAAAGAAAGCTTGACATCCATGAAAAGCATGGAAACGTCAAAGGCTGATGTTTAAGCCAGATACCAGAGCAGATATAGTTGAGGACATTTGGACAACTGTAACCATTTGGGCAACAAAGCCTGGAAACAAAAATCAGATTCCATCACAGAGCCGGAAAGGAGCATTTAGATCTTCAAGATGAAATTATCAATGATATTGATTAAGGTTTCATTGATGACTTTTCATTAATTTTCCAGCTGGGTGGGACTGAAGAGCTTTTTTTTAGTGGAATTAAACTTGTTAAAAGTGCAAGCTGTTCCAAGGAATCCTTATGTCTATTCCAGTCTGTTATTACAGGATTCAAGTGGTAAGTGTGGGGAGGAACCCAGCACCATTTGAAGACTCACAGCTTAAGCCCACCAGCCCCACCTCCACTAGAAATGAATTGTTTCTCTGACTCATCTTTGTGCAGACAAATGCATTAAAAGGCACTTGCATGACTGTGAGGTTATTTCCTTGCTGAACTTTTGAGCTGGAGACCTGCTAAGTACTGACTATGGTGCTTGCTAAGTACTTCCTTTGGTAAATAATGCCCCAATTAATAAGTATTTATTCAATCATGAAGTCTTCTTTTTCCATTAAAAATATCCAATGTACTTATGTTCCAATTCCATCCATTGGTTTAAGGCAGACACATCTACAAATTATAAGTCACAATATTGTTCTCTATGAGCTCATAGATCTTAGAAATTTTAGGTAAAATAAAGCTTTGGACTTTATTTACTAATTCAGTTCAACCAACTTTTATGTAGTGTTTGCTGAGTCTCAGATACTGTGTAAGGCACTGAAAATACAAAAATGAAAATTACATTCCCTACCTTATACTGACTGTCAAATAGTAAGGAAAACAGGTATGTAAACATATAGTTATAGTTCAATGAGATGCTAAAAGATAACTGTGAAGACTTTTAAGCCCCATAAGGACCACCTTTTCCTTTTTCACAGCTATATTCTCAGAACTTATCTTAATGCCTAAAGCATTGAATATACTGAATGAATGTCTTATTTATTAATGAGCAAAAGTACTACAGAAGAGAAAGTGATTATGATAAAATCTCTCCTTTTTTAATCAGATGTTATCAAAGACTGTTGGCTCATCAAAAAGTTTGGACAAAGTGGGTACTTAAAGAAAAGAATACCTAACGAAACTCAAGCATTTTATTTGAAACAAAACATCACTTTGGGGGGCGTTGTTGTTGTTGTTGTTGTTTTGTCAGTCCTCTGAGAAAGGGTCAAGCCTTTTTGCGTGTCTAAGCCCACAGTTTGGAAGACTGAGGCCTCCTTCTTGTGTTAAACCATGTTTCTAATGAATCTTTGATGAGTCCAAGTTTCAGTGTATTTACAGACCAGTGAACCCGAAATGACTCATATGAAGCATCCAAATTCCCTGTCCCTCTAGATTTTTTATTGTTTTCCAAAGATACACTTTTTCACACTTCTTTTGTCTATTAGTTTTTGCATACTTTTTGTATTTTTGAAGACTTACCCTCAACGAGTCTTCTCAACAGGGCATTCAAATTGTTTTTCAGAGAGATATATCTTTTCCCATGCACATTTTCTTGGTTTGTGTAAGCTTTAATTAAATTACATGATTACAATAATGTGCACAACTGGTACAAGTGGTTTGAAGTGACTCTTGGTGAGCATATGCTGAGATGATGGGGGAAACCAGCTGGAGCATCGAAGAGCATCCGGAAAGAAGGCTGCCCTGGGTGTGCTGTGGGCATTTTACAGAGCAAGGGACGTGCTAGCTAATATGAAAAGCTAGGGAGTGGAGAATGTTTAGAGAGACTATCTAATGTCAGTTGAGTTGATGCCACAGCCAAATTTAAAAGATGATTAAGATTTGCTAGACTAGGAAGAAAACTGTCCCAGACAAGGAGACAAGTCATGCAAAGATACGAAGTTCTTAAATAGGGCAATGCTTAGGGGGAATCTGGTTGATTGGGATGTATCCTAATAAGAGTTTTTTTGAACCAGGAATTGCTTCTTCAAGAGAGATACAACCAGGATTATCAAACACTCTTTATTAAGGTGATTAACTGAGATAATTAACATAGTTGCTATCTGTATGATCCTATTATCAGACATACCCTCTCTGCAGAGTTAACATTTGACTTTGCATGGGGATAAAAGGGAGGAAAAAAGAGAAGAAGCAGGGGGAGGTAGGGAGGAAGTATATATAAATTGATTCAAAACAAAAACTTTCTACGAGAAAAGTTCTGACTTTTCGTTATGTCAGAACCTTACCCTGGTATCTTTATCTAGGGGGTCTTTCATTTCACTAAAATTGAAAGAGCAGGTTTAGAAATTATTTTGCTTGTTCACATGTATATTCATCCTTATCTACCACCACCCCAACATACACACACATTCATACATACATACTCAATCCCTTTTTAAAAATATTATTTTATTTTAAAATATGACCATAAGATCTATCATAACCTCATAATTTCAATATTACAGTATTGTAAAAAATGATCATTATATTCCAATACCATATGTAAATTTCCATGAAGAGACTTTCCCTCAGAAAAATGGTATTTCATTATAAGGGCTCATGAGATTTGTAGAATTATTATTGTCCAATCATTAAAGAGTTATACAAGAGTGGAGATCATCCCTTAGTTGAAAGCTTTTCTTTCACTGAGGAGTTACAATTTTGTATTCCAAAGAAGGAAGGTACATGAGATGACTGAAAGCTTACTGTACAGACTGTTAGATTTTTTAAAGGTTTTTCCAGCAAATTCTTCTCTTACGGTGCTTAAATTCTCCTGTCAGAAACCTCTCTCATGTTTCAAAACACCTAGTTTTTGTAGTGTGTTTTAACAGACTCATTTCAAACTGTACAGAAATATTTTCTCAAAAACCATTGAAACAAGCAAATAGAAAATAGAAAAAAATATTCACTAAATAGTCATTTTTGCTTTTAGAATTCCCTTATTGCAGCTAGAGAGGGTCTATCTTAATGCTTTCCTCAATTTTTTGTGGATAAATATGTATTTTAGTTTAATTGTTACCAAAATAAGACACATACATGCTTTTAAAAGTTAAAATTTCCATTGAGAGAAAACAGCTCTTCGGTCCATTTTTTCCCCTTCATTTAGAAATCGTATAGGCATTTTTTTCAGGAATTTACCTCATGTTGTTTGTTTTTTTTCATTGAAGTATAGTTGATTTACAATGTTGTGTTCATTTCAGATGCACAGCAAAGTGATTCAGTTATACATATATATGTATCTATTCATTTTCAGATCCTTTTCCTTTATAGGTCATTACAAAATATTCAGTAGAGTTCCCTGTGCTTTACAGTAGGTCTGTGTTGTTTATCTATTTTAAATGTTGTAGTGTGTGTATGTTCAGCCTAAACTCCTAATTCACCACCCCCCTTACCCCTTTGGTAACCATAAGTTTGTTTTCTATGTCTGTGGGTCTATTTCTGTTTTGTATATAAGTTCATTTGTATCATCTTTTAAGATTCCACATCTAAACAATATCGTATTTGTGTTTTTCGATGTGGCTCAGTTCACTTAGTATGATATTCTCTAGGTCCATCCATGTTGCTGCAAATGTCATTATTTCATTCTTTTTTATGGCTGCATAGTATTCCAGTGGTGTGTGTGTGTGTGTGTGTGTGTGTGTGTGTGTGTGTGTGTGTCACATCTTCTTTTATTTGTTGATGGACATTTAGGTTGCTTCTGTGTCTTGGTTATTGTAAATAGTGATTTTCAAAAATATATGCTTTCTTTGACAAACATATTTTCTGACTGGATATGTAGTCAAAGTTACCATTAAATTCTAAGGGAAAACAGGGAGGAAATCTCTTATGAGCCTGGAAATAGTCACGTCACGTTAAAACCAGCTCTTTTTCAAGTTTTCTACTTGTAAGCAGCATGAGAAAGGAAGATTATGTTGTATCCCCACCTTGTGGCTATAATATGTACCATGAGGCATAAAGAGCTAAAATCCATGTTGGAGATACATATTTTTTCCATTGACTCAATCTAAAATGTGTCATCCCAATCACCCCCCTTCACCAGACCCCTCATCTGGCATACACTACACCACACTCATACACACACACAAACAGCCTTAATTCTTGTTAATGACCTCAACTATTTATAGCTTTTCCAATTTTCAGTGTGCTAATATTTATACTTCAAGCAGATTGCAATTTGGAATATAAAATTCAAAAGGTTACCTTAAGAAACTCCTCTTTTTCACAAGCTTTTTTCCATCCCTCTCCCCACACCCAATCTCCTATTTTTGAAAGCTTAGGATTTAACCAGTTGAGTTTTGGAGCGTTTGAAACTTTCACCTTCTCAACAGTTGAATCTCTGACTTAATAGGTAGCTATCACAGGATAACATAAACTTAAATCCTCCTCTCTTCAGCGTTGATCAACTACTGTGCAAATCGGGAAACCCTCACTTCCTCATCCCTGAGCCTCCCACCATCACCAGGATGGGAATGGAAAAAACAGAGGGTCAGGCACCATCTGGCAGACAAATCTTAAAGGCTGTAGTCATGTACCTACCAAGCCCATTGATCAATATACTGAATAAAAATAAACATAGCATAGACTGTGTTTCTTTGAGAGAGATGTCAGAGATTTGGAGGTGCATATGGTTCATGATACCCAACAATGTGCAGCTTATTTTGCTTAAAATTGTTCATAGCACCTTCTGAGATCAGCAAGAGCAGAGAGATCTGTAACTAATGAAACCATAATTTTAAATCAATCTGAGTCATAGGCTTTGGGTTGTGTGGAAGTGGGGAGGGTCAGGGGTAGGTAAGACAATAATCAGTACAGTTTTGTATTTAAAAAAGAAAAAGGAAATTATTGTTTTGTCAAAGTAGAGCTTGAAAGGAAACTCTTTCTGGATGGGGGCTGTGAATCTCTAGGAAGGACTATAGATTTTGAGATGTTCATGTTTATCAAATTGAGCCAGGATTAAAACTATAATGAAACACTTGTCTAAGCATGGGAACCCGCTCCTTACTTTAGGTTCCCTATTTAAAAACTTCATTAGATTGGATAGATATTAGAAAGTGGGTTGGTGCCAGGTTCAAAAAGAGTTATTGGACAATAAAAATGATCTCTTATTCATATTTCCAAACTGCACAAGAAACAATTTAATGTTTACATGGCTTCCTCTGTGTTATGGCATGTCTTATTTTAAGTCTTAAAACTCCTCTATGGCAAAGGTTTTGTGAGACAGATCTCCTTAAGACCAAAGCTGTTATAAAAAGTTATTTAAAAAATATTTTCCATTTCATTTTTTCACAATGAAGGTAATGAGTACTTAGTATAAACAAATAAATTCAAACATTGATAAAGAGGAAAGTGAATGTCCTCTTTATGTAGGGTGAAGATGAGACATGCAATGAGGCTCAGGGCCTGGAGATTAGAACACTCCCTAACACCATACACAAAAATAAACTCAAAATGGATTAAAGACCTAAATGTAAGGCCAGAAACTATCAGACTCTTAGAGGAAAACATAGGCATAACACTCTATGACATAAATCAGAGCAAGATCCTTTTTGACCCACCTGCTAGAGAAACGCAAATAAAAGCAAAAATAAACAAATGGGACCTAATGAAACTTAAAAGCTTCTGCACAGCAAAGGGAAACCATAAACAAGACCAAAAGACAACCCTCAGAATGGGAGAAATTATTTGCAAACAAAGCAACTAATAAAGGATTAATCTCCAAAATATACAGGCTGCTCACGCAGCTCAATAACAAAAAAAACAAACAACCAAATCCAAAAATGTACAGAAGACCTAAATAGACATTTCTCCAAAGAAGATATACAGATTGCCAACAAACACATGAAAGAATGCTCAACATCATTAATCATTAGAGAAATGCAAATCAAAACTACAATGAGATATCATCTCACACCAGTCAGAATGGCCATCATCAAAAAATCTAGAAACAATAAATGCTGGAGAGGGTGTGGAGAAAAGGGAACACTCTTGCACTGTTGGTGGGAATGTAAATTGATACAGCCACTATGGAGAACAGTATGGAGTTTCCTTAAAAAACTAAAAATAGAACTACCATAGGACCCAGCAATCCCACTACTGGGCATATACCCTGAGAAAACCATAATTCAAAAAGAGTCATATACCAATATGTTCATTGCAGCTCTATTTACAATAGCCAGGACATGGAAGCAACCTAAGTGTCCATCAACAGATGAATGGATAAAGAAGATGTGGTACATATATGCAATGGAATATTACTCATCCATAAAAAGAAACGAAATTGAGTTATTTGTAGTAAGGTGGATGAACCTAGAGTCTGTCATACAGAGTGAAGTAAGTCAGAAAGAGAAAAACAAACACCGTATGCTAACACATATATATGGAATCTAAGAAAAAAAAAAAGGTCATGAAGAACCTAGGGGTAAGACGGGAATAAAGACACAGACCTACTAGAGAATGGACTTGAGGATATGGGGAGGGGGAAGGGTAAGCTGTGACAAAGTGAAAGAGTGGCATGGACATATGTACACTACCAAACGTAAGGTAGATAGCTAGTGGGAAGCAGTTGCATAGCACAGGGAGATCAGCTCGGTGGTTTGTGACCACCTAGAGGGGTGGGATAAGGAGGGTGGGAGGGAGGGAGATGCAAGAGGGAAGAGATATGGGAACATATGTATATGTATAACTGATTCACTTTGTTATAAAGCAGAAACTAACACACCATTGTAAAGCAAGTATACTCCAATAAAGATGTTAAAACAAACAAACAACCAACCAAACAAAAAAACACCCAGTAGTTTCACACTCCGACAGGATGGTTTTGTGGCAACTCCATCAGAAAGCCAGTGTACAAATATTCACAAGGCCTGACACTAGGGGGCAGAGAAGACTACTTTTGTGATTGAGTCTTCCAGAAATGGGATTGAGGCTTCAAACAATTTTTTGCAGATCTGACGAGACAGCAAAAACAAACAAACAAACAAATTAAAAAACAAACCAAAAGACCTTGTCAATTTATTTATTTAATTTCTTTTTCTTTTTTTTAAATATTTCTGAAGTATGAAAATTTTACTACAAGGAAATATGAATAAGAGATCATTTTTATTGTCCAATAACTCTTTTTGAACCTGGCACCAACCCACTTTCTAATGTCTATCCAATCTAATGAAGGTTTTGAATAGGGAACCTAAAGAAAGGAGCGGGTTCCCCATGCTTAGACAACTGTTTCATTATAGTTTTAAATGAAAACTCATATTCATATTTGCATCTATGTTCATCAGTGATATGGGCCTGTAGTTTTCTTTTCTTGTGACATCTTTCTCCGGTTTTGGTATCAGGGTGATGGTGGCCTTGTAGAATGAGTTTAGGAGTGTTCCTCCCTCTGCTATATTTTGGAGGAGTTTGAGAAGGATAGGCGTTAGCTCTTCTCTAAATGTTTGATAGAATTTGAGTGTGAAGCCATCTGGTCCTGGGCTTTTGTTTGTTGGAAGATTTTTAATCACAGTTTCAATTTCAGTGCTTGTGATTGGTCTGTTAATATTTTCTATTTCCTTCTGGTTCAGTCTCAGAAGGTTGTGTTTTTCTAAGAATTTTTCCATTTCTTCCAGGTTGTCCATTTTATTGGCATAGAGTTGCTTGTAGTAATCTCTCATGATCCTTCATATTTCTGCACTGTCAGGCTCTGGCCTGACACCCGGATGGAGCACCAAGACCCTGTCAACCACACGGCCAGGTATGTGGGGGATTTTCTTGCCTTTTGGGAAGTCTGAGGTCTTCTGCCAGCGTTCAGTAGGTGTTCTGTCGGATTTGTTCCACATGTAGATGTATTTTTGATGTATTTGTGGTGAGGAAGGTGATCTCTACATCTTATTCCTCCACCATCTTGAAGGTCCTCTGGTAATTTATTAAAATAAAAAATAAATAAACAAAGGAAAGCTGTGCTGTATTTTTTTACTCAATTCAATTAAAAACACTGACAGCTATGCATTTTTACGTGTATGCATAAGAGCAAAACACACTAGTGAAATAGTGTCTAAGAGTGGAGATCCCAGGACAGCCCAGGGGGTTGGTTCGAGGACCCCTGTGCCTACCAGAATTCAAGGATGTGCAAGTCCCTTGTATAAAATGTGGTAGTATTTGCATATAACCTATGCACACCCTCCTGCATACTTTTAATCATCTCTAGATTACTTATAATATCTAATACAATGTAAATGCTATGTAGATAATTGTAAATATCATGTAACTACTTGCCAGCATGCAGCAGCAACTTCAAGTTTTGCTCTTTGGAACTTTCTGGATTTTTGTTTTTCTGAACATTTTTGATCCATGGTTGGTTGAATCCAAGGATGTGGAACCTGCAGATACAAAGGGCCAACCGTATAGGATGAGCGAGGTGAAAGAGTCAGGCAGCAGAGCACGGAGGACACTGTTGGAAGACAGTGTTGGGGTGAGCGGCCACATGAGGTTGGAGAGGTAGTTGCCTTGAAAGATCTTGTAATACAATGTGACTAACATGCCCTGCAATGTCCAGGTATTCCCCTTTCCCGCTGTATTATTACCTTTGTAAATAGCAGTAGGCTCCTTTGGGAAAGGACAGGGTGATATTGATACTGACCGGAAGTATTATCACAGCCCTTGCTGGAGTGAGAACACATAGGGTGACTTAAATGGAATCCTGGTACAAGACCAGCTCTCAGTGGGCCCATGGACCACACACAGCAACAGTTTCCTCAGTCCCAAATGTGTAATGGGAGTGGACACAGGTAGGTTGAAAGAAAAGATATGGGGAAAGTTATACCATGAAAATGCTAAGGGACTTCCGTGACAGTCCAGTGGTTAAGACTCTATGCTTCCACTGCAAGGGACATGGGTTTGATCCCTGGTTGGGGAACTAAGATCTTGCATGCTGTGCAGCATGGCCAAAAAATAAAAGAAAAATGCTAAGAATAGGAAAGCTGGTGTGACTATGTTAATGCCAGACAAAGTAGACTTGGAGACAAGGAGTAATGTCAGAGGTATGCAAGGAAATGTCATGAAGATAAAGAGTCATTTCATCAGAACATAAAAATCATACGCGTATCTGCCTCAATCACAGAGCTTCAAAGTACATGAAACAAAAAGTGACAGAATTAAAAGGAGAATAGAGACCATACAATCAAATTTTGGGACTTAACACACTCTCTCAGAAATTGATGAAACCAGACCAAAAAAATTGGTAAGGATGTTGAAGATTTTAACAACATTACTAACCTTGCCTTATACTCACAATGGCAGAATATTCAGTCTTTTCAAGACAAGATAATATGTTCCCCAAAATAGACCACATGCCGGTTATTAAATACATTTTAATAAATTTCAAAAGATTGCAGAGTATGTTCTCTGACCACAGCACAACTAAATTAAAAATCAGTGACAATAATATATGTTAAAAAGCCCCAAATATTTGGACCCTATTGGTCAAAGAAGAAATCTCAAGGGAAATCAGAATATTCCAAACTGAATAATGATAGAAGTGCAGTATATAAAAAATTGAGGGATGCAACTAAAGTAGTGTTAAGTGGGAAATGCTTATATTAGATAATAAGGTAAATTTAAAACCAGTGATAAAGGCATCTTACAAGACTAGAAACAGAATAGCATCTTAAACCTAAATCATAAGAAATGAAATAGTAAAGATAAGAGCAGAAATCACAGAAAAAAGAAAAGGGCAACAATAGAGAAAATTAAAGCCAGAAAATGGTTCTCTGAACAGATTAACAAAGTTGAGAAATAGTAATACTCAGGAAAAAAAAGAGAAAACAAAAATTGTAAACATCGAGAATGAAAGAGCATGTTACTACAGATCCTACAATAATTAAAAGGATAGGGCTTCCCTGGTGACGCAGTGGTTGAGAGTCCGCCTACCGATGCAGGGGACACGGGTTCGTGCCCCGGTCCGGGAAGATCCCACATGCCATGGAGCGGCTGGGCCCGTGAGCCATGACCGCTGGGCCTGCGCGTCCGGAGCCTGTGCTCCGCAATGGGAGAGGCCACAGCAGTGAGAGGCCCGTGTACCGCAAAAAAAAAAAAAAAAAAAGATAGAAAGGGAACAATATGAATAACTTTATGCCAATAAGTTTTAAAAACTCAGATGAAAAATAAAGTCTCCCAAATCTGGTACAAAAGAAATAGAAAATTTTATTAAGGGTACTGGATTTGCTATCAAAAACTTTCTCACAAAGAAAACTTCAGGTCCAGATAATTTCGCTGGTGAATTCTATTAAACATTTAAAGATGAAATCGTGCCAATCTTACATGCCCTTTTAGAAAGTAGAAGGAACACTACCTAACTCATTTTATGAGGCCACCTCATAAAATGACATCAAAACCTTAAAAAAAAAGAGCTTGCAAGAAAAAGAAATTACAGGGCAGAATCCCCCAAGAACATACAAGTGAAAATACTTAACATAATGTTAGCAAATTGAATCCAACAGTATAAAAAAGGAATACTTATGAAGTATATATGCTTATACTAAAAAGTTTTCTTTGTTATCTGAAATCCAATTTTAACTGGGCATTCTGTATTCTAAAGACCAAGGCAGGGCAGTCACAGTGAATTTTAAAATTTTGCTAGAAAATCATTCCACAAAGTAGGCATCACCATCTCGCTTCAAACTATTTGTGACCTAGGAATTAGTGTTCCTTCGGAGATATAATTGTGAATCTCAGCTTGAGTTGAAGGGGTCCTTTTGCTTCCTTCATAGGACTGAGGGTCAGCCTTTAGCTGTCTTCTCATTACCAACCAGATTGACCAAAGCATAGCCCACATCCAGAAGCAAAGGCTGACATCATATCCTTTTTGTCAATGAGCTTCCAAAATCATCGGACCAAGTTAGAAGAATGTGCTGATTGATCGTAGAAAAGTTTTCCATAACGACCTCCAAAACAAAATCTTAAAATTTAGCTAGAATATATATCCCGACTACCACAGGCAAGAGAATTTACTAGAGTACAGTTGACCCTTGAACAATACGGGTTTGAATTGCACAGGTCTACTTACACAAGGGTATTTTTCAATAAATATGGTACCTGTATTTTCATTTTACGATCTTTATATTAACTAGGCGTAGGGAAAAGTTTGTGTTTGATTAGAGATTGCAATATGTGGAATCAAAAGAACTAGGGTTTGAGTCCTGATTGTATCCAAACTGTTTTAGCTTCCTGCCCTTGGATTTTTGACACAGAGAAGGCAGTACCCGGATTTTGGACTGCATGGGAGGTCGGTATCTCTAACCCCCAAGTTTGTCCAAGGGTCACCTGTATAAGTAAACCTTTTTGAGGAGCAGATATTTTTAGCACCCCAAATAATTGATACATCTGTAGACAATTATAATTTAAAAGGTATCATATTACTTGATTATGGAATCATTCAAATGGTTAATGCTTTTGTCCTAATGTTACTGAAAGCAATGATCATGGCAATTTTTCGGAGTAGTAGGGTACTTTTTGGGCACGGGGCAATGTACAAAGGTCACAGCCATACTTTCTGGTTTGCCAGGATTGTTCATGCTTTCCTGCTACCTTCAGGGTGAAGAGCAGTTTTTGGTTACTTCTGCATCCCCAGACCCAGCAGAGGTGCTCAGAATGTCTTTATGAGAGCCTCATTTCCATTGATTTTGCAAACACACACACACACACACACACACACACACACACACACACACACACACCACACACACACCGCCCCCCGCCGATACAGTACCTTCAGCCTCTTCAAATTCTCTCCCAATTATTTCTAGGCATTGCTCGAGAGTGCCTTAGCCTGTGCTCACCAACAAGTTCTGTTTACCACCGCCCTGTGACTCTGGCTTTCTGTTTCCTAGAACTCGTGCTTCGCTGGAGTCCTACTGGCCACGTGGAATGAGAATGGCTCTGTGCTGACTGCACAGGAATTCCTTCCACGTAGCCCCAGCCTCCCTCCAGGTGCTGCTGCCTGAGGTAGCAGAGGGGGACCAGGTTGTCTGAAATCCACTGGGCTCTCTGTAAAAGTGTGGAAACACACTCCCTCCATCTTTTGTATAATTCTTTGTCTTCATGCCAAAGCAATATTGGCTTGTATCCAAAGACTTACAGAGATTTTAGTAAAATAGCTCTCATCCTCTCCATCAGGTTTATCGCCAGTGGATGGTAAACGTTCCGGGCTAATAGGCAACAGTGACATCTGCTGGTGAAGGGAAACATTTTCAGCCACATCTAATTTTTTTTTTTTTTTTTTCCTTTTTCAGCGTTTATGAAACTTTGTACTCTGGTCAAGACAACACTGACAACTACGAACAGGTCTAATCTCTGATTGGCCAGAAATATTTTATTTTTAAAGTGTTGTTCCGTATATTTCTTTTTTTTAAGATTTGTTTTTGATGTGGACCTTTTCAAAGTCTTTATTGAATTTGTTACAATATTGCTTCTGTTTTATGTTTTGGTTTTTTGGCCGTAAGGCCTGTGGGATCTTAGTTCCCCAACCAGAGATCGAACCCACACCCCCTGCACTGGAAAGCGAAGTCTTAACCACTAGACCGCCAGGGAAGTCCCGTGATCTGTGTATTTTCAGTGCTGAGTATATGATATTTACTATTTAAGTAATTTTAGGAGATTCTAACCTAAATGGGTGAGCAGGTCAGGGAATGGTCTAGAAGACCTCTCATTTCTAGGATTTTTTAACATAGAGGAATATATATTAATTTACCAGCTGTTCTGGTACTCTGGAGCTCAAATTTCCACCTCCAGTTCTACAAAGGCACAAAATAAACAAATGGACAACAAACCTCTATCACACTGAACCACGGTGATATAGAATCATGATTCGACATGTGACCTTTAGAGCTATGGAGCGTGGGTTCGAATCACAGCTCTGCCACTAGCAGCTATAACCTTGGGCAAGTAACTGAATTTCTCTGTGGCTCAATTTTCTTATCTATAAAGTGGGAATAAAGATAATAAAACCTATCTCATAAGAGGTAGTCATGAGCTAGTATGTGCCAATATGAGCAAATATGGTCCCTGGAATTTAGTAAACACTCTGAGCTTCTTTTTTTCTTTTTTTGCGGTACACGGGCCTCTCACTGTTGTGGCCTCTCCCGTTGCGGAGCACAGGTTCCGGACGCGCAGGCTCAGCGGCCATGGCTCAGGGGCCCAGCCACTCCACGGCATGTGGGGTCTTCCCAGACCGGGGCACGAACCCGTGTCCCCTGCATCGGCAGGCGGATTCTCAACCACTGCGCCACCAGGGAAGCCCCCACCATGCTTTTAAGAGGCAGAGAGTCACCGTCTTCTACGGTGTTCTTTTCACTGTGCCATGCAGCCATCTTTGAATCTCAAATAGACATAACAAACAAAATAAATGATAACTTATATTGAAGGCTTATCCCAATTTTCTCGACAACTGGTCTCTTAATGTCTGACTCATGTACCATATCTGAGTGCCTACCACCAGCCTGGGCTTATGTCTCCTTTATTCAATCCTGGTCCATTTGAAGGACTGAGTCCTTGGCCACTCCCTGAACTGAGCTGCTGACCCAACTAAAGCCAATGAGATGAGACCACAACCTTCTGCATCTATCAGGTTTTATTCAGGCACAGTTATTGATCTGCAGACAGACATGCTGAGAAGTTTCTTAGCAGGAGGAGTTTATGGAATCCTAATTATTTCAGTAAACTGCACTTAGGTACTATACCAGCTCAGCCTAACTTTCACAATACACTTGTGAAACCTTGGAACTGCAGGCTGAGTTCTTGCTAATTCATAGGTGGATCAATACAGACAATTTTCAAGTGGTCTTTGATATAAAACACATTACCTAAACCACTTACAGCTGTGGCCCACAAAAGACGTGTGCTGAAATATTGCCTGCACCAGGCAATTTTCTTCTTGCAGAACTGCCCTTGGCCCTAATTCATCTAGATATGTAAGATAGTGCTGTGCTATTACTAGCCATTAAGATGCTTTTGAAGTTATAAACATTTGCTCACTCATTCCACAATCCTTTGTTTGACCAGCTATAGACTAGATGGAGTTCAAGATGCCAGGGAGAAACTGATGAACAAGACAGACAAGGTCCTTGCCTTTACGGAATTTGTATTCTAATGGAAGAAGACAAACAAGTAGCAAATAACACAGTTTCCTATAACAAATAAAATGTAGAAAAGAAGCAGGGTAATGAGATTTATTGGGCTTGGGGGGAAGTTTAGTAGAGTGATATGGGAAAACTTCTTGGACGAGGCACTTGGACCAAACAGAATATGTATCTGAATGGGGAGATCGGCACTGACATTATACACTAATATGTATAAAATGGATAACTAATAAGAACCTGCTGTATAAAAAAATAAATAAAATAAAATTCAAAAACAAACAAACAAACAAAGATGCCCCCCCCAAAAGAATGTGTAGTACTTGAGTCATGGGAAGATCAGGGAAAACACATTTCAGGCAGAACAAGACCTACTATATAGACAGGGAACTCTACTCAATATTCTGTAAGAACTTATACCAGAAAAGAATCTGAAAAAGAATGGATGCATGTGTATTCGTGTAACTGAATCCCTTTGCTGTACACCTGAAACTAACACAACGTTGTAAATCAACTATACTCCAATATAAAATAAAAAGTTTAAAAAGAAGTTTAGCAAACATTAACAAAAGGATATGGTCAAAATTATCAACATATTCAATAAATCTGAAAAGACCAAATATTTATGAGGGATGCTTATAAGTTTGTGGTGATTAATTAACAAATTTAAGCCAGTTGTTAAAAGATGCTAAAATATCCCGGAAAACAAAAAACAAAAACCACCAAGCCTAAAGGGCCTAAGATTGGAATGAGCTTGCCGTGTTCTAGAAACAACAAGACCAAAGTACCTGGAGATAGTGGATGAGGAAACAGGAAAAAACGACAGAGAGGTAGATGGTGGTCCAATCACATAGGGCCTTGGAAGCCAAGGTAAGGAATACTGTGAAAGAGACACTAAGTAATGCTTTTTAATGAACATTTATTTTAAAACAATCTATTATTACTTACAAATTATTACAAGGAAGAAATGCTTCTTAAATTTCTTCCTAGGTTGAAAAGAATCTGCCATAGTCCTTTTATATGAGTTGGTTTTATTAGAGATGGATGAGGGAGGTCAGAGTGAAATGATTATCCCAAGATTGTAGGTAAAAATCAATCGCCCATGACAAAACTAGTTAACAACCTTAGGTGAACAAACATTTTTTTTTTTTACAACAAAGCAATCTTATAAGTGTGACGTCTTATAGTAGACATTTTTAATCTTTTAAGGACACACGCCAACAGTCCCGGAACTTTTAAGAATCCTTTCAAGATTACAGGAAAGTTCTTTGACCTCCTCAGTAAAAAGACAAATGCAAATTCACCCATGAGTGTGTAGGTAACTAGTATGTATATATGTTAGCTACATTTTTCTCTTACTTACCTGGCAACAAGTAATGAGAGTTGAACACTTTGTCTTCTCAAGCGCCCAAATCAACAGTCTCCCATTCTTGTAAGATTTCTTATGAAACTCTGAAAGGAGGCTTGTGGCTTCTAACTTCAGTTACATTTTCTAAATCAACAGCTATGGGGTTTATAATTTACCTTTTCTACAGGAGTTTGATTGTATTCTAAGTGTAGCAGAAAGCCTTTGGAGGTTACCAAAGTAGAAGTGGAATAGGATGTAATTCATATTTTAAAAAGAATACTATAGCTGCTGTGTGGAAAACGGATGTGAGCAGTCTAAGAGTGAAAGCAGAAAGATCAGTTAAGAGGTGGCAGTTTACTCGTTCTCAGATGGGTGACTCTGACTCTGGGGCAGAAGCAGTGATAAGCAGTCAGATTTGGTAAAATTTTGGGACCGGAGCCAGTAGGACCTAGTGATGGATTGCGTGGGGACCTGGTAGAGAGAACAAAATCAGAAATGACTTCCAGGTTTGAAGTCTGAGCAATTGGATGAAGGCTGGTATGATTATTTGAGATGGAGAAGATTTTCTGCGGGTGTGGAGCAGAATCAAACTTTCTGTTAGGTATCTGAAATTTAAAGTGGTCCATGAGACGTCAAGAGGGAGATGATTACAAGGTAGTTCATGATATGTGTTTGGTAATTAGGGCCAATTTCTGGGCAGATATAAATTTATTCCATGGGATGGAATGAGATTTTCTAGGGCGAGAGTATAAATAGAAGAGAAAAGAGGACTGAAGATACAGCCCTGATGCATTTCAGCATTTCCAGAACAGCATGGCAGAAGGATCCAGCAAAGCTGCAACAAAGGAGACACCAGTGGGGGTGAAGGAATACCAGGCAAGCACAAAGTCCCAGGAGACAAATGAATAAACTATCAAAAATGTATGAGCTTAAGAGATTGCCCCTAGACACAGGAATCTGTGTGGACTAAACAGGACAGGCTCTGGCATGCTGCAGGAACAAATGGTCCAACAAACCTTTATTTCTCTCTCATGCTGCATGTGCAGCTCAGGTTGGCTGGGCGCTTTGTTCATTGTGGTCACCCAGGAACATGGGCTTGTAGAAGTTCTGTTTTGAGATATGGTTCCATGACTGACGGGGCAGGGGATAGGAACATGGTGCTCACGCATTGACCCTTAAAGCTCAACTTGGAAATGACACAGGCCACTCCCCTTCACATTTCACTGGCCAAAGGAAGACATGGCCACAGCTAACTTCAAAAGAGGTAAGCAAAGGCAGTGTCATCATGTGCCCAGAAGGAGATGAAAATGGGCCCTAATGATTCCCATGCAGTGGGTTGCTGGTAATAAGTAGGAGTAGGACGGTAGTGAATGTCCACCACTCGTGGACATTTAGAGATCAGAGCAGACTTTAAAGATGGTTCTAAGATTGATTTGCCCTTTCACTGGCTTCAAAACTAACTAGGATAGGTGACTTTCATCCGTGTCGTTTCACAATGACAGTAGAAAATTGAGGATTGGGGAAAGATTCCAGTGCTTTCTCCTAAGACGTAACTCAGATGCTACAGTACACTGGTTTAAGTGTGAGTTCCCCATCCATCACCCATGTCAAGGTCCAGTAAGGAAACCAATATCTGAACAGAGAGAATTTAATAGGAAGAATTGTTGACTAAGTACAAGATGATTAACGACAAGAAGAATTAAATAGAAGTTTAAGGTTTAACAGGGCTAGCACCTGAAGACGGCAGTTACGAGCACGAGGGCTGAGGAAAAGTGACCAGGGAAGGGATTTGGAAGCATTGAGGAGGGCCCAGCAGGGCTGAAGGAATGGTGGTAGAGGAACATGCTGCCTGATCCTGAGAGACAAAAAAAAGGGTCTGGAGACTATGTGCTTTGGAATCTTTAAAGCCACGGCCACTGCAGTGAACTCTGCGGCTCTGCTAGGACCACCACTTGCCTTGTAACTGAATCCTACAAGGAAAACAAAAGCAGCGGAAAAAGACTAGTCCTGTTGCGGGTAGAACTCTATCTCCCCACAAGATGTATTAAAGTCATAACCCCTGGTTCCTGTGAACGTGATCTTATTTGGAAATAGGGTTTCTGCAGATTAGTTAAGGTGTGAGATTAGATGAGGTCCTACTGGCATAGGGTGGCCCCTGATTCCAACAGGACTGGTGTCCCTAGAGAAGAGAAGGGACACAGAATCAGATACACACAAAGAGAATGCCATGTGAAGATGGCCATGCAGTGATGGAGACAGAGACTGGGTGACGCATGTACAAACCAAGACATGCCAAGGACTGCTGGCAATACCAGAAGCCAAGAGTAAGGCATGGGGCAGATTGTCTTCTAGACCCTTCACTGAGAGTGGGCCCTGCCGACACCTTGAGTTCAGACTTCTCTGCAAGAGACTACTTTTCTGTTGTGTTAAGCTCCCCAGTGTGTGGGACTTGATTAAGACAGTCCTGTGTAACTAATATAAGTCCCCTCTGCTTCTTGCAGCCTTGCTGCCCCCCTCCAGGGCTACCTGTTGGAAGGCAAAGGGGAAATGAGGCTTGTGGAGACCTCAGCTCACAAAGCAGGATAAAAAATGTGTGAGTTAAGAAACACTAAAATAATAACTGGTACAGCCTCTGAGACCTTGAATAAGTTGAAAAATTTCTGTGATGCTGTTTCCCCACATATAAGCTACGGAGAAAATACTATGGGACCTCATGAGGACGTCCTGAAGATAAATGCAAAAATGCATATAGCTGACTTAGCTTAGTACCTGCAAAAAGAAAGCACTTAATAAGATACTTCTTAATATACTGAACATTTTCAACATGAGTTGAAACGGAAGGAAAATGTGCTTTATTTCCTGAGGAGATTTATGTTATGCCCACCCTTCTTCTGGGGAAATAACAGCATGATAAAATGTCAAGTCTCATGACAATTTAAAACCCTTGCATTTGGAGATGCTGGAGAACACATTTGTAACCCCTAAAAATCTATCCAACCAAAAGATGCTACCTTTGAAATAACTTCCCAAATATCCAAATTACCATAAATCCTTAATCCTTTCAGCATCCCTACTAACAATCTGAAAATGAGGAGGAAAACAGAGCAGTCAATTAGAAAAAAGAGAGAATTGGGACTTCCCTGGTGGTGCAGTGGTTAAGAATATGCCTGCCAATGCAGGGGACACGGGTTCGAGCCCTGGTCTGAGAAGATCCCACATGCCGCGGAACAACTAAGCCCAGCCAACACAACTACTGAGCCTGCGCTCTAGAGCCTGTGAGCCACAACTACTGAGCCCACGTGCCTAGAATCCGTGCTCTGCAACAAGAGAAGCCACCACAATGAGAAGCCCACGCACTGCAATGAAGAGTAGCCCCTGCTTGCAACTAGAGAAAGCCCGTGTGCAACGATGAAGACCCAACACAACCAAAAATAAAATAAATAAATTTAAAAAATAATAATGCTATATAACAAACATCAACAATGCCAATGCCAAAAACACTGGGCTGCTTTAGTTCTTCAAGAAAGTGCCTTCTCCTGCCTCTAACTTGTCTGGGTTGAAATTTTTTATTGCTCCCTGGTCACACAGCACATTTCTTACAAAGCTAAGGGTCATTGCTGAATCCATTTCATTCTCTTCTATTTATGTTAACAAGCTAAGTTTTAAAATGAAAAATAAAAAGTTGAAAACAAATTTGGACTTATTCTAGGAGACAGGTAGAGCAAGTTTGCTCAAGGGAACAACCTTAAAGAGGCTACAGAAATACAGATTCATCTGTGTTTTCCTTAAGCATGTCCATGTTCAGAATTCACAAGGGTTGACTCCAAGGAGAGGGGCAGCATGAAAATTTGGGGTCTACTAATGTACTATGTATGTTACAGGGCAATTGCTGGGTCCTGATGATGCCTCACTTGGTCAGGTCCCATAGCTTGATCCCTAAAGACCCCACCTCCCGGCCCCCAAAATAATAACTCTGACTTGTTCAGTGGCTGCTGTGCACCAGACCCTGTACCAGGCATAGGGAAAACAATGGTTAACACAGACTTATAGCCTAGTGGGGAAGACATGTGATGATTCTTTAGGACTTCCAGAAAGCACCTGTGTTCAGGTCATCCTGGGACTGGCCTCTGGTTACTTGTTAGAAACTTTAAGGGTTTTCCTTAGTCCAAACTTATTCTTGTGGAGCACAGACATCCAGGACTCAGCGTGCACAGCATGGCTGTATGCTGCAGAGTGTCTGGCTTCTGCTGGCCTCTAGGGGCTCTGTGACCAAATCTCTGGCTGGATGTCACATGTTGAGTTGCTCCAAATCTATTAGAAATTTACCCAAGAAAATGTTCTGCAAATGTCTGATTCTGAGTCATCTGGCTGTGATGCCCGGGGTTCTGAAGGAGAACTCTGCCAAAGGCAAAAATCTCTTAGGGATCTCTTAGAAGTCTGATGGTGAATGTCCACCAACACGTGGCCACCCAAACACACCAAGTTCAGCTGCACAGGACTGGTATCCAGTGAGGAGTGCTGGGAGCCTGGATGAACTGTCCACTCACTCTTCAACACTTAAACATCAAATGAAAACTCCTGAGCAAACTCATGAAAAAAGCCATTCAGGGAAAAATACCCCATTTTCTGATATCAAGCAGAGATCTGTAGGGTTTCAGCCTTACTATCTCAAACTCTTAGAATATGGCCTCTTTGTTGCATGTGGCCATGTGGGGGGGGCGGTCAGCGGAAATGAATACAAGATAGTCATTAGCAGAGACAGAATTAGGGGCAGGCACATTAAGATTCTGTTATTTTTGGATAGAAGTGTCAAAAGACATAAGCGAAGATTCATGAACCAGTGAGTTCTATCAGATTCGAAGAAGGAAAAAGTTTGTCATTTTCTTCTCCAGAGCAGCCTTCTCACTAAGACCTCATCTTTTATTTTTCAATTGTGCTGCCCCTTGGTGTGTTCAAATTACTCGTTATCATCTGACATATACTTTTGACCCTGCAAGAGCCAGAAATGCTATTAGATTCTGTTTCATTATTTATGGGACCAGCATTGTTTCAAAGGAATGATGCAAAGATCGGTTCTTTAGAGCAAGGGACCATGAGGAAAAAGAGACATAAACTATACTAGCAAATATGGTGTCCTTGGCAGAATCAGTCCCATGTGTGGGCAGAGCTATTGGCATCTGTAGGACATGCTTTGAGATTTCCTGAAAGACACCTTCTCCACTAGGCATCCAAATCTCCTGTCCTGAGTGTTCCATAGAGACTTTCATAAGGAGGTCTACAATTTAAACAGACTGACAGATTTTGAGAGCTTCAGAGGTGGGAGCGCATTAAGAAGGCTTAGTTTTTATAATTAGACTATTACTATGGCTTTTCATAAAGCTAAAAATAGGGCTCTGAGGGAAAGATACTCACAGAGGATCTTTGAAAGGATTACTATATTGATCTCTTCCATAACTAATTATACATAATTATTGTCTGTACTAAATATTTGGTACCAATAAAAGGAGGTGGCATGGTGTCAAAGTGAAGTTTGGGCTCTGAAGTTAGACTTCAAGGGTTTCATATTTTGGGGTTTCTTTTTATTTTTTTATTCAAGTATAGTTGATTGACAATGTTGTGTTAATTTCTACTGTACAGCAAAGTGATTCAGTTATATATATGTATACATTCTTTTTTATATTCTTTTCCATTCTGGTTTATCACAGGATGTTGAATATAGTTCCCTGTGCTATACAGTAGGACCTTGTTGTTTATCCATTCTATATGTAATAGTTTGCATCTACTAACTCCAAACTCCCACTCCATCCCCCCCGTCCGCCGGCAACCACAAGTCTGTGCTCTATGTCTGTGAGTCTGTTTCTGTTTCATAGATAGTTTCGATTTTTTAATAGATCTTTATTGGAGTAAAATTGCTTCACAATACTGTGTTAGTTTCTGTTGTACAACAAAGTGAATCAGCCATATGCATACATATATCCCCATATCCCCTCCCTCTTGAGCCTCCCTCCTACCCTCCCTATCCCACCCCTCTAGGTGGTCACAGAGCACCGAGCTAATCTCCCTGTGCTATGCGGCTGCTTCCCACTAGCTATCTATTTTACATTTGGTAGTGTACATATGTCGATGCTACTCTCACTTTGCCCCAGCTTCCCCGCCCCCTGCCGTATCCTAAAGTCCATTCTCTATGTCTATGTCTTTATTCCTGCCCTGCCACGAGGTTCATCAGTACCTTTTTTTTTTAGATTCCATATATATGTGTTAGCATATGGTATTTGTTTTTCTCTTTCTGACTTACTTCACTCTGTATGACAGACTCTAGGTCCATCCACCTCACTACAAATAACTCAATTTCATTTCTTTCTATGGCTGAGTAATATTCCATTGTATATACATGCCACAGCTTCTTTATCCATTCATCTGTTGATGGGCATTTAGGTTGCTTCCATGTCCTGGCTATTGTAAATAGTGCTGCAATGAACATTATGGTACCTGACTCATTGAATTATGATTTTCTCAGGGTATATGCCCAGTAGTAGGATTGCTTGGTCATATGGTAATTCTATTTTTAGATTTTAAGGAACTTCCATACTGTCCTCCATAGTGGCTGTATCAATTTACATTCCCACCAACAGTGCAGAAGGGTTCCCTTTTCTCCACAGCCTCTCCAGCATTTATTGTTTCTAGGTTTTTTGATAATGGCCATTCTGACATGTGAGTTGATATCTCACTGTAGTTTTGATTTGCATTTCTCTAATAATTAGTGATGTTGAACATCTTTTCATGTGCCTCTTGGCTGTCTGTATGTCTTCTTCAGTAAGTGGTGCTGGGAAAACTGGACAGCTACACGTAAAGGAATGAAATTAGAACACTTCCTTACACCATACACAAAAATAAACTCCAAATGGGTTAAAGACGTGAATGTAAGAGCAGACACTATAAAACTCTTAGAGGAAAACATAGGAAAAACACTCTATGACATAAACCACAGCAAGCTCTTTTTTGACCCACCTAGAATGTTGGAAATAAAAACAAAAATAAACAAATGGGACCTAATGAAACTTAAAAGCTTTTGCACAGCAAAGGAAACCATAAAGAGGATGAAAAGACAGCCCTCAGAATGGGAGAAATTATTTGCAAATGAAATAACAGAAAAAAGATTAATCTCCAAAATATACAAATAGCTCATGGAGCTCAATATCGAAAAAACAAACAATCCAATTAAAAAATGGGTGGAAGACCTAAATAGATAGGTTCATTTGTGTCATCTTTTATATTTCACATATAAGTGATATATGGTATTTGTCTTTCTCTTTCTGACTTACTTCACCTAGTATGATAGTCTCTAGGTCCATCCATGTTGCTGCAAATGACATTATTTCATTCTTTTTTTATGGGTGAGTAGTATTCCAGTGTATATATGTACCATATCTTCTTTACCCGTTCATCCATCAATGGACATTTAGGTTATTTCCATGTCTTGGATATTGTGAACAGTGCTGCTCTGCACACAGGGTTACATGTATGTTTTTGAATTATCGTTTTGTCCAGATGGGTTTCATATTTTGGACCTACCATTTCCCCATTTTCCTACAGCTACATGACCTTCAGAATTATTCAAGATCACTGCATTTCATTACCTCATATGTAAAATGGGAAGATTAACAGAAACAACTTTATAGCGTGAAGTGTTGTTTGTCATTAGCAATGTATAATGTGGGGAACTAAAAGAGCATATCTGTACCATGTACAGAGTCTTTCCTCCCAACTAGACTGTGAGCTTATTTCTGATAGGCATGACATCTTAGGTACTGTGATTCCACATGGCCTGGCATATATTAGCCACTTGCTGGTAATGCCTAACTTTTCAATAGCCCTAAATCGTTTCTTTTATGGCATTATTATTATATGTGCAGTTTTAAAACTTGTGCAGTTTCCCCACGAACCATGAGGGAGTCAAGGAGGTATTTTCATCTCTCATTTATTATTGAGAAAACAGTAGCCTCCGGAATTAAGTAACTTATCTCAGCTCCTCCAATTAAAAATATCCAGAGTCAAACGCTGAACTATGGTTGTTGTTATTTCAAACTCAGTGGCTGCCCTGTCCGTGTCACCAGGATGTTTTTAGGAGCCTCCCTGTGACTATTTGTGGGCTGGTTTGGTTGATGGATGGGGTCACAGGTCACAGTGAAAGTTGGGCGCCTGGGGAGGTCCCACAAAGAGGACTTGCGAGACCCTGAGGGTGTAGTGCCTTTCTACTATGTTCTAGACTCAACCGTGCCCACTGGACTCACTCAGCTTCAGGCACGATGGCTCTGGCACCTGCTCCAGCCGAAGGGAGGAAAGACAGCAGAGAGAGACTGACGCCGAGAGCCTAGGCAGAGCCAAACTGGTCTTTGTTTACCCTGGCACACATGCGGTGCTGAGGTCAGCGCCCAAGGACAAGGAGAGGAGGAGGGTCCTTACTGATCACACTTAAGAACCGGCACACGGTGCCCCTGCGGGCAGCAGACTCGCTCTCATTCCTTGCTGCTAGAAAAGTGGCAGGGGGGTGAGGGTTCGTTTCCTCAGCCTTCCACAGTACACAAAGAGAAAAATGTGACTGGAATGCTGCTTGCTAGAGAAACAGGTGCATTTGGCCCCAGGGTTATTTCTGTTGATACGCAGGTTCGCTCTCTGAAATAAGTTAAAGAAATAAGGAGTGGTTGGCAACTTTCCTGTTAAGTCTGAGGGGTCCAGATTATTGGCAAAGTCCTTGTCTCCAGAAACTTAATAAGATAAAAGCTTGGCGTGTGCACAGAGTCAGCTTAAAACATGTCACAAACAGACAACTTGCCATCTCAGTCCTTCAGGAGGGAAACCATGTTACTGCTTCCTCCCCCTCCTTGTGTGTGTGTGTGTGTGTCTACTCAATGCTGCATGGCTCCTTTTGGGCAAATTTGTAAAGGTCTTTCTCCACAGTTCCCCTTTTGCCTCTCACAGCATTATTATCTGTGTATGATCCCCGTTGTGGATGGAAGGCCATCACTGAAAACCTCTGCTACATCACACGTGTACAAATGCCATGTGTACAAATGCCATGTGCAAAAGACAGCATCACTCAAGGCTCTGACCCAGCATAAATCAGAGGTGGAGGTTCTGTAGCCTGAGACTCAGTGAGTTGAGAAGCTTAGGTGCGTGCAGTCGTTCAGACAGAAAACTCTACTAGAAGCTAGAGATAATCCAGCGCGTTCATAGTTTATGAAATTATTTTGTGACTTAGAACAGGGAACAGTTCATCCTGATTAGCTCAGTCAAAGAAACCAAATTTTGAAGTCTCCCATGGTTTATAAACATGAGGAATAATAACTTAAATGTTTCTTCCCAACTGACACTTCTGAAAACTTCTAATAACTTTTCCAAGGTTGAGTCTGTGTCAGTCAAACTAGTGATTTCCTAGTTCAACGGCAGGGCTGACTTCATGGGCATGTGACTTGGGTGGTAGCCCAGGGCCATGCTCCAAAGAGGCCATCTTTGGGCTTCAAGTTCTGCTCTTCCTGTCTTGAAAATCTCCACAATGTTACCTTTGAAATCATGCTTTGTGAGTGAAATACGACGGACAATGGAGCCCTTGTCTGAGCAGGGGAGTTAGATGCGACGCGTGTCCATTGTCACTCTTGCAGCCCATGAAATAGCATTCACGATGCTCAATAAGCAAGGAACACTGGGAGACCTATGAGGCATAGGAGTTCAGTGATTCAAAGCAAGTGCAAGGTCAGTGTTATGTCTGTGACTAAGTAAGAGGGGACATTGACAGCACCTAGAGGCTATGCTTTCTGTTTGAGCCAGAACTTGCTTTGCACCCAGAAAGAAGGCACTGGTGCTCTAATAAACACTAATGAGCAAGGAACCATAACATGTTATTTTTTTACTTGTGTTATTTCCCAGAGTGAGCCAGTGAATTATACTGAAAATGATGGCATAGGAAGAAAGGAAAAGATAGGACAGCCCATGATTCCTTTCCTTTCAGTCTTCCCTTACTCATCAATAGCTGCAGATAGAGTACATAGAATGTGTGTGTGTGGAAAAGAATAAAGGAAAACAGCTGGGTTGGTTTTGTGTCATGCTTCCACGGTTACGGTAAAACCAAAATACACATCCATGTATGTATGAGCTTTGGAATATGGCTTCTGTAATTTTTTTTTTTTCGGTACACGGGCCTCTCACTGTTGTGGCCTCTCCCGTTGCGGAGTACAGGCTCCGGACACGCAGGCTCAGCAGCCATGGCTCACGGGCCCAGCCGCTCTGCAGCATGTGGGATCTTCCCGGACCGGGGCACGAACCCGTGTCCCCTGAATCGGCAGGCGGACTCTCAACCACTGCGCCACCAGAGAAGCCCGGCTTATGTAATTTTGAGGGTGCTTCATGTAAGTTGAATGCTCTTATATTTTCATTTAAAACTAACACTGCATCATATAAAGACGAATGGTACCTTTCATGTTAATAATTTAACATGTTAATTTTTTCTTTACTTAGAATGACATTAAATAGCAACAACAACGAAAAAAGCCATGACATCAAGAGAGACTGTGGAAGAAAGGAAAAAGATTTATATTTTAAACCTTTAAAGACACTTTTCTCCTGTTTTTTAAGCATGGAGCCCACATTTTCCTTTTGCAATTGTCCTGCAAATTATAGAGCTGGCCATGCTCAAGACCTAATAAGTACATAGTCCATGGTACAAAAAGAGGCTGCATTAAGTGTCCACTCCAGGGAATAATACCAGGCAAGAACACGGTTCAAGAGCTCAGCCTTTAAAGGGCAAGTGACTACAATCACTGGGTACATGTGTGATAAAGCCTAGGCATCCCTGGAGCTGTTCCTTTATCATGATTGGTCTGCAAGTTTGCCTTTAGGAGGAAAGTCTACCAGCACTCACATCCCTCTCACACCCCCTCACACCTCCTGCTTTCCCCCAACCTGGGCGTCACTGTGCTATGACCACAGAGGCCAAATATAATCAGGTTGGAAAGCAGTTATGAGGGAACGAAGTGGCAATATTTCTTTTTCAAATAAATACATAATAACATAACCAAATGCGGATGTATTTCTTCAAAGAATATCACTGAGATTTGGGCAACCTATTTGCCCCTAGTTAAAAATAAAATAAAACAGAAAGCTCAGATGTAAGGGCTCAAAAGACATCTAAAACCACAGAACCAGCAATCAGTATATTTTGACATGGGGAGGAGAGTTAAGGGAAGCTTGCAAAGGTTAGGAATAAACCACCTTTGAAGATGAGGTAGAGGTGAGTGAGTCACTTTTTCTCCAAGTATAGGTTACCCAGATGGAGCTTACACTGTCTCTTCAGTTAACAATGGACAATTGTAAGAATTTCACAAAAGTCTGGGTACAGTTAAACTCACAATTGGGATTAAAGCCAGATTTACAATTAAAGAGGTTTAAAATTTTTCCAATTTAGGGGCTTCCCTGGTGTCGCAGTGGTTGAGAGTCCGCCTGCCGATGCAGGGGACACGGGTTCGTGCCCCGGTCTGGGAGGATCCCATGTGCTGCGGAGTGGCTGGGCCCATGAGCCATGGCTGCTGAGCCTGCACGTCCAGAGCCTGTGCTCCACAACGGGAGAGGGCACAACAGTGAGAGGCCTGCGTACAGCAAAAAAAAAAAAAAATTTCCAATTTAATGAAATATCAGTTTGGTATAATTAGGAAGGGAGGAACAATAAACAGCTTAACGATTTTAACTAACAATCGTACATCAGGCACAAAGCAGAAAGGGCAGACCCTTGAGGACTGTCTATGAAAAATGGAAGAAGGAAGACATAGCTGTTATAATTAAATTACTTATGTTTTCATTTTCTCCCTGAAAGTGAGCACCAAGACCAGCCACTCTAAGATTAGACACGATGCCATCTTTCCATTTTAGTTGCATTGCACTGCATTTCAGTCTCCTTTTCTTCATACCAACTCCTCCACACACAGAGCCTGTCCATCACGGAGATGAACTTGTCTGGCTTATTGTTCATAAAGCCCAGGCTAGCTGAAAACTATTTTGGTTCCCTTACTCAAATCAGATTTCAACTTTGATTTTTCAAAGGTTAATAGGTTAGTACAGTGGTCTGTTGTGTCAACAGGGCCCTGGAAAAAAATTAATCGTGAAAGCAATACCAAAAGGTCAAAAGGAAGAGATTGAAAATGCTATAATAAAGAAATTACAAAGCCTGTTATGTTTGTGTTTTTTTGAGGCATTTTAATTCAAATGCAGAAGCATGACAGATATCATAAGATAGTATTGTGCAATGTGGTTGCTGAAGGGGAAAAGTGACATAAGACTTTAGCAGTGTAGAGAAACAAATTTCAAAAAATGCGAACAATCATTACTTCAGCACCAAAGAATTTGAATCCCTGAACTTCCATCAGCGTGTAAGAGTGATTAATTCTGTTCACATGGTGAATAGAACAAGGTGAGGTACAGAAGTCGAGGGCAATCCTGGAACAATTTTCTCCTATCCGCTTCAGACTTAACCATTCTGTCTTTAGTCATGTCACTGGGGCTCACAAAAGTCACAAGTAGCATTATGGGGACCTCAGCAAAGGAGAAGGTATGGAGGTGTTTTTACATGGTGAATGGCAGTGTGTGTGCATGATGGGGATGGAGAGGTGCATTCCTCCATGGTCTTAAGAGGTAAAGACAAAGATAATGTTTGTGTGACATGCTGGTATAGTAAAGTTTCCCTTATGCTGGCAAGAGACTTGGCATTGACCCCTGAATCTACTTGCCTTTCATAAAACATGAAGATAGCTTAAGGAACCATGTGATTCTGGTCCAACATTCTTTTTATAATTTCAAAGGTTCCAAAGGAAAAAAGAAACCTTAACCACAAGAGTAAACAGCAGAAGATGAAAACCTAAAAACATAAAATATAATATATAATAAATATAACTTGATACATAAATAATATAAGAAATATGAATGACTAACTTTAAAGTAAAAACAAGGACAAAAAACACAAAGTTGGTTCTTTTTTTTCACAGTTTCCTGGGATTTCCTTTTTCCTTGGTGGAAACTTGCTGATCAACAATTTGAACTGAACACCTGCCCAAGAGAAAAAATAGTAGATGATAAGGTGCTGAGCACATTTATTACACTTCCCAACTCAAACACTTCTAATGGCTCCCCACTGCCTGTGTAATTAGATAAAGACAGCTCACCAAAATCTACATTCTTTACTTGTTGCTGCATAACAAATGACCACATCTTAGTGGCTTAAAACAACACATATTTATTATCTTATAGTTTCTGTGAGTCCAGGGTTAGAAGTCCAAGCACAGCTTAGCTGGTTCTCTGCTCAGGGTCTCACCAGGCTGCAATCAAGCTGTTGTCCAGGGCTGAGTTCTTATCAGAGGCTCAGCATGGAAGGACCCACTTCCATTCTCCCTGGGCTGTTAGCAGAAATGGTTTCCTTAGAGGCTGCAGGATTCATCATTCATGGCAGCTTGCTTCTTCAGAGCAAGGGCTGGAGAGGGAATTCAGTCTCTCCAAAATGTGCTCCCATTCTACTTTTTAGGACTTACCCATCCCTTCCACTACTCTTCTAGATGTAGTTTTTATTTAATATTCCAGGAGAACTGGACCTCATGTTATTACCTGAACACTTCCTTCAATCCTCAGCCTCCGTATTTTTATATAGACTGACCTCTCTTCCTGAAAATCCTCCTTAAAAACATCTACCTTCTTTTTTGGCCACACTGCAGGGCTGTGGCCTCAGTTCCCCTACTAGGGATTGAACCCGGGCCACGGCAGTAAAAGCATGGAATCCTACCACTAGACTACCAGGAAACTCCTCTGACATCTACCTTGGTCTAAATCCTACCGAAAGTCCTTCTCAAATGTGTGCTGTATTCCTTTTTGAAATGTTAACACCTTGCTAATACTTCCCATGAAAATTGTCAATCCTGACATGTATTTTTGGTTCATTTCAAATCAACTTTAAGAAGCTCTGGATGCTGTCCAACAGGTATATCCCAAGAGGATCATTGGTCCAAGGGCTGAGCCTCAGACTCCAGAACGGATCCATACTTTATTACTCTTTCTCTCTCTTGATTTTCCAGGCTTGTTTTGTTTTTGCATTACAGCTGCACATCACCTCCTCAACTTTATGTGGATGCCTGGCAGTCCAGATTGTCATGTGATTGGTTTTCCAAATACTTTCTCTGCTGCAAGTTAAGGCTGTCCTCCCCTGCTAGGAGTTGCTCTCCATACAATCCTCCTCTCTCCATTGAAATGCTGGTCCCTTTATTCAGGAAGTGCTGTAACTTTAGAGTATAAAAATCACCTGGAGAAAGCTTGTTAATATGCAAAACCCTGGAACTTACTCCCAAAGTATGTATCAGTACATCTGTTGTGGGCCCCAGGAATGAACATTTTTTCAAACACCATAGGGTTCTCAGATGCAGATAATCCACGAGCATACCCTGAGAACAAAGGTTGTACCCATTCAACCCACTTTCTAATTTCAAACTTTTCTCAAATTTCTCAAGGTCACTTCTTCACAATCTCAATCTCAGTCTCAGCAGATGATTTAGCCCAGTGGTTCTCAAACTTTTCTTTATATTATAATCACCAGGGCAGCTTAGAAAAATCCCAATTTCCAATCCACTTCCCATACCAATTAAATCAAATCTTCCTTTGGGGTTAATTATTTTTTAATCAAAGTATAAATACATACAGTATTTTTACACAGATTTTAAGTATACAGTTCAGTGAGTTTTAACAAATGTATTCATCTCAGTAACCAACATCCTAATCAAGATATTGGACATTTACATCAACCTGGAAAGTTTTCTCTTGCCCATTTGGGTCAACACTCCTCTCCTTCCAGAAGCAACTACTACTGTAATTTTTATCCTCATAGATGATGATGTTGATGATGATGATGATGATGATGATGATGATGATGATGATGATGGTGATGATGATGATGATTTTTGCCTGATCTTGATGGAATCATACAAAGTGGGTTCATTGTTTCTGGCTTTTTTTTTTTTTCTCAATGTAATGCTTTTGAAATTCATGAAACTCATGGTTGGCATGAGTATTTTTTAAACTTTTTAAAGTATTTACAATGTATAGTCAACTTTGAGAATCAAAATTTATCCTAATCATTTTCAACTTTGTATGGTGTGTTAACAAGTTTGACAAATGAACAAAATGAGGTTTAAAGAAAGAACTTATATAGCTTATAAAGGTAGGAGCCAGAATTTAAACACATGTTTATTATTTGCTGAGTCATACCTTCCAGCTAGTATTATCGTGTCATGTTCCTTGTCCATTAATTATACCACTTCAATCTTTTCTTCACCACTGGCTTTTTTTATTTCCCTCACTCTACAATAATGCTTAGGGTTTCTGTAACCTAAAAATAAATAAATACATAAAATCTTTCCTTTAAACATGTCAGCCTTCAAGCTACATCCTTGTTTCTTTCTTCCCGTCCCTCCTAACTCACTTGTAACTTCCCGCTTTACTGCTCTACCCACTGCACAAACTAGCTTCAGCCCCTACCACATGACTGAACGGTTCTTGGGCCAGCAGTGATTTCCTAATTGCCCCATTCAGTCTTTCAGCTTAGTGTTCATTCTGATCAATTCTTGGCCACTCTTTCCCCACGTCCTTTTTCATATGTTCAACTGACGGGACAGAGGCCAGTGGGAGACAGCTTAGTCTCAACTAGTAACTAAATCCTATTTTAGTATTAATCAAGGTCAAATGAGGAATCAGATTCATGGTTATAGTAATAATTGCCTAACAACAGTTGGCAGTTGTAACAGTCTACTATACACAGATTGATGGTGCGGCAAAATCTGAAGAGAAGAATATAAACTCCTCTCTCGAGATATAGACAATTTTGTTGATTAGACAAGACTCAAGTTTTAAAACCATTGTAGTTTATCATACTATTAAACAGTTTCAAATGAATACATGTTAGACTGTATGGTACATACTATAAGTACAGTAAGTATTCAGAGAAGAAAATATATTTCTGGGCAAAGATAATCATAGACTAGTGGTGTATTTTGTTAAGATTCAAGCCAGAAAGATGAGATGGGAAGGATGGTCCAAGCAGAGGACCTTGCACCAGCAAAGGCAAAGAGCTCATTTTCTTGATGATGGTTTTCTCCATTCCCTGGCTTTTCTATATGACATTTTCCTTAGTCTCCAATCTCCATTTCTCCCTGCTTCCATTGATTACCATACTTCCCATTAAAACTCCTCCTGGGCAGACTGGTAGCCCCATGCTTAGCTGTGCCCATCCACTCTAGCTCTGCTGACTGTCTGGCTCTTTATCCACCTAGAAGACCCATGCCATCTTCCAGATTATACTGGGATTGAATCTAAGGTTGGACAACCTAGTCAACCTCTTTCTTAATAGTTCTCTAAATTCCCCAGAAGAGCCTCTTTTCAAAGAACATATAATTGTGAAAACATTTAAAAATCATCAAAAGATGTTCATATAGAAGCATAGCAGGGGACTCACATTAGCACAGCAATATCATACATACTCTTCTCAGCAACTAAGCTTGGAGTTTCTCTTAAGTTTTCAAAGCTGAGATCCCTTTAATCTGGAACTGACCTGCCCAACGTCTGCTTTTCCTAGATGGAGAACTAGAAAGGGAATTTCCTCTCCCACCTAATTGAGTTGCTTTCCAAACACTACAATTCAGGTCTCAAACTTCTTGGACTCTCTCTTCTGTACCATAAAGTCTTCCTCCTCACTGAAGAAATATTGTAGGAATCTGGAAGTCATTGCAATAGCTGAATTTGTTGCCTAGTATAGATCAAAACCTTGCTTTATCTAAACGATGCATCTTCACTGAGCAATTAGGCATTAGAAAAAAAGTTAAACTTTTTTCTTTTTTAAATCAAGACAACTCATCTCATGAGAGTACTGCTATCCTACCAAGACGCACCATATTGTGGCCAAAGTTACAAAAAAGCCTGACAAGGCCATGAACGGTGTTTCAAAATATAAGTTTTATTATCATTCAGGTGTGGTGAGACCAGCATACCAGGGGATGATTGCCATTGAAAAGGTAGTTTGTTATACTCGCAGATCCGAAGCGGAGGGGGTACACCACACCTCAGGAGGTCACACAGGGAAGCACCAGTGTGGGTCAGGAGGCAGAAGGAGATGGAGAAATATGGCAAGAACCTTTACTGTGGTTTCCGTGGGAAGGACCAGGCAAGGCAGGGAATCATCAGGCTTAGGACTGGCTAGTTTGAATAATTTCAGCAGGGTCTGGGGAATAGGGGCTGACCCTAGTTGTCTGGTACCTGGTCCTGGGATGATTAGGGCAGGTGGATGGTGGGCCAGAGTGTGACAGCCCAATAAAGAAGGTGATTGGGCTATGGGCTCTGGGTTGGTTGGTTTGCATTTGAAAGTACACTCTCCAATGAGTTTACTATCTCTAGGAATTGGCTAACTCTGGGAGAGGCAGTCTCTCCCCATCGGCAAAGCCCCACATATCAAAGCATCAGAATAAAAGAATAGAGATGGTTAATACAAATGGTTGGGTATGATGGGGAATGATATCCAGGGGAGAGAGGAATTGTAGGGCCCACATTATCACCAGTGACTTTTCCCTTTCTCACTCAACTCTGAAGAAGAGAATAGTTGTAATATGTTACTCCTTCTTCTTCCTCCTGCCTTTGGAGGATGCTACCTGAATCTGCCTTCTCTGCAGAGTCTCACAGGGCTTTTGGAGCAGGATGCTGTAAGACGTCAGTGCTTCCTAATTAGAGAAATTCTGAGTAGCCAGATTATCGTGGAGCTAAACCCCGTCCCCTGCTTCAGAGGAGCAATTGCAGTGCACTGTAGGTGGCACCTGTACTGCTCAAATAGCTATGAATCTAAACTCTGGAATTCTCTTCTATTGGGTGCTCATTTTAAAGAAGGAAACGCATTTCTGAATCTGGGCAAGAGACCAATTTTAAAGGGAAGTTGAATTTTACCCTTATATGAGTCTTTGACTTAGGGTTGGTAAAAGACTACTTCCAGATCCTAAATTTGAAGTTTAAAACATAGTCTAGATTAGTGATGCCATTTTTCTAAGGCAAGTTGTTTTAAAGACATATAAACTATATCATTCTCTTTAATCAGAGAATTGAAGATCTATCAGTTAGTATTTTATTTTATTTTCTATTTTCCTGGAAACGGCTACTTTATTGGTGAGGACAGGTTGTAATAAGAAACGATATTTATAGATAAATATTAAAAGATAAAAGAGACAATTGCTCATAATCGCCTTGTTGATGGAGCCATTTTAGAGTGTTGGGTTAAAGTACATTGTTTTCTGATAGAGCAATGGTTTCCATCAAGTCCAGCTACCAGCAGCACGGTGCAGTCAGAACAGAGGGCTGATGCCTTGGTCTTACACAGGCCCCCCTGGCTGTGTGCTTGTCACCTGGACGTCTCTAATTCTCAGTGACCTCCTTTGTAAAGTGAGACCATCACTATGGGTTTTTTAACAGAATTTTTAAAATTGTGGTAAAATACACATGACATAAAAGTTACTGTCTTAACCATTTTTAGACGTACAGTTGAGTGGCATTCAGTACATTCACGTTGTCGTGCTGCCATCATTATCGTCATCGTCTGGGCGTGAAGACCCATGCTATCTTCAGAGAGTTTCACACAGAACTGTTTTCATCTTTCAAAACTGAACTCTGTACCCATTAAACAAACACTTCCCATTCCTTCTACTTCCAGCCTCTGGCAACCCCCAGTTTATTTTCTGTCTCTATAAATTTGACTATTCTCAACACCCCATGTAAACAGAATCATACAGTATTTGTCCTTTTAAGACTGGCTTATTTTACTGAATGTAACCTCAAGTTTCCTCCATGTTGTAGCATGTGTCAGAATTTCCTTCTTCTCTAAAGCCTGAGTAAGAGTCCCTTGTATGTCCATACAACATTTTATTTATCCATTCATCCACCTGTGGACATTTGAGTTGCTTCCCCATTTTGGCTCTTGTGAATGATGCTGCTATGAACATGAGTGTACAAATATCTCTTTGAATCTCTGACTTTGATTCTTTGGGGAATATACCCAGAGTGGAATTGCTGGATCATACGGTAATTTTATTTTTAATTTTTTGAGGAACAATCATACTGTTTACCATAGTAGCTGCACCATTTTACATTCCCAGGACTGGATATTTTTAAATGTCCTTTCCACGTCTAAAATTCTAGGACCCAATACCTGTTTTAAAATAATCACTCTAAGCCATTTCCTCTTTATATGGACATCTTGATCACCAAGGGAAAATGCTCAAACATCTTTTTTTTTTTTTTTTTGCGGTACGTGGGCCTCTAACCATTGTGGCCTCTCCCGTTGTGGAGCACAGGTTCCAGACACGCAGACTCAGCGGCCATGGCTCACGGGCCCAGCCACTCCATGGCATGTGGGATCTTCCAGGACCGGGGCACGAACCCTTGTCCCCTGCATTGGCAGGCAGACTCCCAACCACTGCGCCACCAGGGAAGCCCACTCAAACATCTTTTACTCGGAAAGCTTCTTGTGATCTCTCTCTCTCTTTTTTACAACTGACTTATATACCTTCATAGTAACCTTATTTTCCAGGGTCAAACCCTAATCACTTTTTAAATTAACTTTATTTTTCTCAGGGATACGAGCTCCTGGAAGGCAGAGATCAAGTTTTATTCTTCTTTAGCTCCCCAGTGCCTGATACAGAATAATCGAGCAGCAAATGTCTGTTGAATGAATGTGTGGATGGATTGGAAATAAATAGGATCAAATAATTCCAAATGAGGAATTGAGGAAGTGATTAAAAGTAGTAAAATTGGAGAATAATTTTCTCTGATGCAAAATATTTCCTGCGAGAGTCTGAGACTCAAATAATGATAAGCATACTAATAAAAATAGCTAATATAGTACTGTCGCAACCATCAGCAAGGGAGGATCTTCTCCCTTGGGCTCTGGGATGCCTAGTTTAACATTTTTGCTCCTGCAGGCTGGCACGCCCAGAGGATGGACTGGTTGCTTTAATGCCCATCAACATGATAGTGCAAAAGGGGCATTCAGTGCCCATTCACGGTGGAGCAGAGAGGGGCCTTTCTCCACGCGTCCCCATCAGGCAATACAGAAAATTTGTCTCTGATGCTGTCAGGGACCTCAGGATCCAATGATTCAGAGCCCGGTTCTCTTGGATGGTGTAGCCGAGTTTCAGAGAAGGGAAAATGCTGTTCTCAGGTTATGGCAAGAGGGCTGCGTCCTAGATCTGGAGATTCCAACAGGTGCTCTCCCCACACAGTTACAAACTATTTTTACATCACTTTGCTGAGCTGTGGAGGGCAAGCCTGTAATTGCATACAGAGAAAAGACCCTCTGGCGGAGGTCTTCAATTTAGAGAGCCGGAATTTAAGTTGCTTCCACCCCACACTAAACGAAAGGCCGTGAACTGTGGACAAGCAGGTGATAGTTCTGGACCCAGACGACAGGACCGCAACTGCCCTGGTGCAAGAGCCCTCCTGCCAGGCTGTATTTGCTCCTGGGAATACTGCCCAAAAGGAATACTCCCTTTGGGCAGTTTCGCGCAAAACAGACATGGAGGATGTCCAGCGATCCCCGGGAGAGGAAGCTGCTATTCCCGTGTTGGCCATGAAAGTGGGCGAGGGAGGATGCTGTCCTCTGCCTGCTGGGCGGGGCCGGGGCGCACCTGCCGCGTGGGCTCCGAGCGGTGGGAGGGGCAGGGGCGGCGCGCGGGACTCTGCTCTGACTGTCCCGCCGCCAGGGCGCAGCCGCGCTCCAACGGCCACTCGGGGCGCACGGCGGCCGCGCCTGGGGTGCCAGGTGAGCCGCGATCTGGGGGGAGCGGGCCCCGCGGGCGGGAGGGAGCCGGGTATGGGGGACCTGCGCTGATCCGGGAGCGGGGACCCAGGTTGCGGGACGCCCTGAGCCAGCGGGAACAGAGCCTCCGGGCACGGGCACGTCTCTGCTGCAGGACCAGGCGAAAGCCAGAGCCCCAGGCCCCCAACTTCTTATCTCAGGGCAGCAGTAGCAACCCCGCATCCTGGCAGGGGGCAGGGGCGCATTTGGGCAAAATAAAAGCCCAGAATGGCCAGAGATTTGTCTCAGGGAGGCCTGGAGCAGTTCCAGACTATGGATTTCTCCTACCTTTTTCAGGACCAAGCGTGGGGACTTTGGGGGCAGAGAGTTCATCTCTGACATCGATTGATTCCGCCCTCCGGATGCGTACTTAGATCACACTGTATGCTTCTGGGCTTCATGGTGTTAGCAAAGCCCAGAGACGCTGCCCCACAAAGCCCTCAGCGAGCACACCAACAAAACATTTTCCCCCGAAATGCCTTTATTATATCTTGCTTTGTTTCTTTGCTATAGATTAAGCGAACAAGTTTAGGATTGTCTCTAAACGTCCAAATTGGATGTAAAACGTGTGTGTGTATTTCCATAGATTTTATTTGATTGGAGAATATTAAAGATCAAATAGCTAGCATCATACCTTTGGGCCCCATCAATGTGGCAGGTCCTAAGAGTCGTCAGGGTACCTGAGTTGCAGATTCTTATTTGAAATTTGGGTCTGAGGGAAGAGTTGGGGAGAGGGGTCCTTCCGGGTCCAGGGAGAACAACATTCACCCTCTTCACAAGTGTGTCTGGGCTGAGAACTGGTCTGCTTTCCACAAGTACGAAATTAAATTAGTTTACAAATAGGTAGATGAGGAAACCAAGATGCATCTTTGTGAATGAAAGGTTTATCCAAGGTTCTTCTTGGTAACCACGTGCAACCCTAGCTGCGGGGTTTCCAAGGCCTCTGAGGGAGGGTGAGAGGGTGAGAGGGGCAGTGTTCCAAGTTTATCCCTCCCTGGTCCACTGGAAATTTGGGAAAAGGAGGAGAGAATGGGTGTTAACTTAGCCTTGGGTTTTCAGCACCAGAAGAACCCAGGGTGTGGCAGGGGGAGCTGCAGAGCAGTTGGGGGCTGTTGGATAAGGAGTTTATTACAAAATCATCAGATACCCTAGAAAAATCACATGGCTTCATTAATCCCACTTGACTTGTTCCCACCAAGTGGGCAAGAATCCTCTATGGGACACAAAGTAGCATATGCTGCACCCTGAATAGATACCACATCCCGAGTCCTGCCTTCTTTGTCCTCAGAAGCTTGCAATCCCAGTCTGTGAGGTTCATATGCAGGCTGGCCTTAGGATGACGGTCCTGAGCTGTGCATTCCCAAAACACTGACATCCTGCAGCTAGCCTCAAACACTCCCAATCTCTTCCAAATTTCAGAAAAAAAAGTAGAGGCTAAAATCAGGGAGGTTTTTTTCCATCATAAAAAATTCCCAAATCTTTGGTGCTTGCTTTTATTTGTGTGGCATCTAGTTTAGTTCAAACATATCCATCTGGTTATGTTGAAGCTTACTAGATCATTCTTTCTAGTTTATACAGAGTCCGGTAGTCCTCGGGGGTCTGTAACCGCCCTATGACTGAGATCCACAGTAGGGAATACACCACATCATTCCACAATGTCCTTTGAATGGAAATGGTGCCTCTGTGGTCATCCGGTGCTCTGGTGGCAGCAGTGAATTGCACAGGACTCTGGAACCGTCGAGGAAAGAAACTACCTCATTCTACTTCACTCACAGCCCCGACCAGTTTTGTCTCCTGTTCTTAACTTCACACGTATTTTGTAAACTCAAACCATTCTTTTAGTGAGGTTTAGTGGAGAGGGGTGACACTTCTTGGTCAACCCCTGCTCCCTTACTATTGGTCAGTCATTGTTCAATAAATCCCAAGCTGCACTGTTGTTTTTCAAAACAATAAGGTGGTTGTTTCTACCTACAGCCTGCCTTTTCCTGATATGATTATGGCTTAAAATGGCCCCATAACATGGCAGGGGTTTATTTGCAATGACAGAAATTAATTTTGCACCTTATTTTAAAATCCATTAAAGAATCAAACTTTTTTTTGGAATAACCATTGCTGCTTTACTAGCTTTTTGGCACAAGATAACTTTTGCTGATGTTACTCATGATTCTTTTATTCGACAATATTTATTGAGGCCCACACAATAAATATGTGTGTCGGCCCCTGGGGTACGAGGTGACTTCATGCTTCTGCTTTCAAGGAGCTGACAGATAAGCAGTCTTGAATCTTGACTTGCTAAGAACAGACTTCAGAAAGTGCTACTTCAGTGACTCCCTGACCCTGACCATTTTCTTTTGGGTTTAAATGACTGCCTTCTATCCACGCATAAGCCCATTATGGCTTTTGGCCAAGGGAAAAACTATCGACTGTGGTTTCCTGGCTTCACAGCACTCTTGCTGGTCAGCAGTGCCTAACTCCTGTCACCCTTAGTTCTGTGTCTGTGGTAGTTCTACAAATAGCAATACCAGTGAGAGTAAATTAACTAAACCAGGAGAGAAACATTCGCTTTTGATTGGTAATACATGGTCCCAGGGAGCACTGGCCTCTCACGTGTGGGTCCTGACAGCAGCCCTCTTGGACTCTGTCACACCTCAGTGCCTGGCAGGCTTCCTATCCCTGAACTATTCTTTCCCCAATTCATTCAGAATAAAAGTAATAAATGTTTAAATGCATTCTGAGATTTCTCTTGAAACCTCTTGACCTCTGTCACACCTCAGTGCCTTTGCACATGTTATTCCTTTTGTCTGGAAGGCCTTTCTTCTCTTCTTGCTAGTTTCAGATTAAATATTCCCTCCTAAATGATGTTCCTTTAGTGCCCTCTCCTATTCTCTAGGTAGCTGTTCCCTCCCTTCTTTGTAATATCAGTAGCCTTGTACTATTCATCTATCAAAGGACTTAGTGATTAACACCTAACATGTATTGAGCACTTATTATGTGCCCAGTAGTGTTCCAAGTGTTTTTCGTGTCTTTTTTCGGGGGGATATATTCACAGTTCCATGAGGTAAGGTTGTATTTTGTTAAAATAATTTCTCCGTCCATCTCCCCAAGTAGACTGAGATAGTGGCTTGTACATCTGTGCATGTTATTCATTTGGTATCTGTAGGACCTGGCAGACTGCCTAATTAATACACAGTGGGTGCTCCATAAATATGTAAGTGGATGCATTTTACCAACAGCATTTACATCCAAATAATAACCTAATTGTAAGTAATTCTTCTTTTAAATGATCTTCATGCAGAAATTCACAGTCAAAATTTTAGAAAACACTGACAAGCAAGAAGAAGAAAGGTTAAAATCCCACTCCTCTCAGCCCTGGAGAGCGTAAGCAACTTGCTTAGGGACACACAACTACTCTTTGGCTAAACAGAGTCAAGGTCAGGGCCTCTGGCAATAGCACCCAAGCTTTTAACACTGCATGAAGCCGTTGTTCCTCCTCCCCCTGCAAACACACCCCTCACAACACGAGCAAATTATGTTGACTGTTAAAATAGGTTGGAAGAGCTGAAATTTGAAAATGAAATCTACCAGACATATAATGTTGGAATGCATGAAATCTACATTTTAGAAATGTCTGGTATTCAGTCTCGTCATGCCTTTGCACTTCCCATTGCATCCCTCCTTTAGGGTCATCCAGATTGAGAGGCAGACAGTGAGGCAGTTTGGAAAGAGAATGGGTTCTAAGTCAGACAAACATAGGTTCAAATCCCAGCTGTGCCACTAGTTGTGTTACCAGGAACAGGTCGCAGTTTTAGTCTCTTCTGTAAAATAGAGACGGTAAGAAATGTTCTCAGCGTTTTGTCAAGTTTAGAGGTAACACATTGGTGAAGTGCCTCACGCGTGATTAGTGGTGGATCTTGCTGGGGTTAAGTCTGTAATGGTGACACTCTAGGGCATACCTCAACAGCAACCTGGCCAAGTCGTCTTCTACAGCTACAACGTGGGGTTTTCCACCCCAGTCCTTTATTTTACTTCTCATAGTATTTAACTTTTATATTATTGTTAGATGTCTTTAGTAACTTGCCTTACAGTCATTTTCCTTGAAATTCAATTTCTTCCTCAGGGTCTCTTTGGAGATTAAAGAGAAAGAGTGGCAAATTTAGGCTGTTAGAGCAAATTTCATTGAAAAGTGGATCATTGTTTTCATTACCCTACCATTAATGTTTTCTATTTTCCTTTATCAGCGAGTTACTTTCTCTCGATTCGTATCGCCAAACTGCACTCTCTTGTTTTCTTGCAAAATGAAAGGAGACAACCATGGATGACCCACTAGATGATGTTGCAAATGCTTCTGATTTCCCCAGTTATGCAGCTGCTCTTGGAAACTGCACTGATGAAAAGATCCCATTCAAGATGCACTACCTCCCTGTTATTTATAGCATCATCTTCCTGGTGGGCTTTCCCGGGAACGCAGTAGCAATTTCCACATACATCTTCAAGATGCGGCCCTGGAGAAGCAGCACCATCATCATGCTGAACCTGGCCTGCACGGACCTGCTGTACCTCACCAGCCTGCCTTTCCTGATTCATTACTACGCCAGCGGAGAAAACTGGATCTTTGGGGATTTCATGTGCAAGTTTATCCGCTTCGGCTTCCATTTTAACCTGTATAGCAGCATCCTCTTTCTCACCTGTTTCAGCATCTTCCGCTACTTTGTCATTATTCACCCGATGAGCTGCTTTTCCATCCATAAAACTCGATGGGCCGTGGTGGCCTGTGGGGTCGTGTGGATCATTTCACTGGTGGCCGTCATGCCCATAACCTTTCTGATCACGTCAACCACCAGGACCAACAGATCCGCCTGCCTTGACCTCACCAGCTCAGATGACCTCACGACCATCAAATGGTACAATCTAATTTTGACCGCGACCACTTTCTGCCTCCCCTTGGTGATCGTGACACTTTGCTATACGATGATTATCTACACCCTAACACAAGGACCTCAGACGCACAGCTGCCTTAAGCAGAAAGCTCGAAGGCTAACCATTCTGCTGCTCCTCGTGTTTTATATATGCTTTTTGCCTTTCCATATCTTGAGGGTCATTCGGATTGAATCTCGCCTGCTTTCCATCAGCTGCTCCATTGAGAATCAGATCCATGAGGCGTACATCGTTTCTAGACCGCTGGCTGCCCTGAACACCTTTGGCAACCTGTTACTGTATGTGGTGGTCAGCAACAACTTCCAGCAGGCCGTCTGCTCGATGGTGAGATGCAAAGCAGGTGGGGACCTCGAGCAGGGAAAGAAAGTCAGTCACTCAAACAACGCTTGAAACGTTTCACATACTCAGCCAAAAAGAAATGCTGATATTTTACCTATAACTTCTAAGAAGTCCAGACTATCTCCCTCGGTGGAACCCTTAGTACATATTGTGCCCTCAGGTAATGATGTGCCAGAGCCAGGGCAGGGCTGCTGCGAGTTCTGTGCAACCTGTCTATTGAGATCCTCCCTTGGGTAGGTATAAGAATGGGATACAGGGCTTCCCTGGTGGTGCAGTGGTTGAGAGTCCGCCTGCCGATGCAGGGAACGCGGGTTCGTGTCCCGGTCTGGGAGGATCCCACATGCCGTGGAGTGGTTGGGCCCGTGAGCCATGGCCGCTGAGCCTGCGCGTCCGGAGCCTGTGCTCCGCAACGGGAGAGGCCACAGCAGTGAGAGGCCCGTGTACCGCAAAAAAAAAAAAAAAAGAAAAGAAAAAAGAATGGGGTACATGTGTATCAGTAAAGTATTCAGATGCAGAATTGGAACTGTGGGCACTCAAAGCCCTCTGGGAGGAAATCTAGTCTCACCAACTTTATATATATAAATTTATAAAATTATATATAGTATATATATATATATATATATATATATATATATATATATATATAAATTGATGTTCACCTACTTTCCCTAAATCTCTCAGTATTTAATGCCACAACAAGAGAAAGCCAATCTTTTCATTCACAGTTTCTTGCTTCTTTATACGCAGGTCTATTTGTATTGAGGCCCTACACTACTCAAGGCATTATTTGTATATTTTTCAATATTAGCTTTTTAAAACACTTAAATTTAAAAAATTTCATATCTTTAATTTTTTTTTAAACTTTGCTTTGAGATTATTAAACTGTGTTTTTCACTAGGCTTTAGTCAGTTGTGTAGATGAAAGCAAGCCAGTACAATACCCTTGAGAAAATTCAAAGATATCCATAGAAATAGCTGTCCATACATAATTATGTATGGACATAATCAATGTCCATACATAATTCCCAAATAGGGGAATTATGTCTTTATTATTGTAGATCATTTTAAAAATTGTTATTGAATTTATAAAAATGATCAAGTTGTACTAGTAATTATCAACATGTCCTGGGGAAGGAAGGAGCACTTTTAGGGGAACAGAAGTACTTTTCATGTATTTATTGGGTATTAAATAAAATCTAACATTGTTTTGATTTCTGTGGGAAAATATTCCAGGAAACACTAATTCTCTTTAGATACCTTCTCTTTTGTGCCTCTCTTGAAAATACATTCTCTAGTATAACAGCTAGAGCTATTTTTGAATTGTGTGTATTTAATTATCATTAAATGTTAATATTTGAGAAAATGCCTAGTCTGGATATTCAAAACCCTGGTAAATATGTTGATACAATTAATAAACTAATTTAAAATCACTGAATAGGCTGGTAATAGTTTTCTCTGAAAATGTAGCATTACTGCTATTATACTTACTGGAAGCTTATGTTCTCCATGTTTACAGAACAAAAATAATTTTAAGAATCAGTTATGGAATAAGGCCGGAAGAGATGATTTAAACAAAGAAAAGGGTACCATAGGAACTCTTCATGATTTTCAGGCTTTTCTAGGACTTAACATCTGACTTAGACCTAAGTGAGGATGCTTGGAGTCAGGAGACCGCAGGCGTGTGGAGGAGAAAGAGGAAAGCCTGCGGCTCTGTGCATGAACTTCCCTGGATGATGGTGTTCTCTCTACCCACTACCTTCTGAGCCATCTTTTCCTGGGCTTTCTTTTCTTTTTTCTTTTTGGCTGCAATGCGAGGCCTGTGGGATCTTAGTTCCCTGACCAGGGATTGAACCCAGGCCCTGGGCAGTAGAAGTGTGGAGTCCTCTCCCAGGCTTTTTTATAGTATGTGGAATGAGCTCTTTCACTAGAGGGCCCAACTTGCCTCTCTGCTCAGGTGCACAGTGTGGAACTGCGTTCAAAATTCCATTTGGAACAGAGAAGCTGGGTAGCTCTCCTCCCCACACCCACACCCCTGATGCACAGCTCAGCTCCTGGGCCATCACCAAAGCATGGCCAGAATAGCCTTTATAGTAATACCGCTATTTTTATTCTAGTCCTTCCCTTTCTCTCTCTCCCTCTCTCTTTCTTTTTCCAACGATTTCACCCACCAGAGAAAAGCTGCCTCAATCTCCTTCATCCCAATCTCAACTTGTCGCTACAGATTCTTTTATCCTTTTCCTTCTTCCCTCCAGTTTACAGACCAACAAATCATCTCTCTTTCTTTCCTTTTTTAAAGAATTTATTTATTTATTTATTTATGCTTGTGTTGGGTCTTCATTGTTGCACGCGGGCTTTCTCTAGTTGCGGCGAGCAGGGGCTACTCTTCTTTGTGGTGCGCGGGCTTCTCACTGCAGTGGCTTTTGTTGCAGAGCGCGGGCTCTAGGCCCACAGACTTCAGGAGTTGTGATTCTTCCCACCGTATCTTAGGTCCTTATTCTGCTCTCTTAGGGACTTGCTCCAACACTCAATCCCACTTTCTCAAATTTTTAACGTTTCTATTACCCTGGATAGTTGACCTTAGCTTGGGAACATGCATCATTTTCCTTTATCCTCAGAATACCCTCCCTTGACTCAGCAGTTCTGTCATTCTCTTACCTGACTGGTTCCCTGCACTCATGGGTCAGGTGCAGATGACTGTCTGCCCTCCTGGGTTCTGCTGATAGAATATAATCACAAAGATCCAAGCTAAATTAGATTCCAAGGGTCAGTTTTCTTTTCCAAAGTAAAGACTTTTGGGCTAATTGTGCTGGAGGATGCAGTTTGGAACTGAGGCCAATAAAGAGATTGATGATACTTCTGAGAATAGAGTGCGACCTGAACGCCCTTTGCCCAGTTCTCCCAGGTGTAGGCAGAGAAAGTACGAGAACAAAAGAACAGAGCTCTGACTGTCTGCCAGAGAGGGAGCTGCCTGGTCTGCTCGCAGCCTAGGAACGAGAAGCAAGTCAGGTTCCCTGAACCTGCGGGCGGGGAACCCAGACACACCTGCTCTGAACTTGGGAGACAGTTATCCCCCCACTTCGTTTTTAACTTTATATCATGGAAGTTTTCAAATCATCACAAAATTAGAGAAATTAGCAAATGACCTCACAGACCCATGGCCTAATTTCCTCTGTAATCAACATCTTACCATTCGGTGTTTCCTCTATCACTTCCCACAGGTTTTTTCTAGAATATTCCAAAGTGAATCCTAGAAAACATAGTAGTTTCACCAATAAATGCTTCAACATTGATCTCTTTCAACACATACGAAACCAAAACAAAATAAAAAATGGTTCCTTCACATTATTTAATATCTAATCCATATGTTCTTTCCACTGGTTGCCTCAGAAGTGCCTTTTACAGTTGCGCTTTTTTTTTTTTCTGAAATCAGGATCCAAACAAGGTCTATGTATTACATTTGTTGATATGTCTGTTAAATTTCTTTTAATCTGTTAGAACTACCCCTCCCTTTATGTATCACTGTTTATTTACTGAAGAAATCAAGCTGTTTGTCCTGTGAAATTTCCCTCATTGTGGGTGTGGCTGTTTGAATTGCATTTTGTTGTTCCTCCACACCTTGTATTTGCTGTAACTTGGAAGGCAGAGCTAGAGGTTAGATTAGATACAGATTAGTTCCTCCCTCCCTCCCTCCCTCCCTCTACCATCAGATTCTCCAGGCTTTTTTGCTTTCATAGTTTTCCAGTCGTTGCTTATTGTTGTCATGATCCACTAGGCTTTTCACAATGGTGACCTTGAAAATTCTAACATTCTTCTGCTTTGTTAGTCATGGCTTTTCTGTAAAGATCTTTGACTCATCAACTACCTTTACCCCTTCCACTCTGAACATAGCTCCCACTGCTCAGGTTTAGCTACCCCTCCACCTTTGGGAAGACACAAGGAAGGGATAGAAAGAGATATGGAAGCTGCCTCTCCATGATTTCCTCCGTGAGAGTGTAAGTGTTGACAGAAATTTCGACAGAATTTCCTTTTAATATGAGACAAAGTTTTGTTCTTTAACTCTTTGGGGTTGACAGCCATGCCTGTGATCTACAGGGCTGGAGCTGCACCCTTGGGGAAGGAGGTTATCAGAGGAGCTTGCTTGCTGCTGCCAAGCTTCTCCTCCAGACCCACCTGAGTGCCTTTGTGTGTCCTCTTGGGCCAGTGCTGGTCATTTTGGTTTTGCCCCAGAGGTTCTGAGAAGGAGTAGAACAAGTAGAACAAAGCCATGTAACATTTGGGGTCAAACTTCATTTCCTGTTCTAATTTTATTCTTAAATTTTACCCAGCAACCTCACTCAATATAATCTACCTGATATTAGATTAGCCCAAATGATATCAAGTGATAGAAGAATAACAACATAAAAATGCCTGAAGGGTGAGAGCCCCTTGTGTTACTGAGTTCCCAGGAAGAAATTATATCATAATACGCACTGATCTTTTTGTTTTTCAATTCTATTTTCTTTTCTGTGCTTCTATCTGAAAATTTTCTATTGATCCTGCCTTGTACTGTATGCAGTTTGCTACTCAGCCTATCCATTGAATTCCTAGTGTCGGATATTGCATTTTTTTCATTTATAGGATGTACATTTGGTTCTCTTTATTAATTCTACCATGTCAGAGAACTTCTTTATCTTTTAATCTATGTTGTCCACCTTTTCCAATATTTTCTAGAACTGAATAATCATAGTTATTTTAAAGTCCTCATCTTTCCATATGTGGATAATCTTCAGGTCTGCTTCCATTGACTGCCCTCTTCCTCATATTTATTGGTCACATGATCCTGTCTCCTGGCATATCTATTAATTTTGACTGAATGACAGAAATTGCATGTGAAAGAATCAAAGAGATCTTCCCTGAGAGGTTTTTCTTTCAGTTGTTTTACTTTTCAATTGTCAAATTTCTATTTATCTCCGCTGCTCTCTGAAGTTTGGCTACTCTCTTATTCACTAAATAAATCATTTTTTCCTTTAACTCTTTGAACATATTTAAATAGCTGCTTTAACATCTTTGTCTATTAAGTCCAATGTCTGGCTTGTATTACTTTCCTCTGAATGCTGTAACAGTTACCACAAATTTAGTGGCTTCAGGCCACACAAGCCTACTCCCTTTCAGAGGTCAGAAGTCTGAAACCAGTTTCCCTGGGCTAATGTCAAGGAGCTGGCAGTCCTGCCTTCCTTCTGGAAACTCCACAGGGGAAACCACTTCCTTGTGCTTTCCGTCTTCTATAAGCTACCTGCATTCCTTGGCTCATGGCCCCTCTTTCCTCTTCAAAGCCAGCAGCGTATCATCTTCAAATCTCTCTGACCTGTGCTTTTACCTGAATATCTCCTCTCTCTGACTCTGATTCTCTTGCCTTCTTTTTTGTTGTAACTTTTGCAGTTATGCAGGTAATTCAGGATAATCTCCTTATCTCAAAGTTTGTAATTGAATCACATCTGCAAAGTCCATTTTACTATGGCATGTAACATGTTTACAGGTTCTGGGGATTAGGATGAGGACATTTTGGAAAGGTTATCGTGCAGCCTATCACAGTGGTTTCTTAAAGGACAACCAGTTAAAACAACAATAATAACAATATAAAGTGACCTACAGGTCAGTTTCTCATTGCGTTTTCTTCCTTTGGCTGTGGGACACATTTTTCTGTTTTGTGTGTCTATCGATTTTTTACTGAATACTGGATATTGTGAATAAATCATTGTAGAGACTCTATATTCTATTATTGTCCTTTGAAGACTGTTGACTTTTCCTCTAACAGACACATCAATTACTTGCTAAGCACCTTGAAATTGTGTTGACTTGGTTTTACAATTTAAGGACAGGTTTGTGAAAAGCCCAAGATGTTTTCCAAGCCCTTTTAAGAAGCAGGACCCTACTGCCAAATTCTGTTTTTCCTATGGTTTTGTCTAGACTTGGTTTTAGAGTTTTTTTCAAAGCATATCTAGAGTAGACCTTACTCTAGGGTGTGGTCTTTATTCCTAAGGTACAGTTTTCTGTTGTCTCTGCAAAATGAGTTCACGGGGCGTTAGGAGGTTTTTCCTCTCTAGTTGGGCATGAACACCAACGTTGACCACTAGTATCTCTGATGCCATAACAGCCTCTTTGTGGTTAATCTCAAGAAGGTTGTCCGTGCAAGCATGGCCCTTGGTCCAGGAGTCACAGGGAATCTCCATATATTTCTGCCCCCTCTCTCTCTTTCACTGATGCTCTGCTGCAAACATTTTAGACACGCTGGCAATGTCAGACTGTGCCCTCTGTCTCCTCGGCTCAGTGGGACCACTGTGCTCTGGTTAGACTCCAGATCTCTATGCCACGGTCAGAAAATTAAGCCTAAAAGGCGCGCTGAAGTGATTGTGGGGCTCACAGTCTTGCTTTGTCTGTGAAAACGCTGAGTGCGTATACTTTGCCCAGTTGTATTTTGTCAACAGCAAGAGAACCTCTCCCTTATGTCCTACTATAGTCTACAGCAGCTGAGGGAGCAGGACCCACATGGAATGCTTCCTGCCTTTTCCACACCAAGAGAATGCTGAGCTTTTGCAGTTGAACCAGAAAGATTCTTGATATGAGGACAATGTCAAAAAAACTATAATTAATACTCTCAGAAACATCCTTGAAACAAGCCAGGAGGTTCTAAAGGAATGATCATTCAAAGAACAAAAAAGAGCTCTTGTATACTACGCTGAAGGAGATTAGCGAGGTTATTCCAAATGCCCTCCACTAACTGCCTACAGCTTGATACGTCCTTTGCACCTTTGCACCGGGGAGTTGGGAGTATTCCTGGCATCTTCTTTCAATTTATCCTAACTGTTTGATATCTAGAAGAAAGTCTTAGAGGCTGGTAGTATGATGCCAGAGTTGTTTCTTGATTTCAGTGTAGGTGAAGCATTCTCTGATTTTTATTATTTTGTGTGCATTTGAGTTTAGGAAAGTGGTATTTTTCAAGGTGCACTTACATCGTTGAGTTTCTTGGAGTTGCTCTGTTTCCTTGTTCTTATTTTGTCTCTATGGTTGCATATTATATGACACGTATAGGAGTATATGTTATATGATAACATAATAGCATATAATTTGTTCTCCATGATTTGGGAATGTGCCCATAGCCTGATCATATTGTTTTTCTTTTTGGAAATGCTTGCTAACACTACATTAATGCTCCTAAATGATGCTTTTTGGATTAATCACAGTACCTTCCACAAACATTTGAAAAGTAAATATAGATGCATAAAGTATTCTTTATTCAGTTTATATCTTTGCTTGTTGAACACAGGGATTTAAAGAACAGAGGAATGCACAGCCTACATGTTTAGGATTATTTTTAATTTCTATTCAGGTTAACTAACACCAGCATCTTCTAAAGCCCTACTATGTGCAAAGTACTGTGCTATACCCTGGATATATAAACCTTAGTAATAAACAATTCTGCTTTCAAAGATACTACAGTCTTGCAAACTAACTGTGTTATTCATATGTGCCTTTCAGGTTGAGTATTTATGTCGTGCTGCAATCAAATCTCAATGAAAAGTTTATCAAGTTCTTTTCACCATTATAGTTTATCATTATTCTAGTTATATCTAAAGAGCTCAACCCAAAGGGAGCATTTCAGGAACATATATAATTATCTAAATCCCTCTCACCAATAACACTAAAGTGTGTTCTAAGTGGTAAATCCACAGAAATTTCCTAGGGTGCTAATTGTACATGGTTAAATGCCCCATTTACCTGTTTAAATCCACATAGGAGATGAACAACACCACAGTATTTGGTATTAAATACTTAATATTATCCCATTATCAGAGGCAACATTTTTTTGGGGGGGGAAGGTGACATTTTAAATACCTTAATCTCACATCACAAAGCCAAGAAAAAATCTAAATATGCACCACAAATGATGCCCTTGGTATCCAATAAGCTACCTCCATTTTGCAAAACATTTTCTGATTCACATAACCCATCTAACAGTTTGAATAATAGTGCTGGGTTTTTTGCTAAACTCCGGGGCAAATCCAAATATTATTGATATTAAAGAATTAAAATAAGGCCAATCTTAAAGCTTCTATTCAAATTTTAACCATTCATTGTATATATATATATATATATATATATATATATATATATATATATATATACCACATCTTCTTTATCTATTCATCTGTCAATGGACATTTAGGTTGCTTCCATGTCCTAGCTTGTAAATACTGCTGCAATGAACATTGGTATATATATACAATAAAATATTACTCAGCCATAAAAAGGAATGAAATTGGGTCATTTGTAGAGATGTGGATGGACCTAGAGTCTGTCATACAGAGTGAAGTAAATCAGAAAGAGAAAAACAAATATTGTATATTAAATATTTGTGGAATCTAGAAAAATGGTGCAGATGAACCAATCTGCAGGGAAGGAATAGAGATGCAGACACAGAAAATGGACGTGTGGACACAGGAGAGGAAGTGGGGATGGGATGAACTGGGAGATTAGGTTTGACATATATACACTACCAGGTGTAAAACAGATAGCTAGTGGGACCGTGCTGTATAGCACAGGGAGCTCAGCTCGGTGCTCTGTGATGACCTAGATGGGTGGAATGGGGGGGTGGGAGGGAGGTCCAAGAGAGAGGGGATATCTGTATACATATAGTTGATTTGCTTCGTTGTATAGCAGAAACTGACAAAGCATTGTAAAGCAACTATACTCCAATTAAAAAAAAAATTCTTCTAACCATTCATGAAAAGACTGCTGAAGTTCAGCTTTTGTGAATTTTTCTCTAACCACTCATTCTAAGATAGTCAATCCTGCAAATTCTTTTTCTTATTCATGAAGCCCTTTGGGCACCTTGTCTTATAGGACTTGGATTATCACTCTTCCGTGTCCATGTGTTCTTTTTCTCCCCAGTGAGATTATTAACTCCTCCAGTGCAAGGTCACATCGTGTTTCCAGCTCTTAGCAATATGCTAGAAGGCATGAATATAGAACAACAACGAGCACAAGCCTCTTTTAGAATGCAAAATACCTGCTTTATAATCCCTATTCTTACTCAACCAATTTCTGGATATAGGAAATTCATGCTTAAATTGAGCCTTTGGATCGCCTTTGAAGGCAAGGGAAAAGACTTCTGTTTCTGGTAACACAGTAGATTAAATCTACTGCACAACCTTCCAATTGGAACTGGTGAAAATGGCTAAATAAAATATTTTCATAAACACCTATAAAATGCTCACTGAACTGGTAAGAAACTAAAGAATCCACAAAGGGAAAAATTAAATATAAAAATGGAAAACTGGAAGTTGGCAGGCAGCAAAAGCAGCAATGTTCCAAATAGTATCTACAAAATAGTATCTGCTTTTCAGGCTAAGTTTTTGAGCCTACGAAATCTGTGTCGGGAAGAGTAGGGTCATCAGACCTCCTGATTTACCCAGGACAGTACTAGTTAACGTTTGCTGCTCAGGTGTAATCATTCATTGAACCCACTTTTATTCTTAAAAGTGTATGGAATGATACATGCTCATCCTAAGTATAAAAGACAGGACATAATGTATGGAACTCAAAAAGGTTGGGGTTCTAATAGGAGATCTTTGCAAAATTCTGCACATCAGTGTTAGGGGGAATATTAAATAAGACTACAAAGCAGAAAGGAACAGCATGTAAAATAGTCTGTATTTGCTTTGACACTGGATGGAAGGAAAAGGAATTTGCCCCTGAGAAATCATCGTCAGCATCAAGCGCTCATGTAAATTTGTTGTTACCTGCATGTTAAAACTGAAGTTCAAGTGGAGAATTGAATTCAAAGTAACTTCCAGATGGGTAGGACTACCAGGCAACTGGCAGAAGCATATGCAAAAGCTCTCTGAGGGAACACGACTTTAACCTAGGTCTCCAAGAATTCCTATTGGTAAAATTTCCAAGGAAAATGAGAAACACATGTAAAAATAAATCACAGGAAGTGTCAACAAAAAGGCACAATGGGTGAAATGCATCAGAATTAGAGGACAGAAGAAGCAGACTGTCAAAGATTTCATATGTGAGAAATAGCAGACATTAATTGCAAGATGGAATGTTTATTTTCTGTAAAAAATTGAGTCTTGAGAAGAAGAGTGATGGAAGGGAGACTATTAATAATATTTGCTTAATATTATTAAGCAAACCCCCCCCAGACTTCTAGAACTAACAAACATAATCAATTAAAATACAAATGTTGATGGATAGGAGGCCTGACACAGAAAAAGAAAATTAATAAATTGGACATGAAATAAGAAAAAAGCTATCTGGAATGCAACCCAAAGCAGCAAGGAAATGAAAAATTTGACAGAGTTTGGCCTTGAGGAGAAGGTGAGAAGGCCCAATATGTATCTGAGCAGATTTTCAGAAGGTGATAAAAAAGAGACTGGGGAAAATAACAAAAACAGTTGGGTAAGGAGATCACATGTTTATTGTATTAATTGACAAGCAAACAAATAGATTATAGAAAGGAAGGCTTTGTATAGAACAGTGATGACAATCTAAATCATATCCTTCTAAACCAAGGATATGATTAATTCAATTCTGTTCACCTGGGAGTTATAAAAGATGATAGACAGATATCAATTAATCCAAATGAAATCAAGAAAGAGGAAGGAAAAAGAAACAGAAAAGTGGGACAAATAAGGCCATAAAATACAATGGAAAAACAAATATGTCAATAATCACAATAAATGTGAAAAAACTACATATTCCAATCTAATGTGTAGATTCTCAGACCACACTTTAGTACAATCTATTCTCTTTTATTTATTTATTTTATTTTAATTAATAAGTTAATTTATTTGGCCATGCCGTGCAGCATGTGGGATCTTAGTTCCCTGAGCAAGGATCAAACCCGTGCCCCCTGCACTGGAATCACAGAGTCTTAACCACTGGACTGCCAGGGACGTCCCTCTCTGCTCTTTTAAAGAGACACATCTACAATATAAAACAACTTACTAACTTACAAAGGAATAAAAAAAATGAAACATACTTGTATCAATGAAAGCAATAGAAATTGTCCCAATACAATAGAAGTTCATTACTCATGTAAAAATTCATTGTAGGTGTTCCTGGTCAGAAAGTAGCTAATGTCCACACAGTGATTCAGGGACCCAAATGCCTTTCAACTCATTACTTCTCCACCACCTAGGGCTTTGGGGTCTTCTTCTTAACTCCCCTTTTCTAACCACCTTTCTCACATTCCATTGGCAGTAACGGATCACAGCTCTTTCCAAATGGTCTGGTTGTAGATCCTCATTATCTGACTATTTAGGAATTAAAAGGCTAGTTACCTGGCAACTGCCCCAACCTTAATAAATAAAGACAGAGCAAATTAAAGATAACTTCAATATAAAAGCTCCTTCAGAAAAAGGAAAGGATAGAGACAATAGTCATAAGAATTCTGAAATCCTGCCATGGAGGCATTGTAAAGGCCTTGTGCCTTCACTGTGGTGGACATTGCTTGATTAAAACTCAATTCTTCTCTTTAGAAGAAACTTGCTTTCCACTGCTCCCCACTGTCCTGGAGATTCTATTTGATTCTCCTCTAAGGCAGTGGTTTTCAGCTTTAGCAAGCATCAGAATCCCCTGGAGGGCTTGTTACAACACAGATTGATGGACACCATCCCTAGGATTTCTGGATAATTTGCATTTCTAACAAGTTCCTGGGTGATAGTGAGGCTGCTTGTTTGGGGACCACGCTTTGGGAGAACCACTGCCTTAAGTCTCCATCTGAAATGGGCTGAGGAATATGTCCTCTTTGAGGGCACACCATTTTCACTACCAGCTTCCCACTGGGACAAGTTGGGACACATGAGGGCTATTTTATAGTCACAGGCTTTTTAAAGCCAGACTGCAGTTTATTTAGCAAGACAGCTCTCATAGATACTTAGCAGGCTTCACATCTATTTGCTTCCAGTATATCCCATGTATGGAGAACCACGTTAGTGCTTTCCCAGACACAATTCTCACTCTGATTCATACATTTGCTTCCTGCTCCCCACCTCCCATGATTGTGTCTTTCACTCCAGTGGGAGGTACCTTGGGGCCACCTCATAAAAAAACCAACCTTGAGTTGGAAAAAAGTAACCTTAATCCATTCTTTGGCACGATATCAAATCCCTTCATGTAACTGAGAATTCCTAATGGACTTTTGTTGCTCAAAGTTCTTTTCATTCTAATTTTTAAATCCTGGTTTAATGTGCAGAAACAGTCAGCTTTGCCAATTCTTGAAACTCTATAGTTCTGGACTCTTTCCATTCCTTTCCATCTCTGCTCCCAAGCCAACCACTTCTTGCTGGGACTCATCTTTTCCTTTTTACACCTTGCTATAAGCAGTGAGTAGAAACCAACACATGCACTAACATTTCTAGCTCTTTCCAGATAGTTCTTGCAGAGCTATTCATCCGCTAGGCACTTGATCTGCTTTAAAAATTTCAGCAGGCAAATTTTTATGCTGCTATAAAAAAAAGCTCTGTACTTCTGTCTTGCTTTATTTTTCCTTGCTGCTTGCCACCCATCCACAGTGCCAATGCTGCACATTTTAGAATTTGTTAAGGCAGCTTCCCACTTCAAGATACTAATTTCCGTATCAGGGTAATAGTAGCTGATGAAACAAAATAGCCCCTCGATGTAGTGGCTCACGCAATAGAATTCTTTTCTTGATCAAGTGACTGCCCAACATAGGGGTTCCTGGTTGGCAGGCTATTTACCTATGTGCAGTGATTCAAACATCTATGTTCCTTCCACCTGTGGCTTCACCAAATCCAGAGTCCTTGCATCTCTGTGGATGAGGAAAGAGAGAAGGCACACACTTCTTATGTAAGTACCACATCACTTCTACACACGATCCATTGGCAAGAACTAGTCATGTGGATCCATCTATCACTGGTTCTTTTTTTTTTTCCTTTGGCCATACTGCTCAGCTCGTGGGATCTTAGTTCCCCAACCAAGGATTGAACCCAGGCCCTCTGCAGTGGAAACGTGGAGTCTTAACCACTGGACTGTCAGGGAAGTCCCATATGGCTCCATCCAGATGCAGAAATGGATTAACCACTCGCTGACTGAGCAGCAGTTTCCCAACAACAATTCTATCCTCTGGAGAGGGGCAGGGGCATGGAATCCTGGCTGGCAGTTAGCTTTTTTTTCCACAAACATGAAAGACAATACAGAAATACTTTAGCAGATTTAGGAGCCTATCTTTAAAATTTGAGGAAGAACAGGATTTTTAAATAAGCCACAAAAAATACAAACTATAAATAAAATGTTGATAAATTCAACTACATACAAATTTAAGAGCTTCTGTTCATCAAAATACACCATAAAGAGAGCAAAAAGACAAGTCTCAAACAGTCTCTGAAGGCTGTCTGCCAAAGACTTTGGCTATATAAACAGCTGACCCTACATATCCAAAATATATTAAAAGCTCTTACAAGTGAATAAAAGATAATTCAGTAGAAACAATAAGTAAAAATGCATAGATAGCTATTTCCAGAAGACATAGCATGAACGGCCAACAGGTATATGGAAAGCTGTTTAACTCGCTAGAACTCAGAGGAATGCAAAATTAAACTGCAGTGAGCTGCCATTTTACTTCTATCAGATGGGTAAATGTTTAAAAGTTGGATAATAAGAAGTATCAGTAAGGAGATGTAGTGAAGTGAATTCTCTTACAGTCCTGTTAGGAAGGGACATTTACACACTAATTTGTGAAACAGTGTGGAATTACCTCTTAAAGGTAGTGGGTACAAGGGTGTTTACTTCTTCATTATTCAATAGTAAACTGTGTGTGTGTGTGTGTGTGTGTGTGTGTGTGTGTGTGAGAGAGAGAGAGAGAGAGAGAGAGATCTATTTCACAATTAAACATTTAAAACAATAATCTTTTGAAATTACACTGTAAGAATTACGGAAAAGATGGTCTTGGTGGTCCCACCTTAATCGCATTGGACACATTCTGTAACATATTATCCTGCTTCTTCCTCCTGCCCACGTATTTAGAAATGGTCTGTTTCATCACTGTACATGCAGTGGATAGCATTAGTTCTTAGATTAACGTGAAATGCCAATCTGAACAAATCCACCTCATCATTTTAATCTTTTGAGGATTGGTAGATAAAGGGGTGTGAGCGTAGAGCAACGAAATCTTTTCCATCCCTACATGCTATCCTCTGGAGGAAACTCACGGAGGAAGCATACCTTCTGTTTAAGTCAGAGGGGTTAATTAAGAAGAGCTGGTGTCATTTCTAATAATTACTAGGGATCAAAATTTACAGAAGGCACGAGGAGGGCCTGGCAGCTGTACCAAAAATAAATCTTCCTTGAACCACACAACTGCAACTGTTACCTCTCAGAACGTATTTTCCAAATCACCTTGGCTTTCTGAAAGTCCAACCATGAGAATAGCCTGATTCCTACAGAGCTCACTGGACAGGATGAAGGGCCCCAGCAAATGCCATACGGCTCTACCCAGTGGCTTTAAAAATGGACACGACTCTTTCCACTTCTCCAGGAGTGAATTTTGAAGCTTCTTCTCTAGGATCCAGAATTTAAGGACAGAAATAGGCTCTTCTTTGTTAACTTTCAAAAGAAATAACCAATTCTCATAATAAACTATCAAGCATACTGTAAATGTAAATGGGGCAGACCTTCAAACAGCTCCATGTTGGGAAGCACAGGAAAAGAGGTTGGAAAAATAAAGCAAAGTCTGAAACTGTCTGTGTGGAATGGGAGGTAACGTCGTCCTAGAATCCCCCTCTCTCAGAGAAGACATCCCCAGAAACCACCTCCAGTACTACAGTGAGTGCACAGAAATCCCCCTCAGGTGAAATTTTGCAGCCTAATTGCACATGACCTTGCTTCCAATGCCAGAAACAAAACACTAACCACTAGAGGGCATAGAAAACCTTATTAGAAATAAAAGTGCCTGAGAGAAAACAATCAGTACCTGAAAACATGAAACGCTTGAAAAGTTCTCTTAGCCAGGTACAGCTGGGAAAGGCAAAGTGAGGATGCATTTTTAAAAAGCAATCTCTTCCAGACTTCCCTGGTGGTGCAGTGGTTAAGAATCCACCTGCCAATGCAAGGGACACAGGTTCGAGCCCTGGTCCGGGAAGATCCCACATGCCACGGAGCAACTAAGCCCGTGCACCACAACTACTGAGCCCACGCGCCACAACTACTGAAGCCGGCGCGCCTAGAGCCCGTGCTCCGCAACAACAGAAGCCACCGCAGTGAGAAGCCCGTGCACCGCAAGGAAGAGTAGCCCCAGCTTGCCACAACTAGAGAAAGCCCGCGCGCAGCAGTGAAGACCCAACACAGCCAAACGTAAATAAATAAATAATTTTTTAAAAGATACAATCTCTTCCTATAAAATCTGATTCTCCTTTTGGAATATGAATTAAATAAGCAAAATCAGTAAATGTACCTATTTTCCCATTGATGTGAAGCAATTTCTAACCTACCTTACAATTTAGATTAACCTGCAGACATCAGTGTCTTTTTCAAAAGAATTTCATCCAGAAAGGTCCTTTGTAAAAAGTAATGTAGTGGCTCTTAAGGATTACAGCATCTTTAGCTTGCAAAACCAACACTTGCTTAACTTACTCTGCTTAGAAAAGATTCCAAAGGAGTCCTGCACCAGAAGAGATGGGGTCTAGCGTGTGGAGATTTTGTTTGGGAAATAGTATGATCCTCTCTTTTAGGAATTTGATTGTGCCCTGGGTTCACTGGGCTATAAGGTAATGATCATGTGGCTGGCTAATCCTTCCACTGGTTGGTTTTTGGCCCTGGTTTGCGTTGTGATGTATGATGGTGGTTGTTGGTGATGTTTGTCTTGTCTGTGTGTCTCTCTCCAGAATGTAAGAAATGCATATCAGCTTTGGAGTCCTGCTTTGCGATAAAAATGAATTATTAGGTCACACTACAACTTCCCTTGCCAATCACATTCCTCCTGTGTCTGCTGAAGTACCAATTATCTCCATATTACCAAAACCACTGGGGACTACCAGCTAACTCTTAATAAACATTGATGCACAAGGAAGACTTGAGCCTTCCTGGGGACCACACCTGCCTGGGAAAGGATGGAGAAGAGTACGTGGGCTGGAAGGAGACGCGGAAGGAAATTTTGTTTATTCCAAAAGAATGTCATTAGTTTTAAACCTGCAGGAAGAAGTCAAGGGAGAAATTGTCAAGAAAGAGTAAAAAATTATCTTGCGAGTTATTTGGTTAAATGGAGCTTATGGCAGATTCGAAGGAAAAGGAAGAGTGAAATATGAACCAAATGAGATAACTCATTATAATAGAGCTTATGTTGATCACATTTCAACATGGACACTGCTGTTCTCTTTTGTCTTTGTGGAAAGAGATGTGGATGAAGGGCAAATGGGAGCTTTCGGGTGACACTCTCATCTCTAGCAACAGGTACAGTTTTTAGACCAAAGAATTCAGTGGAATCTCATCCAAATTCCCTTAGGTGTCAGAGGGATCCCGAGTGAGCAGAAATTGTGAGAATTAAGTTCTCTCCTTGCGAGGCAGTCCTCCCACTTATTTACTGTATACTTGGCTTGGCATGTGCTATGGTGGAGACATTTCAAATCAGAATTAAGAGAAACCATTAAACCATATGATAATGATGATGGCAATGATTATGATGGTGGTGATGGTGAGAGCAAATTCTTTATAATGCTTGATTATAAGCACCTTACATATATTAACTCATTTATTCCTTACAATAACCCTGTGAATTAGTAATTATTATCAATGTTCCCATTTTATAGGTAGAATTGAAGCACAGAGAGTTTAGGAGACTCATCCAAGGTCATAGAAGTAGTAAATGGTGGAAATGGAGTGGAACTCAAATAATTTATCTCAGAATCTACAAATATTAACCACTGGTCGAACTGCTCCTCTAATGGATAAATATGCTTTGCTAGCTTTTTTATTGCCCATTATTTTACTTAATTATATTCTACAATTATACTACTTTATTGCCCATTAGCACCTATTATTGTATGAATGAAATGTAGAAATGTAGTGGTCTGTACACCCTTGTCATTCAGGTGTCCCATGCTAGCTACTTGGATCCCTGGTTAAGAAGATCGCCTCATATCGCAGTGAGCGCTACAATTATGTTAGCTCTTGTTATCTGTACACTTTTTCATCCAGATTGGATATCTTAAAATATACTGTAGTACTTCAAATAGTTAATTTCAAGGAAACAAATCTCAACAGTGTTCTTCATGTGAAAAGGAAATCTTCCATGATTTTTCAGGTTCCTGGTCACCTGGGTGGAGTTGTTTGGAGCGATAGAAAGAAGGCAAGTTCAGCCCCTGGTGTCCCCAGCTTAACAGCTGACCTCCTCCTTTCTCTCCTTCCCACTTTTTCCTCTTCCTTTTCTAGGCCTTTCCTCATACATAGGGTTGTATAAAATTTGCTCTCACCAGGAAGTTCAGAAACCGTAATAGGACTGATACCGTGCAGTGTTGACTCTTTCTCTAAAGGTAAGCTTTCCTCCCATTAAGAATTTTTATTAGCACTTTTATTTAATAGTTTTTATTAATTTAATTAATTTTAATGAAGAATTCTATGACTTTGATCCAACCTAAAGAAACTCCTTAACCGGAAAATACTGAGGGAGTGCTTGAATTGGCATAATTTGCCTATTTATGTATGTCCTGCCACAAGTGAAATAGTTTAAAATGTGGGTTTTATATTTAATCAAATCATGAATTCAGGCCATTTGCTTACCAAGTGTACCTGAGCATCAGCCTGAAATTTTTAAATCATTTCTTTCAGGTAATACTTTAGACATTAAGGAGGTCAGAAAAAAAACTGTAAAACAATGCCACTCTTCTCACAAATATTTTCTGCTTTGGTAAACATAGTTATTTTTCAGAAATATACATTATCTGTGTCAACATGTGATGGGTTTATTGTTGTCATTTTAAATTAATAAATAAAAATTTTTTTCAGCTTTAATTTCTAATCTTCTACATATTGATAGATATTATCTACATTAACCAAAGCTCTTTAAGTACTCAGTACTTTATTTTTATGAGCGTAAAATGGTCCTGAGACCAAAGAGTTTAAAGACCTCTGCTTTGGACAGCTGGCCTTAGTGGCCACAACCTTCATGTCTGCTCTTAGGCAGGTGCCCTGCTGTAGTGCAAAGACCACAGGGTGGTCCCATCATGACTCACCCATTTCTGAGCTCTGTGTTCTCCGCTAAGTGACTTAACATCCATGAGCCCCCCATCTCTTCACCTGTAAGTTGCAGATAATAATAACTATTTCTCCGATTGTTAGAAGGCTTATATGAGTTGCCACTGGTAAGGTGCCTAGCCTGGTGTCTGGAATATAGTAGGCAAGAAATATGTAGTAGCGTCTCTGTTTACCCAGGTGCCTTGTGTCCATCCTACCATTACATCATATTGTCTCTAATTGTGTAACAAAGAACACTTGCTTATCTCTTTCCTAATCAATACTCTTTCTAAATTTCTCCTCATGACAAAATCTTCCAACAAAAATTATAGCTTACATTTATGTAGTGCTTGCTATGTGCTGGGCATGGATCTACATACTTTATCTGAATTAATTCATGTAATCCCCACAATAAACCCAAGAGTTAGGAGTTATATATTATATATATATATATATATATATATATATATATATATATATATATATATATATAGCTATAATAATATTATAATATATAGCTATATATATTATATTATATATATATATATAATTTTTCATATTAATAAACTGAAATGCAGATAGCAACTGAGATCACACAACCAATAAATGTTGGAGTCAGGGCTTGAACCCAGTGTCTGTGGGCTTAACTTCTTCTACACATGGTGCCAAAGATTCTATGATGGTTCCTAAGGAACTCTGTCCAGGACTCCACAGGTTCTATGTGCATCCAGTTAATATATGACTAATGGCAAATTGACTTAAAGGCATCAATACTTGCTCATTTTAGAAGTTACAACCATGCCTTCTCTCACCTTGCATCAGTCTCCCCACTGCAAAACAGGCAGAGCTACCATTGTTTAAATAGGTTCAAAACAACCAACCCACTCCTGTTCTTCAAAAAGATAGCTCTTCGTGACTGGAGTTTCTTAAACACAATCAGATAATTGCCTCTAGCAGATAAACAGAAACAATTTAATATTTTCCTTCCAAATAATTGCATTTTAATCAATTGACTGGACTGAGCCTTCATTGTCAATTGCTACTCGATGGCTTATGTTGACCACCTTTAAACTGCCAGATATAGAGAGAATGGGATGTTGATATTTTTTGCTTATATTGGCATGTTTGTGTCCACAGACAGTGAAAACTTTTTCAATCACATAATTACATAATGTCTGCACACATTGTATATACACCCCAGTAGTAATTTCAAAACACATTATAATTTTTAGAACAGATGCAACACAACTGCCAGATGAATCAGAATAAGCCATTGTTTGGTGCCATGAGCATACTTCACTTAATTTGCTTTTTCTTTTTTCTCACCTATGTGTTAAACGACTGTCATTATTTGTGTCATCTCCAGAGCCTAATCAAGCTCATTCATAGCATGCCATATCCTTCCACAATAGGACATAACTTTTATTAATTTCCATAAGCTTGGTGAAAAGCTTAGATTAATAGAATATTAAAGCTGGAGAGGCCCGGAGGGACCACCTAGTTTATCTCCCTAATTTTACAGGTGGGGAAATTACTGGTATATGGTTCACAGTGGGGAAGGGGGGCAAGGATCTGGAATGGGGGAAAGACGGTATTTCTATTTCTTTTTCTAAATTTCCTTGCCAATTCTGGTAACTCAGTTTCTCTGGAATTCTTTTTTTCTTCTGTCTTCTTTGATCTCCATCCCTTTCTCTCAGTCTTGGCATCAACTGAAATATGGATCACAGATCTGTCTCCTTCATACTGCAAAAGTTCCAATCATATGACGCTACCACCAGAGGGAGGAGATTTTCACTGGGGAGAAGTGGAGAATGCCATGTTGTGATTACGTCTCCTGACCACATGGTAAATGAATTTAAATTGAACCTAAGATTCCTCTTTCATAAGAGTCTCTCTGCCGATTCTGGCGATGTCCATCTCCACCTCCCACCATACTCCCTTTATCTCTTCAGCCCACCTTTGACCTCTCTCCCCTCTGTTCTCTCCCAGCTCTATATGTCTTTTTAGGGTCACTGTCTCTGTGTTGCTTTTGCTAACCCATCCCCTCCGGGGCCTTACTTTCTGTTAGCTTCAGCTTTTCAGTGCATTTTCCTAAATAAAAACACTTCTGTCCCAAACAGAAACCCTGGTGCCAACAGCAAAGCAATAATATTTTTTTTTACCCAGTTATATCATAACTGAAATATACTTAACAGGCCTTTTGAATAACTAGGTGAAAGTGCTTAATTCTACTAGGGAAAGCTGGGTAAGGCAACATTTACCCTGGAAAATGAAGGAAGCAAGACTGGGGAGGAAAGCATACCAGGCAAATAGAGCCATCTGGAGGTGAATACGTATAGAACAAGTGGAAAACTGTAGGACATGGAGGGTGCCTGGACTTCACATTTCCTGTGGCAGTGCGAGAAAATGACGTAGGAGCAGACAGCACAGGGTCTTTTATATCATTATAAGGTATTTAGATGGGTGCCAGGATCTGTGCTTCTGGTTCTTTAACCCCTTTCCTAAACATACTTACTCTCCATCCACTCTTTTTTTTTTTTTTTTTTTTTAGCTTAAGGATTTTTTTTTAAATTTATTTATTTTTGGCTGTGTTGGGTCTTCGCTTCTGTGCGAGGGCTTTCTCTAGCTGTGGCAAGCAGGGGCCACTCTTCAACGTGGTGCGTGGGTCTCTCACTATCGCGGCCTCTCTTGTTGCGGAGCACAGGCTCCAGACGCGCAGGCTCAGTAGTTGTGGCTCATGGGCCTAGTTGCTCCGCGGCATGTGGGATCCTCCCAGATGGGGGCTCGAACCCATGTCCCCTGCATTAGCAGGCAGACTCTCAACCACTGCGCCACCAGGGAAGCCCTCCATCCACTCTTATACCACCATAGTCCAGGCTGCCATATCTTTTTCTTGGACTATTACACTGTTTTGAGGTACAGATACAAGTGAGAACATGATACATTAAGAAAATGGATTGTAAACTCAGGACAGAGTAAAAATGTGTGGAGGAGTGATAGGAGATACGCTGAAGAGATAAACAGGCACCAAGACTATTTCCAAGGTCAACTTTGCATCTACTCAACTCTCTTTTAGATCCCAGCTAACTAATGATCTACCCAAATCTATCTATTCAACCTCTAGGAGGGAGCATTCCACCACAAAATCTTTTTCCCATGTCCCTCTGAAAAATACACGAATGAATAAAGATTCTAGTAAATTTCCAGTGTAGCATAAAGTTTATTACAAAAACAAATATCAAAATTACAATTTGTATTGATAGAGATCAAAGAAACTTGTAGAGACGCTCCATGTTTACAAGAACGGGTTGTAATAACGTTTAGTTATTCCAGGCCATCTGTGCAAACATGGAAATAGCCTCATTACATGTAAACACATAATAATAGTAGTTATTAAAATTTGATTCTCTTTGTAGTGTACTCAAACAAAATGAGAAGCAGAGATGTTAAGGTACATTTTCTATGAATGCAGAATCAGGGAAATAATTAAATGCAAAAAACAAAAAAACAAAAAAACCTAGAGTTTGAAAATTCTTTCTAGGATATCTGAAATTTTTATTAGAAAATCCAAGATGCCCCATAGATTAACCTAACTATTGGCCTAAACTTCATCACCGTGAGTTGACCATGTCTTATACAAGAAGGTCCACAGTCACTGAAATCAGCAGGCTGTCTTTGGGAGGGTTCTCTCCATACCTTGCTGTGCTGTTGTGCTGACTGAGTGAGTCTGACAAAGACCCTGACATCTACTAAGCCCCTAATAAGTGGTAGCTTCCTGCCCTTGATTGGCTGGGGAAAGGGCTCTACTACTTCCACTGGATTTTTACTATTGCTAGTTATGTTTTGGTTCTCATGTGGTGGTGTTAAACTATAGCAACACTTTTTTGGGTCCCTAGTCTCTGCCAGGTACTCTGCACAATATTTTTCATATTCCATTTCAATAACCCCAGCTATTGAATGAGTGCTCAGGACTATAGAAATAATGGGCTGAAGAGCCAACATTTAGTTCAGTTTTTTTGGTTCTCCAAAGCTAACATTCTTCTCGCACCTTCCTGTTCTTATGCCGTCAGGTTTTCCCATGGGACTCGTAAGGTAGTTGGAGCCTGAAAGACTTTTCTTTGACATACATTGAAAAAAGATGCCCAATAGTTTGAATCCTCTAAGTTTCAGTTTTGTGGTTGAAGCACCCTTCCTACTCACTCATTCACACTTGAAATTCCTACGAATACAGGTAGTCCTCATTTGGCAGATGCAAACTGAAACCATGAAAAGGGATTTTACTAATCAGTGGGGTGAACAGAAAGGCTCCCGTTCCCAGGAGACACACAGGGTCCTGCTCGGTTTCAGTACTCGTTTTTTACAGAGGTCCAATTGGTGATAGGATTTGGAGACAAGGAGAACATACAGACCAGAGGACATAGCAAGCCATGAGGCTGACAGGGTCTTGGTGCTCCGGCCGGGTGTCAGGCCTGAGCCCTTGAGATGGGAGAGTCGAGTTCAGGACGTTGGACCAGCAGAGACCTCCCAGCCCCATGAAATATCAATGGGCGAGAGCTCTCCCAGAGATCACTGTCTCAATACTAAGACCCAGCTCCACTCAACGACCAGCAAGCTCCAGTGCTGGACACCCCATGCCAAACAACTAGCAAGACAAGAACACAACCCCACCCATTAGCAGAAGGGCTGCCTAAAATCGTAATTAAGTTCACAAACACCCCAAAACACAGCAACGGAGGCAGTGCTGAACACCAGAAAGACAAGATCCAGCCTCATCCACCAGAACACAAGCACCAGTCCCCTCCACAGGAAGCCTACACAACCCACTGAACCAACTTTACCCACTGGGGCAGACACCAAAAACAACAGAAATTACAAACCTGCAGCCTGCAAAAAAGAGACCCCAAAGACAGTAAGTTAAGCAAAATGAGAAGACAGAGAAATACACAGCAGATGAAGGAGCAAAGTAAAAACCCACCAGACCAAAAAATTGAAGAGGTAATAGGCAGTCTACCTGAAAAATAATTCACAGTAATGACAGTAAAGATGATCCAAAATCTTGGAAATAGAATAGAGAAAATACAGGAAACGTTTAACAAGGACCCGGAAGAACTAAAGAGCAAACAAACAATGATGAACAACACAATAAATGAAATAAAAAAGTCTCTAGAAGGAATCAATAGCAGAATAACTGAGGCAGAAAAAACGGATAAGTGACCTGGAAGATAAAATAGTAGAAATAACTATCACAGAGCAGAATAAAGAAAAAAGAATGAAAAGAATGGAAGACAGGCTCAGAAACCTCTGGGATAACATTAAATGTACCAACATTCGAATTATAGGGGTCCCAGATGAAGAAGAAAAAAAGAAAGGGACTGAGAAATATTTGAAGAGATTATAGATGAAAACTTCCCTAATATGGGAAAGGAAATAGTCAACCAAGTCCAGGAAGCACAGAGAATCCCATACAGGATAAATCCAAGGAGAAACATGACAAGACACATATTAATCCAACTATCAAAAATTAAATACAAAGAAAAAATATTAAAGGCAGCAAGGGAAAAGCAACAAATAACATACAAGGGAATCCCCATAAGGTTAACAAAAGAACTTTCAGCCCAAACTCTGCAAGTCAGAAGGGAGCGGCAGGACAAATTTAAAGTGATGAAAGGGAAAAACCTACAAACAAGATTACTCTACCCAGCAAGGATCTCATTCAGATTCGAAAGAGAAATTAAAACCTTTACTGACAAGCAAAACTTAAGAGAATTCAGCACCACCAAACCAGCTTTACAACAAATGCTAAAGGAACTTCTCTAGGCAGGAAACACAAGAGAAGGAAAGACCTACAAAAACAAACCCCAAACAATTAAGAAAATGGTAATAGGAACATACATATTGATAATTACCTAAAATGTAAATGGATTACGTGCTCCAACCAAAAGACACAGACTGGCTGAATGGACACAAAAACAAGGCCCATATATATGCTGCCTACAAGAGACCCACTTCAGACCTAGGGACACATACAGACTGAAAGTGAGGGGATGGAAAAAGATATTCCATGCAAATGGAAATCAAAAGAATGCTGGAGTAGCAGTTCTCATATCAGACAAAATAGACTTAAAAATAAAGACTATTACAAGAGACAAAGAAGGACACTACATAATGATCAAGGGATTAATCCAAGAAGAAGATATAACAATTGTAAATATTTATGTACCCAACATAGGAGCACCTCAATACATAAGGCAAATGGTAACAGCCATAAAAGGGGAAACTGACAGTCACACAATCATAGTAGGGGATGTTAACACCCCACTTTCACCAATGGACAGATCATCCACAATGGAAATAAAAAAGGAAACACAAGCTTTAAGGGACACATTAAACAAGATGGACTTAATTGATATTTATAGGACATTCCATCCAAAAACAACAGAATACACTTTCTTCTCAAGTGCTCATGGAACATTCGCCAGGATAGATAGTATCTTGGGTCACAAATCAAGCCTTGGTAAATTTAAGAAAATTGAAATCGTATCAAGATCATTTCTGAACACAACGATATGACACAGATATCAATTACAGGAAAAAAAACTGTAAAAAGTACAAACACATGGAGGCTAGACAATACATTACTAAATAACCAAGAGATCACCTAAGAAATCAAAGAGGAAATCAGAAATTACCTAGAAACAGATGACAATGAAAACACGACAACCCAAAAACCTACGGGATACAGCAAAAGCAGTTCTAAGAGGGAAGTTTATAACAATCAATCCTACTTCAAGAAACAAGAAAAATCTCAACTAAACAATCTAACCTTATACCTAAAGCAATTAGAGAAAGAAGAAAAAAAAAAACCCCAAAGTTAGCAGAAGGAAAGAAATGATAAAGATCAGATCAGAAATAAATGAAAAAGAAATGAAGGAAACAATAGCAAAAGGCAATAAAACTAAAAGCTGGTTCTTTGAGGAGATAAATGAAATTGATAAACCATTAGCCAGACTCATCAAGAGAAAAAGGGAAAAGACTCAAATCAACAGAATTAGAAATGAAAAAGGGGAAGTAACAACTGACACTGCAGAAATACAAATGATCATGAGAGATTACTACAACCAACTATATGGGAATAAAATGGACAATGTGGAAGAAATGGACAAATTCTTAGAAAAGCACAACCTTCCAAGACTGAACCAGGAAGAAATAGAAAATATAAACAGACCAATGACAAGCACTGAAATTGAAACTGTGATTAAAAATCTTCCAACAAACAGAAGTCCAGGACCAGTTGGCTTCACAGGCGAATTCTATCAAACATTTAGAGAAGAGCAAACACCTATCCTTCTCAAACTCCTCCAAAATATAGCAGAGGGAGGAACACTCCCAAATACATTCTACAAGGCCACCATCACCCTGATACCAAAACCAGACAAAGATGTCACAAAGAAAACTACAGGCCAATATCACTGATGAACATAGATGCAAAAATCCTCAACAAAATACTAGCAACAGAATCCAACAGCACATTAAAAGGATCATACACCATGATCAACTGGGGTTTATTCCAGGAATGCAAGGATTCTTCAATATATGCAAATCAATCAAAGTGATAAACCATCTTAACAAATTGAAGGATAAAAACCATATGATCATCTCAATAGATGCAGAAAAAGCTTTCGACAAAATTCAACACCCATTATGATAAAAACCCTCCAGAAAGTAGGCATAGAGAGAACTTACCTCAGCATAATAAATGCCATATATGACAAACCCACAGCCAACATCATTCTCAATGGTGAAAAACTGAAACCATTTCCACTAAGATCAGGAGCAAGACAAGGTTGCCCACTCTCACCACTATTATTCAGCAGAGTTTTGGATGTTTTAGTCACAGCAATCAGAGAAGAAAAAGAAATAAAAGAAATCCAAATTGGCACAGAAGAAGTAAAACTGTCACTGTTTGCAGATGACATGATACTATACATAGAGAATCCTAAAGAGGCTACCAGAAAACTGCTAAAGCTAATCCATGAATTTGGTAAAGTAGCAGGATACAAAATTAATGCACAGAAATCTCTTGCATTCCTATACAGTAATGATGAAAAATCTGAAAGAGAAATTAAGGAAACACTCCCATTTACCATTGCAACAAAAAGAATAGAATACCTAGGAATAAACCTACCTAAGGAGAAAAAAGACCTCTAGGCAGAAAACTATATGACACTTATGAAAGAAATTAAAGATGATACAAACAGATGGAGAGATATACCATGTTCTTGGACTGGAAGAATCAACATTGTGAAAATGACTGTACTACCCAAAGCAATCGACAGATTCAATGCAATCCCTATCAAACTACCAATGGCATTTTTCACAGAACTAGAACAAAAAATTGCACAATTTGTATGGAAACACAAAAGACCCCGAATAGCCAATGCAATCTTGAGAAAGAAAACTGGAGTTGGAGGAATCAGGGTCCCTGACTGCAGACTATTCTACAAAGTTACAGTAATCAGGACACTATGATACTGGTACAAAAACAGAAATATAGATCAATGGAACAGGATAGAAAGCCCAGAGATAAACCCACACACATATGGTCACCTTATCTTTGATAAAGGAGGCAAGAATATACAGTGGAGAAAAGACAGCCTCTTCAATACGTGGTGCTGGGAAAACTGGACAACTACATGTAAAAGAATGAAATTAGAACACTTCCTTACATCATACACAAAAATAAACTCAAAATGGATTAAAGACCTAAATGTAAGGCCAGACACTATCAAACTCTTAGAGGAAAACATAGGCAGAACACTCTATGACATAAATCACAGCAAGATCCTTTTTGACCCACCTCCTAGAGAAATGCAAATAAAAACAAAAATAAACAAATGGGACCTAATGAAACTTAAAAGCTTTTGCACAGCAAAGGAAACCATAAAAAAGAAGACAACTCTCAGAATGGGAGAAAATATTTGCAAATGAGGCAACTGACAAAGGATTAATCTCCAAAATATACAAGCAGCTCATGCAGCTCAATATCAAAAAAACAAACAACCCAATCCAAAAATGGGCAGAAGACCTAAATAGACATTTCTCCAAAGAAGATATACAGATTGCCAACAAACACATGAAAGGATGCTCAACATCACTAATCATTAGAAAAATGCAAATCAAAACTACAATGAGGTATCACCTCACACTGGTCAGAATGGCCATCATCAAAAAATGTACAAACAATAAATGCTGGAGAGGGTGTGGAGAAAAAGGAACCCTGTTCCACTGTTGGTGGGAATGTAAATTGATATAGCCACTATGGAGAACAGTACGGAGGTTCCTTAAAAAACTAAAAATAGAACTACCATATGACCCAGCAATCCCACTACTGGACATATACCCTGAGAAAACCATAATTCAGAAAGAGACACGTACAACAATGTTCACTGCAACACTATGTACAATAGCCAGGACATGGAACCAACCTAAATGTCCATCGACAGATGAATGGATAAAGAAGATGTGGCACATATATACAATGGAATATTACTCAGCCATAAAACGGAATGAAATTGAATTATTTGTAGTGAGGTGAATGGACCTAGAGACTGTCATACGGAGTGAAGTAAGCCAGAAAGAGAAAAACAAATACTGTATGCTAACACATATATATTGTATCTAAAAAAAAAACAAAATGGTTTTGAACAACTAGGGATAGGACAGGAATAAAGACATAGAGAATTGACTTGAGGACATAGAGAGGGGGAAGGGTAAGCTGGGAAGATGTGAGGGAGTGGCATGGACATATATACACTACCAAACGTAAAATAGATAGCTAGTGGGAAACAGCCGCATAGCACAGGGAGATCACCTCGGTGCTTTGTGACCACCTAGAGGGATGGGATAGGGAGGGTGGGAGAGAGACACAGGAGAGAGGGGATATAGGGATATATGTGTACGTATAGCTGATTCACTTTGTTATACAGTAGAAACTAACACAATATTGTAAAGCAATTATACTCCAATAAAGATGTTAAAAAAATAATCAGTGGGGTAAATTATGATTGCTTCTTGATCTTTAATACTTTTTGTTGAAACATTAAAAGCTCTCTATGTCACTTGTAAACATAAAGAGAAATAGTGAAAATATGAATAGTAAAATAGTATGAATTTAGTATACTATAAATGAAAACACTAGACACATTGACAACGAAAGTTTTTCATTTTTTTGTAAAAACGTATCAAGAGTAACTTGAACAGAGCTTACTTTCTTCTCATTGTAGAAGTTATAACATGCATGGAGAAAACATCTTTTCCATGCCTTGTTGAATTGTCACACTCCTTTCTAAGATTGGATCACCTTTCAACATTGTGTTCTTTTTGCCTTCAGTGTCATGAAATATCATTGGGTATTCCTTTAACGTGAAGGTTTCTTTTCTTTTCTTTTTTTGCCAGCTTCACTTCCTCTGGGACATCTTTATCTTCCAAAAGTTAAAAATAGAACTACCATACGATCCAGCATCCCCATTTGGGCTATATACCAAAAAGAATTGAAATCAGGACCTCTAAGCAATATCTGCATTCTTGTGTCATTGCAGTACTGTTCACAATAGCCAAGTTATGGAAATAGCCAACATTCCCATCAACATATGAATGGGTACCAAAAAATGTGGTATATATACACACCATGGAATATTTCTCAGCCTTAAAAATAAGGAAATCCTGCCAGTTGTGACAACATGGATGAACCTGGAATAAAATAAGGCAGTCACAAAAGGATACATACTGTATGATTCCACTTCTATAAAGTAGCTAAATAAGTCAAATTCAAAGAAGCAGAGAATAGAATGGCGGTTACCAGGGGCCAGGGAGAAAGGGAAATGGGGAGTAGTTGTTCAGTTGGTATAAAGTTTCAATTATGCAAGATGAATAGTTCTAAAGATCTGCTGTACAGCACAGTGCCCAGAGTCAACAATACGGTACAATACATGTAACAATGTGTTAAGTTGATAGATTTTATGGTGCGTGTTCTTACCAAAAAAATCCCCAAAGGTACTTGAGGAATCTTCGGAGGAGTTGGTTGTATCTATTACCTTGACTGTGGTGATGGTTTCATGGGTATATACAGACATCCAGACTCATCAAGTTGTACACGTTAAATATGTAGTTTACTGTATACCAATTATACAGTTAAAAATTGTGGGTTTTTTTAAAATAAAATCTTCTAAGTTCAGAAAAGGAAAAATGAATTTTCTGGGGAATCTCAAAGCTTTGCTCCTGCTTTCAGTACCATGTGAAAGAGTCACTTTTAGTCTTTCTCAACACAAATATTTAAATCTATTCTTCAGAGAATTATTTCCATGATCATGTATTTGCCCGTTCTTGAAGTCAATGAGAAAACTGCTTTCACTAATATTTACTTACTACTGTTAACACATCTAACTGTTGAATGGCAGCTGGCCTCAGTATCCACCGGGAGTTTATCTTCTTTTAGAAATGAATTTGTTTGACTATGTCATCACAGACTTTCTTTATGATAAGTCAAGATATTTGCTCACATAAATATTTTAGGAAGCAATACAAGGAGCCTCGGAAAGAATTCTTGAAGAAGAGATAGATTTCAGTCCAGATTCTCCCTGTAAGGCACTTAAACTCTTTCTTCCTGTTCTTTAAACACTGTTCCAAAAAATACTTCAGCAGTGCACTATCTCCAGATTTGAAGTATCTTCTAGAAAGGGTGTAAAATGCTCCCTACCCAGGGAAGACAGAATAGCTGTGTTTCTGTACAATGTGGCATGACTTTCATTGTCGTGCAAGACTATGCTGTGATGGAACATGGGAGGAAGCATTCAAAATGATTATTTCGGGGATTTGAAGAGCCTTAATTATGGTAAAAGTGGTATTTGACAATTCTTTCAACAATGTGAGAAAAAAAGGAGGCTTTGTACTTAAATGACTTATTGCCTTAATTATTCTAAAGGTTCGCTGTATGTGAAGAGGGTCTTCTCCCAACTCCCAGGCAGTTCTGAGTTCCACAAGGCAGATTAGCCACAAGGACGTGCTTTAATAAAAGGAACAGTGGGGCTCAAACTGCACAGTTGTGATTGTAAACTTTATGCTTCCAAATTTCCCCACGCTTTAGAATAGATGAAGCTCAGGGCCTACCATCTGTACAACAAACAGTAATGGTTCCAGCTGTGTCCTCTCCTATATTACCCACTTATTTCTTCAAAGAGCTGAGAAGAGGAGTCGTATTTCAAATAAAAAGCACATGTCCTCTTTTGATAGATTGGGGGCATCTTGGTGTGGTGGAGCAAGCCATGTGCCTGCCCAAATGAAGTTATATAGCAAGCCTGAATTTGTTGTTTGGAAAATGGCAGTGTAACCATCTTCAGGGAATTTAATTGTTAAAGGATGCTCTAAAACACTAAAAAGAAAATGTAAAGAGAAAAAGAGGATTAGCAGTAAAACTATCAGTAAGTAAATGTCAAAACCAGGGATAATTAATATTAATTCAACAGCTGTTTAATGAGCACATACTTTATGCCAGGCAGGGCTGCTATTCGTGCAGTGTGTAGACTGCACAAACGTACCTGGATACACACAAAGAAACCATGTGGGCTAGAGTCCGGAAAGGTTTTTGACTCTGGGGATAACATGGTGAGCCCAAAAGACAAAGTCTCTCTCCTAACAGAGCTTACATTTCAGTGGAGAATGCAGACACATTACTAGGCAATTACATACATACCAGTGTGTTGGTTGTTACGTGTATGGAGTGCCATGGGCACACACAAGAGGACCCTGATTCAGGTAGAGGATTCCTGGGGATGGTGGCGAATAGGCTGATACCAGAGGGTGAGTAGGATTTAGACAGACCCACACACAGACTCTGGGCAATGGGAGTGTTTCAGACAAAGGGAATGAGATTGGCAAAGACCCAGAAGTGCTACTGAGGTTGGTACTTTCAAGACTCTGAATGAATTCCATTTTAGTTGAAGCATCAAGAGGAGGGATGGAGCATGAGGCTGGAGAGGTGGGCAAAGGCTCGCTCGTGCAGAGGCCAGCTGACCTTTGCGAAGTGGCTGGAGCAGTGAGCAAATGTTCTCAGGCAGGAGGGGAGGGGGGCAGGGTGACAGGATTTGTATTTTGAAGAGACCATTCTGAGTACAAGGGCCAGACTGATTTAAGGGGAACGAGAGGAGAGGGAAGGTATAAGTGAGACTGCTTTGAACGTACCTCACATTGTAGTTTTTACTTTGGAGCCATGTAAATAGTGTGCTTCAACAACATTTACATAAATTAAAAGGTAATCACTTAGAATTGAAAGTAAAATAAAATGGACCACCTTAACTGTGTATCTATTTGGTGACAAAACCACACCAAGAAGAGTTATTCCAAGTGACTTTAAAAAACAATAGAATGGGGCTTCCCTGGTGGCGCAGTAGTTGAGAGTCTGCCTGCCGATGCAGGTGGACGCGGGTTCGTGCCCCGGTCCGGGAGGTTCCCACATGCCACAGAGCAGCTGGGCCCGTGAGCCATGGCTGCTGAGCCTGCGCGTCCGGAGCCTGTGCTCCGCAACGGGAGAGGCCACAACAGTGAGAGGCCTGCGTACCGCAAAAACAAAAACAAAAACAATGGAATGATTGGCCCCAGTGAGATAGATGCAGAGGCAAAAGCACTGTGGAAAAAAATTCTTACACTGTTTCCAGCAATTGTTTTGTTAGAGGAAATGTTAATATGATTATTCCGAGATTTTTCTGTATGTTTTGTGAACAATATCAAATAAGTAATTATGTGAGATTTTCAGCAGAGTTGAAAGGATATACAAATATAAAATTGACGAGGTTAAATGAAAACTTTATAGGCTTGGATTTGAACGATAACTGTATTATGCTGTATTTTTTTGTCCTGAACATAGTATTTATTTATTTATTTATATTTTATTTAAGGAAAATATATTATTTCCTACTGTGTCCACTGAAAAGGTTAGAAACAATGCCCAACCCATTTGCCACGATACAATTATACCCAGAATGTTGTCTGTAAATACTGAGGGGGATCAGGGGATCTTTTTCACACTAAAAGAGCCTGTGTGAATCGGCTCCTACCAGCCAAACGTGAGAAAATTTGTCCATCAATAAGTACAAAGGATTAAAACACAGTACCTTAGTACGTCTCAGTTGCTGTAACAGAAACACCATAGACTGGGCGGCTTATAAACAACAGAAATTTCTCACCGCTCTGGAGGCTGGAAATCCAAAATTTGGGGGCCAGCGTGGGCAGGTCTGGAGAGCCTCTTCAGGGTTGCAGACAGCTAACTTCTCCTTGTGTCTTAACATGGTGGAGAAGAGAGAGAGGAAGCAAGCTCTTTTGTGAGTCGTAAAAGGGCACAAATCCCACTCATTAGGGTTCTACCCTCATAACCTTATCTAGTCCTAATTACCTCCCAAAGGCTCCACCTCTTAATACTATCACATTAGGGGGTAGGATTTCAACATATGAATGTTGGGGAAACACATTCAGTCCATAACACGCTGTAAATATGTTTAAATCCATGAATTCACAATGATACCAGAAATAAACCAATATGAAAACAAACAAAACAAAACCATCATTGGTCAGTATTAGAGGATGAGAATGACTGGCCTAGTGACCAAGGCTCCTTGAAGGTTTTAGCCATATCTAAACTCTTAGAGCCATCCAGTGAGTCCCTGGATACAGGGTCAGACCTCAGATTTAAGCAGTATAACATGTCTATGTGGTTTCTGTTTTGCAATGCTTAAAAATCCCTTCTACACTATGGGCCCGAGAGAAAGCTCATTATTAATTAAAGCAATAGGCCTCACTCACCAACGTGATACCACCTTTCCCATTATAAATGGAATTACAGCTCTCTTTGGGCTGCTACCAAAAATTTTGTCAGGAACATCCAAGACATAAATGAAATTTCCTAATCGTTTACACACATTCTAAAGAAGCTGATTCCTTTAAGTTTAAATAAGTAAATATGTCTTTTAAAAATATATATAAACAGTGACAGCTACAGAAGTAAATATCAAACACAAAAAAGACATTTCTTCCATTAAGTAACTTCCAAAGATTGTCATTTTCTTAAAGGCAAAACAGACAAACAAAAAAGACTTATACAAATTTTAGCTAACTGGGAAAATCTCAAATTTTGCTAATTTATGACACCATTGTTTTTTATTTTTTTCCTCTAAAAAATGACAGCAAAAATAAATACAATTGTGAAGCTCTGCAAGATAAAATAAAAGTTACCATGGAGAAACATATACAGAGTTGCTAATTCTATGCATTTAGTTTGGTTAATTGATTGCTTTTATTATATTTTTAAATGCAGGAAGAGTGACACTAACTTGGGGATACCATAAGACATTGGGTGGTAAACCTTAAAAGTGACCCAGTTTGTATCCAAAACCTCACATCTCCTATCAACCTTTGCTCTCTCTGGTTTAAGAGAATTAGCTACTTGCAACCTAAACAGAAAAAGGACATCAACTTGCATTCTTAGTGCAAGAGAATATAGTCAATAATATTGTGATAACTTTGTATGGGACAGACGGTAACTAGACTCATCATGGTGATCATTTTGCAATGTTTAGAAATATCGAATCACTGCTGTGTACCTGAAACTAAAGTGGTGTGGCAGGTCAACTTTACTTCAATAAAAAAAGACAATAGAATCATTTTTAAAACGCTGGAAGAAAAGCAAGATGAAAAGTAATTTGTGCACTTGGTAAAAAAAAAAAAAATTAAACTGTGAACAGTAATGAAAAGTCAGTCTCCACCTGATTGCGTGATTATGTTATATAGATTGGAGCACTCATCTTGCTTGACTTTCTTGCTCTCTTGCTGGCTTTGAGGAAGCAAACAGCCATGCTAGGGAACCCCATGTGGCAAAAAAGCTGCAGGCTGCCTCTAGGAGCTGAGAGTGGCCCCCAACCCCCAATAGTCATTGAGAAATAAAGCCCTCACTCCTACAACCACAAGGACATGAATTCTGCCAAAAATCATGTGAATTTGAAAGCAGATCCTTCTCCAGTCACACCTTCAGATGAGAACACAGTCCTGCCTGCCACCTGGGTTGTAGCTTTAGAGAGAGCCTAGCAAAGCCAAGCCCTGATTCCTGACCCACAAAAACTGTGAGATGATAAATGTGCATTGTTCTAGTCACTAAGTGTGTGATAACATGGTTACACAGTGACAGAAAATTAATACAGTACCCTCCCACAAATAGGGTATATATGCAAATGACTTATACTTTTTTTTCTCCAGTCTTGGAAATTATTCAACATAGTCATATATATACATCTGTTATCTTAGTTTTTAAGTCTGTCTTATATTCTAGAGATAGAGTTTCCAAATTTTATTTAACTAGTCCCCATTTAATGGACTTCTAGGTTATTTTCCTGGGCTTTCAAAAGATCCCATCCTGTCACCAGGAAAAATATAAAAGTGGCTTCAAATGCCTAAGGACAGTAAACCTATTTTTAACAAACTTCTGCTTAAGTTCCTGGTTACCAGCCCTTTTTGTCTTTCTATCACTGCTTCTAGCTGAAGTTTTAACTAGGGTTACTTACCTTTTGGTTTGCTCAGGACTGATGTTTTTTTCTGGAATGCAGGACTTTTCAGTGTTAAAACTGGGAGAGTCCCAAGGGGGAAAAAATGGGATAGTTGATCACCCTGTAACCCCTAAAAACCAACCAGTGCCAACAATTGCAGGTGACTTCCACAAACTCAGCCAACAGTGAAGGAAGGACTTGGAAGATGGGCCTGCTCATCTCAGCTTGGAATTCCCTCTGAGGCTTCCGAAGACTTTGAATTTTCCGAATAATAGTCTACCTCTTATTATCAGAGCAATAAACCATTCAACCTAAAAGAATAGTATCCACACAAGGGCTTGGATTCACCCCTCACAAAACAGCAGGGTTACAGCTGCCATCAAGCTGGAACAAATAGGCCAGGCAGAAAGAGCCTCTGAAAAAGGATAGGCTGCGAATTTCAAAGGCTTCAGAAATGTGCTGCTGAGTGTTTGGAGTCAGGCTGGCTAGGGGCCTTGAGCAAATTACTTCCTGGCTCTGAATCTCAGTTTTCTCATCTGTAGGGCCTTGTATGTGGCAGGAGTTAATGCATATAGGTCCCAGCCCTCTCCCTCTCCTTGGAGGGGACAACTAGGTCGTGCTGTGTGGACAGAGGTGGGTGTGAATTCCAGGAGGAACAGACAAGCACATTGTGACTTCATGCTGCCCCACATATCAAGTGCCCTGGGAAGGAGGTGCTGAGGCTGAGGGGCTGACGTGACCACGCTCCCTGCACACAGAACGGTAAAGAGCAAGGTTCACTGAACACCTATATACGATAGACCCAGGGACAGAGACATGGCTGATCTGTGCAGGAGCACATCTGGGTGTTTCCACAAGGAAAATTAGTTAGGAGGTGCTTTCTCATGCCCATGGGAAAGATTTCCTGCTCTAAGTTTACTACTTCATGTTTTGTTGTAGGCATTCAAAGCCATCCTTCTGCTTAGGAGGGGAAAAAAAAAAACCAGTTTCAGATGCTAGAAGACTGTAAATTCAAGCACCTTATAGTCTTCTCTTTCTTGGACTCAGAAAGCCCAATTCACATACCATTTCCTCAGGAAGAGCAGATGTATTTGTGCAGCAGCTTTGGGCCCTCCAATCACAGCTGTCATCACGCAGTCACTGTGCTCAAAGGCTCCGAGAGGAAGCTGTCACCTGCGCTTTTGCCAGTTTAGCAGTCAGGCTAAGGGGAAGGAAAAGGGGCCCCAGGCAACCGCACCCTCCTTTCACTCATGATACTTCTAAACAGAGACACCGATGCCTATGCGTTTGCTATTATTTATTTGCGAGGGTCCTGTCTGCAGAAGGGCATTTACAAACAAACAGGGGCTTCCCTGGTGGCACAGTGGTTAAGAATCTGCCTGCCAATGCAGGGGACATGGGTTCGAGCCCTGGTCCGGGAAGATCCCACATGCCGCGGAGCAACTAAGCCCATGCACCACAACTATTGAGCCTGCACTCTAGAGCCCGCGAGCCACAACTACCGATCCTGAGAGCCACAACTACTGAGCCCGTGAGCCACAGCTACTAAAGCCCACATGCCTAGAGCCCATGCTCTGCAACAAGAGAAGCCACCGCAATGAGAAACCCACACACGACAATGAAGACCCAATGCAGCCAAAAATAAATAAATAAGTTTATAAAAAATAATATAAAATAAAATGTATTCCTATCTCAGGAGCCCTTGGGGTCCCTCTTATGAAGGCAAAAATAAAAAATAAAACAAACAAACAAACAAACATCTGTTGGGGAAGGAAAACAAAATTAGTAGTTGAGAGTAATGAAAGTTCTTGATGATTTTTAGAACTGACATGAATCTGGCGTCTCACTCATTTCACGTAAGAAGGTGTTATCAAAAAGAGAGATTGTTGGGGACTTCCCTGGTGGTCTAGTGGTTAAGACTTCACCTTCCAATGCCGGGGGTGTGGGTTTGATCCCTGGTCAGGGAGCTAAGATCCCTCATGCCTCACGGCCAAAAAACCAAAAACAAAAAACAGAAGCAATATTGTAACAAATTCAATAAAGACTTTAAAAATGGTCCACATGCAAGAACAAAACTTAAAAAAAAGAAAGAAGAGAGCCGTCATTAAACCACTGTGCCTGGGCCATGGGGCCAAGGAAAGGAGACCGAAAACTTGGGAAGAGCAGCAGATGAGCTTCCCCTTGGCGGTTCAGGCAGCAAGAAGAAACAAAGTGGGGGAGGTGGTCCATTCTGATCCTTCTCTACATTTTGTCCTCTTAGGTCGCTCGTTCCCCACTCTCACACTCTGCCTCTGAGACCTTTTTGTGATGGGCTTCCTGACCCTGCAAACCTATCATTTATAAAGCCATTTAAGAAGAAGCTAAGATTGCATCCCTGAAAATGTCATTCAAGGTTTTTGCAAGAATCGTTTCCATCTCCTTGGTTACTTCAACCCATCCAGATGACGTGTGCTTCTTTCACAAGTATGTGCAGAGAAGGGGCCTTGAGAACTCCAAGCTTCAGGCAACAGGGTGTAAACTACCCACATTCAATAGCAATCACAGTAGAAAAGGCAAACTTATGTTGAGTTGAGAAGTAACCCAATAATGATGCATGTTTCCACTTTGGAAGTGTTTTCTGTCCTAAGTCATTCATTCATTTACAGACACTTCTTCAGCCCTAGCCATCTTCCTCCTCATGGGCCCGAGCTGTGCACAGACACCTTAATGCTCTTGTTCCGCTATACCATCCTGGTCAATACAATCCTGGAGAAACGAAACATCCACCTATTTCATTCCTGCAGATGAGTAGCCAAATATTGGCTTAGCAAAGCACACAATTTCATGTGTTTGTCTCACTTTAATGAATACATTTCCAATGGGCATACAATGCCGCTTGCTACTCTCATGATAGGTCCTTAGCATTCCCTTCCGCATTCCCTAAAGTGACTTTTCAACACATTGTCCTCTCTGCTCAAACGCCTTGCTTCCTCTATGCCCCCTTCACTGACAACAGATGACCTTGCCCTAAAGTTCTAAGAGAAATTAGGTACAATGAGATAGGAACTCCTTCCCCTTTCCTCCACTAAATTCACCAACCTACAGGATATCAATCTAAATTCTTTACCTGCCCTTCAGCTGGATGAATAATCTATCCCTGCTTCTATCAATCACATACCAACCACCCTCTTTTTCTTTCTCAAGAAGAACTTCACTCATATAAGTGTCCCTTCTCTCTCCTGCATCATTAGTTTCTGCTTTGTACCAGATCATACCAACGTGAAACAAGTGGCTCCAGCCTTTAATACGATACAAAACAGAACCACAAAGACCTCTCTTGACAACTTCCCTGTAGCTACCAATTCCTTACTCTTCCTTACCCTCCCCAAGCAAACATCCTTGAAGAGTTGTCCTGAGTTCCTATCTTCACTGCACCTTGACATCCAGCTAACACTGCTCATCAAAGTTCCCAGTGACCCTCACTTTGTCACATTCCTTTTCTCTTGTTGCCTTACTTGATTTCTAGGTAGTATTTGGGGCAGATGGATGTTCTTTCCTTCTTCAAACACTTTTTCTCCTTGGCTTCTGTGATATCACGTTCTCTTGATTTTGCCTTTACTTCATTGGGGCCACTCACTCATACCCATCACTCCCAGTCTCTTGTTAACTCTTGCTTTTCTGTTTGGCTCTTAAATGTTGGAATATTCCCAGGGATATGTCCCTGGACCCTTTCTCCTCCCAAACTATACTCTCCCTCGGTAGTTCCTTGTAACCCATTTAAATGTCACGTATAGGATGAAAAGTCTTGCAACATACCTTCTAGTCTTTCCCATATCAGTAAGTGACACTGGAACTGAAGGTCAAAAAGGGGATGGAGTCTTTTTTGTTTTCTCTCTTTCTCTTATGTCTCATATCCAATCCATTAGAAGGTTCTGAGGACTCTTCCTCCAGAAGACGTCCTGAATCAATCTGCTTCTCTGAATGCAATCCACCATCACTACTTCTCTGGATTATTCCATTAGCCCCTTAATGTTCTCCCTGTTTCCATGTAGGTATTATTTTATGCATGAGGAAACTAAAGCTCAAAGGGGAGAAATGACTTTATATGTGCACTCAAAAATATTTCTGAGCACCTGCTTTGTCCTGCTGGATGCTTGCCTAAGTTGCATGATGAATAAATGGCAGTTCTAGTTCTATCTGACACTAAAGCCCTATTCTCAGTCTCATATACTGTATTACTATCAGGAATGTTCCAGAACATTCCCTCCAGTGCAAGAAAGAAATACATAGAAAATAATCCCAGTACATTGTATATAAATACACTGGTATGTAAATATATCATGTGTTTCCTAAAAGTGAGAACAGACCAACTCAGCCTGAGAGCTTTGGGAAGTTTTCTCAAGGGACCCAAACTGATCTATGTAAATTTCTGCCAAGGAGCTTGACCTCTTTTCCTTTACCAATGTGGCTTCCTCTACAGGGAATACCTTGCAGGTCACATGCCTGTCTAATAACTAGTCAACTCTGCAAAAGCATCACCTTATCTGGGAAGGCTTCCTTAACCTCTTGGTATCAACAAAGATTCCTTCCCTTTGTGCTCCTTAGTTGTCTGAGTTCACTGTTCTCATGATACTTATTACATTGTATTGCATTTTGGGTTTATACCTGCAAATGACTTGGTCAAATGCTTTTAAAAATATTAAGTACAGGGGCCTCCCTGGTGGCGCAGTGGTTGAGAGTCCGCCTGCCGATGCAGGGGATATGGGTTCGTGCCCCGGTCTGGGAGGATCCAGCCGCGGAGCGGCTGGGCCCGTGAGCCATGGCCGCTGGGCCTGCGCGTCCGGAGCCTGTGCTCCGCAACGGGAGAGGCCACAACAGTGAGAGGCCCACATACCGCAAAAAGAAAAAAAAAAAAATTAAGTACAAATGATAAATCTAGATATAGATATTTGAAAAATCCATAGGGAAATCAGTCACTCTACCAGGGTGGAAAACAAATACAATCGCTTTCCTTTGGTTTTTCCAAAGAATCACTTACGACTCATTTACCTTTCTCAGCAAAATGGCTGTAGGGTGGTGGTGGTGACATTTCGAAGGGCAAAAGATAAATCTGAAACACTTCTTCCTTCTCTTCTAGGAAGTGGAGTCTCTGTAATTGTATTGCTAAACCCTGAGCCATCTCAACCCTCAAAGGAAGTGGGAGCTAGGTGTTTTGTTTTCACATATACATACGTATTTTTTTTTATTCAGAATGACTTGAGGTTTGGTTTTAGTGGCTGTTGAAACTCTTAATTCAAGGCTCTTCATCTGGAATGCATCTGCATTCTAAGTTGTTTATGGATGCTTGGAGTAGCAAGGGGGACTACACACCATGGGGAACCATGGGCTATCTCAGTAAGAGAGTGTCAGGAAGACTCCGTTACAGGATTTGGGCTTCTGTGAAGTGATTTGGGGAGATTCAAGGAAATAAGGATACTCTCTGGGTAAGTCACTGTCAGAAAACAGGGGTAATTCAATGATTGGGAATCTTAATAACTTTTATCTAGAAGCAAAAGAATGGAGTGAGGTTAAAGTTTTAACTGATAAAGAAGAGGCAGTCACTCCAGTTTGCCAGGAGAAACAGATTGTATTATTGCAATTTATAAGAAATATATATATTTGGTCATTCAGATAACCAAAATATTTCTCATATACACTTGGTGTTCATCCATAGTTCCTTGGATCCCTGCAGGATGGCGAGTAGGGACCCATCCCACACCTGAACTTAGTGGTTAGGTTAGGAGAACCACTGACTGAAACCACATGCCCTGGCCGGACCTGATAGTAACCGCTTGCATAAGTTATCTTGTAACAGGAGGTCCTGGTAAGGAACGTGGAACGAACGACCTATCACTGACCAGCTGGGAAGAATTCAGAAAAGATCAAAAGGAGAAAGGAGACACCAGTCCATAAGTCCTACCAACCTCCCAGAATTCTTCTAGCTGGAATCCATCTTGGCTGAGCGATGCGCACACCACCAGGAAGGACCCTGAGTCCGAATGATTGGCCAGAGACAACCCGGAAACTAACCCCATGACCATAAAACCCGAGACTGCGAGCCATGTGGCAAAGCAGTTCTCCTGGGTTTCCTTACCCTGCTGTTCTCTGCCCAGGCGCCCCTTCCCAATAAAGTCTCTTGCTTTGTCAGCACGTGTGTCTCCTCCGACAGTTGATTTCTGAGTATTGGACAAGAGCCCACTCCTGGGCCCTGGAAGGGGTCCCCTTCCTGCAACAGTTAGACAAACCCAGTAAGAGCTCCTGGGGTCGGTCTATTCTGTAGTAGCTGTGGACCATGCAGGGAGCAGAGGCTGAATTGGTCCTTCCAGTCCCCCGGGCCCTGCAAGGGGCTGCCTCTAAGGCAGAGGTCTTGGGCCAAATGCAGATAAACACACTCTTGGACGTAGTGTATCAGAAGTACCATTTTCCCGTGCCTCTTTCTCTCAAATGTGTACTTTCACACACAATAGATCCCAATAAAGCCTGCAAGACGACCACACTTTTCCTGTTTTAAGGAGGACCAGCTTCCAATTACAGGGAAGGGCCCTGCACAGCAAGCACTAATGCTGTAAATCACAAGGATGGGCTCCACATACAGGGACTCCTTGCTTATGAGCTTTTAGTGTCTTCTTCCGTCACTGAGGAATATGTTATTTACTCTCTGCCAGAGCTTTGGCTTCTGTCCTTCCACTGACCATAAAAGTAATAGCCACTCTTTGCACACGGTGACAAATCAGACAAGGCAAATATTATACCTATGGAGTACAAACCCACCGGAACTCTTTTTGATCGCTTCTCACGAGGTTATTTGGATGTGTCAGAGTAAGAGGATTTGGTTCTGTTTCCTTATCAGGGCAAATCCTACAAGCAGGTAGAGCAAATAGGCAAATACAGTTTGATTTGAGAGGCATGGAGAATGGCCTTTGTCCAACTCCCCATCCTCCACAAAGTCTATCTCCCCCATTGGTCTATTCCCTAATTTCAAATGCTTCCCTTTGTGGGTATTTGCATTCAAGTATCGACAAGAGTTTAAGTTGAAGGGATACATTCCTGGTTGTGTAATTCTACATCAGTTAACCTGTGGTGGAGGTACTTACTTCAGCATGGCTGGTTGAAGTCCGAGGGTATTGAGCTAGAATTTACTCTGCATGTGATAGTAGGTTAGGGTCCACTTGGATCTAATAATATAGAAAATTCCTTTTAGACCATATGTTCCACTGTGGCCATTACATTCTGCTTTGGCTCTGTTGCCTGCTTATGATTCTATATTATGAGCAAAGAGCTACCAACATGGATCATGATGAAAATAACTTAATTAGCAGCGTGATAATAAGTCAGAAACTCTAACATCCCACCTCTGAAGAACCTATGGTAGTTCCTAGGAGCACATTCCCAAGTGGGTAGAATATCTAGGAGGTTGGAGATGGTTTCTCTAGGGCTATGTTCTAAAGGGAAACCCATGCTCTGACCTTGGGGAAAAAAACCATGGATCAAGGTCAATTAGTAACCATAGCTTTAACTCCAGGTGCAAGTGATTGCTTTACCTTAGAGTACACAGTCTGCAGGCGGTCAGCTGGCTTTATTTGGAAAATGACACATTTTGGAAGCAGCTACTACATGTATTTCTAGCAGCCAAACCTCAAGCAAGCTATCCTGTGTCCATTTGCATACTGAATGTCAGAAATGGGTGTTTATTGGTGAAAAGTATTGATTTGTTGGCTAGTGTGAGGACTGTTAGAAATGGCATCTCATTGGTAAAATCGAAGTTTCTATGATATATTAGAAATACTTTAGAGACACCCCTCCTCACCTATTCTCCCTACCTCTCACAAGGCCAGGGTATAAAACCTAGCAACATCTGTAGCCTGCTTTTGTAGGCAAAGCATCTGCGGTCCCTAAATGTTCCTTGGCCTAGGCATTAATTAGAAGGGTTTCTGAATGTCTGATTACAGCGCCCGGAATACTATCTCTGCAATGTTGTTGTGTTTGGCTCAAGAGAAACTTTCATGTAAAGTAAGGCCAGAAGGTTTAAAAAGACTGAAAGTCATCACTTCATTGAGCTTACTGAATATTTTGTGCAAATCATTTTTGCCTTCTTGCTAATGTTGATTTAATGGATGTCCTGCGTGTGGATTAGCATTTATGACACACTTCTTTAGAATCTGGTAGTGAGGTGAGTAACTATTCCTTATCTATCTGAGTCATTTTTGGTAGCCACTATTCTCTAACAAAAAAACAAAAACACAAAGAGTTGTATATGACCTTTTTTTTTGTTTTAACTATTCAAGATGTAGCTTGAAATCGTTTTCTAGAAGGATACTTACATAATACGTAAATATCTTTCTAAATATAGGGATCTGTGGGAAATTTCTCTAGGGATATGGGGAACAGGCAAGTGATTACAAAATGGAATAAGAAGAAGCTTTTTGAGTCCTTGAAGTAGAGATGGCATTCAAAGAAAAAGACTGCTGGAAGGAGTCAGAGAAACAGATTTTTCCTTTGGTTCAGCCTCCAGTTATCTGTGGTTGGATTTTCCTTGGACTTCATTATTCTCAGCTGCAAAACAAGGAAGATGAATAGCGAAACTTCAAAGGTTCTTAAGTTCTATGACTCTCATTTCCAGGAGCCCCACAGGGCAGAAGCAAGCAGGCTTCCCTACTTCTCTGGCAAGTCAGCAGGAAGGTGATTCTATCCCAAGCAGATTCACCCTTCTGCTTGAAGTTCAGCTAACTGGACCTGCATTGAGATAAACAACCCTCCTCTTCAATATGGTATTATTGGAGGAGAGTGGGACATTTCAAATATTCGCAGCTTAGTGGGAATGAATTTAACTGAATTGCTTTCTTTCTGATGATTGATAGTTCATGAACAAGAAAGTGGATTGTTTTTCCCTGAGGGGGAGGAGAGGTGAGAAGGAAAAGAAGTGAGAGGTCATTTTGATCTATGGTACAGAACTCATGATAGGAATGAGAGAGGGGGTGTGTGCTGAGAGGTGTGTAGGGCATGTGTGAGCAGGAGTGGTGACTAGTCAAAGCTTGGACCTCCAAAATTCACAGGTGTTCGGCAAGTGCGAAGGAAAAATCAGGAAAGGAGGGATAACAAAGGCACATGTAATTGATTAGGGGTCCCGTCTCCTTTCACGAGTCCAGGTCCAATGAACCCTGGACCTTGAGTTCTTAGGTTTTAGAGCAGAGAACACTATCCAGAAGGGAAGTCTTCCCCAACCCTCCAAAAGCTGCTGCTTCTGCACTCTCTACACTTTACTTTATGAGTTGACTCAAAGGGAAGGCCCACCCAGGTTGGGCCTCACCCAGTATGCGTGGAGAGCCATTTTTTGTTGAGATCCTCTTCCCTTGTCTGCAGTTCAGGGGGAGCCTTGTTATCTCACCTGGGCACCTCTGACAGAAGCTGACATGGTGTCTTTCTTGACCTGCCAGTGCTTGTGCAACATTCCAAACACAATTCACAAATCTTGCTCAGAGAGCATGGGCTGACACTGCCTTGGAAACTCCAGATCCCATAACTGTGTTATCCCACTTCTGGAATTTAAGGAAATAATTCTAGGCAAGAAAATATAATGTTACCTGTTCTTTATAGAAAATTATTTATAATTGCAGGACCATTGGGGTCAACCTTAGTATCATACAAGAGAAAAGATATGGAAACTGTGCTACTCCCCTGATGGATCATTGACAGTAATAATTATTAAACTCATGTAACAGTAAGAAAAAGGATTTACAGTTAAATTTTAGTAAGAAAACAAGAATACAAAATATCACCTATATTATAACTACAAATTTTAAAATGTATTAATATGGACCAAGATGAGGAAAAAAAAAAGCTAAAACAAAACTATTTATCAGCAGTTGTTGTTGAATGTTTGGTTGACCTTTCTTTGCTTTTTATTTGTGCTGTGTGCTTACCGTGTAGTCTAATTCTGGAGCAGCTGCTCTATAGAGAAGCAACGGAGAATCTCTGACCTCTAACAGTGCTTCCTAAGTGTGTTTTATGGTAAACTAGTTAGGTCCGGGATGTTAAGGCATTCCATGAAAAAAATAAAAAAGGTTTTGGACCAAATGCATGTTAAATCTATTTGCTCTCGAAACTGTCACCATAGGGCTCCTTAGAGCCTTTGATATGCTAATATAGAATGAATCTCACAGAAGGGAAATAAATATGCAGCTTTTTCAAGACACCTCAGGCCACAGATGACATTTCCCCCGCCCCTCCACAGTGTACACGCAGAGGTGTCCTGTATGACCCAGGTCCTGTCGAGAAAGCTGTGGGTAAATTCTGGTTCTGACCTGAGTTGTCTCTGCTTTGACAGAAAGAAGCAAACACTGCTGCAGTGTTCATAGTGTACTGTGGTAGCCTAGCAATTTCTTTTCATCTTTTGAGGTCTCTCTTAAGTGTCGCATCTTCTGTAAAAACCTTCCCAACCCCTCCAGGCACAACTAATCCTACTTCTACTTTGTTCCCTTTCCAAGTTGCCTTTTGTTAGAGCGCACTGTCCTCTTGGACAATTCTTTGTGTCTGCTCTTCAGCTAGAAGAGCGATTTTCCGTCCTCATGTGTGCCTCAGAATCAACTGGGAACCTTAACACAATACAGATGCCCACAGTACTCTTCCCAGAGTTTCAGTTTCACTGGGTCTGGAGTGAGACCTCGGCAAGGTCTGTTTGGCGACCAGAGAGAGCGTGTCTACTCCTCAAGGCCACGTGCAAGTTTTACTTATTGCTGTAGTACTAGTGCCTGTCATTAGTAGGAGGGCACAGACTTTTGCTAAATGCCATCGAGAGAAAAAAGAAATGCTTGTTATGCTTGCTTAAGCACTGATTGTCTAATTCCTCCTTGTGAGCTAGATTCCTTCATCTGCCATTTTGGTCACAGAAAGATGGCTACCAGAGCATCCACGAGATGAGGGGAAAAGAACACAAAAGGTCAGCTTGTGGGACACAAGGAGGAATGACAAGTCCTCTGGTGCCTACCAAGATTATTTTTCTGTTTTGCTTCAATCCTGTACCTCACTGTTGCTCTCAACCTTAAGGAACGGCCCCTCCTGTGAAATATTTTGCAGTTCAACAGGTCAGGGCCTGGGCTGAGCTGGCCCTCCAATTACTACCCAAAAGGAAGACTGATCAGAGCTTGAATTAGGGCAAGGTGAATGTGGTACTCACCTCAGGGGCAAAAAAAAAAAAAAAAAAAAATCAGTAATCAAGATAAATACTATTTTAATGCAATATTTAAAAAAAACTGAAATGAAAACCAAAAACTCTATGATAAAAAAATCAACACTTTAACCATACCAGAACTTGAGACAAAAGGAAAGATTGGTAATACTGATTCTTCCTTTATTTAAAACTTGAAAAAGAATGTCTATATGTATATAACTGAGTCACTTTGCTGTACAGCAGAGATTGGCAAAACGTTGTAAATCAACCATACTTCCGTTAAAAAAAAATAAAATTTAAATAAAATCAAAACTTGAGTATTAAGTTCATCATTTTTGCATTAATTTTGATTAATAGGTTGTGTGTGTGCAAACTTTGACTATATGACCAAAAGTAAGGAGGAAAAATCCACTGTTGTGTATTCATATCAGAGAGATCATTGCAAAGGGAAATACAACAGGACTGTCAGATATAGAAGTGGAACTAAAGATTGCTGAAACTATTTTATGTGAAACATTTTGGAATAAAATGAACAAGGGTGGCACAAGAGATTTACAGGAATTCCTGAAGTTACACTAGGATGAGGGCGTTTGGGAGGCAGTATTGGCTGCTTTTAGGAAAAATCCAAAACAGCAGAGTCAGCACTAAAAGTCCAAAGCAGCCATAGGAAGTAGAAGTCACGGTGGGTAAGATCCAGTGACAGGAGATTGTGTTCCAGACACGGAGGGAAGAGGTGCTATGGCAATCTTGACCTCCAGTCAGGGCACTGTCCACTCTCTGCCAGACCTATGAGGCCAGTGAGCAGGATAGCTGTAACTCACTGGGGCCTCCCTCCTCTCCTATTTAGGAACCCAAGTCTGCATGCAGTAGAAAAATGTATGGGAGCATGAGGACAGGGCTACCCAAAGCCTGGGGACTCAGTGGGGATCCAGAGCTGGTGGGTCAGGGCTCCAGGTGTGGAGACAGCATGCAGAGCTCTGATGAAGAATGCTGGCCTGGCGGAGCACCAAAGTGCCAAGAGAAATGTCCTGCTCTCAAGGGCCGTCAAAGAGAGCTTCCTGTAGAGCGGGAGCTGGCCTCTCACTGTGAGAAGTGCTCTTGGCTCCGGGCCCCACCTCCAAGTGGAGGCTCAACACCCAGCCTTCCCTCCCAGAACACCTGCTGGAAACTCCCATTCAGTCTGAAACTGGGACTCCTAAGAAAGAAAGAGAATAAGAGCTGCGATAGAGGAGATCTTGCTTGGGGAGCATGAGAAATTCACTTCCTTAAATACACTGCTTGTTATGCTTAAAGGCACTGCTCATGGTCTACAAAATATGGGCGATGCATAGACATTGCTTGATGTGTGTAGACCATTTTCTCTTGGGGATCGATGTGACCAATCATTCAAGTTCCCCAAATAGACGATATGATCCTGTCTTTCCTCCATTTCCCACATATCACATCAGGATGATCATTTGAGCAATATTAGATGCCCTTGCAGGGGCTGCAGAGATTTTGCTGAGAGAAGTATGTAGCAGAAAAAGAAAAAACCAAACAGCTGTTGGTGGTACATCGTCTGGTGGCAAACTTCCTTCCTAGTGGGCTGAGGAAAATTTTTTTCTTGTATCAAGATAACTTGACAAGCTGTTCATGGCCTCGATAGTCAGGGCAAACCAGAGGGACCCACTTTGCTCTGCCTTCTGAAGTGGGAGATGCTGTGAGTTTCAGAAGTCACTGTGATGGATGAGATGCCCTCGCTGGAGAATGGAGATGAAAGGAGACGTGATAGGGGAGGTTGAAGCAGGGTGAGTGGCTGTGGGGCTTGGGGAGAGAAACCTGCCAGGCAGAAACTCACTCTAGAATCGGGCTGTCTGATGCTCTATTCACAGTTATATGCTGCAGGGGCTTTGCTGTCACCTACAGCCCCACCCTCACTCGTCCCACCACCAAATTTGTCAGCAAAAGTCTCTCTAACCGCAAGTGGCTTTCACAAATGGTGCTGTGAAGGAAAAGCATGGCAAACCAGAAGGGTTAGTGTTCTGTATTTTGGGTTGAAATACAGTGGGGTGAGAGGGAAATGAAATGAATAGTCACAGAATGGGAGCTACAGGGGAAACTGAGAATGAAACTGAAATAAAACAAGGAAGCGAAAAGAGAGGAGAAGAAACAAAGCCCTTGAAATCCCTTGGCCCATGGGAGGTGGGAGATACAGGGATCAGGAATGAAGTTCCTTCCTCCTGTGCGGGTGGAGCTCCAGCCACCTCATTTCACTATTACAGTAAAAGGTGCCCCCATAATGCTGGCTGAGGTGAGGACTTCCAGGTGACTGGTGTTGAAATGAGAGCTTAAATGCCATCGCGTGTCACATAATGGCATAATAGTTTCTTTTCCCAGAATAATAATAATGCATTTGACAGAAAGCTTTTACATGAATAAAGAGAACATAATTTCTGAATATTTAATGCAAAATTGCCATAGAATAAAATGATCATTAAATATGTAAATGCTATTAACACATGCTTATTACGCTCATAACTCGTCTCTTATATAATCCAATCTCTGTGCCCTCATTTGTCACTTGGTCATGGGCTCCACAAATCAAAATGTGGTGCAGCGTCTCACAAAGAAGCAAGTTGATGAAATGCACAAAAAATATCTCTTTGTCCACTAACAGGAGGTTTCTACGTTTGGCTTTGTTGGTCTTGAGCAGAGGAGGAAAGATGGCGATCAGCCCCCTGCAGAGGATTGATGTGATGCCAGGTGGTAAAGAGCCGTTTAGATGAAAGATAAGCCCAAGTATCCAATCGCAAGTAGAGACCAGTGGTCTCCATAGGCTCCTTTAATGTAGTACTAAGAAAAGATTAAGAAAATTTTTTTAAATTACCCTTTGTTCATCACATGTGAGCCAGTTTTCTAGTTTCTCGTGAGGGCTGCCAAGGTGGTATTTATTACTTTAAAAATAAAATAAAATGAAGCTGGCAAGAGCAGTCTCCCTTGTTCTAACCCTCATTACTGTGCATTTTTTTTCACTTTCATTAGAGGAACCAAGGCCTGCTACTCAAAGCGCAGTCTGTGGACCCACAGCCGTGGCATCACACAGAGTATATTCAAGATGCAGAATCTCAGGCCCCACCCAGAGCTACTGCAACAGAGTCTACATTTAAAAATTTTTTAAATTTTATATTGGAGTATAGTTGACTTACAATGTTTTGTTAGTTTCAGGTGTTACAGCAAAGTGATTTAGATATACATATACATGTATCTATTCTTTTTCAGATTCTTTTCCCATAGAGGTTATTACAGAGTATTGAATAGAGTTCCCTGTGCTGTACAGTAGGTCCCTGTTGATTATCTATTTTATGTATAGTAGTGTGTATATGTTAATTTTAACAGCATCCACAGGTGGGTTGTATGCACATCTGTGGTGGTTTTACGACAGTGTCAATTTGGATAAGCTCGAAAGACATTGCTCCTGGAGGGCCCCCAGTGAGAGTGGCCAGAGAGAAACTTGCAGGAGCTGGACAAGATGGAAGTGGAGCAGTATCCCTTGCTCCCTGAGAATCCTCGTAGCCGCCGCGAGACATACAAATGCCTGTCGCTGGGTCCAGATTTTCCTTACTCTCTCTCATTCCACACCCAGGTCTTCTTTCTGACTGTCAGCCCTGCTAACCAAAGGAACTCCAAGCCCACATCCCGACACGGAGGCAACAGCCTCCCATAGATTCACCAGCATCCCTTCTCCTTCCCGCTGGCTTCTGAGATTTTCCTGAAAGCTCTGACTTGTCCACACAGACCAAAGCTTCAGGAAGCTTCCTTAGTGACTTTCCTTTGATTCTTCAATTCCACTTACTGGACTTACTTCCCAGATCATCTCATGATTATAATAGGTTCAATTCCTAGACTAGACCCCTTGCTCCATATTATTCCTGGTGGTCCTGCTTCCCTGGTGGCACCCTCATTAATGATACATTAAAGTTTGGGAAGCCCTGGTCTAGGTTGCATATATGATTAACAAGGAACACTGCAAGTTATCCATTTTAAGCAAGCCCACTGGCCCTATTCCTTAGAGGATTTATCTGAATGAATTATGTGCTTTTCAAGCAGTGATGTAGGGAGCTTTTGGAGTCTCTGGTAACTGTGTGTGAGTGCCCTTTATTTGCATTATTATAATTAGTTAAGTGGGGACAGTGCAGCCTGGGGAACCTACTGAAGTCCCTTCAGCTTGGTTGAATGTTTTAGCTCAAAAGAGGTGGAAGGTAGGAGTGAGAAGTTCCCACTTTAGACACCTCCTTATTTGATTCTTACGAATTTTCCTGGTGCATTTCTGAGTGATCAGCTGTGAGTTCTTTGAGTTCTGTATTGACTCCTTCTCTTTTGCAAACAATAGAAACTGACTCAAAACCAGCCTAAGATGGTTAAAAATACTTTTTTTCTCACTTAACCGATTCTTTTTATTTATTTTTTTTGGTTAGGGGAGGAATCAATCTAGTTTCAGGTGTGACTTGATCCAGGAACTTAGTGATGTCATGAGGACTGAGTTCCTTTCCATCCTTCTGCTCTGTATCCTGTGTTGGCCTCAGTTTTGGCAGGATTTCTTTCAGTGGTTGCTAGAGAGACTTCATAGCTCTAAGTCCAATGGAACAAAGAAAACGCCTTCTTTCTGGTCACCTGGGCAAAGACTCTGAGATTAGCCTGATGGGACAAGATGGACTGGCTTGTGTCCCCTGCTTATGCATGACTCATCCACTTGGCCAGGAGAGGGGATGCTCTGAAGGTCCAGGCCTAGGTCATAGGCATCAGGCCACCCTAGCAGCTGCAGTTGGAGTATCGCCACCTGAAGTACCTTACATTCTTGGGGACTGAGTACCAGTATGGCACAAGGCAGTTCTTTGCAGGGAGAATAGGGAATAGCTACAGACAGGCACAAATAACCACCACTACTGTACAGAAACTAATAGATAGCTACCTCAGGTTTGTGCTATAAAACACTTTGGATTTTTTTTGTATTAGGTTTTTAGAAAGCAAATATAATAGGATATCATGGTTTCTAAATTTTTAATTCACTAAGTGTTCATTGTTGAAATTTTAGAAAGTGCAGGAAAGCATAAAATAGGGAGAAAAAAATCACAATAATCTCACCACCAAGAGAAAATCATTGTAATCAGGTAGGTGTGTAAACTTTTATCCAAGTAATTTACTAAAGAGTATTTTCCATGTCATTAAATGTACTTCTACACTGTGCTTTTGAATAGTTGCATCGTTTTCCATTGTATTTTTATATTATTCAACAAGTCTCATATTGTGAGACCTTTTTATTATTTCTAGATTATGAACACTGTGTTTAAAATACTTACTATAAATCTTTGTCACCATCTATAATGATTTCCACAGGATAAATGCCATGCAAAGAACTTGCTGGGTTAAAAGACATGAACATTTTCCAAATTTCCACCATTTTGCCGTCCACAAATGTGTATCAATTTATGTTTCTATCAGATATGCATTTTGCTGCTTCCTCCATGATGATTATGAAATATATATTTTAAGCTTGCCAATTTGATAAGCAAAAACATGGTCATTGTTTCCTTGGTACCGTTCCATGAAGTTAACACACATTTTTATGTGAATATTGGTGCTTTTATATCTTTTTTGGTAAACTACCTCGTTAGGTTGCTTGACCGTTCTAAAAATTGAAGTATTTATGTTCCTGATTGTTCTGTTGGGCACTTCTTTATACTATATGTTAGAAATATATTTCGCAGTTTAACACGTACTTTTTAATTATTTTTAATTGAAATTCAGATTTTTCTTTCTTTTGTAGACCAAACAACCTTTCTGTTTATATAACTTGCCTTTAATACCATTCTTAAAAATGTCTCCTTCACTCCAATAAACAGAAAAAAACAGAAGGAAACAAAAGGAGATTCCGAAGTCTCTTCCAGGTGTTCTGTGCTTTTAAAGAGATATTTCGTTACCCACTGGTATGAATTATACCAGTTCTGCTCCTGTCTCTCTCAATCTCCTTACCCACGAAGGGGTAAGTTGTTGACAACCATTTCTGATGTAAATAATGTTATTTTGCACTGCATTTCCCATATGAATTTGGGTTTCTTTTCATTTGGATCATTCATTTCCAATGATATATGTGTCTGTTCTAGTCCCAGAAACACAATGTTTAATAACCACTACTTGGTAGTGTATTGTATTTTCTGCAAGTGCAAGTCACCTCTTATTATTTTGATGATGTAAAATTTGACTATTTTATCATTTTTTTGGATACTTTGTGAGATAATTTTGTCCCACAAGTTCTTCTGAGATTTTTATTGAAATTGCTTTAAATTTATGAATTAACTTGGAGAAAAATATTTCTTCCTATCCAATAGAATTGCATATCCTTTTTTTTTTTCTCCAAGAGCATCATCCCCCATTTTAAGCCCCACAAAGCCAGGACACCCCTTGCTCTGACATTTGGAAATCTCACGCCTGGGGCTGCCAGTAGTGAAAAGGCTCGTCTTTCTTCTTCCTGGATGATGCAATGATCCTTCTGGCATTGCCAAGGCCTTCCACTGGAGACTGGGGGCTCCCTGGAAAAGTCTTCGCAGCCAAATGAGATCTGAACTTGGAACTCCAGCCCTGCCGTGAGAAAGAGAGAGAACTAATAGGCCCCTCCTATGGTCTTTGCCTTACAGGAAAGAAGACAATTTGCAGACACGCAGCCGGCAACATTTTCCTCAAGGAAAACTGGCCAGAACTCACAGTGGCAGACCGGTCATTTTCTTCCACCTCAGAGCAAATTCTTTTAGAGCAGCAGGAAGTGAAATGGTACTCACACTATCAATTACCCCAGCTGTTTACCTAGTGAACTCAGCTGCAGAGACAGCCATTTTCAAGACCAAAGGAATATAATAAGCCCATAGTAACTATGCAGTAACTAGCACCTCGGCAAACTCATGGTCTGAATTCAGGCGATTACAGTCTAGCTGCCAGGAAGATGCCATCCCATTATTGAATTATAATGCCATATTATTTATTGGGATAATTATGCTTTTCTACCCCTCAGGGGCCCAGAATCAGAGAGAGTAAGCAATTTATTCTTATTCATTCAGCATGTGAACCAATTTCAATTTAGAATAGATCTCTCCAAGATCTAGTATACTATGAAGGGGCATCCTGCAGGCTTTCATCCTCACCCCTAAAGATTACAGGGCCTTAGAAGGCATTGTGTGAATCAGTGGGAACTTGGTTCTCCTAAGTTCAGTGAAACAAATTTCTGTTTTGTCAGAGCAATTGTGCCGGAATGCTCACTCCCCACACCCAAATGTTAGCATCTTGTTCCTGCTCTCTGAGCTCCTTTATAATATTGTATGTATATAAATGAAAGTTAAAAGAGCAGTGCAGGGCTTTCCTGGTGGCTCAGTGGTTGAGAGTCCGCCTGCCGATACAGTGGACATGGGTTCGTGCCCCGGTCCGGGAAGATCCCACATGCCGCGGAGCGGCTAGGCCCGTGAGCCATGGCTGCTGAGCCTGTGCGTCCAGAACCTGTGCTCCATAACGGGAGAGGCCACAACAGTGAGAGGCCCGTGTACCGCAAAAAAAAAAAGAGCATTGCGTATATTCCACAGGACCCTGCAAAGGCATTATTTTTGCAGATGAAGAAAGAGAGGCTCAGAGTAGTTAAATGACTTCTTTGGTTTACACAAGTGAATAATTTTCTTTTCACTGAACATAATTCAATTATTTATTTATTTAATTTCCTACCAGGCTCCCAGGTCCTTGAAATCAGACATCTTCTAGTTAGATCTCAAATGCTCCAGGCTCTGGTATAGTCCTGATATACAATGGGAGTTTAATAATTGTCTGCTGAATAGGGAGAAAATATTGGGCTAGAAGTCAATAAAATGCTGGGATCCAATCTCAGTTCTAATAAATATTAGCCTTGTGAACTTGGGTCTATCACTTTTTTCTGATCTTCACTTTCCTCCTCTGTAAAGTGGAGGTAATGATACCAAATACTACTAAACTTTTCTTCCTCTCCTACAGATTTGTTGTAAGAATTAAACGAAATTTAGTGTAGGAAAGGGTTTGAAATAAATTATGAAGTATAGATAAAATAAAATCCATCTTGTTAAATACTTGTTAATGGGAACTGATTAGATAAGAAGAGACCATGATGACTCATTGCTTTCACCCCTCTTAGCATGCAGATCAGAGCTGTTTTCATGACATCAGTGTTTACTGAGTCTATTCCAGTAGATCTTTCTTTCTGACCATCTGATCTCTATGCTCTGGACCACTTTGAATGATGCAGAAGGAAGATCTGTGAATACAAAGGCAAAATATTCAGGTCTGATACTTGTTTTTCCAGCAATAAACCATGTGATCAAGTTACTTAGACCCTGGACTTCAGTTTTTATTTTCTTTCCTATAAAGTAGTGATGGTGATAGGATTGCTGATGGTATATTTGGAGGGAGAGAGTGGGGTAGGAGGAAGTTGACTAGATTAGCTCTAAATTATGCCGTAGCTTTATTATTCTGTCATTCTATGATTCTATGATATGTGTGCTTTGAGGTTTCATTATTACAGTCAAACTAGAGTTTAGAGAAAGTGGTGTGAATAAGATGGGATGCGAGGGTTTGAGCTGTATGTATAAGCACACAGGGTCACTGATAAAGAATGAATCCAGAATATCAGCTCACATTCTGCCCTACAAGAAGGCATTTTACATACGGCAGTAGGATATAAATCCTGACCCAGGCTTGGATCTACTTTCCCTGGGGTTAGACTCCAAATCTATCATTAAGTACCATCTAATTGGATGGCTTCCTCCCTAAAGGTCCACTGGCGCTTGGGCAGCCAGGCCAGACTATCAGGACTTGAGATATTGACTTCTTCAATGGGGGGCGTGATACCCACGGGGATGTTGTCACAGGCATCTGATGGGACATTCTGTGGCCAGCACAAACTGTTAGCCCACTGCTGCTTTTGTCCTGCTCTGTCCATTACTCCAGCTCTTTCTCCTCCTGGAGGTGTCCCCAGCTCCAACCTTCTCCTCCATGTCTCTAATGAGCATTGTCCAGAAGTTGCAATTCTCCTGCCATATCTCTGAGAAATTCATCACCTTTTTCTGGCAGGCTTTGAACTTTGCTGCTTATTCAGAGGATGGGATCTAAAATAAAACTGGCTTAGCAGTGAGAATAATACAAATTTCATAAAAATCAAAGTCCCATTTTCTCTGTTGTATTTCACATGAGTTTCATGCGATTCACATGAGTTGCCATATTTTACCCAAAGAAATTGATGCTTCGTGTGGGGAATAAAAAAAAGTGCGTTCACAAAGTTTTCAGTCAGCTTTTCCTGTATCAACCACGTTACTGCACTTCCTCAGGACTAGCGAGTTACAGATCCTGCTGAGGCCTGATTCATATTCATGGAAAGAGAAAACAAGCCTCTTAAGACATCCTTGAACTTAAGAGTGAAGAAAAATACCTTGGGGAAACATTTCAGCACCAGAGTACAGCTCAGAGGCACCAAATCTATGAGAAAGCTGATGATGAAAGACAAAAACATTTTTTAGTCATGGATTTTATAAGTTAAACCCTGGGGATTAGTCCTTGGTGCTGGAAGGCTGTGAGAAGCACATGGGCCAACAGAGCGATGAGCAACATTAATGACCTTTCCTATGAATAAAAGAGTTTTATTACTTTGTACCTTTGCTAAGGACAGGGGCCTAAGAAAAGGCAGGTAGGGCAGAGAAAGAGAGTTAGCTGTGACTTCCCTGGTGGAAAATATATGCCCAAAATAATTGCACTGGGTGCTGGCATGCCACTGGAAGGGACTATTTTTTAAAACTTGTAAAATACTGAGATCCAGACTCAACTGGGGTCTCAGTACTGCTCAACAGCCTTCTATGTTTTTTTTTTTTTTTTTTTTTTTTTTTTTTGCGGTACACGGGCCTCTCACTGCTGTGGCCTCTCCCGTTGTGGAGCACAGGCTCCAGACGCGCAGGCTCAGTGGCCATGGCTCATGGGCCTAGCCGCTCCATGGCATGTGGGATCTTCCCGGACCGGGGCACGAACCCGTGTCCCCTGCATCAGCAGGCAGACTCTCAACCACTGCGCCACCAGGGAAGCCCTCTATGTTTTTTTAGACTGCTGTCTTCCATTGTTCAGAGTGGTTATTTCAAGGTTTCTCTACTTATCTCCAAGCACCCCATGCCACCTCCTCCACAGATGCCCCAAAGATGACATTGGGTCCAAGTTCATAGTAAAAGGTAACAACCATCATGTCAGAGCTCCCTTGACTTCTTGCCTGTCACGTTCAAATTTACTGCCACTGGTACCCTATTAGCCAGCTAGGGCTGCTGTAACAAAGCGCCACAGACTGAGTGCCTTCAGTGGCAGAAACGTATTGCCTCGCAATGCTGGAGGCCAGAAGTCCAAGATCAAGGCTTGCTTCCTTCTGAAGTTGCTAGTGAAGGACCTGTTCCAGGCTTCTCTCCTGACTCCTGGTGGTTTGCTGGAAATCTTTGATGGCTTCTGCTGCATCGCCTCGATCTCTACCTTCATCTTCACATGGTGTACTCCTTGTACATGTGTGTCTGTGTCCAAATGCCCCTTTTTTATAAGGACGCCAGACATATTGGATTGGGGTCCACCATACTCCAGTATGACCTCATCGTAACTAATTACATCTGCAATGGCCTATTTCTAAATTATGTCACCTTCCGAGGTACTGGGGGGTGGGGTGTTAGGACTTCAATATATGAATTTGAGAGAGATGCAATTAACTCATAACAGGTACCCTGCCTCATCGTTTCAGAAGTTCTATTCCTCTTCTGTGTGGCTACTCCTTCCACAGCTATTATAACGTTCAACCATTCCTGTCTTTTTAGAAACATGGCCCAAGGAGGTATCATTTCTATTTCCAATAGCTACAATTGCTCCTTCTATACCAGCTCTTCCCAGTCAACATACAAACAAGTTCACTGCTCTCCCAGTTCAAGAAACAAGTGCAACAACACAAGCTCCCCATGGTCTTGCATCCCACGTCAGCTTTGACCCTGCACTTTTTTCCCTGCAGCCTACTTCAGCTATCTCCATTGCTAGCTCCTATTTATTCAACTCACTCCAACCTGGCCGTGGTTTCACCCCTTCACTGAAACTGTTCTTGCTAAGAACTGTGAATGACTTCCTTTTTGCTCCAGACAATGGCCTCAACAGGCTTCATCTCACCTGACTCTTCATCATGACTTAATATCAGTGACCTACACTGACCCTGGAAGTGGTCACCTATTTCAGCCTCCACAGCTCCCCCTTCTCCTGACACCGTGTTGTCCTGGTTTTCTTCTTACCTCATGGGCTGCTACATCACAGTCTTCCTTGCTGCCTCACCTTTCTTTGTCAATCCCTTAAAATGTCAGCATTTCTCAGATAATTAGAATTATCACCAATATGCCAGAGATAAGGAAAACAATATAATATAAATACTATTTATATAAACTCTTGTGAATCAACTATATAACACAAGTAGTTTAGAGAAGCTGTACAAAGAACGCAGACAGATAATTTTCAAAAGAAGAAATGCTAGTCTCTAATTTACATTAAATAGATCCAAGGGTCACTAGTGGGCAGTTTAAAGCAAAATGAGCTAGGGCTTTTCAGGTCTCAGTTTGGTGATGATTTGGAAAATAGTCGTGGGAGTACAGCAAGACAAGCCTTGCAGGACATTTAGTCCTGTCCAAAACATCTATGACATTTGGCCTATGCCAAAATATCCTTGATATTTGGTCCTATCCAAAATACCCATGAGCATATGTAGTCCATGCCAAGTTGTAGAAACAGACAGTGGTGATGATTGTACATTTTGAATATAATTAATGTCACTAAATGGCACACTCAAAATAGTTAAAATGGCAAATTTTGTGTTATGTATATTTTAAGACAATACAAAAAATTTTTTTAAGTCTGTACACAAAATATGTAGAAAAGGGTGTTACGAAGTTGTGTCACAGAGTTAATATCAATATTGTGCTATTTTTTCCTGGTTTTTGTGATGTTGGAGGTAAATTTTAGCTTTTATATTTTGTAGTTTGTTGTGATTTCTCATTTGAATAAATTTTAATATTGTTAAAAAAAAAACCTAGATAGAGCCAATGAGTAGCTGATATAGTTGTTGCCCATATGATATACTTGAGGAATAGCTAACTGTTCCACCTCCTTCTGTCTTGTTTAATCCTGCAGCATCCTTGGTCCGTGAGTACCAGTATCCTTTTTCACTGATGAGGAAAGTGAGCTCAGGAGGTGAAGGGACTTGTATCCAGTTCCCTTTGATTCCGAAGCTTGTACCAATAATCACTGCATGACACTGCCTCTCATTTGAAAACTAGTTTAGAGTATAATATGGTTGAAGAAAATAAGCTCTGTGCACATTCTATAGTTTTATTTTATTTTAAGCAAATATATGCAAATAATTGAAAATTTTAGACTGAAAACAATGAGCTTTCCCTCTGAAAGAAAAAGCTGCTGTCCTGTCCTGGCTTAGTCACTGACAAGTTGGGGAGCACAGGCAAAGCCATTTAGCTGCTTTGGGCCTCAGCGACGGCATCTGTAAAAGCCAAGTCGATAATATTTATTGAGTGGCCACCAGGCTCAAGACCCCGAGTGAAGGTCTGAAGGATGCAGAGGCAGCGTCCACAGCTCTGCTTCCGGCGAGCTCAGGATCTAGTTGAAAAGACAGGATCTAGTTGAGCAGAACAGAAACGCCCATGAAAGCTGCCGGGAGCCAGAGGACAGACCATCAATCCTGTCTGGGGAGGTAACGCTTGATGAAGTGTGAGAAGGAAATTGATAGGATGTAACTGAGTCACCAGCCTTTGTTTCTTTGGGGCTCGGGGCTCGGGTTCCCAGAAGCAGTCAGTGAAGTTGGTTTTTCTGGTTAGCTGTTTGGGTGAACCCCTGCTTTGTTCTCTTTAGTTCTCATTGTCTACGTTGAATGATCTCAAGTGCCTGTAGGTGATTTACAAGGGATGGGAGAGGGGAAGGTCTATTCTCCATTCTTTGCACAGTCCAGGGTGGCATACACTCGTGCACGTGCACACACACATACACACACACTCCAGAAAAGGTGAAGTG